>NC_133807.1:26278166-26927332 GCF_043250625.1 Sebastes fasciatus | reverse complement strand
GCTTCAAAATTCATGAGTGGGGGATTTATTGCTGTATTTTATGTCGTAGAACAAAACCTTAAAATCTCTTAAGCTTGTGTTAACCAAAGACCTTTTTTCAGGCATCTAACTAAAAACTCATTGACCTCCAGAGGAGGGAACCAAAAGTGCTAAAATGCTAACTCATTTCCAGGTTTTAGGACCCATTCCTGTACTGCTCTATTGCAATATTTTGTATGGCAATATTGTATTGATACACAGACGTCAAGTATAGATCTTTTATCATATAAACTATTAACGTTAACAATCCGACGGTCCGCTATTCTGTCTTCCAGAGGTTGTAGTGGGTCAGTCTTAGAGCTAGAGTGAAGATACTGGTATCAAATTAAACTAGAAAACCTAAGGAATCGATGGTACCAACCGTGTCATGTTAGCTTGTCGGGAAGAATGCTAAATTATGCTCCAAAATTACGCAAAATTTTGGCGAGGAAAAACTGGCATGGCCATTTTCAGAGGGGTCCCTTGACCTCTGACTTCAAGATATGAGGATGAAAACTCTGAGATGAACAGAGTGAAAACTGTATCTTGTTGACAAATTGCATAATTTGCAGTTGAATATAGGTAATAAATCACAATATATCTTATTGCAATATTCAAGAATATCCTAAAATGTCTAAAATCACACATCGTGTCTTAAGTATTGTGATAACATCGTATCGTGGGGCCTCTGGTGATTCCCACCCCTGAAAGGTGCATTAATACCAATCCAGGTGAGCTCAGTTCCTGACAAATTCAATACTATTATATTTTTTCAAGTGTAGAAATGATTGTACAGTATCAGCATAAACCTTCGGGGTCGTGTCATTGAAACGGCGGTAGGTTCATAAAATCATAACTGTATAACTAGCACCCCCACCGCTCGTGTCCTATATACGGCACACAGGTCCAAAAATGTCCTTTCTTTGCTCTCTTGTGCCCCCGTGGGACCCTCCCGCTGCCCCCTCTAAAACCAGCAGAGGAAAACGGACCATGAGACACGCAGTAAAAGTAAAATGTAAAATGGCTGCCTTGGCTGGGATTCTCCTTCCTCAGCAGCCTGGTGCTCACTGACCCCATTAATCCAGGTGTTCATTCATCTACAGGACGATCCTCCCACAGGCCGTTAACGGCTCACCCCACTGTGTTTGCCCGGCCCCAACCCAGCCCAGCCCCGGCCTTCTCACTCCCTCTCTACCTAGTGTAATGGGGGCTGCCAATGAGCTAAGTATGGGCAGCCATATAAATGAGCCTTGGTAAATGTCAAGCCTTTTAATACTCAGTTGTAATGCCACATTTGTTTTGTAGGCTGCCATTTGTTTTTAGAGTGAGCCAACCCCCACCATCCTCATTCTCCGAGGAGTGAAGACAGAGAACTGCTCATGCAGAGAGAGAGAAGGTGGTATAACTTAATTGGTGGTTACATCGCTGTCAGCGCAATACATTATTGACAAAGATACGTCAACTCTTAGCGAAAGCAGCCTGTAAATAGGTAAGCAATAAAAGCAGTTTCTCATTGATTAAACTGCAGACTGGTGGTGGTGGACACTGCGCACAGCCGCGCACTGTCTGGGCTCTTGTTTCGATGCAGACAGGGTGAGCTTTAAGGGACAGGAGCGCTCATGTTAATGTCATCCTTTGCTCACTGGCTCTGACAGCAGGGCTAATATGAGGCCTCAGCTTCTGCCATTCTGACAATTCCCCTGTCTCTTTCATATAAAGAGAACGATCATGTGAATTACAATGACAGGTATGTGTGTCTGTCGGTAAAACTGTGCTTGTTTGTGTGTGTTTGAGCTAATGTCTAAGTGGATGTGAGCCTGCATGCGCAGCTAATACTCACCATCCTTGTGTGTGTTTTTTTGTTTGTTGCCCGTGCGTGCGTGCGCATGCATACATGTTAATTTATGTGCAAACACATGTGTCTCAGCTTCTCCACATGTTGGTCCGTTCACTCCGAGGTTTATGTACAAGCTCTGCCATTCTGCAAGAGCCAGACATGCGTCGCATTGCATTTCTTCTCCCTCACTTTTTACTGCAATCCCACACGCAGAGACTGTAAAAGAGAGTGATTTACACACAAGTGAATAAATACTGTGGGTTGGTGATACAGTCGGTGCACGTTACCCCTCCCCCTGCTGATTCGAAAGCTTCAGTTAGTCCCAGGTTCCTTTAAGAGGGTCAGAGGAGCATCTTTGTTTAGCATCCCAAAACGTGTCAGCAGGAAATGTGTGCAAAATGTGTCAGCGGGATTGTTAGTATGTTAGCCAGAGGGTAAGAAAAGAGGAATTATCTAAAACAGTGCAAGTGCACAACCTTAGGGATCATCACAGACAATTACAAATAGGGTTCAAAGTTAACAATATGATGGCTACTACATGTGAGGTCAATATTGGCGCTGATATCTAATGAAACTAAGGCAGCAGTTTAGGCCTGCAGTTGGAATAGAGGGGACAATTTGTGAGAGGAAAGAGTGATGAAGAAAGGAGAGGGAGCCCTTATTATGTAGTGTGAACTCAGCCAAGCTCGATATCCAACGTCTGTCTCCATAAGCCCTGAGCACTTGCTATGTGTTCATCTACACAGAGAGATGCCATTTGTCCTAGCACACACACACATTCCCCTCAAACAGACTACGGTAGCTTGTCTGACAAATTGAGCACATTTGTTCACTGGAGAAATTTTCATTGAGCAACTGGGTCTTCTCCCCGTCTCCTGTTGTTTCTCATTCAGAGGTTTCCTCCCCTCTTTCTCCGTCTGTGGGTCGATTGTTTACAGCAGGAAGTGCCTGGCATCCTCTCACTTGGCATTGGGTGACTTGGCTGGTGCTGGTAGCCCAACATCATTCACAGTCCCAGCGCCTGCTTCAATATAATTCATGTGCTTTTGGGAGGCATCCTTACCGGAATAGAGAGCATTTTTGTTGATTATTCCGTCTGTTTTTGATTACATCCTGGCTGGCCTCGGAGAGCTAGCGGGCAATTTAGCTATCATTGCTAGATGGGTTAATGGGGCCCGAGCTGGAGGTTTATGTTGGGGTTCAAAACAGTAGGTTGGCTGAGATTTTCAGTTGTTACAGCAATGATTGCTGCATATAAATGTTTGTGTGGTGTTTCCCTTCCATGTTTGCTAACATGCGTGCGCCTAGAGGTTGTGGTTTTGAGTGAAATTATCTCAACAATTCGATGGATTGCCATGAAATTTGGTACGCACATCCATGATGACTCCCGCAGGATGAATTGTAATAATTTCGCCCAATCGGGCAAGTGAGTTGCTAGATGTACTAGCCCAAAGTGGCATTTTACTTGCCTCGGGCATGCGGGCAATCCTTATTGTTGAACCCCGATGCTGATGTTTGCATTTAGCCTCCCAGAGCCTCTAGCGTGGCTGTAGGCTCGTAGTCTTGTTTTGACAAACCCTATAAATCATCAGATGTTTAATCCATCTCATCTCGTGACTGTTTGACCAGAACCAGTGCCTGTTGTTTGCCCAGCAGTGATGACGGACACACCGTAAAAGAGAGGATATTGGTGTCTTCAAGGTGCAAACAGAATTGTTGCCCTTTGACCCTCGAGATGGATGTTGCATGGTCTGAATAGTGCTAGCTTCTGCATAAGTACTCCAATTGCTCTCTGCTGACGTGCTAAGCCTACTGGGGCTGTTTGTGCTGGGTAAGCTTGTATTTCCTTGAGCATGCACCACCTGTCAGCAAGCAACACAACTGTGTGTGGATGTGTGTTTGTGTGTGTGTGTGTGTGTGTTTATATGTTCATGCATGGACCTTACAAGCGTGTCACAAACCATGACTAGTGGGACAAGTCAAACCCATATGTTGTTTTTTCTACTGTATAACAGTAAGAGGTTGGCACTCTCATATTAAGGAGCTTTTAGACTGTGTAATTGTTTTCAAAAGAGTTTATGCTAGTGTATGCTTATGTCAGTGCATGCAACTTTCCCAGGGGGCTACCTGATCCTATTACATTATCCAACGCACATCAAAGGGTTAAGGGCTGTCTGCCTCTATAGTCATTAAGCCCTCTCTTAGCCACAGTAAATCAACGCTGTGCCTGCAACAGCTGCTCTGATCACCTATTAAAACTTCCATAATGTGCCGTGTGTACAGAGTGGGGCCTGTAAGCTGACACTGGCCAATAGACCCCAGATAAAGGCCGTCTTGAGCCTCTGATCTGGTTCCTATGGTCAGGATAGCAAGGGAAGTGGAGCTGAGTGGGGAGAGATGACAGAAAAGCCTTGTCATTAAGGACAACTGCCTCAGGGCTTGAAACCATGCAGGGTACAAAACAGATATGTCCTGTACTGTAGATTTATTTATATCTCAAGGCAGCAGACTATAAGATGTTATCGAGCCTTTAGCCCAGTTGGTCGAAGTCTTTAAGACTTAATATATTCAAAGCTGCAGATTTCCCCGGCAAATGCCTGGTAGCAGCTGAGAAACTACTTTATCTGATGCGATGGGAGCCATACATCAGAACTCAGTGAAGGAATGCATCGTGCACATGTGAAATGTCTCTTAGGGCGCTTTCACAAGCCAAAATTGTCTCAGTTTTATTCGAACTCTAGTGTAGTTTCTTTGGCCAGTTGTGACCGCAGTAATCGGACAACCGGTCCGGGACCGTTTGCGAGGGATGGTCTCTGATCTCTGACCGTTTCCAAGCGAACCAAAGCACAGGCTGCCTGTGTGGCCATTTGTTGAGATGGACAGTAGGGATGCACCGATACCGGATCGGATATCAGGCTGATACTGACTCAAATAGCTGGATGGGGTATCGGTGACAATAGGGCCGATCTATTCAATTCAATTCTATGTTTATATACGAAATGCATTATAGACTGGAATTTTTATTCTTTTGATGCATTTAAAAGGTTTACACTTGAATTGTATTTCTTGTTACTTTGAAGATCTCTTACAAAGTTGCCGGTGTCCGATTTGTTATTTTGGGTTATTTCAGTAAATTTATATCTATGTAGTTATTGGTTACATTTTGTTTTACGTTTTAAGTCAGGAAAGCAATGTTTAAATCTGACACACACATAAAAGAATGATCCCAGTCACTTCCACACAGTGAGGCATACAGCTTATTAATTAAACATTGGTATCGGATCAGTACTCGGTATCAGCCGATACCCAAAGTTGGATCGGTGCATCCTTAATGGACATAGGTAAACGACTTCTGCAGAAGTCCAATGTTTGCTTGACATCTGGGCCGAAGAGAACATGCGGCATACGCTAAATAAAGTCCACAAAAATAGTGATGTTTATAAAGTCATTCAAGATAAATGGGAATAGAAGGGAGTTGTGCGCATAGTAGATCAGTGCAGAGTCAAAGTGAAAAAACTTCGACAGCAGTATATCAAAGTCCGCGATTCCCTGCATAGAAGTGGCAGCTCTCGAGACAAAAAAGATAAATTCGCTCCTTTGTACACTCCCCTCAGCAAATTATTGTTATTATTGGGTCCGCTTTAATTTGTGCACTGTGAAATCGAACCAGACTAAATAGAAAACAAACCAAAAGTATCAATTTCACTGATTCGGACGAGCCAAACAGACTGGCTTGTGAAAGAGCCTTAAAATACTAATTGAATGTAAATTATCAACTGTCAAACACGCAAAGAAAAGAATCTAAACATTGACGAGAGCACACAGCTGCTTTCTGCTGGCGTCGACACCAGTTCGGTTTGCAGCGGAGGGCTTGACCACAGGCTAGCTATTTCCAGGGAAATTGTGTGGAAATCAATAGCAGGGCTAGCTAGCTGGACTACTGTCAGTGTGTACAGAAGCACACACTCAGGAGGGCCGTCTCCATGGAGACACAAACAGGGCATGATACTGCCCTCAGGTGAATTCTCTGTGTGGCTCCACCAGCTGAATTGGTCCATTTAGGTTTCATTTTCTTTCTTGTCTACATCTTTCTCTCTCTGCTACTACTACCTACTGAGCAGCAGCAGGCGCTGGGCCCGACTTTTCCATCTCTTTCTCTCACTCACTCACTTTCTGTTTCTCTCCCACCGACGGGTAGCGGAGCTAAAATTCAGGAGGAGATATAAGGTGAAATTGGGTCTCTGTACATAACAACTGTCACAGGACATTCAGAGGGTTGGATGCTGATTTGGCTCTGCCAAGGTTGCAGAGATGTTTGTCAGTTGATCTCATAGCGTGGCCCATTGCATGCTGGGCTCTTCCCTCTCCCCCTTTCTGACTGGATTTCTTTCACCTTTTTTTTTTGTCCTCACCTCTCTTTTTAACATTTTCTCTTCCACACTCACACGTGTTGATTGTTCTTCAGCCCTCTCACCTCTTTATTAAACAGACCGTATATAGATGTGCCTGTTTCCTGCTATCATAAGGTACATTTAGTGCTTTGAGTTTGTTTCGAATTTAGCACACCAACCCCAATGGATTTGTTTGAAGAAAATGAGAGATGTCTCCAAAATGTCTGATCAAAGCCTGGCTTAGTTGCCCAGGGGCTTCAACTCATGTTGATAAGATGTCCAAGTGCCAGTCATGGAGCTTATGACTGCCTAGTATCTAAGCAGATTGTATATTTTTAAAGTGCTAGATGTATTCGAGGAGGAGAGGAGAGCGGAGCCCATCCAGTGAAGGATATGGATGTGTTTAAGGGCTCTGGCAACCAGTACTGGGGGCCTGGCAGCTGGGCAGATTTCTTTTATATCCTGCTATGACTGGCACTTTTATACACACACACAGGCATGCATGCATGAGTTCACGCTCTGTCTCTCCCTCTGTATGTCTCTCTCTTTAATACGCTCACTCACCACTTGTGCCATTATACATGCTGATATCCCTTTTCATCGAGGGTGAGGCTACTACAGAGGCTAGATAGGAGAAAGAGGTTCTGTGTGTGTGTGTGTGTGTGTGTGTGTGTGTGTGTGCAGCAGCTTAAAATGCTGCACGCATGTGTTTTCATCACCGTGAGAGGTCTTCGGAGAATGTGCGACAGAGTATCAGTTGTTTCGACCACCTGCATCTCAGGAGAGGGGAGATTTTCCTCTTTTTTTCTTTATAATTATATATATTTTTTTATATCTGGAGATTCGATTTTCGATCTAAACATGCCATTGTTAGTCTATGGCATCTTGATTCGTAAAGATCAACAGATCATTGTTTTTCATGCCCCGACAATTGTCATTTACACTTTCAAATTCTTCTTTAAAAAGAGAACTGAACTGACTTTTTATTTGAAAGTGATTCAAAAATTAGACTACAACAGTCTACAATATAATAAGCTGCATCTTTTCAATACCAGTATCTTTGTGACCCACCTCAGTATATAATCATTACACAAATAAAATGTAAATCCTTCTGCAGTGCATTACAAGTGTGCTGTCACCTCCAAAAATAAAAAAATGTTTGCGCTTGTTTCGCGCTTGTTTCTCTCCTCTTTTTTCCCCTCTCCTTCCCTCATCCCTTTCTCTCTCATCTGAGCGCTGTGTGTCACTCATGGGTGTCACCGAGGGTGGAGGCAGAGTTTTGGGACACAGTTTGTGTGAGCGGAGCTGAGAGACGGCACTCAGCAGTCCGCTAGCTTGTTGCTCTCGCTACCAATATCAGCTGCTCTGATTCCACAATTTTGAGCTGAAAAAAACGTGCATGTAGGCTGAAATATAACTGACGTGTTGTTCTGTCGGGAGATGCAGTGACTTAACGTTAAACCAAGTAAGAGTAGAAGAGATATCTGATCAAAAACCTACAAATTAAACCAAAAAAAGGTCCAGCAAGTGAGAGGGAAGGGGATCTATAGCCCTGTGATCAGTGGCGTACTGACTTGTGTGAAACATGGATGATGTTTGTGGATTGTGTTTACTGTATACTGTTACCATAGTCATTTTTTATCACTCAGGTCAGAATTTCTGTACATTCAGAGGACGAGATTGCCTTGCACCAAGTCTTTAAATGTTCTTACTGTTACTTACTTCTATTAGATGTGTACTTTAACTTTTTAGTTTGGCCCACGTCCCATTTGCTAACATGAAGAGGGTGGGATGTATGACCTATACTGCAACCAGCAACCAGCCACCAGGGGGCGATCGAGATGTGTTGGCTTCACGTTCGGGGAGCTGTCATGTCGTCCATCTTTATATACAGTCTATGGACAAGACACACACATAGTGATGCCAGTTCACATATTAGCACTTGTACATAGCACGTAAAGGCACATATAGACACAGACAGGCCCATATTCCACTGGCCTCAAGCAGTATCTATTGTATTGTGATAAATGGAGTGTCTCCTGTCCATGGAGCCACAGGGCCCTGCAGCGGTCCACCGGGAGCCTGGGGATGCTTGGTGGCCTTTCTCCCAGGTTTCCTGTCTCCTGACTCAGCACCAGCTGTGCACACCAGCAGGAAAAAGAACACGCAAAGGGTAAAAATAATTCACTGTAGATTCATGGTATAGTATGACCCCTACGGCAGTCCGTTAGACAATAGTCTTTCTTATAGCTGACAGCTAGCCGGGCAAAGCGTTGCAGAGGAAGGATCATCATGCTCTGTGGGATAATGGCCCCTATGCATGATGTCGTGTAGAAGCAGGATATATAGGGTACTTACAGAAGATGTGCCAAAATGATGAAAAAGCAGAATGTTTTGTAATGACATACTATAAAAGCCCCGTTTCAGTGTAAAGATGTTTGTGGCAGTTTATTCTAGATCATCTGGATATGATTGCTGCTTAAATCACCGCAGAATTGCATCCCGTACAGAGACACTTAATCAAAAGCTGAACTTGGCAAATTTGTCTTGCGGTTTGAAGACAATCTCCGACAGTTGCCCCGGCTGACTCTATGCCCAGAAGCCACTCTGGCATTGAAGGAGGCTGAGCTTTATGGCAACAATGGCAGGCGTGCCAGCGGAGCCAGGCAGTCATCACGTTAGCGACCGTGGTGGGCTGTCAAGAGAGAGCTGTGTGGCAGCACTGTGTGGTTGAAGCGCCTGCTCTCCCCATAATGGAACAGCTGTTTGGAGCGCGGTGCGCCAGGGCGCTGGAGCACAGAGTAAATAGAGGAGAAGAGCAATGTAAACAGAGATGGGATGGTGGGAGCTGCTTCCCTGCTACCGTGAAAGGGGGTAAACACCCCTGAGAACTAGACGGAGGGGTTGTCGACACAGGAATGCACAAACACCACTACACAGGAGGGTGTGGAAAGGAGGGGGGTGGGGGTGTATTGCGAAAGAATGAAACAGCAGTACTCTACTCCAGCCTCAGGTTCTCATACAATACCTGACCTGCATATTTTTTACTTTGATGAGACAGATAATTACACAAATTGAGACAATAATCATACCTGCTACCTTGAAGACCAATCCCAGTTTCTCACATTTGAAATCTTAATATTAGCCCATGGGTTAATTATCAACCACATGATTACATTTTGGTTGCAACTGATTAATTGAGCTAACAGCTGCAACGGCCTTTCTGTGTTATTTATGAAATATATAGAGCGTTTCCAGCTGTCCTGCACTTACAAATAGGAAAGTACAAGAAGGCGCCTGACCCTTTTTATGACGGGCTGTAACTTTTCCTGCTGATGGGTCAGTAGAGTACTGTGGACAGTGAGAGAACTGCGGCTTTTGGCACAGAGGAAGACATCCATACAGGTTAGATCAAACCCAGTTTCATGTAGGTGTTGAGGTGAATTAAGGCCCTGTCTACACACAAACAGAGTTTTGGGTCACAAAAACTTATATTTTTTGAAACGCCTTCGAAGATGGAGATTTTTAAAAACTCCAATTACTTTATATCGGTGTGGACGTGTAAAACGGAGCGTTTGGGAAACGATGACATCCTCTCCTCATATGCCCATTGTAGCTTTGTGTAATGAGCATGCGCCAGAATTAATAACAAAGATGGCAGACTACCGGCGTTTTTGTGTTTTGTTAGCCCTGCTCGGACTTATTACTACCTTATATTTGCAAAATGTTACAGCCACAGGAGGCCAAAGCAGGCAACGCATTAAACACGTCAAGGCCGAATGGAGATTGACTGAGCTTTTGGGCGACTGAAGGGGAGGTTTGGAGCACTTGGAAGGGCTGGAAATAAACCTGAATGACCTCCCTTTCGTCATTTATGCCTGTAAAGAGACAATTGATGACAGCAGAGTGATGACAGTCATGCAGTTCGACCGGAAATCCCAGCCACGACGAACAATAACTGTTATCCAACTGGCTGTAATGAAGCGTTTGGGTGGTTCCTTGACCCTTAACTTGTGAGCTCACTTGTTGTGACATGTAAATATTACGGCGAGCATTTGGAGTCGTTTTTGCGTTCGAGTGTGGACAGAGATGTTTTGTAAAACAAACGTAAGGAGAAAATATCCGTTTTTAAAAATATCTCTATACCTTTAGACACGGCCTAAGGCATCACAAGTGACAGGCAGCCCCTCTGACTGTGCAGACGGGCTCAGATGACTGCTGAACTCCCGTCATCCTCTGTCTTTTTTTCTACAACTAGGTCATGTGCATAAAATTGAGGCTGGGACAGATTTGATCTTTTTGGATTCGGAGAACCATTTACAAACTGCATCCCCTGATTACGCAGTATTCTGTGGTTGCTGCCAAGCTGGGTAAATACGTTATGAGTGAGCAGTTCAGACCAGATATATATCTGAGATGGCTGGAGGCTGTGTGTGACTATTAAATCTTTTTCTCTAAACTTAAACTCTTGTGTGGTCATTACCCCCCCGAGCATCTTTCTTAAAATGCATACTCTTATCAGCATGTTGATTTCTCCTTCCCTTTCATTTCCCATGTTTATTCATTCATGGACACACTATGGCTGTATCACACAACAGACGGAAAGATCTAGAAAAGTGTTAGAGGGATGATTTTTGGATAAAAAGATGACGTGACACAATTTAACCCACAAACAAAAAAGAGCAAATAGACCCTGATAATGAGTCATGCATGTGTTATTTTGTCAGTGCCATGTAAACACGGTGGCAATATTACATCAGAGTTTGTGAGCAACATATGTAGCGAGGAGCAACAGTAATCCCATGTAATACTGTGAAAAGCTCTCTTAGCATAGCTGATACAGAATCTTTACAAGCCACTAATAATGAGCAACAGAGAAATGGATTAGGAGTGGCGTGGCTGGATCTGGGCCATGGAAAGCAACACACAGGCAGCACAGTGAGTTGGCTGTGTGTCGGCATATGTCTCTGTGCAACACAGGCGTATGCATTAGTCCGGCTTATCTTTTATGAAGAAGTGTAGGTATTTGCAAACAGCAGTTTGGTTCAGCATTCAAGTCACCTCTGAAAGCTTTCCATTATGCATGCCGTAAATGTGCACACCATTTCAGCTTTCTTGCACTTAAACTTGTTTAAAGACTCAAATTCGTCCCTAAACAAAATGATGGGGGTCTTGTTTACCATCAGATCCACTGAAAGACGTTCAAACTTGCCAGTAATTTTTGTTTTTTTGTATTTACACTTTTTATATACGCGACACAGCACGTAATTCATCTGCAAGTCTCACTCTCCAATATTTGTATAAATCCAAATGTCGACATTAAAGATGTTTTTCGCACCGAGTCTGCACTTTTGCTTCACTCTATAGAAGAGCTGCTTACAATATGGTTGAGGTTATTCTACAGTGGCTGTAACTGCTCCATAATCGATATTCTCAAAAGGGGCTTTAGTGCCCTTTAAGAAGAAGCTGTCAGCGTCTGAATAAGGGGGAGAATTTTGATTTCAAAGGTGTGTGTGTGTGCATCTTTCTCATAACTTTGATGATGATGGTCGTAACAAATAATATGATATACAACAAAATACAGCAAGAACAAGAATTGACTCACCCCATTTACGAAAAAGTGCCTATTGCACCTTTTGCTTGGATTTAGTTCAAATTTGCACTAATAGTGCCCTCATATCTGCCCTACACCTCAAAGCAATATGAATATCAAAATATGTATTTATTTTAAAAAACTAGAACCTTGAGGCTTTTAAATAGAAAGTTGTCATAGGCCGAAAATTCACCGACCCTCTTTAAAAGAAAGTTACTTTTGCATAAGGTAATATATGGTGGTATGTTGGCACAGTTCAGGCCGACACATTAAGAAACTTTGTACTAGGTCTGTCCTGAATAAGCGATGGTACACACGCTGTGCACAAATTACGCATATTGGAGAGGTCCGGGTGGGTTCCAATGCCAAAGACTAAAAAAATAATGAACAAAGTCACATCCACTCCTCTCCAGTAAGATCTTCTACCACTGTTGGGACAACATACACCATGACTTATTTCTATATTAATGGCTGATTGATTGAATCACCACTGTATATGGCAGGAACATAGTTGGAACAAAGTTGGAATGGAAATTAAATTAAAGATAATTTATCAGTGCAAATATCCTCTTTTGTTCATGCTGTCCACCAAGGTTGGTTTGTATTTGTGCAACATGGTTCACCTTGAAATTAATGCAATTCTGATGAATCTATATATTTTGTGTTTCATCGTGTAGGCGGTTGCAGGTGGACTTGTGTTTTACATTTACCCGTGAGAACTATGGAAGTGAACTATGGAGTCTTCAGGTTTGTCCAAATCTCTGTCATTTTATTCATGAACATTATGCAATTATCCACTTTCCAGTATTAATGCTAAATTATATAACTGTTATTGTATGTTTTTTATTCTAACTGTTGTGTTGCTTGTTAAGAAAGGTGCTTTTATTTGTCACACGTGTAGATATGCAGCCTCAATGGATGACATCTGGGAAAAAGAGGAACGTTATACAGACCAACTGAGACAACATCTTCTCTGTGCTGAAGCTGAGGTAGGAATTTTTTTCTCATTTCTCATGACTTTCTCATTTGTCTTTAATGTCGTTGAATATTGAAAATATACAACATATTTAAAATTCAGTGACCTCTTTAGCTTCATTATGAACTACTTGAACACCATCTCTGATGTCCAGAACTTCAGAATACCTGAAGCTGACATCACAGCCCATTTAAGGTGCTCATTTGTCGTCTTTTTGGTTATCTTAGAAAAGACATGAGGTGTTGGAGGAGGAGCAGCAGAGTGGATGGAGACGAGGACATCAAGGTGAGGAGAGGTCGACCTGAAAAACACTAACATCTGAACACAGCAACAGTAAAATGACATATTTTTTGTATTTTAATGATTGTGTCTGTAATGGTTTGTTATTTTGTTTTGTTTTTTGTCTCCATCCTCCAGAAAACGCTGGAGGAGCTGCTGCTGAGACAAAATCTAAGACAAGCAGAGAATGCTCAGAGTAAGGAAACACTTGTAAACCAAAATATTGTCTTGGTAATTTGATTGTTTCATTAGGTATAGTATTCCATAAAAAATCTCATAGTATATCATAAAAAAGTAAAAAGTCAAAGTATAGTATACCAGAAAAATGTCAGAAAAATATCACAGTATGGTATGTTATAAAATATCATAGTGTACCATTCAAATTAAAATGTGGTATAGTATGCTGTAAAAATGTGATAAAAAGTCATAGTATAGTATGTAGACGTGCATCATCTCCCGTTGTTTCAGATAGATAGAAAAAGGGATTTATGGAACACAAACCACAACATCTAATTATTTTTTTTATTGAAATTGCGGCACACAAAGACATGATCCTGATTGACCCCTCTGAGTACGTTTATACAGTAGAAGAAGATAGTGTGGATGAAGTGAAGTGAGTTAAGAAATTCTGCAATCATCTGGGGAGAAAGAAGACATAAGAGTTTGCATAACATTCAGATATATGCCTATAACTACGACATCAAATACAACTACTACAACAGGCTTTCTCAAAGTTTTGATGAATGAGTGCAAAATTAGGGAGTCACTATATGATTGAGGCTTGCATAGGCAAAATGTACTATACTTTCACTTTTTTATAAAATATGTATTATTCTTTATGTAATTTTTTTTTTTTACCTTTTTTTTTTTTTACCTTTTTCAGACAATGTTTAGACTTTTTTTTCCAGCATTTTTCAAACTTTATTTTTCAGCCTTTTTCAACCTTTTTTCAGATATTTTTTTCAGACTTTTTTCAAACTTTTTTTTTTTTTTTACCTTTCATACATTGTTTAGACTTTTCTTTTACAGCATTTTTCAAACTTTTTATTTACGGACATTTTTTTTTACCTTTTTCAGACATTCTTTAAATTTTCCTTTTCCAACATTTTTCAAACTTTTTTTTTACGGACATTTTTTTTTACCTTTTTTTTTTTTACCTTTTTCAGACAATGTTTAGACTTTTTTTTCCAGCTTTTTTTTTCAGACATTTTTCAGACTTTTTCAGACATTTTTTTCAGACTTTTTTCAAACTTTTTTTTTTTTTTTACCTTTTTCAGACATTATTTAGACTTTTTTTTCCAGCATTTTTCAAAAAAAAAATTTCAGACTTTTTAGACATTTTTTCCAGCCTTTTTCAACCTTTTTTCAGACTTTTTTCAAACTTTTTTTTTTTTTTTACCTTTCATACATTGTTTAGACTTTTCTTTTACAGAATTTTTAAATTTTTTTTTTTTTTTAGACATACAACTATGACTTTTTACATCATACTATACTATGACTTTTTTAATAAATTTTCATCATGCTATACCATAACTTTTTTAATACATTTTTCGACACGCTACTATGACTTTTTTTTCGACATATTATACTGACTTTCTTTTCGACATGCTATACTATAATTTTTTTTTTGACATACTATACTATGACTTTTTTCAAACTTTTTTTTTTTTTTTACCTTTCATACATTGTTTAGACTTTTCTTTTACAGCATTTTTCAATTTTTTTTTTTTTTTAGACATACAACTATGACTTTTTACATCATACTATACTATGACTTTTTTAATAAATTTTCATCATGCTATACCATAACTTTTTTAATACATTTTTCGACACGCTACTATGACTTTTTTTTCAACATATTATACTGACTTTCTTTTCGACATGCTATACTATAATTTTTTTTTTGACATACTATACTATGACTTTTTTCAAACTTTTTTTTTTTCAGTCATAGTATATTATGAAGAAAAGAAAGTCATAATATAGCATGTCGAAAAAAAGGTCATAGTATTGTATATCGGAAAAAAAGGATAAAAAAGTCATAGTACAGTATGTCAAAAAAAGTCATAGTACTGTATGTCGAAAAAAATTATAAAAAAGTCATAGTATAGTATCATTGAAAAAATTAAAAAAAAGTCATGGTATAGTACGTCGAAAAAAAGTCGGCGTATAGTATGTCAAAAAAATGTATAAAAAAGTCATAGTATAGCATGTCGAAAAAAAGGTCATATTATAGTATGTAGAAAAAAATAATAAAAAAAAGTCATAGTATATTATGAAGAAAAAAAGTCATAAAGTATAAAGCATATATAGTATGTCGAAAAAATTTATTTAAAAAAGTCATAGTATTGTATGTCGAAAAAATTTATAAAAAAGTCATAGTATATAGTATATAGTATGAGGAAAAAAAAGTCATAGTTTAGTATGTCGGAAAAAAAGGATAAAAAAGTCATAGTACAGTATGTCAAAAAAAGTCATATAGTATGTCGAAAAAAAAAAATCATAGTATAGTATGTCAAAAAAAAAGTATAAAAAGGTTACAGTATAGTATGTCAAAAAATAATATAAGTCATAGTATAGCATGTCGAAAAAAATTATTAAAAGATCATAGTATAGTATATCGTAAAAAAAAGTATAAAGAAGTCATAGTATAATGTGTCAAAAAAAATAATATAAAAGTCATAGTATAGTATGTCGAAAAAAAAATCATAGTATATTCATAGTATAAACTTTGACTTTTTTATGACATACTATGCTATGCCATTTTTAATGACTTTTTTATGATTTTATCATTATTTTATGGCATACTATACTATGATTCTATACTATAAAATGACTTTTTAGGACTACTACAACTACAACAACAACTACTACTACTAATATTACTACAACAACAACTACTACTAGTTGATTTGATACTTACCAGGCGCTCCAGTTCTCGTCTCCTCCAGGCCCTTCAAATCCCTTTGTTCATTCAGCAGTCTGGACAGAAAACAGAGACATTTACAAAACATATCAAGTCTCACCTTCTCCAATACCAGACCCTGGTTCACCACTTTTTAAACAGACCTTTTATACTGGTTTTCATGGAAGACAGCTCAAAACTTTGTACAACCAAAACAAAAGGTTGATATATGTGTTACGAATAAAAGCACCTTTCTTAACGTGCAACACAACGGACAGTTAAAGTAAAAATCATACAACAATAATACACTTTTGTAAAATGTAAAGTTATATTTATAGTTAACATTGACACTAGAAAGTGTATTACAGTCTAATGTAAACTAGATCCTGTTCTACACAGTAATAAGGCCCGCCCACAGAAATGGCTGGGCCCCTGAAAAGTTTTGTTGAATGGACCTTTACTCACATCAATGCATGCGCATGCTCTCTTTCTCCTATTAAAAACATGCTACATGTAAACTGAGGGAGACTTACTCAGTGATGAGGGATACATACAACTCACTCCAGTATTAGCTAATAGTTGGTCTAGATCAGTAAATTTCTCAGGTCATGTGACCAGCCAGCTACTATTTTTTTGCTTACAGAGCCGTTCCTGACCCGTGAGCCATGTAAACCATTCGCCATTGCCACACAGTCACACCTAAAGGCCCTGACACACCAAGTTGACGGCTGTCAGACAGTTTGGGGCCGTCAGTGAGGTTCCACCGCCGATTCATTCATACTGAATCGGCCGAAAAACCTCCGACACGGGCAGACTAAGCAGGACACCGAAAAAACTAGGCCCCAAACTGTCCGACGGCCGACCGTCGGCTTGGTGTGTCAGGGCCTTAACACCCCAGTGCTCCCACTACAATCCTCCCTCCTTTAAAACAGTTTGTTCCAGCTGTCTGTCTAAGAATAAATAGACTGAGAGCCAGGTTGTGACAACTTATACAGAATGAGGTGTATAGAAAATAAAATATTCAATAAATTACATTTTCTATAGAATCTTAAGATCAGTGAATATTAACATTAATAAAAAAAAAAAGAATAAATTATGAAATGTAGAAAATAATAAAATATAACACTGAGCTTTGGTTTTGTTGCCTGGTAATTAGTTCAGTCAATATCACACAACTAGCTTTGACTATACAATGTAAACATAAGCCTTTAGTTGCAGAACACCTGCAAATTAAAGATAACAATACTAATATTATTATATATAATAAATAATAAAATAATAATAAAATATATATTTTTTTGATATATTCATTGTTATTGTTGTTATATATCTTGCTCTAATTGTTTGTTATCACTATTATGTAGTCATATCATTTCTTTATATTAATCTTGTCTAAAGTCGGAGGCTTCAGATAAGCCCAGTGTTTTTTTTTTGCCACTTCCTGCACTGTATATTATTCATTTATTTGTTTGTTATGTTGTGTAGTCTTAAATTGTGCAAAATAAATAAACAATATTCATTTTATCAGCTGCATCAGGCCCATTCAAACTATCTCCCCCAGATTTTCTTTTATACATTTTCCAATATAAAATATTATTTATACTATGGCTTGATTGAATACTTGATGGTTATTATTTGCTTTAAATTCATTAATATGTAATTTCACTTTGGCAATAATGTAACCTGAACATTCATGCCAATAAAACTTATTTGAATTTGAATTTACTGAGAGATGTGCATCTATATTGCCCAGTATGCCCAGCTGATCAACATTTTTTAAATTCAATATTTAATCCATAGTCAATCGATCTTGCATTAGTCCAGAGTTGTAATTAAACCTTGACTGAGAGACTAGATAATCATTTTCTTGTTTTAAATGATTTTTTTGGGGATTATTTTAAAATGTATTTGCTGTCATCAAACTTGGAGGGGAGAGAACACAAGTTGACCTGATTGCTGTTCCTGCAATTCACTTTCATTGTGTGTTCTTTTAACCTATTTTCGTGGATATTAACGCTACAACCTAATTGACGCCATGATTGACAGCTTGTTTGACACGAGGGGAGGCGGGGCCCTACGCAACTTCGATAGTGTGCGTAGCAGTAGTCTCGCATACTCTCGCGAGACTACAACATAAATACTTTATTGATCCCTGGAGGAAAATTGAGTTAGATTTTGCTCCTAATCTAGAATAAAAATACATATATAAACATAGAGAAATCATAAAAAAAGCAAATAGCAAAAAGCACAGCAAATAATAATGCTAAAAATAGGATCTATCATTAATTGTGTAAAAAAAAATGCAAGAATAGTATAAATAAATAAGAATATTAGTTTAAATGTACTGTATAACTAAATGCAATGTTAATACCAGAGTAAATCAGATTATTGCACAGCTGAATTATTGTACTATTAAGGGGGGTAAAAAATAATACATTTATGTTGTATGTATGTATATATATATATATATATATATATATAAATATATATGTATATATATATATATATATACATATATATATGTATATATGTATATATATATATATATACACTCAAATGAAGATGTCTGCTGTTTTCTAGACTAGACAAGGGTACATTTGGTCCTAAATACAATATTTACTTTAAATTGATAACGTCTGTAGGACAATAAAGTAGAATAAATTAAATGTCTATCTTAGTTTGAGCAGTTTACGTGTAAATGTTTGTAGTCGCACGGAACTGACATTGGGGCGTGTTCCATGTAGAACACCAAAAGGCGTTGCACGTTGTCAGTAAAGGCAGCTGGTTAAGTCGGCATCGATGCAGACTCACTGTTACAGGGTTTCATAACACACTTGTGAAATGTAGGGAGAGGGTGTAGGCGGTGGTTTGGTATTGGGCCCTTAACTACTCAAGCTCAATGCCTAACCTTTGACATCTCGCGAGAGTTTCCCCAACTTGTGGGTTTCCTTCTAGACACGACCGCCGCCTGGTCTAAAAAAAGAAAAAGACTAATTTCAGGAGAGGGTGTTTTCATTGTGAAACAGGCTACATTTTACTAAAGCAACAATAAATATCTTCACCCAGCACCTTGTTAAGACCCAAGACCTCACCTCAGCCTTCCTGTTGCTGCACACACAGACCCAAACACACACACACACACACACACTGGCTAGTCTGTCCCCTGTTCAACCCCCTCACAGTCAGAGGCCAGACAGGGTCGAGCAGAGGGCGAGACATTTATGAGGTGTAGATATTTGTGCAGGGAAGCATTCCTCCTGTTGACACTGAGCAACACAGTCTGGATGCTGAGCGAGCCGAACCAGACAGGCACACTGAAAAGTGAGGCGGTCTGTCGAGTGAGAGGTAACAGAATCCAGGATACAGACTTTAAAATGTGGGTCCAAAATGAGGGAAGCAATTCACAACTTTGCTGCATTGACCTATTTTAGTGACCTTATCTTTCCTGCGGATGCAGCATGTTTGGTTGTGTGTAATATGTCAAAAATAAACCTGAATTGTCCTCATTAGATCCATGATGAATATTATCTTGACCGTGCATCTCTAAGCACAGAGGAGTAATGAAGCAAAACCTTCGCAAACATAACCTTAAGACCTCCACACACCCACTCTTAACCCCGTCTTCAGCTCCAGTGGTGGGGAGAGTCCCTCCTACCCCCATGCCGATGATGCAGGAAGGGCCGCGGCTCGGACACGGGGCAGTGGCCATAGACAACACAAAAGGTTGTGGTGGTAAACAGAGCTGTTTGTGTTCACTGGGCCGCTGTTGGAGATGACTGATGTGCCCATTAGCCCCTGTCTGGGCATTAGGGGGAGGGGTGGCGGCACTCGGGCTCCACGCAGGACAAAAAGACCCCTGGGCCTCCAGAGAAAGGTCACTGACCCATATTGTGTCTCCTTCAGGCCCAGCCAGTGGTTATTTCACTGATTCAGGTTACAGAGATTGGCTTCGTCAAAGTTGATGTATGCAAATGGACAAATGCTGTAGGTTAAGTGTGATGTTGTAGGATAGAGGAACATACCTGCTGCTCCAGGCTCTGAATGGAGAATATTGCTGCTGCGCACTATTGTAGACAAAAAAATCATAATATTATACTGTGTGTTTGAGTCAAAATAGAAAAATAAGGTGTTTTCTGTCTGCTTATTGTGTGTGATGTAGTGTGCTGTGTCTTCCACTAGAGAGTGCCCTCCTTTACATCTGTTCTTCATTTAAGAGAAAAAATGCATGTATATAAATCCCTTTATTTTGAGAAACAAACATTTAATTTGAATAAAATCGTACATTCTTTGTTATTTATATATCATCTATAAAAAATCAAGTAAAAAATGCAGCACAAATACAGAAATTACACATTTACAAATCTTGAAAACATGAACACACTCAATGCTGACAGATTTTGTTCAAGGGCTTGGGATAAAAATTTTAATTTTAGTTTGCTTTTGGGAGCCTAACTTGCGGTTTTTCTACCACCCCACCACAGATACACCGACAAAGAACCGATTCATTTGAAAAAGAAAATCATGAAGAATATCATGAATCACGAAAAATTCACATCTATCTCTGATCAGTCAACATCATATTTACAGAGCTTGGCAGCTAAACCCAGTAGGCTTTATTTGATGCTGTGACAGATCTGTCTCTATTTGCTAAGGAACTCAAAGCTCACATAAACTTAGTTCAGCCAGAGACACTTACATCAAAGGATTTAACGCAACAAATAAAAGAATTTGGCAGAAAAAGGGCCTTGTGCTGGATGGTGCTTTACAAATGAATCCAAGTAGAATCAAAATTCTCAGGGAAGCACATTAAAACTCCCTAATGGGTATAAAAGAACGGAGCCCAGCACATACATATAAATGAGATATGTGATTTACATAACGCACAACAAGGGAAGAGCTGCCATCATCATGTCTGGTAGTAAGAAACTAGAACAGGTGGAGGTTGGGGGATGATTAAGTGAGAAATCATCTGTCCGACATAGGTAAGAATAAACAGTATAGACCTTTTCAAACTTGACAACACAAACATTATAAATGGGCCCCTTTTGTATTTCCTGTTGCAGTGTTTGTTAATGCAGTAGCTGACAGGAAGTACACTTGGACCAAAGCTGTTGCCCTAGCAACAGAATGGCAATGAAAAGGTCTATAACCAGTAGCAGCACAAATCATCAAAAGAATGAGTTCAAGTTTGTCATAAAGACTCTTTATTGACTCGTTGACTCATCTTCCTGGTGATTGTTATAGTCAAATGATCAGCTAGTTACATCATTTGTGTTAGGTAAACTTTTGAACTCCCTGTTTTTATTCTTCCTTTTAAAGGTCTTATTGATAAAATCTTTCCGTAAACAAATATTCAAAAAATAATAATACATCCGAAGAGCTTTTAGAAAGGTGCCAAATAAAAGTATAGCTTTTCATAAAAAGAACAAAAAAACATTGTGAATTAATCATTTAAAAAATGTTGATGGGTCCAAAATGAATGTTTTGTTTATATTAGGGCGGTCAAAGTTAACGCGATAGTAAGGCGTTATCGCAATTTTGTTTTAACATAACTAATTTCTTTAATGCATTAATGCAACTTGCGATTTTTCATCATATGAAACTAGAAAATTGAAAGAATCCATTGATACCAACCATGTCATACTAGCTTGTCGCGAAGGAGGTTAAATAACGCTCCAAACTTACGCTAAATTTTGGCGAGGAAAAAACTGTTATGGCATTTTCAAAGGGGTCACTTCCTCTGACCTCTGACCTCAAGATATGTGAAAGAAAATGGGTTCTCTGGGTACCCACGAGTCTCCCCTTTACAGACATGACCACTTTATGATAATCACATGCTGTTTTGGGGCAAGTCATAGTCAAGTCAGCACACTGACAGCTGTTGGGCTTGAGTATGCCATGTTATGATGTGAGCATATTCTTTATGCTAAATGCAGTACCTGTGAGGTTTCTGGACAATATTTGCATTGTTTTGTGTTAATAGATTTCCAATAATAAATATATACATACGTATATAAATACTTGACAAATCTCCCTTTAAGGTACATTTTGAACAGATAAAAAATGTGCGATTAATTTGCTATTAATCACGATTAACTATTTGAATCGGTTGACAGCCCTAGTTTATATCTGTGGAAGATATCTGACGTTTGGTTCTCACTTCTAACAAGGCTTGTGAGCCAATAGTAAAACAGAGTTGTTATTACGTGGTATTAGTGTGGAAAAAACAGATAAATGTCTGAGATTGACGGTAAGCACCTGGCAACGACTTGTTATGAAGTAAATGCAATGGAACGTGAGAGGGAGAATGGGACATCTAGTGGCTGAATGTTAACAAGTTATCAATAGCACCTTTAAAAACACCAATAAATCTACCTTAGACATTTGTGGAAAAACGTACCAGTGCACTGGCACTATAGTCTGTTCTTAAAACATTGTCTCTTTGGTATAATTATGTGTCTGTTTGTCCCATTCGGATGAGAAAATTAAATGTATTCCATCTTTCAAAGGCATTATCTTAGTCATTGCAAAATGGTTTAACATAAATGTGTTGATGGGGAAATGGGCAGGTGCAGTGAGATGAAGAGGACACAGCCAGAATAATACAAATTAATTCACAGAGGTTTGCGGATGAGAAGAATCCAGTGTTGCTTTATTTCTTTTTCACTAGATGGCCTCTACAAGACCAGTTTTATTTAAGAAATGCAAAATGCGACATCACACCAAGAAAAACAATAATGTCACATTCTCATAAAGCGCTCTTGGCATGAACAAACAGCAACATTGACAATAAATAAAATGTTGGCGAACAAAATAAAACTTTGTGAACAAAGAATACTCAGGATTGCATATCAAATAAGACAAAAAAAATAGATAAAATGTACTTGGCACAAATTAAATAAGTAATTTTCAGATTGAGTGAACCTACTCTATGTCCATTGCTTTGTGAATCTGATTGTCCTTCACAGTTAGCATCGAGTATGTGCGTGTACTGTACAAAATAGACACAGATGGCTGATGAAACTAAAATAGACTCATTCCAACAAATTGTCAGTACTCAACATCTTACTTTGTCAGTACCTTGACCTTCATAGTCACACTCCCAGGTGGCCTTTTTCTGCATATGTTTGCACTAAACAAAACTGCAGGTACATGTGCAAGAAACCATTGTCACAATGCAGAGCCAATATATATGCACATAGTGGAGGACAAATATTCTATAAGTTACCAGTGATTTCTGATTTGAGTTCAGTACAGGTGCTTGACACATGTTAAATTTAAATAAAAGGAAATAAAGATATTAAAAGACACTTTGGTATTTCGTAGGTGCTGAACTATGCATTCATTTAAACACATTTTCAGACCCCCTCTTGTTCTAAATTGATTTGTGTGGACATGATTATAGTGATGCCAGGACACTCGTCACACACAAATATTGTGTCAAAATGTTATATCATCAATCTTAAATCATTTTTGACCCGTGATTGCAGTCCAGTGGGATCTGCCTTGTGATGATGACCAACTGAGAGGTACATAAATAAAAAAAAAGGTGTTTTTCAAAATAGGATAACAAAAAATGCAAAGTAACAGAACACTTTTTTTTTTTTTTACGAAAAGCCACTTGACCTATTTTTTTAAACAGGATGACCCCTCTCTCTCAGAAAGTGAGTCTTAAAACCTGTTAAAGACTAAATCCTTCTTTCTTTGTTTGTGCTCTGTCTCCGTCTGTCTCAGCAGGGCATATGCAGTGCAACACTAACATCTCCAATCTTGACTTCCCAAAGCAAAAGGAAAAAAAACAAAAAAACGACGTAATGTATTCTACACCCATATAAAAATAAATCAATCGCAAACATGGAAAGATACATCTCATATATATACAATAAACTCCTATATAAAATAGCTTTTATGTACATATAGACAACAGACGACAATACAATAATTGACCTGTACAATGTACACCTGAACAGTTAAGACAGGCGAGAGGTACTGAAGTGTATGGCTTGATTGGGAAACAAATTGAAAAATATTTACAGACATCAACTTTACATCCTTTACATGTTTTCAACTTCCCTGGAATGAAGAGGTCTTAAGGGAGACCTCACTTTCGTTTCCATTCCCTTAGGTAAGGCTACCTTTAAAAGAATTGGTCCGCAGAGACGATTCAGCCTCGTGATACTTTGCACAGTCAAACGCACTCTCAGCTCTCCTTTGGTGACACGTGATAGGAGCTGGAAGTCCTAAAACCATTTATGAAGCCGTCTATCACATGGATCCGTTAAAAAGAGACGATCGAAACGCCACTCGTTACATTTTGCGACGCCCAGGAAGACCCAGACTTTCTTCTATTCTTCTTGAAAGAATCAACCAGTTATGGACATCCCCTTCACTTCCACAAAGGTAAGACGCCTATATAGACTCCAGTGTGTAACCCCTCAGACAGCCCTGCTGTGGTGCTGACATTTAGTCCATGGGTCCTTGAGGCATACCCAAGGACGCCAGGCTGGAGGGTCTTGTGGGTAAAGTCATGGACTTTTATCCTTCCTTCAGTAGTGTCCTCATTGGAGGTTCAGCACAAGATGGAAACTCCTGCAGTAGTGACCAGCTGACCGGCGGTGGGGTCATACGTCCCGGCCAGGTAGTAAAGGTCTGGGGAGGTACTGTTCGGCTTCTGATTGTGAGTCAGACACTCGTACTCCTCCCTGCTCACCACCTGGCACTTATGAGAGATTGTCTGGACGTCATTCTCATCCTCGTGACACGACTGGTACAGGGCATGCTGCATGGACAGGGAAAAGACAGGGTAAGTTGCATCGTTAGATTTATGAATAGGGCTGGGCGATATGGCCAAAACCTTCTATCACGATATATGTTATTTTATATCTCGGTAATGATATATATCACGATATGCACATGGTAAAGTCTATTTTAAATTCCATAAATTAACATATTGAATTATCGCCCAGCCCTTTGAGCCAACAAAGAAAGAATAATTGTCATAGGAAAGTTCCATAAACTACAAATGATTTTACAGTCGCCATAAACTCATAACCTCCATCACGGCTCACCTTGCCATCTCGATGCCTCTTGCCGAGCTTGGTCTCTTCAGGGTGGTAAAACCACTTGACTTTGACCACCATGCTGGAAGTCCAGGATTCCCAGAAGTTCTCTATTCGACCGACGTATGGGAGGTTAGGGCGTCCAGCTGAGAGGAACACGGCACAATCTCCCACTTGCACCGTGTCTCTGCCTCGCACGATGGCCTTGTAGAAAAGCTTCCTGGCTTTGCCCTTTAGACCTCGCCGCTGTGGAAAAGACAGACACTTGATGATTATTATTATTACCTCTCTTGACGTCGAGTGATTTAGTATTCTCAGCTAACTGAGCTGATATTATGAAAGCGAAAAAGGACAAATCTTTGCTACATTTCCATTTAGTTGTCAAGTGAATTTTAAGCAAACTTTTGAAATGTCGCAAAAATAGAAATGCAAATAAGGCCGATTTCTATCAACTGGTTTGAAGCGAATAAACTCGGCAACAGCGTAGTTTGGTCAGTAGTTGGCGCCATAGGCTTTGCATGTCTGTAATCCGCCAGTAAACGGAGTAGAAGAAGGAGAGGTTGCGAAACGGAAACAAAACAAGTCGACTTGGCCGTCTAACCATCTACGGTAGAAAAATGGAAAGAGGTCTTTAGGACTTTTGGGTAAGTTATAATTGTTCTTTCATGTCAGCTAGTATTGGTCATGTTTTATGCTGTCTGGAGACGAAGAATGGAATCATAGCTACTGATACAGTAGAAACATGGATAGACTATTCTCACCTGTGTAGGGCTTCCTGACCACCTCCACATTTGTCGTCCTGAGAGGAACGCAGACATTTTGGGCCTTGGGATAAATGAGGTTTCATCTGGAAGCATCCTCGGTTTCTTCACGAAATCCTTGGATGGTTTCGAGGTGGAGCCGGAGCATTCTTTCCTCTTCAGGGACTTGCTGTTGGAGACCTGGTCGGGGGGGCCTCCTTTGGCATTGGAAACAGCCACAGCTTTGGCCACAAAGGAGTGCTGGTGTGACCTTGAGGAAGTGGAGGGTTCAGAGGGTTGCAGGAGCCCCCGGTGGGAAGACATACAACTCTGAAGCATCAACGTAGAACCGTCCTCATCCTCTGAGCTGTAGGAGGAGTCGTTGTCCGAGGAACACAGGCTGGAGCTGGAGAGGGAGCCTGACGAGGAGGAACTTGAAGAACCAGAAGACGAGGAGGAGACGGAGAGACGAGACAGGAAGCGGCCAGCCGTCCTTAGTCCTCCTGAGGCTGCAGCCAGTGCAGCCGCCCTCCTCCTCTCTTCCTCGTCATCTTCCAGGTCAGAGTAGGAGCTGTTACACTCTCTGTGGGAGCTGAAGCCCAAGTCGCCATATTCATCCAGACGCAGAGAATAGGAAGGCTTTCTTTGGGGTGTGGTTCCTTTCAGGAGAAGCTCCACCCTGGAGGCACCACCCTTTTTGTTGTCTTTAACCAGCAGGACTGGGTGAGAGTAGGCCTCTGTCCTGGGCATACCGCTCGCATTGGTAGACCCACCTCGCAGCAGCAGAGCCTTGCCGTTCTTCGTCTTGGGGGAAGTCACTCCTTCATGATCCAACTTCACCAAAAACTCTTGTCCTGACTTCCTGCTCCTCGGCACAACAAGCTCGTCCTGCCTGCGCCGGCTCTGGCCATACGGCCCACCTCTTTGGCCCAGAGATAATCCTGGACTATGCCCTGTGGACTGAGTACAGAAGGAGGAGTAGCCATTTGCAATGCTGCTGAAGGAGTCCACCTCGAAGGAGCTGCTGCTGAAAAGGCCTTTGGCCGGTGTGGAGGCCATCGGCTGGGTCCTAGCTAAGGGAAACAGATCATCCGTTCCTCTCGAGGCCTTCCTGGGTGCCCCGTTGAGCTGAAACAGGTTGTCGGACGACCTCTTCCTGGTGTTGCCCAACGAAGGCCAACCCAGGAAAGGTGCAGGATTTTTATTGGCATTCTCAGCCTGCTGTTGCTGCTGCTTTTGTTTTTTCCCAGAACCCTTTGGTCTCCCTAGAATAAAAAAAATATACGTCAATCTTAGCATCATTATGTCTCATTCATTCGGTACTCTTAAACAGTCCAGCACAATAAGTTGTGTTGTTGTAAAGCCTCTGCTTTGTCTAAAATTACACATTTGGTATATTTCTCTTTGATGTAAAGGTGCAGCTATAAAATACAATTTTGTTTAAATATTTCACTCAATGTAAGCATTATAGTTTAAAAGATTTGTTGGGACAAGCAGATAAATAATATGTGATACTGTTATACAGGGGGGGAAAAAAACATAACCTTTTAACCGATTAATTGAAAAATAATCAACAGATTAATCGACAATGAAAATAATCGTTAGTTGCAGCCCTAAAATGAAGAGTTTCAGGGGTTTATTCTTACCTGGTCTTCTTTTGTGAATGGTTAGAGTTTGGCTGCTGGTTAAAGTGTTGATAATGTTGAATCTGTCAGAGGCTCGCTCACTGAGGGGGGCCTGCTCCAGACTAGAACTCCTCTTGGCTGTTGTCTCGCTGGATGTCAGCAGGGTGGGAGATGATTCCCCATCTATAAAGGACGAGGGGCAGAAGATTATTAGCATTTACTTACAGGTAGAGAAGACCAAGAGGGAAAATTCCCAGTTACACAGAGAGGAGACACCTACAGTGAACCTGGTATCCTGGAGGCAGGAGGCGGATGTTTTGGAGAGAAATCTTCCCTCGGTCTCCATCATCAAACTCCACCATCACTCCTGCTTGCTTCCCTTCATCAGATGAACCACCTGCAAGAAAAACACACGTCCTCAGGTGAGCAGGGAAATTAGCAAAAAACAGATTGTATGTACGACTTAATATATAGCTGAAGATAGAGAGGATAGAAGAAGCTGTTGTCTCACCTCTGCGAACGTAGCCTGGGTATAAGCAGCGGGAGCGCTCGCTCCAGTAAGTGCACACCCTGGTTCCTTCACTGAGCACAGTCTCCGACTCCGGCCGCACATCCAGGACCTGAAGGCCAGACCAAAACATAATTAAGATTCATTACAGGCTGGACACACACAGACATGCATGCATACACACTCTCTCACACACACACACACACATACAGTCGCACATGCAAACAGTGTGTGAGCCACAGAGCATTGTGCATGGGCAGCCACTGTGCCACATTTCCAAGCGGCACTTATCTCATGCCAATGTGCCAGTCAGGGCTGAAAAGAGCGGAAGCCATGATGCAGTAAATCCTGACTTGCTGAGTAATACTAAAGAGGGCCTGAATAGGGGGCTTGTGATTGCAGGTTGCCAGATCCTCCCTCCAACAATGCAGGCAGCCCCAGCATCCGCCACTCACTGGGGGCTCTTTCAGGTTGCTTTCATTTACTGTTGCCATGGCGAGGGACCCTTTGACTGATGAGGTGTGGATGTGGGTGTGTGTGTGTGTGTGCGTGCGTGGGGGAGGGAGGGAGAAGGAGCACGGTGAAAATCGGGGCATTGGTGTCAGAGTCAAATAAATGGCTTTGGGGCTAATTTAAAGAGAAGAAAGTGGAAGTATGGCATAATTAGGACCAGCTGCTATCTGATGAGTGTTTAAATAAGACTAAAGTGCTTTGTGTAGAACTGCCGGGAGAATCGGTGTGAGGGAGCCAGAAGGAGGAGACGAGTGATCGGACTAATACATGTGTGATCTTCCACCGCAGAACAACAGGCACCTGATGAACGCTGGTCTCGTGGACAGTTAGATGCTACGGTAACGCCTGGCCAATAGGGAGATACACTGTTACTGTAATACCTATTTCTCACCTCAGAAATAATTCGCCTCAGTTTTTTAGTAAAATGAGAAGGTTTGTGACCCGGCAGCCATGTTGAGATCAGTTGAGGAAATACCAAGCAACGCCCACCAGCCGGAGCAAACTTTCTAATTTTACAGCTAAACAGTACACTACAAGATGCTTCTGAAAACATTTGAGGTGAGAAATAGGCATTACAGTAACAGAATATTGATTCATATTTGATCAGCACTGCCTAGTTTGACCGTTTGATTGGCGAGTGATTGACAGCTGCCTCCGTTGAATGAACAGCCAATAGGAACGCTCTCTCTCTGAAATGACCTGTGATTGGCCAAAGTCTCCCGTCACTGGCTAGATTTTTTTTTAAAGCCTGAAAACAGAGCCATGAGGAGGTGCAGAAGTCTCTCAGGACACTTGAATTACAATATGCTGAAAGGTTATTATGGATTTTTTTGCCAAATGATGCCAAAAACATTCCACCTACTGCAGGTTTAATCCAAAGGTACAATCACACCAGTTAAACTCTGCTCTACTCCTCCAGGATCATCATCTCTGGAAACTCCATTGTGTGCAAACACAATGTCCCGCGCCCTGTTTGGCAATAGTGAAGAAGACTTGTGTCCACAGTTGGAGAAGATGTGGGTATGATAGCTTTGCTTTAGAGACCAGCATCCTCTCAGTGAAGAAATGGGACAAAGTTCACCTGCTGCAGCAAACACTAAAACTCCATTCTGGATGCAGAGCACACCAGGAAGCACATGTTACCTAAATGCAAATGAACACCAGCCAAGAATGTGCTGCGGTTTTCTACAATGTATAATTATGTCTCATTACATGGATGACTAAAACTGTAATTGTATCTTAACATGAGTGAGAATTACAAATCCAAACGGTCTTGTGGTTTAGGTAAAAGAAAAATCTGCACCACCCCAGGAGCAACTGAAAAAAACAATTGTATTGGGAAATATATATATATATATAGCTGGATAGCCCTACACTTTTGGATCATCATTAGCTTCTCATCATATTGATCAGACCCTTTAAACAACTTGTTGCTTCGGCAGCAGTAGGGGTGTAAAGTTCATGTCATCTTCCATTTAAACTCCCAAAAAGTGAATGGATCCAGGTGTTAGTGGGATTATCCCACCCACCCACACACAGAGCTGGGTTTAACAGACATCCACAGACACACACAAACCCAAAGATCCTGCCTCCCATATGTTCATGTGCATCTAAGAGCTTTAAATGGCCTCAATGACCCTGAGAGACAGTCAAGGGAGGTTTAAAGAGGGAAAACGAAGGGACTGGCAGAGCTACAGAGAGGCTGGAAGCCTATGGAGAATTGCTGAGTGTGAGACGGATGTTTAAGAGAAATAGAAGTGTTGAGTGACCCAGAAGACCAAGCAACTGATGGTTCTTCCTGTAACAAAGAGTGTTTTAGTGCAGCGGGGTGAACTTACAGCTTCCTGTAGCAGCTGCTCCAATGAATAGATTCTTGGGCGGTTTCCTCTTTCACCGTAGATAACAATGCTGAAGCTAGAGGAAAAAAGCACAGCGGAGAGAGAGATACATTTTTTCAGATGCTTGTATTATGCTCGCCTGGCCACATGTCATATATTACTCCCACTCTGCTGTTGTTAAAGCGCCTTTCTGCTGCCTGAGCCGGAGGAGCCGTATTGATACTCAGAGCGAGGTATGGGACGATGTGAGGTTTGGAAGGTAAGGTAGAAAGACATGAAGAGAGATATATAAAAAAAGAGGCAAATACTTTACTCTTTTCATGCTAAATTCCTCTTTTCATGATCCAAAAGACGCCTACCCCAATAAACCTTGTATGCATGATTTCTTTTATTGTGTGTTGATGTCCGGAAGGATGTGTTAGCCTCAAGTATTATTAATTAATTTGATATCCAACCACTTCTAGCCACGTCTCAGCTTCTACATAGAAATGCCACTTTGTGCAAGGTTTACTGCAGAATGAACAAAAAGGCGTAATCATGTCATGGTAATTTGATAGACTGAAGTAATCTAAGGACCCTTTCACAACTTCCAAGTGACTTTTCCGTTTGATTTGTTTCTAGTGTGATACATATTTTTGGACTGTTCGGACTTTCGGACCAGTTACAGGAAGTTCTGGCAGGCTATCATCATGTTATAAGAGTAGCGTAGCTCCTTTAAAAGGAGCAGTGTGTAGGATCTGGCGGTATCTAGCGGTGAGGTTGCAGATTGCGACCAACTAAAGCCTCTCCCGTGTACCAAGAGTGTAAGAGATCTATGGTGGCTGATAAGAAAATGTGAATAGCTCTCTATTGAGCCAGCGTAGGACGTTCGAAGCAGAGCCAGTGCATGTGTGTTTGGGAAGTGAGTGGTGAAGCACGAGAGAGAGAGCGGCGGCGACGGGAGCGAGTAACTTTATCGACTAGCTTTAAAACTGAGCCTGCTACAACCTCCGAAATTTCGATTGCATTAATGCGTTAAAGAAATTTGTGCTGTTACACAAATTTGCGTTAACGCGTTAACTTTAACAGCCTTAAAAAGAATCTGATTGAGGTATTTAAATGACATATGTGTATTAAAAAATACCGTGACTGGTCACTTGAGCTACGTCCCGTGTGCTTACATGTCTGGGAGCTCCAGTGTGTGGACCCTGGCAGCGTATAGAAGCTCATCCTCCTTGGAGATCAGCACCTTCAGTCCGTCAGTTAGGAGCTCTTTGGTCAGGATACAGTTAGGAGCTGCATAAGGAAAAAGCCAACATCACATTTAATATTTCATCACTGAAACTATCTGCTGCTGTCGCGAGATATCCAGTGTTATCTTCTCACCTTCAGGGCTTCTGTTGCTGCATGAGCGGCTGCTCTCCTCCTCCTCTTCTTCTGAGAAGCTGCTGCCGTCCATCTGAAAGCCCTCATCGGCCGCAAAGCTCTCCAACAGCAGACTCACCGCTCGTCCCTTTGGCTGTAAAACATAACAGAAGGGACGCACAGAAGAATAAATGGATGCAGGGATGGATAAAAAAAAATTAAACGTGGAGATGGAAAGTGTGATAGAAGAAAGAAGAAATTGTTTAGCATGCTCCTCAAAGTAGCAATTATCCACAGGGGACTTCACAGCGCCTGTACTATCTCCTATCAGTAGCCGTTTTTTCACTCTGTCACAGCAGAAGGTGTGAGCCGCCCCCTTCCCACATCTCCTCTCCCATCCTCTCCTCCTCTAAGATTACTCAGCAGGAGGTTGGGCTATGTGCGATGTGCTAAGTACTTTTAATAGTTCTACTGTAACGGTCCTCAAGGTGAGAAATCTAGGACAGTAAGACATCACCACAAATGTTGAAGAAATTTTTTTGTAGAATTGGATTCTGTTTGGTGGTTTCATGAGTGAAGATTGAGTGCTTTTTGTATTTGTCTAGTACCTGCTGGTCTTTGTTCATTCGTGCTCTGCTGCTCTCCTCGCTCTGTGAAGGCGGCGCCCCAACTGACCAGCAACTTCTCCTCTGTTGAAGTCGACATGAGGAGGAACAAGATGAGTGGTGAGAGACTCCACAAGCACTCTGGTTATGGTCCCAGTTTGTGCACATGAATCTTCAAAAATAATCGTTTATTTGCAGAAATGTTTGCACAATTTGAGTCCCTATGACGGCATGTTAGGGCCATTGTAGGTAAAAAATAATAATTACGGAGCTGGGGGAGAGGGGTAATATTCAGAGAAAAAAAATTACAAATTTGCAAGATTAAAGTCATAAATTTATGAGAAAAAAACTTGGATATTCTCTCCGATTAAAGTGGAAAATTTACAAAAAGAAAAATCACAAATTTGTGATATGAAATCCTAAATTTACGAGAAAAACTTGGTAAACTGAGCGATGCAAAGGTCCTGAAAGATACATATATGCGTTTCTTTCACATTTTCAATGTGTTTTTTTATATTTTTTATTTATTTATTGTTATTTTTAGATTATCTAAGATTATAATTTTTTTAAGATTTTTTTTTATTTTATAATTTATTTGACTTTTTAATCTCGCAAATTTGTGAGTTTTTTTCTTGTAAATTTGCCACTTTAATCTCAGAATATATCAAAGTTTTTTCTCGTAAATTTATGACTTTATAATCTTGCAAATTTATGCATTATTTATTGTAAATTTGCCACTTTAATCTCAGAGAATATCAAAGTTTTTTTCTCGGAAATTTATGACTTAAATCTCAGAAATTCAGATTTTTTACTCTGAATATTACGGTCCTCCCCCGGCTCCATATATATATATTTTTTTTTACCTACTAATACACTGTTGTAGAATTATTAATTCAGGGGCAGATATTTATGATATAACATAAACACTTTCCACTAACCTTATTGATTGCTCCTCTCAACATGGTGCTCTTGCGGGTCGCCCTCTTCAGCCTCTCACTGGTGGTCGGGAAGGTGGCCAGTCCCATGCTCCTCCGGTAGCGGCTGCCTCTCGTCCCCAGGCTGCCCCACCGAGGCTCCTTAGACCTGGGCCCACACGGCCTTCTGACCCCTTCGGTCCGGTGATCTTCGCGTCGGTTTTTGCCTGCAGTGGCCAGGCCCAGCCTACAGGGGGGCTTCTTCCTCACTTTGACCTCGCCTTCCGCTCCAGACAGACTCTGGGAGCCTGTGTGGTTCAATTAGAGAAACAGATTTAGACCTCGCTAACAAGCAAGAAGGAGAAACACAAAACAGATGCTTCCCATGAAGATGTGGGGCAGCGTTGTTGACTCGTGAATCAGTTTCAAAGGACAGTCTCACCATAAAGCTCCTGTCTCTGTTTTTTGTTCCTGGCTTTCTGGTTGGCCTCCAGTTTTACAACAGACGAGGGACTCGGATCTGTCACGGAGGAGCTACAAGTGACGTCTCTGGGGGGTTGGGCTCTGTAGTCTTGACCTTCATCGGTATCATAACTTCCTTCTTCTTCTTCATCGTCTAATGGAGACAGCAAACAATACAGCATTGAGACTGTTAGTTAGGTTTTATGAACTTCTTATCGAATCCTTCTCTTTAAGTCATTACAAGCCAGCCAAGTTCTTTAACTGACTCCCCATCATTTCACAGGCACTTCATTAGCATTTAAGTAAATAGTTTAACTGTTCATAGAAGTGATGTATGAAGTGCTTTGCCTCGGTGGTATTTCCTGGTGTGAACCCACATGCTACAGAGCGAATGAGCAAGGGAGTGTGGGAGTGAGTTTGTGTGTGTTTGTCGCTGCACTTTCTCAAGCAGCTCTTTGACCCAGTCTGCTGGTCTCCAGGGCTGTCAGAGCCTCTCACAGGCAAGTGTCCACAGCTGTGGCTGCACATCGAGCCCAGACCGGCCGACGAGGCCGATCACTGAGGTGTCGACTGTCTGTGTGCACAACCTCCCCCCCCGTCCGTTAGGAGACATTCATCAACACCTATTCACTCACTTTTGACTGCCTTTAAAGTGATTTACAGATTAACAAAAGGCACACTGGATTTAAAGCAGCAGTAAGTAGTATTGGAGCAAATATGATTAACATTTTTTTTTGTAAAATGGTCACTATGTCCTGACAGTAGTGCATGAGACAGGTATTCTGAGGATAATCATGTGCCTCTGTGTCCTCCGGTGCTTCTAATGGCAAAAATATGCTGCCTACTCCCACTTTAAGAGGACACTGGGTTCTCTGTGTTAGTGATACTAACAATATGTCAAAGGGTTGTTGCTTTATTTTTAACTTGAAACAGGTCAAATGGGCTTGATGCACTGCAGCCCTTTGTTTTCTGTAGCATTTTATTTCTGTGTAGGGTCAATGTTTATAGAGTCTTTTGAAGAACCGAAAATACCCTCGACATGTGGCTGTTTCTCACTTTCATAGCTGGCCAATTAGAAGTCTCCGGTTCACCACACTTGTCTGTATTTGTAGGAGTGAAGCAGAGAACCCAAAAGTCAACAGCATGAACATAGGAAAACATGCAAACAGAGAGGGTCGAGGCCATGAATCACATTCAGGTCTTTCTTACTGTGAGACGACACCGTTTACCGCTGAGCCATAATGAGTGGCTGTGGCCAGTTTCATTACCGTTTCGACCGCAGGGACTTTCCCCCGGATCTAGGAACCTTTTGAGGAACTCAATCGCGGTTCGACAGCAGGGACCAGGGTCTAAATTGGTTGAGCGTTCCAATACCCATACTACTATACTATTTAGTATGCCGGAAAAAGATTTATTATGTCCCAGTATGTCAAATACAGTATGTTAAAAATACCAGGATGTCCTACTACATCCGGTCGCATTTTGCAGTATGCAAGTCTGCATGTTTTTCTGATTATTCTGACCCACAATCCTGCAGATATATGGGCAAGGGGGGTCGAAGTTCAAGGAGCAAAGTTATGACAAAGTACTATGTCCCAATTGTATGCATACTGCATGCAACAGTACGCACTTTGTAAGGGCAGCTGCGGTACTAAAAGTAAAAATAAAAAGTATGCGATTTGGAACGCACCCTAAGGGGACATTATACGGGGCCGTTTCAACCCCCAAAAAAGGCCCTGGTCGGGGGTAGTATTTTCTGAAAGTACAGGAACTTTCGGGGTGTGGTTTGCAGGTATGACCATCGCTGATTGGTCAAACACACACACAGTGTCGCTGCTTCAGCTGTACCGCTTCATTCATAAAACAAGGAAGTACTCTAGTATTGATTTAGGACCATTTCATGAGGGGGTAGAGCATTTCTCTTTGCTTGATAACATTAAAAGTAAAGTTAGGCTCTGCTGTCGGCCTCCCGACTCATTTTAATTAATTCGAGAGGGATAGAGGAACCTTTTAGTTCTTTGAAAAGTAGTCCTGGGAATAAAATTACCAGGAACTTCTTGGCGGAAACCTGCATCACTGTGTGAGTCTCATAACCAGCTCTCAGTGGCCTCACCTTGATCAGAGGAGTCACTCTCTGCAGGGGAGCTCTCCCCCTCCTCCAATGCCTCCCGCCTCTTGCCACGGAGAACCCTTGCTCTGGGCTGGCTCAGATGGGATGAGCCCTGCGACAGCGTGGTGGATCCCTTCTTACGTCCACGGCGCACCAGTCCAGTCCAGCTCTCTTGGGGGCCACTGTCAACACTGGCTGCTGAGAAAGTTTGCAAAAACCAATCACACATCTAGGTTAAGAATGGGGCTTTAGGGAACAGCGCTGTGCTTATTAAAAACAAAACAGCACGAGGCACAATCAATACTGCCAGCGTCTACCTGTGTCACTTTGTCCCCCAGACTCTCGCCTGGACTCGGCTTTGCTCGTGCCCTGGCTTCTGTGTCCGTGCTTGGGGTTGGAGTTGCAGGGCGAAACCTCCTTGTCCCTGGAGCCCGTCCCTGAGAGAATCTTTTTACCCTGGGCTTTCTGTTTGAGCTGAGTCACATCAGCGGCCAGTTTGGAGCCGAGCATGCTGTGAAGACTGCTTTTTCTGCAGCCCTGTGCTTTTATCTGCTGCAACAGAGAGAGATGAGAGAGAGACAGTTACACTCCCGGTCACAGCAGTGTGCGAAAGCATCAGAACGTCAGAGGGAGAGGGCTCTCGTTTGCTCGCACACAGAGAAGAAAAGGGAACAGTAGAAGCCCCAATGAAAAAGATATTAATATGGAGAGCAGAGGATTTGACTCCTGAGGGTAGCACCTAATTAGAAATAGTGTGCAACAAAGGAACATATCAAACGCAAAGAAACAAAGAGTGGCCTCTTTCATTTCTAGTTGCGTAGAGGACAAAAGGGAGGAGGACAAGGGGACCCTGACCTGTGTGCTGCTGAGTCTCTCAAAGCCTCGACTGGACAGCCTCTTCTTCCTTCTCTGGCTGTCTCCGCCCCCTCCTAGGTCCTCAGGCGACAGCGCAAGCCCCGCCCCCAACGACCTGCCAGTCAAAACAAGGGAGAGGCATTCATTAGAGAAGAATGGTGGTGGTTTGAAAGAAAAAAAAAGAGGGGGTAGGACATCACAGGGGAAAAACAGAGTTGAGTCACCTCTCTGTGGGATCTAATAAGTCTCCTTTCTCTGTCTGATGAACAGAATGACAAAAAAAGGACACGGAGAGCCCAGCGTCTGAACCGCACACTTGAAAAATTGGGATCTAACAAGGAACCTGGGATTGTTTGAGGGCAGTGTGGCGTAAGAAGCCTTCATCTAGGGAGTGTCTGCGCAGCCTGTGAAGCGCTGCATCGCTTTGAAAGATACACTGTAATGGTTGGAAGGCATTGCATTTGTATGCGGCTCTATTGTTCTCAGCGAATATCATAGCTCTCCAGTTGCATTTTCATATCGCTGTGGCACACTCTTTCCCCTACGCTGAGCAGCATCACAGGCCAACCACTCCAAATGCCCTTGAATTTCCCTCTGGAAGCCTGCCCACAGACCACACCGACCGACGTGAGCCAGGCCGTGCTCAAACAAAAGATTAACTTACCCCCCCTCCTCTCCTAGTGAGCGCGCAGCCCAGGAAATCACATTTACAGAGTAAGCAGGGTGTAAATGTGAAGTAGATAAATAAAGCACACTTTTCTTTGTTTGCATATTGTACAAATCTGTAACTACACAATCAAATGTCTTTGTCTGTACGTGTAGGCCTCAGTTGAGAGAGTGTGTCAGCGTGCATCTGTAACAGAATGAAGGCGATCGTCGGGCGGCGGGACTGTCTGCCCGCTGACTGACAGCAGAGCGACAGAGGTGGCAGTGGAGTGTGAGTTGTCCCTGTGAGGCAGATCCCGCCACGGCTCGCCTTCCGCTGCTGACAAACACAATATGACAGAGTCCCTCCCCTCAGCGGGGGGGCTTAGCGTACAGTGACTAATTAAACAGAATTGATTAGCAGGGTTTGCTGGCTAGCAGTAGTTCTCTCCAGCCTCCCCCCCAATCAAAGCAGCACCACAAAGGACCCCAGCGCTCTACCCACAGGAATAACCGAAAAAACAAACAATGCCTGCATAAACGCTCATAAGCACACAGCTGCATCCATACCTAATTGCGCAGATGCATAAAATGTGCAGGCAGGGATTGGATTTATCGCTCGCTGAAACCACACACACTCCGTGTCGAAATAAGGAAAAGGAAGGAGATACTAAAAAAGGCTTTTTTTTCCTGTTACCCGCTGACCCACTGGCCTCCGTCATAGCACCCAAGCGTCAGCATCTTGTAGTGGCATGAGTGGCAGGTGCAGTATATGCTTTTACATAACCCTGCCATGTAACGCAACATGGGGCTAATCAGTCCCCAGTCTGCCTGCTCCTTGTTCAGATGTGTCGTGTCATTCTCTGCTGCATTGTACACGTCCGCGGAAACAAAATGGGGTGCCAGAACCTGAGCTGTGGCTCAAATGTTAACACAATAGAGAGTTTACTGTACTGTGGCCTGCAAAGAAAACCCCACCACCCCCCCATGTTGGCCCCACTCCCTCCCTCTATCCACTGCACTACGCTGCAGGGCCCCCCAGGCCCGCTACCCTTTCACTTGGGTGTCATTGTCACCCGGCATCAGCGTCCCCACTCTGGCCTGGCGAGGGGGCAAGGGTACACGGGTGGAAGGAGAGCGGAGGTGACACCGCAGAGGGGCAGCTGGGAACACGGTGGACCGTTGCCCAGAAACCACAGCGGGGACAGGAGGGAGAAGGAGAAGATGGCGAGAGAGGGAGCGCTGCGAGGTGACATTTGGTGCTCTAAGCCTTTCCAAACCCTGATGACAAGGCTAATTGAAGCCTGACAGGAAACCTTTATCCCCCTAGACCCTCTTTGGTTTATCAGCTCCCCCACCTCCACCCCTACCTCCACCAAACAACCCCTTATTTGACAAAAAGCTGACGCTTGCACTTTTTTAAATGTCATCAACACATTTTGAGATAAAGTAGCGTCCTTGTTTCTTGAATATCCTCCATTATCTGTCTCCCTCTTCATTTTTTATTCCTTCTGTATTCCACTAATTGTTTTTTTTTCCCCCTCGTACACACATGGACGTTGTATGAGAGCTCTAAATGTCAGCTTATCTCTGAGTGCCTGGACTGTCTGACCATCATGTTATCCTCTGGACCCCCGGTGACCCCCGTGGGGCTGTAATGGCAGTGGTGTGTCACATTCCTGCTGCTGGGACAGATTACAGGAGAATTCACAGTACTCTAATTACATCCTCTGCCTGTCATCCCCCCTCAACCAGCAGCCAGCAGCCAGCTCCCGAACCCAGCCTAGCTAAGCTCGACATGCACTACAGTAATGCCACTGAGGTTTAAGATTAGCTGGGTTGAAGCCTAATGAGACCAGCGAGCCGTTTTCTAGGTCCATATATCAAGCATACATAAATATTCTGTGCTAGCAGACGTACACGCAACTGACACTTATTATGCTGTTATACAATTAACGCCAGTGTTGATTAGATTAGAAAGGGTTGAAGTGGACTTCCTTGAATGGTTCAGCTGTGTGTTCTCCCCATTTCCTGTTTATGCCAATGAGAGGCAGTCCCTGTATGCCAGCGATACAGAGGGGGCTTATCAGGCGGGGCTGGACTGTAGCCAGCCAGCGTAGATGGGGCTGAGTGATACTCACTTGACTTTTCTTTGGCCCTCAGATGAGGACACTGGACCCGTGGTGAGGGTGGGTTTCCGCTTCCTCGGCCGCCCCGGTCCTCGTCGCGCCGGGCTGCGAGGTGTTTCCTCCTTCCTGCTCGCACACGCAGATGTAAACAGACAAGCAGCGTTAGAGAGAGAGAGAGTCTGAGATACGACACATATCTAAACTCAAAAAGGTTGTAGAAGCAAAGAATATAGAAATGAATCCTCTGAAAACTAGAAGCAATTGTGTTTAAAGGGTAACTTCTGTATTTTCCCATGTGTTTGCGTCGTATTGAGGGATAACGCTGCAACCGGCAGCTGAGACGAGCCACGAGGGCAAGTGAGCATCGTCACTGTAATTTTACGTTCACTAAAAGTGCTTGTTTTTGCCAGACATTTATGATAATAATCAGAGCCTGTCATGGCAAAAACAAGCACTTTTAGTGGACGTAAATGACGGGGCCAGCTTGCCCCAATAGGATTACATGGCGGCTGCCGTCTACAACGCTCTCCCTCAATACTGGACCAATTTCAGAAGTTGTTTTCCCTATTGGTCAGTTAGACACAAAAACATGGGACAATAGGGTCCAGGTTGAAAAATACCGAAGTTACCCTTTAAGTTTGTATTACTTTTGAAATCTCTGGATGCAAAGAGTGGAGACGAGCTTAAGGGTATGGTAGGATGAGGTCACACTCACTGATGATCGTGCTTCCTCTGAAGTTTGGCCAGCTCCTTTTGCTTCTCTTTGTAGCGGCGCTGTAGCTCAGCCAACTTCACACGCATTTCAAGCTCAGGACCGTCCATTGTTTCCATGCTACCTTTGGCCGGGCACACCTGAGGTAAACATCATTAGAGGTCATTTTTTAATATTACTAACATCCTTAAAATTTCAAGAAACACATCCCTAGGTTATCTTTTCATTTATTTGAATGAAAGACATTAAAACCCTCTGAGAACTTTTTTTCTTTTGAGTCTTACTGGTTCATTGCGAGGCGTCCAGCTGCATTTCCTCCGTAAATTGAGGATCCTGCGGGCCGGGAAGTGTCGCCCTGAACTCGTAGTGCTGTCTTCCTGGGAGCCCATCTCCAGTGCCCGGGCTGTGGCCAGCGTAGCAAGGCTCTGGAGGTCAAACATCAGCAACTCGTCTTCTGTTACAGGAACAAAAGGAATTGTTTGGTTCATATTGCGTCCATGCATGCTTGATTTAAAGACACTACAATTACAAGCTTGTTTTCTCTAAAGAGGACCTGTTATGCTTATTTTCAGGTTCATACTTGTACTTTGGGTTTCTACTGGAACATGTTTAGATGCTTTAATGTAACTCATGTCAAAGTGAACAGTTAAAGATTTTGTGCATGTGAGGGCAAATTACGCATCAAACGTGGCTTATTATTTCAGCATTATCTCGTGATATAGACAATAAATTGAAATTGGACGCATTAAACCCGTATGAGGAGGCAGCGGCGCATCGTTTCAGAGGTCACATCAATGTGGACTCACCAGATGCTGCTATGTCAGTGGCCATCTGGGCCAAGCTCTTCCTATAGAGCCATATCTGCCTGTGGCATTGAATGGACTATCTGAGATAAAGTGTGAATATCAGGGGTCGCAGTCTAGTCACGGAGAAGAAACACGGAATATTGTTTACAAAATATCTCACGTCTTTACATATATATAAATAAAAAAAAGATACCGATTCTTCTCGCTTGTTTTAGTACTTGTTTTGGTAAAGACGATTGTTGTGACTCGACATGTGCCACTTCCTTGAGCTGTCAACAGTATCGCATCACAAAGACAACATCACTGACTCCAGAATCAGTTGATGATACCCTTTTTATAGAAAACCTCTTTTGGGAGCAGTTAAATGCATTAGGATGCTGTGGTAAACACAAAACATCCTTTTGCATGAATAAAAAAAACAAAAAACAAAAAAACACATGGCGCTTTGAAAAACAAGGAACCTTATAAAGACACTTAAAAAAAAATGTGGTCTAATTAGCCAGGCAATGCTCCAGGGTGCTGAAAACATCGACTGCTTTTGTGATTACACACTAACTTTCAGTGTGTGTGGGAGAGAGAGGGAAGCCAATTGGTGTGTCTCTGTTTTTTGTTAAAGTGTGTCTATTCGCAATTGCGTGTGACTTTTTATGTGTGTTGGTGCGTTTGTGCACACGTGTGGATCAAACAGCGGCGGGATGGAGAGACAGTGAGACAGCTCCCTGAGGAAAGCTGGAAGGGAGAGAGAGAGAGGGAGCGAGGGAAGGGAGGTGCACACCCCTCGCTAGCGGTTCAGCCCTGTCCTCCTGCTTCTTCTCCCTCTCCTGAGGCCTCTGCATCGTTAGAACAGCCTTTTAGAAAATAAAAGTGCCTTTAACACACCAAAGAAGAGAAACGGCAAGCAGGCATGCAGACAGCTTCTCTGGGGACGTGTTAGAATCCACCAGAGGCTCTCGAGACCAGCAGGAAGAGAGGAGTATCTGGGAGGGAACGCCGAGCGACGGAGGCTAGGCCTGAGGGGGGGAGTGGGAGTTTGTCTCGGTGGACGCGGAGGAGAAGGAGGGTAAACTATGTGAGATAATGCTGATATGAGTGTGTGTTCTGCACGTGTTAATGTGTATGAGTAATGGAAGACCCGCTGTCCCTCACCCTGGCTTTTCCCACAGGTGCGCTTTTGCTGCTGCAGCTCCAGATCTGCCAGCTCACTCAGAAGCTGCATACCCTGGTGGGGGTTGGGATGCGACGGGGCAACTGATGGGGCGCTAAGAGGGAACAGGGGAAATGGGGGTACATCTGTGCAGAAGGCGGCAGCGATCAGCAGCTCCAGACTCCAGTAGCAGGGCACGAGAGGTTTGTGGGCGACAGGCGCTGGGTTTGGGCTAGGGGGGGAAGCTGAGGCGGGGGAAAGACACGCAAAATCCCCTGAGGCGTCATCGGGGGTCGTCTCATTCTTGTGCTGCTGCTCGCCGTCCTTTGCTCCCTCGAGGGACGAGGACTGAGGCTCGGGAGCTGCAGGGGAAGCGGGGTCAAGCTCGATGATGGTGGGGAGTTCTGGCTCCTGCTCTCCAGGCATGTTGACCTTTTGAGCGTGCTCCACCCGGCTCTCCTCACCCGCAGCCTCGTCATCCTCTTCCTCTTCCAAGGTGATGACAGCTTCTGGCCTTTCAGGCTCCTCTGTTGATAGGGGGACCGGACAGGAGGCGGCCTCGCACACTGGGCTCTTAGCAGGGGGGCAAACCAGCACCTCTTCCTCAGCGGGGCCCTGCTCCTCCACCTCTCTCTCTCCAGGCACGTTATAGTTGGCTGCCGTCACCGCTGCTATCTCCGCCTCCTCCCTCTGCTCCAGAACTCGCTCGACCACTCTTTCCTCCTCTTCCTGCTCCACTTCCTCAGGTGGGAGTGGCTCTGGGAGGGGCCTGACCACCGCTTGGCAGTCTAGCTCCTCCCCCAGACTGGAGAGAGACTGGGGAGCGTGCTCAGCAGGCTCCACTTGGACCGCTTCCAGGTCGGCTGGCTCAGCCAGTCGAACATCCTGGGGGGAGGGACCGCTCCTGTAGCCCATGGCAATCGCCGGGTAGGTGTATCCAGGAGGCAAGTCTATAGAGAGAAAGAAATATAGATAATAAAATCATCAATTGTCAATACTGGCTAAACAATTCCACCAAAGATATCTCATAATGACATTATTCTGTAAGTAATATTTTGGCTGAAATGCAACAGAAAGCACAATTTTATGCAAATCCAAAGTCCTTCCACATCAGACCCACTCTAAACGTAATTCCCTCGCCACCTTTGAGGTCACAAGCGATGAAAAACCAGGAAAAGGAGCTGCAATCTGCCTTGATCTCTCAGCGGTAGGAAGGGTAGAGGACCACATGCAACCTTGTGCGAGTGTGTTATTTGAAGAGAGCCAGGCTTTGGTTTATCAGAGCACCTGACACAATTCCTCTGGCGTGCGGCGGCCGTTAGCCAGACATTAATGATGATGAAGAGAGTGCGGGGCCTGTGTGGGGGTGGAGGAGAGGCGAGGGGCTGCTATTGAGGTGTTTCTCAGTCATTACTGAGGTAACGGTAGCGGAAAGTCCCGGCTCAGCCGGCAGCCATTTTCTGCAGCTTTGAGCTGTTCAGTCAATCAGGGGCTTGCCAACAGAGCCACCCACACATATTACCACCACACCAGCAGACAAAAAGGATCATTTACAACAGTGGCTATTCCAATTACCACTGGATATAATGTACAAGGTGATCTTAGAATTCACTGTCCTCTTTCTCTTGCTGTGTCAGTTATTTGGCTTAAAGGGGAATACCACCCAGATTAAGAGTTCCAACATGTTATTTCCATTGTTTAGTAAAGTTCAATCAATATTAGTGAACATGAGCTCCTCTCTCTCAAAGCCAGAAACCAGACAAGTAAGTCTCACACTTGTGATGTCATCAAGCATAAACTCTGGAGCTTCTCCATAGACGATGAATGGGAGACTGAGTTTATGGACCCACAGAATGTTTGTTTTCTTTTTTACGACGAAATTTAATGTATTGATTTGTGTACTTTTACACAAATTTCCCTTTTTTTCATGATGGTCAGCACAAAATCAATTCTTATGTAAGCCACGTAATTGTGAACTGGGAGGAAAAAAGAGCTGCAAACGCTACGTGGAGAGGAGATCAGGTGGATGGATGGGTCATTAAACACCGGACTTTCACCCAGGAGGGTTGATTTATTTGTCACGTAACTTCCGTACATACAGTAAGTTACGCCACTTCCAGAATTATTTTAAGCCAAACCATGATCTTTTCCTAAACCTAATCAAGTAGTTTTTGTCATGTTACGTCCGTACTTACGTTACGCCACTCTCTGTGTTATTTTTTTAACCAAGTCGATCTTTTCTCTAAAACCAACTAAGCAGTTTTATTTTGAAAAGACTGGAGTGGAAATTGACAAGTGCGTCATGTGCTGCTAGACATTCGTAGGAAAGATAGATCTCATTTCTCAGCATTTTGTATTTAATTTTTTTGCACTGTGGTTATATGCTATTTATTGCACGTCCTAATATAAATATTTATATTTATTTATATTTTTAATATTCTCTTTTTCTTAATTTTAGATCTTATATTTATTTACATATATTTTGTTTATATTATAGCATTATGTACATAATTGACATGTTAAATACTGCTTTGTTTCTATTTTCTTACATGTCTTATGTTTATACAAGAGCAACTGTAACGCCACAAATTTCCCTCGGGGATCAGTAAAGTATTTCTGATTTGGATTCTGAAGACTACGTTGTTGAAAGTTGTGCTGAAAAAAAAGGAAATTTATCTCCATGTACACAAATAAAATAGATTAAATCTCTCCCCATTCATTGTCTATGGAGCAGTTCCACACTTTATACCCTATGACATCACAAGTTTGCACTTTAGCACTCTAGTTTTCAGATTTGGGAGAAGGTTGTTCATGTTTACTAATATATTTTTTGGACTGTCTTAGACCATAGGAATATGGCCAATGAAAATGGCCGTAGTTCCCCTTTAACATCTGTAACTAGCTGCATCTTAAGCTGATTACAAACAGCATGTTCTTTGACGGGCTTTTATTTGATGTTATCACTCATCCTGAAGCCGCAGCACACAGTGCATCAAAGGCAGCTGGAAGACTTTGAGGCACATTTGTATATTTTTGTTTGCATCTAGATGCTTTTGCTTACCGGGCTCCAGGGATTGTGGGTAATCCTGTGCGGGCTGTCCCTCTCCTCGCTTGTCCTGGGATTCGGCACCCTTGAGCATCTGAGGCGGGGCGGGGCTGATGGCAGGTGAGTGAGGGGCCGCCGCGGCGGGGCTGGGAGCGGGGCAGGGTGTAGAAGGAGTGCTTTTGGGATGCGGTCGCAGCGACGGGGACTGGCAACAAGGGGACAGGTGAGCGGCGCAGGCCCCGGGGGGAGACGTGTTCCTCTGAGGTGGGTTGTAGGAGTAGGGCTTGGCAGGTTTGGATGTTCTCGGCTCCGAAATTAGTTCCTCTAGTTCATTGGAGGGCTCATCCGGCCTCTTCTGCATCTGTGGCATTAAAATTAAGTTATTTTCACTTCTACATAATAACCAGCTCCTTGCAATCTAGTCAGTGACACAAAAAGCTACTTGCTCCGCAGCCTAGATTCAGTGATTTACTCCATTACTCCATCTCTCACTCCTGAGAGAAAGTCAGCATCCCAGAACATTTTAGGGGAGTTAAAAATAGACTAAATAGTCATGTGAGAAAAGCTGACTCATGACTCACTCACTCTGCTTCTTCTCTTTTATATGGATAGAGGGATGATAGAGATATAGAGAGGGATAGAGAGATAGAGAGATATAGAGATGTAGAGATCTATAGAGAGATGGATGGATAGAGATATAGAGAGGGATAGAGAGATATAGAGGGATAGATAGAGATATAGAGAGATAGAGAGGGATAGATAGAGATATAGAGAGATATAGAGAGATGGATAGATAGAGATATATAAAGAGAGGTATAGAGATATAGAGAGATATAGAAAGATGGATAGATAGAGATATAGAGAGATATAGAGAGATGGATAGATAGAGATATAGAAAGATGGATAGATAGAGATATATAAAGAGAGGTATAGAGATAAAGAGAGATGGATAGATATATAGAGAGGGATAGAGAGATGGATAGATAGAGAAATAGAGAGGTATAGAGATGTAGAGATATATAGAGAGATGATAGAGATATAGAGCTATAGAGAGATGGATGGATAGAGATATATAAAGAGAGGTATAGAGAGAGATAGAGATATAAAGAGATGGATAGATAGAGATATAGAGAGGTATAGAGATAGATAGAGATATAAAGAGATGGATAGATAGAGATATAGAGAGGTATAGAGATAGATAGATAGATAGATAGATAGATAGATAGATAGATAGATAGAGATATAGATAGATAGATGTTAATCAAACTTGCTTCACAGTAAAATCTTAATGTTTCCTGCATATTGTGACTAATAATCACCTGTGAATTATGAGTGGCATGATGTTGCATGTCCATGCCATGTGCAGCTCTGTGCTGCTGCTGCTGCTGCTGCTGCTGGGTTTGAGACTGTGGTTGTGGTTGCTGCGACTGGTGGTTCTGGTGGTGGTGTTGATGCTGATGCTGGAGCTGCTGGTGCTGCTGGAGAGCGTACAGCTCCTGTTGCCGTAGAAACTGGGATCGGGAGTACACAGCAGGATGCTGCATGTGGGAGGGTGGGCCCCGGGCGCCGTACACAGGGGGCCACAGCCCTGGCTGCTCCATCACATCTAATGAGAAAAAAAAGGAGGAGGATTGTGATGGAGGGGGCTACCTCAAAAAGACGTGCACGCACATACGCACAACCTTTTTCTCTTGGATTCATCATCAACACTACGCACAACAACACTAGAATACAGTTATCCATATCCTTATCCTGTCATTATCTACCTCCCACACACCCATTTCAAATAAAGTGAAACCATTATGGATCATTTAAAAATCATTGAATTCACATTTCATCGCAAGGACATAGACAAATGTTTTAAAAAAAAGAAAGATTTTGACTTCACAGAGCAACATCTCCCCAGGCTGCAGCGATCCCACACTCTCCCCCGCTCTGAACAGAAAGCTGTTTTTTAAGAACTGCCTTGAGAATTAGCTGGAATGCTGGAAAAAAAAAGTTATGACAATGATGAAATGTGAACAGATGATGATAGCTGTAGTTTGATTAGAGGTCAAAACTCTGGGCGGGAAATGTGTCTCGCCGGAGCATTCAGCTTGGACTTTCCGCCCCCCAAAAAAAGTCCCACCTGCCCAGCCCAACAGCAGGAAAGGGTCTGCGAAAGGGCCCAGCAGGAAGCTCAGTTCCCATGTCTGTGGGTGGACAACCTTTCTTATTATGTGGCTTTAAGGATCAGTACAACTCGTGGTGTGGGTGATGTGCTATGACCCACTTGGGAAGTAGTGGGCCTATAGGAGCCTCAAAATCCCAATTTTTCTATTCTCTCCCCCTTGACTCGCCCCTCCACCCCCTTTCTCCTCGACACACCAACAACCCTTGTTCAGAGACATAAACTTGGATGTTTCCTGTGGGAAAGCTTCTTGTGGATGCACTTCCCTTCTCAGCTGAAACTCCCGTGGAGCACAGAGGGAAACGTACCGTCGAAGATCGTGAGCTAATTAAATGTCACAGCCTGCTCGCTGAATATGCGTCTACAATGAGTTTTGAGAAGTGATCTCTCTCTCTCTCTCTCTCTCTCTCTCTCTCTCTCTCTCTCTCACTCTCACACTTCCTCTTTCTCTGGTGTGGCACTCAGTGTATGCTTGTGTGTGTTCGGATGAGTACCCTAACCCGTCGAGAGCCCTATTCCTGCTGGGCCGAGCAGGTGGCGTGCAGGAAATGTTGGAATCGTGGCGTCTGTGAATGAGCCCATTAAAGGGGAAATTCATCAGCAAGTCTTCGCAGGAAGTGATCCTGCGAAGACTGCTGATGAACTAAACCGACGGTTCTTTTAATGTTAATGTAATAATGTTCATGTGTGTGTGGCAGCACATGCATATAAATACGCTTTAGAGAGGAGAAATCAAGGTTATGGCATACCCAGGTGGTGGGTCGCAGGATGGGCGGGGGGCTCAGTGGGCAGGACCACCAGCTGGGCGGAGGGGTCCTGAGGCAGAGGCAGGACTGGCTGCAGAGGGCCTGGCATGGCCGCCGAGAAACCTGGGGGCAGATTCTGGTGCAGGGCCGTATGACCTATACCTGCTTAATAGAAAGAATGAGTTTAGATTTATATACCCATCACATACTAGGTAAAACTAAGGCTGTCAAAGTTAACGCCATAACGCCCTAGGCTATGTCAACAAATCACGGATTACAATACACAGAGAGGGAGAGCGACTTCATTCTCTGCTCAGGTAGACATTACTCCTCTATATCTTCACATAGCAAAGAGTTTTTTGCTGCTATTGATATTGATGCTCTGGATATCATTTTTAGCACCTTTAAGTTGAAATGATGTGTCCTCTTCAGCATAATGTAAAATCCTGGCTGCTGAATTCTGCACAAATTTGAGATGACACAGAGTTGTGTAGGCACTAAAGGAAACTCAATATTTGCTGCTGAGCAAGATTATATAAAAGCATTAATGACCTGTAAGTCGATGGAGCATAGGAACATCTTTGTTTTTTACCTAAACCATGAAAAAAAGGAAAAGCAGGACTGTACTGCCTTTGTTACATGATGTATAACACTGTAAAAAGCCACACAGCTGGGATGTGTAAGAACAATCTTAATTTCCAAATAAATAATGTCGTACCGTAAGAGTGTCCTGTCATCCAAAGGGATGGGCTTCCAGTTCTTGGCATCCAATGATGATGAGCAGAATGTGCAGCAGGATCTCCTAATTGGCCAGACTGGAGGGAAGTCCCGCCTGGGACCATGAGATGAGAGGTGAGGTCTCCGTGACAGCTGTTGGAGGGGTGGATTCTTGCAAACTCCACCCTTTCCTTATTATCCCTGGTATCACAATGAGACAAACATGAGGAAATGCAAATGAAGACCACTGAAGGTTTTTAACAATGACAGATTTTGAAATGGGTATTCTTGACAGTTGCTTACCTGATATATGCATCTCTCTCTCTGTCCAAGCAAGTCAAACCTATCTGTTCCCCGCTCATCCTCTTCCTCTCCTCTTCGGCGGTGGGGTCCGAAGGATACATGGAGCGGGGCGGTCCTGCAAGACAAACATTAGCTTAACCGTTAGCTCTCACCTGGCAAGGACATGTTCCCAAGTCTCACACAATTTATCAAAACACTACTATGACTCACAAAGGGACGTAGAGTACTGACAGTGCTTATCAGTTGAAATGTAGTATTTTTAGGCTGTGGTATTTCTACTTTTACTTAATGTTTTGTTTGTCTCATCACAATGCTCAGAGCCACCAATATTTCTCATGCATTTTCAGCTTTCTGTTTTCTTTTTTTGTTTGTTTTCCCAGCTAGTAGGTCATCAAGAGGTCACAGATAAGAAAAAAAAATACTCTCCGTTCCCTTCACCTCTGTTTATGAGTCAGTGACCCAGACTGCTTACCTTTCACTGAGGGATGCACCCTGCCTTGTCGGCTGTTGGGATGACTGTCCGCTGAACGACAAGGTGGCTCCCTCTGTCTGGCCACGGCCACGGCGATCCCCACTGGCGGCTGTCGCACCTCACTTTCCCCGTGACCTGCGTCCCCCATCTCCCGGCCCCGCCCGCTGTAATCAGGGCGCTCGTTGTCATTGGCTGGGCCCTTTCGGGAAGGTAGAGTCTGTTTGTTGCCCTGCACGGCACAGCTCCCCCCAGCAGGACCTGATTTGAGGCTTCCCAGCCCCCCGAAGGGACTCTTCTGGGAGAGGAGCAGCGGCTGTTGCTGGTTGCTGTACTTTAGTAAGCTTTTCATGGCGCTGCTCTCCCCCTGAGTTGGGCCCTGGGGCTCAGGTTGCTGCTGTGGCTGCTGCTGTTGCTGATTGAGGGGAGGTGCGGGGGGAGGCTGGGGAGGTGGCAGGCTCATTCCCGGCTGCTGCTGCTGCTGCTGCTGCTGTTGTTGCTGCTGCTGCTGCTGCTGCTGCTGGGAGAGCTGCCCACCAGTGCTCCCTAACTCCATGTAAGACTTCCTTTGCTCCTCCTCGGGTTGTTGTGGCATGTGTTGGGGAGGCCTCATGGCCCAGGGTGGCACCGGGGGCTGCTGGTGGTGATGCTGCCCGCTGCTGTTGCTGTAACCATAAGGAGACATCTCCATCTTTCTTTTCAGCTCTTGATTAGCCCCCTGGTTCAACTCAGCAGGAGAAGGAGCATCCGGGCCAGGTCGGCCGTGCTGCTGGTGGCGTATCCTGGCTACCTTTTGACCGTCTCTCTGTAAGGAGCAGCTACCTCCGGGACCATGGGCCGCTCCAGCCCCGCCGTGTTGACCCATGCTTTTACTTCCAAGTGGGGAGGAGTTGGGTTGGGGTCCTGGATGTGAACAGTCTCTGTAAGGAGAAGTGTTGACAGAATGAGGGACAGAGTGTCCAGCTTTGGGCCCCTGGGGCAGCGAGGGTCTGAACACATCCATGTCCACGCCGCTGTTGATACACTCGGCGCTGCGGGATCGTACAACCTGGTGCTGCTGTTGGGGATGCGGAGGCTGTTGCAGTTGGGGGGGTGGAGGAAGCTGTGAGGGCTGAAGGTGTTGGTGGTGGGACTGCATCCAATCTGGAGCCTTCTCTGTCTTTCTGTATGGGTGCTGCTGTTGCTGTTGTTGTTGCTGCTGCTGCTGCTGCTGCTGCTGCTGTTGTTGCTGTTTCCTGTGCCAACTACTATGGTGCCCACTGCCTCCATTCTTCTCTATCACCTTATCCTTGGTGTTGCCGCCTCCCCCTCCACCGCCCACACCGTGGCAGTCGGGGTTACCAAGCTGGAATGGCCCACTAGATTTGTCCCCGAGGCCTGCCACAGATGGCACAAATGTAGGCCCTGTGACTTTAGGATCTCGCCCCACATTGGCTGGCCCCCTCTCATGTGAGGCAGGGTTGGCGAGAGGAGCAGGAGGGGGCGGGCAGAAGAAGTCCGGGTGGTGGTGTGCGTGGTGGGAATGATGTGGGTGGTGTGGGTGGCTGGGGTGGAGCTGAAGACAGTGGAAGCCCCCTGGGTGAGGATGCGTATGGGGGTGAGCGTGAGGATGCGGATGGGGGTGTGCCCCTCCGGCGGCAGAGCCCATGTGTAAGGGTGGGGGCACAGAGTAGGACAGGGAGTGGTGGAGCGGTGCCTGACCCCTTTCCAGACAGTCTGAAGGTTGCTCGCTGATCCTCATCTCCCCACTCACCCCCTCTTTGGTGCAGCGGCTAACGCCGCTGGACACCATATGTCTGCCCTGGCTGCTCCCCCCACCCCCCAAGGCCCCGAGGGCGGTGCCCTCCCCCCCACAGCTGGACATGGAGTTCTTAGCCCCCGCTCCAGTTCCTGCATCTCCGTTTTGCATCTTGCCGTTGTGCAAGCAGGCACTGAGGGGCTTGCCCATACTCTGAGGGTGCTCCTTGCTGTACTCCATCGTGAGGGCCGCCTTGTGCCTCTCCAGGGCCCGACTGTTGACCTCCTCCAGGGGCAGTGGGTGCTGTGGGTAATGTGGGTGCTGCTGATGGGGGTGGGAATGGTGGTGGTGTGTGGGCTGTGGCGGCTGGTGGCTGTGGTGCTGTTGTTGTTGTTGCTGCTGCTGCTGTTGCTGCTGCTGCTGCTGTCTCTCTTTCGCCTCCTGTTTGCTACTGGACCTCTCCTTGTCCTTCACAGGTACCACTCCTCTCTCCACAGACGCCTCTTTGAGACCCTTATGCAGACCCGCCCCTACCCCTGGATCTCTATCTCTGCTGCAGGACCCCTGAGAGTGTCCTGAACCTGCCCTGGACATCGGCGGCAGACTGTGATTGGCTGAGATGAGAGGCGGCTGGGACGGGAGACCTCGGAGATAGAAGTTCTCTGAGAGGAAGGAAGGCAGTAAAGACAAGCGCATTAGTCAAGAAAGGAAAAGGCAATGACAGAATTAGATTATTCAGCTCTCATGATAGCGTCCCCAGGCATCCTTGTATCAATATCCCACATCAAATTACACCATACTATGTTGTATAAATTGGATTTAAATGTCTTATTTCTGTCTGATTGAATTTTAATCATCTCGCGCCTCACCTTTTTGCGTGTCATAGAAACGGTGCTGCCCGTAGAGAACCCCGCTGTTGGCATGGTGATCCAAGTGGCTCATGGGAAGGAAAGTGTGGGCCAGACTCCCTGAGAATCGAGGATACCCTGGAGCTGCTGAGATGGAGAGCAGAGAGAGAGAGAGAGAGAGAGGGAGAGAGGGAGAATTGATAAGACAGGACAATAACCTCCGAGATGCAGTTATCCAGGCTAACCCAGCATAATCCTTCAGGTCCAATGCAGCTGGTGGCGTTCATACGCAAATAAGTGTTGGCTCTGCCCGTCGTGTTTGCCTTCCCTGCCTGAGTTTAGAAAGCAAACAAAACAAGACAAGCTTTGGGGATTGCTCTAATGTATGAAATTTGTCTTTGAAACATATGGCTCTCTCTTTATCTCTCTCTCAGAGCTGGCAGTGGCACCTCTGTCCATCTGAATGGAGTGATAAGGACGGATTCTGAAGCTTGTGTTTACAATGACGAAAGAGCCGGAGCGGCCGACCTTCACTGACCTACATCGGGGGGTGCAAAAGGTCGTTCGGACGTTGGGCCTGTAAGCCAGTACACTGCATCAGCTTATTGCATCAAACCCATCTGGAGGACATTTAGACCAAACACAAAACTCATTTTGCAACGGGACGTTCAAAACCACAAAGGACTTTGAAGGTGGAGTAGAGAGGGAAAACATGGACTGAGATGAAAGCCCAGCGCAATATTAGGACAAAGAATCACTATGACAACCCACTTCCACCACAATTGGGTAACTAAAACATCTAAACAAATCAATGTGAATTGAATTAGCCCTTCGCTACAACCGTATAATTAATTATTTCACACGAGACAGAGATTTAATAAAAATCAAAGTGCTGTAACTTTGGCAAACTCTTTGCTGACATCAGTGCTATAAAACTGCAGTGAATATCCTCTACGGAGCATATTATGTAATGTGATACAGCCATGACTAAACCAGTTTCCTCCCCATCTACTCCATGCTACATTAATAAGGAAAGAAGAAAACTAACCTATATGTACTATGAGTGAACCAGTGCTCAATGTGGGCCGGTACTCACCAGTACACAGTCCCGGCATTTCTACATTTTACTCTGCGTACCATGACTTTTTCTTGCGTACCCGAACTTCTCACAAGCTGCCGGAACTCTCCTCTGTCCTCTCCATATCAGGTTCTCTGTGAGATTCATAATGGCGATTCATAACGCCGCAGCGCCTCATAAGCCGTATGAACATAAAAACTATGTGGAGAGCATCTGGACGAGGGAGGGGGGGTGAGAACGCATCAGCACTACATTATCATAAGAAAAGATTGTGCAAGAAACTGTGTTTATTCGAAAGAAAGAACCACATGGACCTGGGGGAAATTGCCTCTTTTGTGGAGGAGGAAATTACTGTTTTTCTCGTAAAATTATGACTTTATTCTCACTACATTACAACTTTATTCTCGTAATATTATGACTATTATTCTCGAAATCTCAGATTTTTTTTCCCCTCAATGTGGGGAATTTTTTTTTTTTTATTATTTGTGAACAAATATAATTAATCATTTTATCCATTATTACAGATAATGGATACAAATTTTGATTTTTAGAATATGATTTTAGAGGGCAAACATTTTCAGAAGAATTTAATATTCAGACGAAGGCTGTGATTAATAATAATAATAATCATTTAATTAGTAATAATAATAGTGCAAAAGGTCAAAAACCTTCCAATTTTCTTGAGGGAGGAGTCCCAAAACCCAATATCTCCTTATATCTTCCAGGCTATAGGCATCCTATAATATATTATACAGCAGCGATACTATAAATAACACAGGAAAACAGTTTATACAAATACACCACCTTAACCCTATTATGTTTCACTTGGAATATTATTGGAGTATTACAGATACAGATACAGATACAGAGAGCTTTATTTATCCCCGAAGGGCAATTCAGTTTCTGCAGTCCACCGAAACATATACACACATTCATACTGCACAATCATCATTGACAGAGGGAACACAGTAGGTGGCATATGGGTAGGTGCAGAACAATAAAAGTACAAGATTAAAAATTAAAAATCTTCGCAATAAAAACAATGAATACAAGAATAAAAACGAGACGAGATAAAAGAATAACGGAATAAATAAATAATTAGAATAGAATAAAGTGCCAAGAGTATTTGCACATTGCAAATTGTATTCCAAGAATGTACCTAATGCAAACACAGACAACCGTTATGTGGTTAGTGCAAAATAATTGTACATTCAAAGTAAATAAAACATTTATTATAGGCCTACTGTAGAAGATGCATCGCCCAAGTATTATAATAATATATCAATAAAACCACAGCTGATTATGACTGACACAGTACAACATGCTTAAAGGAATAGGAATAGGAATAAATCGCAAGAGATTGCCGATACTGACCGATACACACGCCAACATGTGAATGAGGGGCACTTATTTTTTTCCACTTCAAGCACTGGAGTGAACCAATTTCAAGGCAAGAAGGAAAAAGAAGGAGGAAGAGACAGATATATATAGAGAAGAGACTTGTACTGTTATTTTGTGTTTCTTTTCAGACAGCACGTCTACTGTACACCAGCGCCACGATCAACCATCTCAGTGACCCCCTGAGTCATCTGGAGAAGTTCAGGTGTCTCACGTCTCCTTTTGCACCTGCCTCCACCCTCCAGCCTCACTTTCAACTCGCAGACGGAGAGCGAAGGAAGGAGGCGGGGGATAATAAGAGAGGAAAACATGGGCTCTACAAACTAAATGAAAGACAGACGTATTTGTGTTGGCAAGCGTGCGACCTGATCCCGGAAAGCGCAGATGCAGTTCATTTGGTGTGTGTGTGTGTGTGTGTGTGTGTGCGTGTGTGTGTGTGTGCAGCGCCGTGGTTTTAACAGGAGCTCCGAGTGTTGAATGTCTCACTTTCTGCCGGCGGAACAATGGGGCCGGTGCTGTGAGCCGGCTCTGGGGAGGGAGGAGTGTTGTGGTGGGCTTAATGACCTCGTCTCTGAGCGGCCTCCGCATGCGCCCGTCTTAATTAATGAAATGCTCAGAGAGGGCAAACAGTCCTGCAATAACACAGGAGGTGCTGCTTTCTGAGGAGGGCAGCGGGGCGATAATTACATACCCTCACTTTTTTCTCTCTTTTACCTATTTTTCTATCTGTCCCCCCTTTGTCTGTCTCTTTCTCTGCTGTCATGATTAACAAGCACACACATTTATGCCAATTCATCTACAGTGGGAGAAGAGGGGGTGGGGGGGGATCCTTTGTTTAAGCAAGACGTTTTTTCTCAGATTTTTTTGAGGGAGAAAAGCACAGAGCTGTTTGGCAGTCTTATCCAAGCTGGGAGAGGGGCTTTTTTTTTTTTTTTTTTCTGCGGCAGCATGTTGTTTGTGAGCGTGACGATTGACGGCGTAATCCCTTTTCACAGCGTGGTCTGGCTGTGCCCGATAATGCCAGCCCGCTCAGTTTCAGCATGCCCTCCAGTGGGGCGGCAAGAGGGGGACTGCTGGGCACGGCAGAGCCCATTCAGCCATTAATCTGGCCAGGACAAGGGAAGCTGCTGCCGCTTGCTGCTGCTGCTGCAGGCGACGTGAGCAGGGTCTTAGTGCAGTCTGCTGACTGCACAGCAGCCTCGCTCTCTCTTTCCCTCCACACACACACACACACACACACACACACACACACACACACATAAACAAGTCAGCATCGGCAAGTGAATGACAGAGGGGAGTTCACAGCGCATGCCCTCCTTTCCACGGGCGGAGCAGGGGCGAGAGGCAGAACAAACAGAGCTGCAATCCCAGGGAGGGATTTCCAGAAGTTCTGAGGATATTTCTCACACAAGCGTGGTGGGTTGAGAGAAGCAGGCCGACAGGGAGGACAAAGAAGGGGGCTGGATATAGAACAGCACCTAGAGGCAGCGAAGAATTAAGCTGAATTAGAGGCAGACGACAGAGTGGTTCGTTCCTCCCTCTTATACCTTTTGCTAAAAGGCGAAATAACATAAATGTCGACTTGTGTATCGTTTCCGGGGAAATGGTTTAACCGGTGGACTTCTGCGTTGTGTTGGTCAGATAGTAAAGACGCCGTGACACCGGGATCTCTTTATAGTTGGCCTATATCTACTGCCCGCTCCAGCTCCTTCACACACGAATACAGTACAGAAATAAGCTTAATTCGCCGTAACTTTAAGCTAGCAGCATTTACTCTTAAAACAGCTTTTTTTAAATGCCAGTTCGTTGAAATCAATAAATTGACAGGTTGGGATAGACATTATAAACAAAACAGTACGCTAAATAATGGGATGGATAATAAATCAGCAAAAAGAAATGACATCCACCTCTCCCACAGGATAATTGTACTGTTGTCAGGCTATTAAATAGATGTTATCAGTCGCTATAAGCCCCATAGATGTCGGTCAGTAGGGGCCTACTACACCCACTAGTAGGTTTTATCATCTATTCACATGGTAGATCACCGAAAAACAAGGTATAAAAGAACATGACCTCTAGCGACTATAGTAATTATGACAGGAGCAGAAGTGAAAGTCAGGCGCTGTAGTTATAGACAGTGTGAGACCGGAGTTTGCATCCCGTGTGAAACCAACAATGTGTAGTTGTCTTTGTGTTCGTAGTTATTTTAACCCAAAACATGATGTTTTTCCCTAAACTTAACTAATTTTTTTTTTTTTCTAAACCTAAAGAGGCTTTTTTGTTTGTGTTCAAAATGTGACGTTTCATTCAGTTTTACAACGGGTTAGAACATGTTACTTTAAAGTTTCACTTTCACTTTTACAACATAGTAGGCCCCTAACAACCCACATCTATGGTGCTTATAAGGACTGATAATGCCTACTGAACGGCGTGATAACAGTCAAATCGGGTGAAAAGGGAGATGGGAAGGGGCAAAGGGCATTAATAGTAGGGACCACAGAAGACGAAATGAAGGAGGAGGGGCTCTGAACTGCACATATTCTGGGGTTTGGAGGTTCCACCAGTCAAAATAAACCGTCAATTTAGTGTAATTATAAAAAACAGAGAACAAGATAGATATAGGGTACATAACGACCCTGTTACATCGGCTCAGAGATAGAAGGACGGAGAGAGAGCGAGAGAGAGAGCATGGCAGAGGAAGAGGAGGAGCAGGCTGAGCTGCCTGTCAGGTCCGCTAATTGAGAAAAAGTGACAGAACCATCAAGACACAGAAAGGGAGGAGGAGGGGCAGTACTGTGGTGGATCTCTTCAGGTTTGACTAATTGAAAGGAAGGGATGCAGGCTGGCACAAGAGAGAGAGGGAGGGAGAGAGAGAGAGAGAGAGAATGAAAGAAACAGGAGTATGGACGAGAAGAGAGGTGGTGGTGGGTGGGGGGGATGCAGCTTAAATCCCACAAAAGGAAAAAGCGAGCAGAAGGAAAGATGGACAACTGAAGATAGGCTTGGAAAGGCGTATCAAACAGAAGTGGATTAGACAGGTGTGTGCAGGCAATGGTGTGTGTGCGTGCACGGGTGTGTGTGTGTGTCTATACGTGTTGACAGAGATATGAGACTGCGATTGTTTTTGGCATAACGTAAGAAGTCATTTGGAGCGCAGCCAGCTGGCCTCAGGCCTGCGAGGAGCCCGCAGGTTTTTTTTTTTTTTTTTAAAGTCCATTTTTCTTTTTTAATTTTCAGTTGATTTAGGGATGGGGGGAGGGGGTTTATTCAGGGTTTATATAACGGCTCCTAACATAAAAAATAAATCTCTCACAAGCTCAGAGGGGCCTAATCCATTTTACCAGGTGTTATGAAAAACATTTTACAATACATTTATTAAAATGGTCACTACACTGTTTTGTTTTCTCTTCCACCCACAATCATACACTACCCCCCATCTCGCTCTTTATCTCCGTCTCTGTGTCAGTGAGTCCACGTCTCCGCTCAGCAAATGAACAATCCCATGAACACACAATGGCCGTTACTGTATTTGGCAATCAATCTGACACTAAATAACCTCTCTTAATCCGTGGTGCTACTCTCTGACATCATGAAAGCCACCAACGGTTTAGTTCTTGTCACCTTATATATAAATATCCCAGCATTTCTACGACACAATAAATCTTGAAACAAAAGTCAACACATGACTTTTTTCTCTTTACCACATTCACTGACTCTCTCTGCCAAAGTTATCTCGATCCAGACGACCATACCAACGCTGTTATGCACTGACGTTATTTATAGGTTTGCTTAACGTGTCACTCAGCTAATGGTTTGTCGCTCGTGCTCCCAGTAGAAATGTGGTCTGTGTGCATGACTTAACTGGCCCTCTCCGCACATACTCAGACCAAGTCCGCACAAATGTCCGCGCTAATACGGATTAAGTTGAAAACACATCTTTTTCTCTCGGATTTTTGCCCAATAACTGAGCTTTCAAAGCTCTTTCCAAATTTGATGTATTTTTGTTGTGTGGACTACTAAAAACTAATGATTGTCAGCTTGTTTCTCACAGACATGGTTTATTATTATCTGTCTCCATGCACTATTATTATTATTGTCATTGTCAACACATGTCTTTTCATTGTCTATCACTATGTGAATTTTGTTTCAGATCTAGATCCAAATGAACTCGGGCTGTCAACTGATTAAATTAAACATTGAATCATGATTAATTGCAAATTATTTGCACATTTTCTATCTGTTCAGAATGTACCTTAAAGGGAGATTTGTCAAGTATTTAATACTCTTATCATCATGGGAGTGGGCAAATATGTTCGCTTTATGCAAATGTATGTATATATTTATTATTGGAAAATAATTAACAACACAAAACAATGGCATATATTGTCCAGAAACCCTCACAGGTACTGCATTTAGCAAAAAATAAAATTCTAAAATCATAAAATGGCAAACTGCAGCCCAACAGACAACAACAGCTGTCAGTGTGTCAGTGTGCTGACTTGACTATGACTTGCCCCAAAACTGCATGTGATTATCATAAAGTGGGCATGTCTGTAAAGGGGAGACTCGTGGGTACCCATAGAACCCATTTTCATTTATATAACTTGAGGTCAAAGGTCAAGGGACCCCTTTGAAAATGGCCACGACAGTTTTTTCCTTGCCAATATTGATCGCAAGTTTGGTGCGTTATTTAACCTCCTTCTCGACAAGCTAGTATGACATGGCTGGTACCAATGGATTCCTTAGGTTTTTGTAGTTTCATATGATAGCAGCCCCCAACAACCTCTGAAAGATCAATTGCGATAATAATAATAACAATAAAAATAATAAAAATAAAAATAATAATAATAATAATAATAATAATAATAATAATATAGATAATGAGTTAAAGAAATTAGTGGCATTAAAACTGATGTGAATTAATGCGTTATTATCTTGTTACGTTTTCCTAAAATTAGTTTTTAAAAATCACAATATATCACCTTGCTTAGAGTATCACAATATATTGAATCGTAACCTTTGTATCATGATACGTAACGTATCGCCAGATTCTGCCAATACACAGCCCTGAGTGACTGTTTAGCAAATGACTAATGAGATCATTGTTATCTATTGCTCAATACATGTTAGATTTTAGCTCTTTAATTTGTGGCGAACGTGTCAGAAGAACAGCAGAGACAAAGACATTCTGCACCGTGACAGGTATATATGCCAGAGACACGAGGATCATACAGTAATCTTTGAATACAAATTCGAGCTGCTATGCTCGGATTTGCATGCAAACAGCCACTTTAAAAACACACCTCGCCTAAAAAAAAAAAGAAAAGAAAATCCAGAGAATATCTTTAAGGTTACAAGTGACACACTAATGCTCCGCTACACACACACACCAAACACACACACACACACGAGACAGTAGCTGCTCTGCTGCTGGTGGGGTTCTGCTGACACCCGGAGAGAGGAGGCGAGAGTCTGGGTAATTGTGCCGCTCATTTTGATGACTTGCTTTTTATGCAAAACAGGAAAAAGACAATATGCAATTATCTTGAGGAGGGAACAGCTGAATGTGGTTGATGAACAGTCTGGATTCAATCATGCTCTTAGTGCGTTATATGCAATTAAACTGCAATAGAGATAATGGCCTCCATTGCCAACTGAGTAATAATCCCAGTCATAATCACCTCCATTACTTTTATTAGGCTTGGCATTATCATCATCACTCTTATTAATATTATTCTACTTTTTGCACAAGAAGAAAATCCTTGACAATGAAACCCTGAAACTATACGAAGGTAAAAGGAACACTGATGCTTACAAAATGAGGGGAAAATGTCTCTCATTCATCCTGTCTCTATGTTTGTTTGGAGAAGTCGTCACCTATTCTCACCACTGTAGCAGCTGTCCACTGACTCAACCCCTGGTGGCCGGGACATGAGAGCGAGGTGGGGGTGTGGGGGGAGAGAGGAAGTGGCTGGGAGGCATCCAATGGCTTAACACTCACAAAAAAAAACTGCATCTCAGCTGCACTGCTCCCAATCAGCCCCAACCACACATCACGCAACTGGGGTGCCGCTGATCAGTGACCACAAATAACAAACACTCCCCCCACTGGCGTCCCCCCGTGGACTCACAGCTGGGCTATTCTTAGAAAATAAATAAATAAACACGAGAGGGCTGAAATAACAAGACAACTTCAAAGACCGTGGTTCACTAGATGGTGTAATTAGCGAAAGATTATGAACGTGTAAATCCAAAAAAAGTGACACAAGTGAAGTCACAGGAAGGCAGACCTTGCATTAATATATCAGTGGGCGGCATTACATTTATCTGTCATCCTTAGCATTTGGATTCCCGAAATACCCCCGGCAGATTAATCTCTCTACTCTATCCTTGTCTGACTTCCTGGCTGTATCTAAGCAGAAATGTGAGGTGTTGGAACTGAGTGTGTTTATTTTTTCTTCCCTGTGTGTGTGTGTGTGTGTGTGTGTGTTGCCAGGGGTTTTTGTAATGCTGAGCGTCGGGTGGGAACTACCCTATTAACGCTGTGATGGAGACACCAGCTGAAAGCTCTGCAATCACTGCAACTTTTTTTTTCACTGGCGCGTGCTGCTTCCCAGAAGTCTTGAGTGACATTCCTGCTGACGTGAATCGAATACCGCAAGATTCCTCGGCTGAACTTTTGACCCTGTGTCCCCATCCAGAAACCGTGGCATTGTACTCCGTCCCAAAACATGCTGGGCCTGGGACCTATTTCGGTGCACAAATAAAAGGGTGGGAGCCTGGCTCTTGCTGGATGATTACAAGCTGCTCTTTTGGTGGAAACCTAACACGGCCTAAAAATACACAATATCAGAGTAACAATACACCCTTTGCAAAGCTCCGTATACTCCCAATACTGCCAGGACGGGAATATCATGCTGTGGTCAGATGTGTGTGTGTTTGTGTGTGTGATCTTTTAAGGTACCTTCATGCGAATGGGGGAACCAGATTTGCGAGGCGCTGGAGTGGGGTCCGCCACGGAAGGAGGGCGAAGAGGGCGAGGAGGGCGGCCGGGACGGGTGAGACGGATGGGAAGGGGGGGAGCCCAGACTACTGGCCAGGAAGGTCCCCATGAAGGAGGCGGAGGAGTTGCCCATCAATCCACTGCCTGCATACCCACAGGGACAAACGGGAAGGAGAGAAAACATGGTTAGAATTAGAAGTGTACACTGTGACCATGAGTGTGAATTAAGAAAACAAGACTCAGTCAGAACCGAGTACATGGCTGGACCGTGTGTGGTCAGTCTGTGGCTACATTGTTACACAAATAGTCCGTGGTCATGTCTATGATGTTAAATCCAGCGGTACATGTCCACCACGTCCTGTGAGGACACTGGGGGACTCGCTGCTCCACTCAACTGGACGTTCAAGCGCTGACGTTGAATGCACCTGATTGGTCCCTGGTTTCCTGCTCGCCTTTTCAAACAGGAAACAACATTGCGGCCTGCTCATAAACTTTCTGTTATTCCGTCTAAACAATCCACCAAAATCTACTTCTGAACATTTTAAGTGAGAAATAGGCGATGCCACGGCTGAATCTCGTTTCATTTTAGAACTAGATCGCTTAGTTTCACAGCTTGGTCCAAGTTTAGTGAGTCTGACGGGCTCATTCGCATCAAGTTGCGATTTTTCAACTTTATGCAAATACAGACCCTCTCCAACTCGCCGCAACACTCCCACCATGCACTGCTCCTCCTGCTTTCCATAGGAAATGAATGGAAAGCGTTGAGAGGCCCTCCGTCACCGGATAAAACAGGCGGTGGACCACCATGTGACCTTATTTCGGAAAAAATATGACCGGTAGTCTACGGCGAGACACAAATATTTTTTTGATAAAAAAAACAGGAGTTTCTGGATAAAACACATCAGGTATAATACGTTTCATTTGTGCGTGGAACATAGCTACGTTAGCTAGATAGCTAGTGTTGGTGACGTATATTGTGTGAGACGAGAGATATGGTTCACTGAGCCGCTTCACACAAAACTAAATGATACTACGACAAACTGAGACTTTCTTGACTTGCAAAATTATGTTTTGAATTGACAAACATTATATGTGTGATTCATGGTGCAATTCAAACGGGATCAAAACACTATTTGTCGCTTGCCGTTCATATTTTTTCCAAAATAAGGTCCCATGGGGTCCACCGGAAGGGGCGGGACTTAGGCTTAGATAGAGGAGCACTCGCGCCGGTGAGTGGAACCGCTGACACGCCCCCTCTGAAAACGTAAACAAAGGGCTGTTCCCGCTTTTTATGAAAGAGCAACGACCAATAGGGAAACTCTGACACTCGGGCAACCAATCGTGTAACTTCATCACTCACTCAGTGACAGACTTTTGCGTTTGTAGGGCTGGCCCTCTGCGGTCCAGCCAAAAAAATCAGATGTAGATGTAAAAGGATGGAGCCCACTGGCTGTCTAGGTGGAATCACAACGGCAGGCAGATTTGCTCGCTGCCCTGGGGAGAAGGGTGAATGAGTGAGAGTGTGAGACTCCCTTCCCCCCCCCCTCGCTGGCAGGCAGAGCTCTCTCCCCTCGCCGTCGTCTCTCCTCTCACACCGCCTCTCCCCATGGGCAGACAGAGGTCTCATCTCACAGCTGAGTACACACTTTCTCAGGCTCTCTCCCTCTCGCTCTCACACACTTTTTGCTCCGGCTCCCCAGCGTCCCTTTCTCAATTTCTCTCCCTCCCTCCATTATCTTATGCTCTCCATCTCTCACTTTCATGCCCTCAATCTCTCTCATTGCTCTGCTCCATTTCACCTCCTATTTCTTCCCTTCGCTCTGCATGACTCCGACAATCCTGTACTTTCTTCTTTGTTTCCGTTTTTACTCCTTTTTCCTTGCTCTCTCTCTCTGCTTTGTCACAGTGTCCTCTCTTCCCTTTTCCCTCCTCTGCCCCATATCGTGATGAGCAGAAACACACTATGCCTCCTCCCCAACCCTCATTGTCTCTTCTTCCCCTCCCTGTTTCTTTCTGACACATAGCATTTCTTTGCTTTGTTCTTTACCATAATGATGGCACCAGCAGAGCAATCTGTCCCTGGCTGGCTGAACTGTGTGTTTAACAAGACTATGATGAGTAATTGACCATTCGTAGCAACGCCCGTGTGACTGGGGGCTGATTGTCTATTATGCATTGCTGGGCAAGCTGGAGAAAACACACTGATTAACCACTGCTTAAATTACATTCCCATTACGCGCCCGCCAGTGCACTTGAGCGAGGGGCCCGGGTGCCCGACTCTTTGCACATTCATTTCCCCCAAGTCACACTGCCGTGAAAGTCTCATGCATATGTATGGCGCCCGGATGAGAGCACACACATGCACATACTTGCACAAACTCACACATTGGTGTTTTTCTTACGTTGTGCGCACGGGGGGCTGTAGCTGTGAAAACGTCGGGGGGAGAGCAACACGGTAAAAATTCATTATCAGCCCCTCATGATGAGCTGATCTAACAAGGAACGGCCGTGTGATTTGATTTTCTTTAAGCATGACTCAGTCCAAACATGAATCGATCTTTTTTCTGGGAGTGTGAGGAGAACAATTGCGTGGAAGTCTTAATCAGCCGAGCGGTGAGTGAGCGCATCCTCCAGGCAGACAGCAGGGATAAACCCATCAGTCTGCTGCACCGAATAGCCTTTGGCTCATGGGCCAGAGCACAGGAGCATACAGAGGCACACACACACACACACACACACACACACACACACACTTCACACTTAGAAATAGGCATGGACACGTAGTCTTGCACACATACAGACACGCCGCCGTCACACTTTGCACCCCAGACAGGTGGAAATCCCCCACAATCCCCTACCTTACTCTACCTCGAAAACTGCCTTAAAACCAACCCTGTGTGAATGTGTGTGTGTGTGTGTGTGTGTGTTCACACAAGGGTCTATCACAAACTCACAAAAGAACAGTCTCCTAACTAGCACATTTAACACTACGCCTCCAAAATTTGGCCACAGGAGAAAATATAAAAAACGTTTTATGTTCCTTGTTTCCCATATTGGTAATTAGTAATGTTGTTTTTGTTGGTCATCATTTGTTTTATGGATTTTCTGTTACAACAGGAAAACCTGCTTTTAAAGGTCCCATATCATGCTCATTTTCAGGTTCATACTTGTATTTGAGGTTTTTACTAGAACATGTTTACATGCTTTAATGTTAAAAAAACACATACATTTTTGTTTTACTGTCTGTCTCAATATACCTCTATTCACCCTCCGTCCGAAACTCTCCGTTTTAGCACCTGTTTCTTTAAGACCCCCTCCAGAAAACCTCCAGTCTGCTCTAATTGGCTTGCAAGAAAAATATGGTGCACCTTTGCAAAGTTAATTCTCAAGCCGTGGGTGAAATATTGTAATGAGCCTGCATGTGACATAGGAAGGGGAGCCAAAACTGAATGGCTGATCTAGGCAGCCCACCATTTTTTAAAACTTGACCTCACTGTATAAACCTCACCTGTGGTGACCTCTAGGATAATCACAGCCTCATGAAACTTTACAGCCACAAACTACAGACCTAGAGCATTCAGAGGATGGATTGCTTTCTTAGGTAGATTGACAATAAGGGGGTTTCTGAGCAGTTTCCAGAAGAGAAGCGCTCACCATCCAATCACTGATAAATGCAATTCTTGCAGAAATCTCCAAATGTCAAAACTTTTTGATACCAAATCACAGCATGACTTTTTCTGTGATGTTCCTCAAGGTCTTGGTGTCTTAATAATGTATTTTGTAGGGATTATTGATAATTTTTTATCAATTCTTGATTGGTAAAAAAAATGGTTTAATTCAGCATAAAATTTGTGTAACAAATGGTATCAACCAAAAAATTGCTGCAACAACTTATGTTACACAATAGAGCATGGAAATAACCATCATATACTTCCATCATAATCTTCTAAACCCTTATATGCTTTCACAATTTTAATTTATTAATTATTTAATTAATGTTTATTTATGATTTATGACTAGAACAACTTGACACATAGTGCTGAGCCGCATCTCAAATTAATCTTCAGGTTCCCAGCTTTCAGGGGATGTACACCACTTCCTTGTGACGTCTACTGTTGACTTGTATTGTGGGTCTATTGTGAGGGTCAACCTTTTGAGTCAAAGTCAGCAAAATCAACTTTCTGATGCAATGGTAGGGACGAAATACAGATCACATGCAAACAAATAATAGGAGGACTTCCACTATAAAAACATTTGCAGAATAAAACACATACATGATGAGGAAGTCTTTAAATATCTTAAAGGAGGCAGACACATAGGAATGGGTGCCATAGCAACATGGTACATGTCGGTGGGAGGTAGCCTGATGGCATTAACTACAGCATCCATGCTTTCCTCTCTTTCAGCCCCCCTCCCTCCCTTCCTTCCTTCTCCGCTGCTACCTCCTATCACCCCTGACCCTGCGGAGAGCTCCTGGCAGAGCTCTGTGGAGTGCAGGGTGGAGTTTGGGGGACAGTGGTGGTGGGGGGGTGGTGGATTATTGCCAGCGTGCTCGCTAGGCACACATCCAGCCCCCATCATCATCACCACCAGACACCTAGGGCTCCTGTATGGCACCGCCCTCAACATCGCACACTCCTCGGCCCCTCTCGTTCTGCCTGTCGCCCCCAGGAACCCCAGCTTTCCTCAGCGCCTCCGGCTCACATAAATCAGCTAATCCTCCTGCATTATTAACAGCCTCGCCCCAGAGAGAGAGAGAGAGAGAAAGGGTGAGAGAGACGTAGAGAGTGACAGAGAGAGGCCGTGAAGCCCCTCTTCACACACCAAGAGAGGAGAGAGCCGCTGCCAGAAAGACAAGGAGAGGAGAGGGACAATACATAAAAAAGGGGAATGTCTAGATGTCAGGGAGGGGGATCTTTGAAGTCTAAGCTGATGTTAGGGAGGAGAAGGGGATTGAAGGAAAACCTTAGGAGGGTCTCAACTCATACACAACCAGACCTCTCCGCGATCGAGTTTGGCCATAGGGGTCTGTACTGGGAGAAGGTCCAATCTGAGCTGTTGTAGCACAGAATAACAGTGCTGCAGCGTTCACCTCTGTCACATTGCTGACTCCACAGCCTGTCACTCAGTAAATGAACCCTCCCTCTGTGTTATGTCTGCTTCCCGCTGAGAAATATACGGCACATGATGCTGCGCAAAAATGCATTCCCCTTGCATTCTCCAAAGGACTTGAGCAACACTCACACTGTTTTAATACGATGCCATAAACCCATTCAAAGCCTAATGAATCAGAGGTGTCGGTGAGAAAACACACAGGTTATTAAAGTGGGCTGGTCTGCCTTGGGTGCCAACCAAAGCAGTGCAGAACAAGCAGAGCAAAGGTCCGAGCCATGACAGCATCCGCGCTGGACTCGCCGTAACTGTTTATTTAGCAGCTTATTAAATGATGACATGGATCCAGGGAGCCTGCCACCGCTACGCCAGCTCCTTGTAAAAGTAGCGTTTCCTCGGCCTGCATTTTTTTTTTTAACCCTGTTTATTTATTTCTCTGGTTCTTAAGCGGTGCCAGCAGTGCACTTGTATGGGCTCTTAAGAAAAAAATCGGGTCATGTGCACCCTAATCGGCGCCGATCCCTGACAGCGATGAAGATTAATCCTATTAGAGAATTAAAGGAGAGCGGAGCGGGGGGGTGGGGGGGTGGGGGGGAACCCCACCTCCTTTCCTGACGTCTAAACATCCCGCCCTGACGCCCCTCACTCTAGCACGGTCGTGTTCAAAATGGGTTCAAATGTGCAAAACACAAAAAACAAAACACACAAATATCCCAGAACCTCTGGAGGTGGAGGTGTTAAGTGCTACTCCACCCACGCTCCGGCGTGGGCGTGTAGGGTGAGGGAGTCCAAAAACACATGCATGCACACAGAGTAACGTGGGCCCAGGCAGAGACCCTCATGCACGGCACGGAGTGAGCAGCAGGCGGGGAGGCGGAGCGGGGAGAACGGAGGCCCAGTTGTCATGGGAACGAAAGAGAAACAGCGCTCGAGGCGAGGAGGCTGAACGCTCGCCATTACAACAGCAGTGGGCAGATGCAGTTGGTCAGTGTGCTGCTCAGCAACAACAGCCTCTCCAACCTACCTTGAAACCCCACCCAAGCTCCTAAACACACACACACACACCTTTCTCCAGAATTTAATGAATTGTTAGGCTGCGGGGAGGGAGGTGTCATAATCTCTTCGCCCCTTCTCATTAATGGAACTCCAGGGTGAGTGGTTGTTTGGTGTCTTAACAAGGAATTAAACAATAATAGGATGTAAAGGGATTCATGTGGGCCAAACAGTGCTGGGAAAAAAAAGCTGAGAAGACAACAAGCACCCACCCACAACACGTTGTTCTTTTGAATGCTGGGAATCAGATCAAAATTTCCTCCCTGAGAAACACACACCCATTCTCACACACACACACACACATAACAGAAGATCTACGACTATGCCTATTGTCTAAGAGAAGATAAAGTACAATTATTCCACCGTGCATCATATTTCCCCGTCTGCTCTTGAAAAACGAGCCAGGTTCGTCCGCCGCTCTCCGTCTTCTCTGCAGATGGCAGCCTGAAGGGACGGATGGACGTGTCGTCTAGACAAGGACGCCAGACAGACAACGGAAGATGAGAGTGATGATGACAAGAGAAGAAGAGAGAGAAAATTGCAGGTGTGACTGCATCAACCTGTTCTCCACAGCTCAGTGATCAGCCAGAGAGGGGAGGATAGAAGAAGAAGAAGAAGAAGAAGAAGAAGTAATGCCAGGAGATAGAAACACACACACACACAGCTGCTGCTATATAAGCCCTCCGATCAAAGAAAGAGTCAGTGAGCACAATCCAGTTCGAGGTTGCACTGTCAGCGGTCAGTGCCATGTGGCAGCCAGGCTCTGTGGCTCTTCACGATGAACGATCACAGCTCATATACTCTCCCTCTGTCATGTCCTGACTGTGACAAAACACACACCCTCTTCTTTCTCGTCTCAAATATATTAAATCAATATCAGCGAGAGTTAGACGATCAAAGAGAAGACAAGAAACCTTTTTGCTTCAAATCCTGCGGCTAGTTGAAGTAGCTGCTGGCACTGCTTTATGACACCAGAACATGTATTGGTAACATATTAGACTGGGAGTTTGTTATGTGGCCTGGTTTGGCTCTTTAATACTCGAGTAAGTGACGAATTTGAAAGCGAGACCGAAAACAGAAGCGATGGAAGAAATAAGACATTTCAAATTTAACTTACCGAGTGAAAACATATTGAGCAGGATGTGTCTTTCTCATCAGACTTTCCTACCGATGTAGCTCCATGTTCGGCCCCAGGAATTCAGACGCCAGCCAGACTTTCCACACACATATTCACTCATAAACACACAACTAAAGTTTTCGGACCCTCTCCAGCAACACTCCGGGATTGAACTGGGCAGCTGTACGCACCGGCAGCCCCAGACAGACTGCACACACTACCCCGGAGGGCCGCTGACTAACCCAGCGCCTACTTCCTCACAATAAAACACAGAAGGAATTTCAAATGGCTACTAAAGAGGGGGGATTTCCTTCAAACAGTCAAAGTCATCTTGAAAACATTAGCTCAACTGGTAGCCAAATTCCTCCTCACTTCAGAAACAACTGTTGCAGTTGTTTTTTTGTTGTAGTTGCTTGCCCCCCCCCGTGCGTCACAAACTCCCTCTCTGACTTTTTGGGTTGGTGGGTGGTTGTATGGTGGGACTTTAAGGGAGCGGAGCCCCCTCTATAACGCTAGTAGGAGGCAGGTCTGATCACACTGAAGTAAGAGAGAGAGAGAGAGAGAGAGCGAGCAGGCGGTCCGGTCCTGGAGCCGGGCCCAGTGCAGAGGTGGGGGAAAGTGCCAGCAGCGCACGCCTCCGACACTCTCCACACTGCGTGCCTGTGGAGTGAGTTTAGTGGATGTGGTCAGCGCGGGGGCGGGAGAAGAAGCAGTTGGAAGAACGGATGGAGGAAGAAGAGAGTGAGAACGGACGACAGGGCAACATCCAGAGGAGGGGTAAGGGAAGGGGCGAGAGTTTAGACTAAGAAGTGTAGATAAGGGTGTGAGAAACGTTTGAGAGCAGCAGAGGGAGTGTGTGGGAGTGTGTGTGTCGCCGAGCATATGCGAGCCTCCGTGTGTGTGTGTGCGCGATTGTGTGTGTGGTGGTCGTCTCGATGAAAGTTGACAGCCTGTGTTTGCAGAGTGGCTTCGTGGTCAGCCACTTTGCTCGCGATTGAAGCGATGGCGGGGGCAAAATGGATTCTGGGAATTTCTTTTTTGAGTACTATGTAAATAAATTTGGCTCGGTGGGGGGAGGTCGGCCAAAGCACCCCCGCTCACTTCACCCAGCTGTTTATACAATATACAAGTTGACATGATAGGGATAAGAGATTCTAATCCTAAGCAAATTAGTCCAACTGGCTCGCCCTGGCTTGGCACAGAGCCTGAAAAAAACAATGGATCCACACACAGGCCGTGATGCTGCGGAGAAAACAGATAGGAGAAAATGTCTCTGAGGGATATTTTGTTCTAGTAGGGGTGGAGCGGTGTCAAAGAACATGCACACATCCCACCAATATGTTTCCATCTATTCTCTTTCTCACCCTCCTGCGCTATTTGCAAAAGCATCAGCTGGCCACTACCTGGCCAGCCTCCTCAAGGGGTATTCCACCTTGAATTAACCACAATTAATCATTCATAAAGGCTCCTTTTCAGAGAAGGTAATCATTGTCAAACCTCTAATCCTATTACTCCTGTGCCAACAGTGGTGTGGAGGCAGGAGGGGATGATGGCCAACAGGAAGAGATAGCAACGTCTGGAGGAGTTCCTGCTGAAGAGGTGTTTTATGGGCACAGTAAATAAAGAGCTGGACACACAGCAACAGTGCAGCTATTTGCAGAGATGCAGACCAGGAAGTGTGTCGTCTAAAGGACCAGACACATCAACCCGACATCAAAGAACTGGCGGCGACGAAGGTCGCCTGTTGCGTCGCCTTCGTCTTGGCCAAAAAACTCGAACACACCGCAAAGACTACAGCGGGCGGCCAGTTAGCACAGATGTTCTGCGACCCTGCGTGAGATGAAATAACTTTCCACATCAGCAGGTCTGTATTCGTCATTCAAAAAGGATAAGTCTCGTAGTGAAATCTGAATATCCGTATACTCTGGCTCAAATAAATACGGGCAACCATCGAATTCAAAGACCTCGTCCACATTGTTGAAATCCTCTGAATATTCAGCAGTGACGTTGAAGATCTTTTAGATAACACTAAGCTACGCTTTCTGTACTGCAACACAACAAACTCTGCCCGGCTGTTACTCGCGTTTCTAACATGGATGTATTCCAGTGGTTCCCAACCGGGGCTGTCAAAATTCGATTTGCTAATGTATAACTAAAATCATAATAACACATTTACTGGATAATTTATACAAAAGTCTGCATATAAAACTGTTTAAATATATGTATTTTTTGCTACTAAGTAGCAAAATGTCATGATACATTCTGCTTCAATCCATATTTGTTGGCGTTTAGCCTTTCAAAAACATGTTCAATATTTACGATCGGATATTCTGTTGTGTGTGGGGAACCCCGAGGACAGCCGATGACGCAATAACGTGGGAAAGGACGATAGCCAATTGGAAACCAAGCTGACTGAAGCGGAAGGACAACAACCGCTGTCATGGCGGCCGCGGCTAATGCATGAGCTAAGGCAAAACGCAAAACATAAAGAAATCTCAGAAATGGAGGACCAACTTGTTAATTTAAGGTAACAACACAGGTGTTTATTTAATGTTTCTCATTCATTATTTTTCTTTTTTCATTGTGAATATTCCCGTCGCCCGTCGTCTGCCACGTTTGATAGCGAGAGATTTTGTGAGATTTCCGTTTTTAGTCGGGACTCTTGTTGTTCATGAATGAATCTGTTAGAGTGTGGTGTTTTGGCTGTTTTGGCCAAATCGTTGCTCTTCACACACCAGAAGGAACAAAACTGTTAAATTTAACATAACATGTGGTTATGTGTTGGACCTCTCACATTTTCAACATCTGTTAAGATGTTGAAAATGTTTTATTGTGGGCCAGCCTTGAGGTAAAAGTACAGGTCTGTTAGGTTTGGGCCTCGTCACTCGGACCTGTGTTTAGGTGTACTCGCTGTGATCCGTGTGAACGTGCGGCAGTGTGCTGAGTCACTGGCCTCCTCTGTGCAGAACAAGCAGACATTCCAGGCCGGGATGCAGGAGGTGGGAGGACAGATTCGAAACAGCAGCGGGACCGGGCCGGGACAAATGAGTTCAAGGCCCATTACCTTCCTTTTACACCCACCCACACATGCACACTCACATTCCCTACTCCCACAACGCCGATTTAATAGCACACAAGAAAAGCCATGTCACAACACCAAACGCTTTCAATTTCTCTCACTCTGTATCCTTCCTCTGAGAACTTCATGATGTAACAGGAAGTTGCATATTACACCGAGGCCAGGAGTGTTTTCTCTCCAAGCACCGCTGTGTTATTTCAATCAGCGTTTTACTTTATTAAATCCCCCTCCGCGCTACCTAATGAAGCAGTTGTTTTTTCGCGTCTTGGTTCAAATGTTTCTTACGGAATGGCCGGTAATGGCCTGGCGTTTTGCTGAGCGCTTGCAGGGCCAGAAGCACTTTGTTCTTTGTATCCGGGGCAGCTACACACACTCCTCAAGGAGAACCATTTGTTATCTGTCCAAACTTTGGTGAGTGCGCTTGTTAACTGACCCATTGTTACATGAGGGCGTTTCAGGGCCGTTTGCTGCGTTCCGCCTCTTTATTCCTGAGGCATGAAATTGTGATTACCATAGTGGGGCTCATCCATCTCCTTTGCTCTTCCACATGCACGCTAAACATCCGCATTTGTATTTTGCTTTCTCTCTAGTCGTCTTCCTCTCTCTCTCATGCACACACAGTTACACACCAAAACACAAAAAGAGCCGCCCACAGCTGCGTCAGGCCATCTCTCTAACAATCCAATCTGTTTTCTTTCCCATGATGTTTCCCATTGGCACCGGGAGGAGAAAATCAGATTTACTCCCCCACAGGGCCCATGCAGTTGCACTGATATGGAAAATGATTTCAGTGCTGCTTGAGCCCATAAACATTATTTTGGTCTCCCCTGTTAATGACACATTTCTTCCCAGCATTGTGGATCTCGCAGAGGAAGGGATGAGCGAAGTGGGGGGGAGGAAGAGAAGGAAGTGGGGAGGAATCCTCCAGGGCCAAGCGTACAACAGGGGAGTCCTTCACCCCTCAAACTGCATTCTGACATCTCTCACCCTGTTCCTCACTCACTCACACACACACACAGCTAATCAACCATGCAGGAACTTAAAAATTGTCACAGCCTTCATATAAAGCCCCCAAAAATATCAGAGCACAAAGATATCCCCGCTGGAAAACGAGCAGAGTCAAAGAGGGATTTCTCACCTCTCTCTTTCTATCTAGCTGTCAGCCTGATTCCAAACACACTGCATTTGGCTGCGGGGCTCAAAGCAGCCCCACTACAATTGTGTCACACAGCGCACATATCTTTTATTGGTGGTAGCAGCCAATATAGCAACCCCCTCCTCCTCGTCTTCCTCCTCTTGAACACAGGGATAAAATTTGTACTTTTAGTGGTAAGTTACAAACACTCTCCGCCCGGGGCATATTGTCAACGAGAGGAGCACGCCGTAGCCTCGAGTCCTAAACACAAGTCATTTAATGTGATGGGTGTTAAAATGAGACTCCAACAGGCCAATAGCAAGGCACTAAACCTCCCATTTGGCATCCATTAAAACCCATCTGCAGGACCAAATACGAGGGGGAGGAGGAGAGGGAGGGGAGGGCAAACAGGAAACGGCCAGATATGACTAAAAACTGTCCTCAACGTTCTCTCACAGGTCTCTCAATCTCCAAAAATGGGATTTTCACGGTTCTCCTGTTCCACTGGAAACATCACGTGGAATGCTGAGGATCTGGTTTGTTTTACAGCTGATGACTGATCTGTCTAAATCCATCGGGTTTTATGCGCTGGCCAATGGGGATGGATGGGTGACTAACGGCGGCTTGCGTGCCATGTTTTCAGCCGACGCAGCCAGAGCTGAGCCAGCCAGGTCACGGACGCAGACATGCCTGGTAGTGGGGAAAAAAAGGCAGATTAAAACAAGTGCTCAGCACTATTCTCTCTAATTAGTCCCCTGTTAACTTTTGAACTTAATTGGTTAATTGAGATGTGGTTAGACTGGGCAGGTTTCCCCTCCCTCAGGGTGACCATACGGCTCCAGTGTTTCAGCCTGGCACTGCCTGGCACAGGAGGTGGCTGCCTCTCTCTCTCTCTCTCTCTCTCTCTCTCACTCTCTTGTTCTTTTTCTTTTCTAGCATCCCACCGCTCCAGTGACGAGGAGTAATGATGCCGCACAGGAGGCAGTAAAACTGTGTTTTGCGAGTGCGTTTTAGCAGAGATTGTGCCCATGCACTGCACATATGCTTGTGCCACATCAAAGCAGCTCTTTGACTACCCGGTCCTGGGTGGTCTAGAGCTCTCCTCTCTCAACCAGCGGCGCTAGATAGATAGGCTTCGGAAAAGTGGAGCGTGGATGTGGGTGGATGTTACCTCACCACAGGCGAGTGTGTTCTGTCGAAACTCAGAAGTCAGTTTGCTTTGGAGGAGACGTGAGCAGCGCGAGGATGGAGAATAAAAGTGCGGTGCAGTACATACACAGATAAACACACACACAACCCCAGAGGCGTCACATTGCTCGAGTCTCCCCATCTCCTCTGGTTGATGTATAATGATACCCACAACACCACATAAATCTGCAAGCAGCTCCACTCATTGGGGCAGATTTTGCCTGCTGTCTTCCCTTTTTTCACTTTCATCCCCCTCTTCTCCCTTTGCTCCTTCGAGCCCCATCACTCACTCCCCTTCTCGGTTTTCCCTTTCCGTCCTCACACCCTCTCCATCATCCCTCCATCACTCTCCCTCCTTCCCCCTGCTGCTCAGCTCCATATTTCTGTCCTCCCTCATCACCTCGCTCTCTTTCCCTCGGTTGCCGTCATCCCGCGTGCTTCAAAATGGAAAACACTTTCTCTTCATTTTTTGGGGGGTTTTTAAAAAACGCTTTCCCTCCCACTCCCTCGTCCCACACTCGCGCTCTGTTTCTCCGCTCTTGTTCGTCCATCAGTTTTCCCGAGGCCTGGGAGGGTAATGAACGTCTTGTTTTATGGGGAGTCACAGGTTCACCCCCTCCCTCCATCAGAACCGCCCATAAATCAGCGTCCCGGCATTCAACTGGCAACCGGGGCTCGTCGGAATGTCCCGTCCTCCCATCCTCTCTCCCTCCCTCGTCCATCTGTGGCCCGGCGCCTCCTTTAGGTCACGGAGAGCAGTGTTGGACACGAGGGGGCCTGGTTTGAGACACTGCTTTTGCTGCCGTCCTCTTGAGCTCTCCTGGATCGGCCTGTAATATGATAAAGTCCCGGAGTGATGTGTGTGAGAGAAACAGAAGGCAGCTCCCTGCTCTGGCTTCTCTCCGTCTGATGTTGCCTGTCAGGGGCGCGGAGACAGAACAGCGCAGATAACGGAGCCGAGAGCCGCCGCCGCAACAGCCGGCCCAAGGTCTTTCTGCAGCCCTGAATATAATTTGCTGCTGGTTCACAAGGGGAACAAAGGAGAAATGTTTAATTCTTGTCGCGTTGGCCAAGACAAATGCAAGCATTTTTTGTTCTGATAACCTACAGACAAGGGGAGGGGGAGGCACCTGGGCAGCCAAGGCCAAACGATATATACAGTATTACCTTGTAAAGAACACACTGTATAATACACCAGCGTCTCCTTGACTTCTGTTGTTGCAAAGCTTCTTAGCCGGAAGGACAATGCTCCATACAGATAACCACCTCCTTTCCCCACTGGAGCAGCCTACACTTACAAGGTCGGCCAAATCACACAGTAAATTCTTTTACGAAACGCATCTGACAAACTTTAAAGATGAGGTATGTCTCTCCCGACCGCTGACACTGGTCATCCGTGGAATGCCGGGGCCTGCTCAACATCTGCAGCAACACACTTGAGCAGAGATGAGTAAAAATTAGGAGCATTTCCTGCAATTTGTACGGAGGAGAGAAGGTCATCCTCACCCCGAACATGAGCAGATGAAGTGTAACATAGAGCAGGGCGGCCATAAAAAAAAAAAAAAAAGCCTCTCCTCTCCCTTCTCCAGCTGGTTAGCTTGATGTAGGCTTTAACAGCTAGGAGCAGGAAAGGCGCAATCCAAGGTCAAACCCGGGAGACGGAGGGGAGGGATATCATCTTGATCAACTGCTCATGGCCTGTCTGTCTGTCTGGTTGGTTGGTTGGCTGCACAGCAGCGACCATCGCAGTCGTCTATCTCCATTGCCGTGATCACATCTAGTCCGCCGGACAGGTGGGCGGGCCGGACGGTCACGTGTCATCCCCACCTCGCTCTGTATTTATCGTATTCAGAAAGAGGAGGAGGAGGAGGAGGGAGGCCTTGCGGGGTTACAGGAGGCTTGCAGCATCTGATCGAAGTTAACAGATGTGCTGCAGCTGCTCGTTTTGTTTGCCATAGCACATCCTCAAACACACACACACACAGATACACTGAAAAGGCACACAGAAATACCACTATATATATATATATATATATATATATATATATATATATATATATGAATGTTAACAGGATGGAAATTAAAATCATATATTTTCCAACTGCTCAATAGTACTACTGGCAGTGTTTGGGGCCTCAAATAAAAACCCTACATCCCAGAGTAACCATTAAACCCACTTTGAACAGTGTGCCTATGAGTGCACATGTTGGCTTTTCTTATTTTTCTTTAATATACGCTTAGCTCTGCCGGCCATAAAACATGTCAGCGCCTACGCGTTGGGGCCAGAAAGCCTCAAGCTATGTGGCGGGGCCCGACCAGCGAAATGATTTCTGTGGAGGGAATGACAGCGAGTCGTGGTCGCGGAGTTATAAAGGGAGGAAGCACGAGTGAGAGGTAGCGCAGGGAGAAACCTCAGCTGGGTGTCCTCATATCCACGGGAGAGCAACAGCTTTCAGCAGGTTATCACAACGCCGGTGTGAGCCAAGCTGCAGCGTAGACCTCGCAAAAGGCCATAATGGAGAGGAAGGGGGGAGGCGGAGGGAGAATAAAGAAGAGTTATTAGGGTGATGTGAGGCAATGAGGGGAAGAGGGCCTACTGAAATGTTTTGACACAGAAAAATAGCAAATGTGACACAGGTGCTTAAACAAGGGGTTGAAAAGCAAACCGCCGCCATCGTTCTCTCTCTCTGTACCCTCTTTCTCTGCTCAGCTTGACACACGAGTGATAGCCGCAGCCGCAACTTCCACAAACTGCTTGTTCACTTAAACCTGACGACGGAGCTCGCCTCATGACCATACTTGCCAACCCTCACGATTTTCCCGGAGAACTTTTTCATTGCCCTCTCCCGGTTTCCTCCCGGGGTCACAATTCTCCTGTATTTCTCCCGATTTATGACAAACGTTCACACTTGTATTTCCTTTTCATTATCTCAACCTGTTTCTGGCGCTGTACAGCGTGTATAAGCTCTACTGTTTCCTCCCGGACGACAATACAGCGACACCTCATGTGGTTTTGGGTTCAGCACACAATATCGTAACAGTGTTCGCTGCACCCAAAGTCGTGCTTTGCTCGATGCAGCTAAAGCCATCGTGGCGTGGCACAAGCCATTGGATATAATGCGTTTCAGAGCGCAGTGGTGCCGTTGTCGCTTTGTGTCTGAAAGGACTTTCAGCGAGTTCAACAAAGTCTCACGGTAGTTTGTGAAATAGTCACAAAATGTTATATATTTGATTTGTTTACATAGACACGAATTTCCCTTCTTTTTTGTGACGCTCAGCACGACTTTCAACAATACACGTCTCAATTTCCGCTCCAGTCTTTTCAAAATAAAACTACTTAGTTAGGTTTAGCAATAGATCGACTTGGTTAGGCTTAGGCAACAAAACTACTTAGTTAGGTTTAGGAAAAGATCGTGGTTTTGGATTAGAATAACTCTGAAAGTGCTGTAACTTAAGAACGGAAGTTACGTAGCAAATAAATCAACGTTGACTTCTGGTTTCAAACGCGGTAAGAACACCAGTCTCCTGGGCGAAAGTCCTGCGTTTTATCATTGCTCTTTATACTGCCCAGTTCACAATTACAAATGAATTGATTCCGTGCTGACCATTACAAAAAAAATTTAAATTTGTGTCTATGTACATGAATCAATACGTTCAATTTTGTGACAATTTCACAAACTGCTTTGTGACTGGGCTGGTCAGTGAGAGAAGGAGAGAGAAATAGGCCTACTCAAGAGAGGCCAATTACTCTGCATTCATTCTTGAGAATTAAAATTAAAATTAAAAGCATTTACCATAAAACTGCTGTTGCAGTGTACTGTATAATTATAATTACTTTGCAGTTTTCATTCTTTAAAAGTCACCAGAATGCACGAGGAGCCCCAGATCTTTGGCTTTGCTTTTGAAATCCCCTATTTTTGAGGTCTCAAGGTTGGCATGAATGCTCCTGACTGTCAGGCTGGCCTTCACTCTGTGCCAGGTTGAGCAGCGCGAGAGCAGAGTCCAGGTCCTTCACCCAGATTACCCAGATCCTAAAACACCCCATTATTTTCATGAGCTCACATGAACACCAGGCGGTCTGGTAGCACAAACCAGGGACCGCAACTTCGTTACACCTCTGCTGCACGGCTCCGCTTTATCAGTCATGCATCGTTTTGTGCCACATTCGATGCCGGCATCTGCAGCAGCTTTGACTGGTAGCGCCATGCGACACGACACATTCCCTCACGGCCAGCGTGTGGTTTCTATCTCCTTACTGTATTTGTTCTGGCACAGTGCTCTATTGTGGGGCCGGGCTTTGCACTCCTCAGATAAGAGAGCAGTTATGTCAACAGTGGGCGCTGTGAAGGAGCCGCCTGGTCCTGTTGACATTCTACAACGCCGCTTATTTACTCTGACCGCAGCCATCATCTATAGCCTCTAATGCACTAATGACCGAGAGGCCTCCCGGGGGTGGAGCCCCCTCCTGGCTTACCGTGGTACTGGCTTGTCAGGTGAGAAGAAAGATGAGGGGGGTTGGGGATAACTAATGGCTTTGAAAAAAAGTTTAAAGCAGCAGACTGCCAGAAGAAGAAAAAAAAAGGTTGACGAATGCTTCTCACAATACACACACACACACACACACACACACACACACACACACACACAAAGCCCTGGTAGACGCAGGCAGCATGAGTCTGCATATTGAGCTGAGCTATCAGTAAAGAGCCAGTGGAGCAATCCATGCATAATTATGGCAGAGGGGGAGGGGGTTAATTGACTTCTTTGAGAAAGATCCTGATTTCTATCAGCCTGTGCCATAATCATGTGAGCCAGGGCTCATTAAGCCCCCTCCCTCATTTATCTCTCTTCCCCTCTAACCCTTTACCCTCTCTCCTCCCTACGACAGAGTATTAGGGCCACATTGAGGGGGGAAAAAATCTGAGATTTCGAGGATAAAGTCATAATATTACGAGAAAAAAGTTGTAATTTAAGGAGAATAAAGTCATGAGTTTACCAGAAAAAAAAGTTGTAATATTACGAGAATAAAGTCATAACTTTACGAGAAAAACAGTCATTTCCACAGAAGAGTCAGTTTTCCCAGCAGGTCCGTGTGGTTCTTTCCTTGGAATAAACACAGTTTCTTGCACAATATTTTCAAGATCCTGGAAAGAGATTAAGTATTTTGTTATTTGAAAAACCTGAAACTAAAGTATAACTTCATAAGCTGCTCTATTTCCCCTTTAAAATAATACTTAAAAGTACTACTTTATAATATTATGACTTTATTCTCATAATATTACAACTTTTTTCTTGTAAACTTATGACTTAATTCTTGTTATATTATGACTTTATTCTCAAAATCTCACATTAATTTATTATTCCTCAATGTGGCCCTAATACTCCGTCGTACCTCCCTCGCTTTGAATACCCTCCCCCCCATGGACAACCAACAAGCCAGGAAAGGGTGAAGCAGATTTATAGCCATCACCTGAGTGAGTAAGGTGCACACTAACACACAATGAGTGCACACACACACACACACACACACACACACTAAGGCTCCAGACTGCAGTTGACCCAACGGTGACCCCAGTGCGGTAATGTACCGGCTAACCTGTGTGTCCCTGTGGCCACAAATGTTCTCCACACACACACCCACACAGCATCGCACACACACACAGCATCGCACACAAGACCCAGTGTTTTTTTTTGCCTACAATAACGCTCAAACCACAGTGCAGCAGGAACAGCACCATAACAAGTGCTTTGAATTATTTACAGGCAGAAAGTATACCCTGCCTAATGACACGCATCCTTACCGCAAACAAAATACATTACGCTGGCATGTCAACACCTATGAATATTTACTAAAACATATCCACTAAGACAAGCCGTTTGTCCCCTCCCCAACATGGTTTTAACCAGATACGGAAAGAAAGAAAGCAGCCCCTCCTGGCTGCTTTCCTTTTCTCTTCTCCTTCCTCTCAGATGTTGGGAAGATTTGGGGGAAAAGCTGAGAGAGAGTGAAAGAGAGAAAAAAAAAAAAGGATGACGTGGAGAGAAGAGATGAAAAGTGACAAATGGGAGATTTCCTTCACAAGCTCATAAATCAGTAGACGCGGGCAGGGGCAGTATGAGGCCTCCCTCAAAAACTTTTTTTTTCCCCTTTCACAGCCAGCGCTAACCGCCCCCTCTGCCTTTACATGCACGCACACACACACACCTACACAAACATATGTGCATAATCACACGCACCGTCTCCCAGATGGTGTGTGCTGCAGTGGCATCCACCAATCTGGTTGTGGCGCAGCGGCCTGCCTTGACTGGCACAGAAACACGTCTCGTAAAAATCACTTACAGTTAGGAGGAGCGGTGCGGGCGTTTTCAAAGTGGCACGCCTTCAAACCAGGCCTGTTAAAGGGGTCCTAGCACGCGTGCTGAAATAAATCCTGCTTATTCTGTCACATAAAAACACACACTGGGTGGAGGTGCTGCTGCTGCTGCAGGTACAGACAGACGAAGGGAGACGAGGGAAATGAGCTCTTCAGAGCTATATGCACACAGTAGGGTGCCACACACTGGGCGAGGATGTGGAAGAGCAGAGGCGCCTCGCTGGGTTTGGAGGTGTCTGCTGAGTTGGTGGGGAGCAAAAGGAGCAACTGCCTTGTTCAGCACCATTCAAAATGAATGTGGAGCGTTGCTGAACTGATTAAAAAAGCACTGGACATATGTGTGCTGTGGAGGGAGGTAAAGGCGGCGGCGACTACGCCCTGGTTGGAGACCGGAGAGGGCTCTAGTCGGTGCTGAGAAACTTGAGCCCCGTGCAGGACGGGTCCCAGAGACCGGCGAATTGATGGAGATCCAAAAAGGACTTAGGATCTGCTTTCATACTTGAATGTTCACCATCTGCTTGGCTGGAAAGAGAAGCCACGGAGCGGGAAAAAACTGTCGACTGACAGATGAGACAGTGAGCGTAAAAAGTGTGTGTGTGTGTGTGTGTGTGTGTGTGTGTGTGTGTTGTGTGCAGACAGTGTGTCAGTATTGATCCTCAAAGCAGCTCCACTTTCTGAAAGGAGATCTGTCAAATGGTGATACACACATTTACACACACACACACATAAAAAAAACGCGTTAATACGTTGCGGACCTCATAGCCTTCTCTAGAATAACAGACATCTGCAGCATCACATGTTCCAGTAAGCCTGACCATCCTCTCCTTCCCACACGGCTGCATACTTTACTCCACCTCCACCACCATGCCGGTGGTATTGATCCATCCGGTTTCCATGTGTTCAGACGACTCCGGGTCTGGTAATGCCCCGTTACCAAGGATGACCACTTCTCTCCTCATACTTCACTGGTCTGTCACACATTAGCCGGGAAGCTGCAGACCTTCCACATCATCAAAATAAACCGAACACATGTCCCGCTTTGTTCCCTAACAACCGCACACGAATCCACATGTGCACAACCGAGTCCATTTATGATCCCTTAGCAACCGTGCTCTGCTGCTGACCTCCGAAAGCATGAAAACTCCTCGTGTAGGTCTCTCGTGAAATCCCCTTTAGCCCTGCTGTGACCCATGACTAACCCAGGAAGCAATCAGCAGAGATGCGCACAACAAAATTCCTGCTATACTGTGTTCAAAGTTCTCTCGCTGACCTCTTGACCCCCAGTGATGTCTGTATTCCTTCTGTCTAGTTAAAAAAAAGAGAGAGTTAACAAGGGCCTGATGAAGAAACAGACACACTCCCGTAACTGTCATCCCATATGCTGGGAATGCGATGCGATTTACAGCACTCGCCGGAAAAAAAACAAAACACAGTAAAACCGCCTCAAACGGGGGCGTCGGCACGCCTGAGAACAAGCTGTTCCACGGGCAAAAAAAAAAAAAGAGTAATTAAAATCATGAGGTGAAAAATGAACACAGCTTCTTAAAATTCGTACCTGATTACTTATGCAACAGATTTACAGTATAATGCCGTATAAATCCATCTGTGTGTGTGTTGTTAGTCTGATTACTGTCACAGATATATCGGCTAATCAGCGTTGTAATTGAAGCAGGTGGATTTACTGCATCCCCCCCCCTGCAACAGAAGCCATGCAGAAGTGGAGGAGAGAGAGCGATGGATGGAGTAGAAAACGCCCAGGGCTGAGGTAGAATTAGGCACCTGCATCAGCCCCCCGTCCACCCCCACATGCTGCCCTCTCAGCTGCCTGCCACTCTGTTTCCTCTCTCGCTCCTTTTATACAATCTCTCCACCACACAGCTCCTTTGATTGCTCTTTCCCGTGGGCATACACACACACATACACACGTACACAAAAAAACACACTTCTTCTGTACTGCTCAGAGACAGTTGCGCCAGCTGAGTTTTGATTTGGGAAAGGAAAAAAAGTTGCCTCCGCTACAAATAACGACAGGCACTCAAAAAACAAGCAGTTATCACACGGAAAACACACACACGAGCAAAATGCTCACAAAAACATGCAGAAAGCACAGGAAACCACTCTTTAAAAGCAAGTTTAATCACACATACACACAGGCAGCCACCCACACAAACACAAACACACACACACACACGTGCGTCCACACACACCCTCCCATTACGCTGTATAACCAAAAGGCATTCAGCCATTTCGGCGGCGTTCGGAGAGCCAGCCAAGTGAGAGGTCTGTCAGTGCATTAGCCAGCATGTAATCATAGCCCGACCTCACTGCAATTAGAAGTGGTTCTAATTCTTCGCTGGAAACACTGCCTTCTCCCACCGCTAATAGTTTACTTTACTCCAACAGCTGACAGACCCATCCCTGCCTCCACCGCCTCGGCTTCCTAAATACACACACACACACACACACACACACACACACACACACACACACACACACACATACACACACATACACACACACAAACACAGCTGTAGCTCGTCTGTCAGTACGGGAGATCAAAATGGATCCTGGGAATAGTCCCCGGCCATGTCCCACTTGTGCCACATCAATCCCACAAACGACTCTTTAGGCCGCGCCACCGTTCACCAAAAGATAAGTATATTGCCAAGAAGTGAAACTCAATTCTTCGTTCCATTGCAACATCAGCGCCCAGCAGCAAAGCTACACTTCCGCCATTTTGGACTGAAAGTGACTACCGGACGCCAAGCCCCCTGGGAAGAGCGCTGTTTGTTGATGCCAATTTTCGTAGTGGCCAAACGACGGTACTACAACTTCTGTGTCCGTCTGTGATGCCATTGGGCCCAAAAATACTTTTTCCCATAGACTCACATTGGGAAAGAGACGTCTGTAATTCAGTGGATAATTTGTTTTGAGGTGAATGAACTTCCCAGTACGAACACTTTAACAGCCTTTATTTAAATCATTAGGTTCTAAAAGGCACTAATAGCTGAATCCAGAGTTATTTCCCTTCCTCCGTTCATGTGAATGAGCCCCAGACCGAGGCCTGGGAGGCGAAGTTAGAAAGCCGTGACGACACCGTGACGGCTTTGACCCCGTGGCTCAGCGGATGCTATGCTGCGCCTGCTCAATGGGCCCAATGGATGCGAAAGATCGCTGGAAGATCCGGGTACTTTTCCACTCGGAAGTCGAGCCATTTTGGCTTCATGCGCCACTGAGCAACTTTCATAGGAATGAACGGGGCCCCGCCTCCAATGCTGCATCAAGTTCTCTTAATACATCCATGCCGGACGCCAGTAAAACATCCGCCTAAAAAGTGCCGTACAAAAGTAAAACTAAATTATATCTATTCTATTTTCATATTCTATACATTATTATTACACACTTATATAAAACAACAAAAAACGAAGCATTCGAATACTGATTTGGAGGTCGATTACCATGGCAATGGTCGAAGATCAGAAGCATTCGGGTCAGCTCTAATAAATATAATAAGCAGTTAAAAACGGCGGCAGTGGCTGTTGTCAAAAAACACCGGACTTTTGTCTCTTTGCTTTTTTACTCTTTGGTTCACGTATGCGGTGGAGCTCTGTGTCTAAAGACCTCCTCTCTGCCGCCGCCGCCGCCTTCCAGGAAAAAATAAAAAAATCTCCCATTCTACCAAACATGACAGAGAGAAATGACAGTGAAATCATGAAACAATTGCAAAAATAAAAAACCCTGAGAGCTCCTGTGTGTAGATGAGGCGGGCGGCGTGAGAGGGGAGGGGCGGCCAGATAGCGGCGGTGGAAAACGTTAGCTAATGAATACTGAGGAAGAGGGAGCGCTCCCTAATACTGATGGTATTGCTATTAGCCTGTGAGCCGGTGCACTTGGGTGTCACTTCAAAGCATTCCCCACTATTAATCAGAGACTATCCAGCCCTCCAGCGAGGGCCCCGCTGGCTGTGCCGCTAACTACCCCCCCCTCAACATCAACACAATGGAGCCATCATTACGGCCGTTACGCTACGCCTCGGCCAGACAGCGCACCTTTATCTCGCCGTATACGTTACATACTCACGGCCAATTAATTTACCTGCCATGTCTCGGAATAAAATAGGGTGGATTGGGTGGTGGTGGTGGTGGTGTATGTATGCAAGCACACATTTTTCCATTATGTAGTGGTTATTTGGGTGGGGGATGGGGAGCACCTGGCTCAGGTTGCATCCAGCGGGCGGTGCATTTGGCCTCGGGGGCTCTTTATGAACGCACCTGCAAGAGACTGCAACCTGTCTGACCCCACACAGGCCCAACCCTGCCTTGCTCCGGCTCTCACCTGGCAACCCCCGGGCGGGCCGACAGGGCTGACAGTCCCCCCCCCCCGACGCTCCTCCAGGCCCCCCTGGCTAACAACAGCCACTCAGCTGGATATCAGCCACCAAGCTGGAGGATTAACTACCGCACTGGCCCTGTCTCTTTAATACTAGATACATTTTATACAACGCTAATCCTCAACGTACACTCTTTCTTCCTTTTGTTTTGACTGGCGTGATGGACAGCGCTTTCCGCCGGGTTGAAGCGAGAGCCCGCGGGGGCGAGGGGTTGAAGAAATGATTCTCTTTTTTCCTTATTGTGAACCGTACGCATCAGCGAGGCTAATGGGGGGAAAACACATCGCCTTGTTTGCCTTTGCTCGCTTCTCGTAAATTTGCACATTCATGTTACATGAGGATGAGAGAATATGATACAAGGCGCCCTCCCTCCTCCTCCTCCTCCTCCTCCTCTGCCTCCTGTTGTACTGTACCGAGAGCCTGCAGACTGTAGCAGCGCTGAGGGGATGAGATAACCGTTCACCATTGTGAGAAAAGGCTGTCAAAGCTTTGTTTTTTTTCCCTCGCTCTCACTTCTCTCTCTCTCTCTCTCTCTCGTAAGAATATAAAAAAGCTGGAGCAGCGGTTGCAGAAATAGTCCTGTTTCTATAATTAGATGTAAACAGACGAAGCAGACTCTCAAGCTTGCTCTGTCCCACTGGCCCCACGGCCTCCTGGGAAGCAAGCTGCGTGAGTGTGTGCCAGCGTTTGTGCATGTGTGTGTGTGTGTGTGTGTGTGTGTGTACGTCTGCTTGCAATGCACCAGTAAGTGTATGACAGCATGTGACAGTGTGCATCTAGTCTCGCTGTTGCTCTCTCGCTCTCTCTCTCGGTCCCCTCCCCCCACCAGAGGGTAGGTCAGTGGCCGGGCGTGCATGGCAAGCAGAGACAGCTAATGCATGCAGCAGCAGCAGCAGACAAACACACATCTGTTGCTGAGGAGCCAGTCATTTGCCCCAGATCCTCAGGACACGTACTGTATCAGAGAAGAGGAGGCAGTGTAGCCTAGTGGTCACACCAGGCAGAGGGGACAAAAACTAAAACTGCAAAATGAGGTGGATCCACTTTAAAAATTGTAAAAAGAGAACTGCAGGTAGGAGCAGCAGGGTATGGACATGGATCATCAAAGACAAAACATGTACATAAGCAAGAAATTGTGCTGTAAACCAAGTGATTTGACAAACAGAAAAGGTGGAGAGAGAAAGCGGGATTTTTTTTGTACTAATCAATGTCAGAAGGAGCACAGGAAATCCATGCAAAAGACAGAGGAAGAGAGAGAGCAACAAGTTCCCTTTGGATTGAGGACCAGGCAGCTGGTTGGATGGTCCCAAGAGACTTATTAAAATGGAATTCCTGATGCTAATCTTTGTTTTTTTCCACAAAAGGGCTGACACATCCTTGAGAAGGCATGCTGCATGTATATTTAATGGCAAATTCTCTGCATATATTTAGCGGCACACCTCATTGTTTGGTACTGTGCATCACCAACGCCCCGCTGTTTTCCCCAATGACAATCGTGAGCCATTATTTGAGTTTTATCCGCCCCTCCAACACATACCATCGACACGTATGGATCATAGTCGGCTGTTTGAAATGGGGAACCTAATATACAGAAAATATGACATAAAAGGGAACAAAAAGGAAGCGCTGCAAAGGAACAACTGCAAATTGTTTCCCTTTCAAAAATGATTCCCATACATTATATATATATCTACAGTAAATATATACAGCATGTTACATCAAAAACTTCCGCCTGTTCTTTTGTACAGAGATTTGGACTTAGGCGCTGTCTACACGTATACGGATATATTTAAAAACTGATATTTTCCTCTACGTTTTGGCTTCTCGTCCACACGCAAACGGAGTTTTGGGTCACAAAAAACTTTTGGGAAACGATAACATCCTCTCCTCATTTTGCGCATGCCCATTGTTGCTTTGCGTACTGAGCATGCGCCAGAAACAATAACAAAGTTGGCGGACTACCGGCTTTTTTAAGTTTTTGTTAGCACTGCTCGGACTAATTACTACTCTACATTTGAAAAATGTTACAGTCACAGGAGGCCAAAGCATGTCGAGGCCGAATGGTGGTTGAATGTGCTTTTGGACGATTGAAGGAGAGGTTTGGAGCACTTACGGTACGTGTCTACAGGGGTGTTATTTATCGCGAGGAATCGCCTCGCTCCCCAGCATTGGACACAAGGCACCTGATTGGACGAACGCTTTCCCTCGTGGGCTGCTGCTCCCAGCTTTTAAACTGGAACCAACATGGCAGCTCGTTTGGAAACTTTATTCTCTTATTTCACCTAAATGTGTTTCTGAAAACATTTAATGCGAAAAAGAAGCCATGCAGTTGCTGAAACTGTCTTTATTTTGGATCGACAAAGTTTCCAGAAGCGGCGAGTCACGTCGGACACCCATGATTTGCATAAAGTAGCCTAGACCTCAACTATGATATGACTGGCGTACTTGCCGGTACCCGATCACAAATTTTGGTATCGGAACAACTCTAGTAAAAAACAGATGTAGGATTCATCAGGAAATGAATTCAATGAGACAGCGCAGACTAAACCAACTAGTAATTTTTAGCAACAAAAAATGGTCAAATTATCGTACATTAGGGCACTTTTGGCATTATTGATCATAGATTGTACAGAGCGCAAATTCATTGTACAAATACGATAATTATCGTACATCTGGCAGCGCTGACAGGCACCCTGTACGCTAAACTGGTGTCTGACAGATGAAGAGAAATGTGATTTTCAGAGAAGGAGTGCACCATCAGAAAAGTGGGACCGCTACACAACAAGCTGCATCACGAGCATGAAATCCTGCCGGGAGCACTATTAGCGCCAGATCCAGAAGGGACAGACTCAGACGTTAGAGGGTTAACAATGCACCTGTCTGGGCCTCACAGCCAACCACAGGGTGCCTCGGCTCTAGTGGGGGGTGTCTGGAGAACACACACACGGAAAGAAAAACACCCACCCACCCAAACAACACCACACACACACACACACACACACACACACACACACACACTCACACACACACACACACGCTCGTACAGTATTGGTCACTGACCACAAATCTGCCAACAACAATAGGGCAACGGCCCTTTTTTGTTCTTCTCACTGAACGATTACAATAATAAAATTGAAATTAAAAAACAAATAATCTGGATTTTCTGCTTGAGCCGTTAATAATGTCGAACAGCTGTCACATGCAATACGGCCGTGCGCTGAGGTGGGCCCGGGGCTGCCTGATGGGAGGCAGCCTGATACTGGGAGAGTGAGGGAGGACGAGGGGGGAGAGAGAGACAGAAAGAAAGAAAGAGAAAAAGAGATCCAAATCACAAACAAAACAGCAGCGGTTGACTCTGGGCGAATGTATCAGTCCATTCAATCTTGCAACAATACATTTTCAGTCCAGCTATTTTCTTTTTTTCTAAGTTTTGTGTGTGTGTGCGTGTGTGTTCGTCATGGGAAGTGAGCAAAAGCCTCGTTGGATTCTTAATGCAACTTCTCACTTCCTCGTGTTGAGTGTAAAAATAGACGGGAAGGTTTTGAAATCCAATGCCCTGAAATCCGATACAGGAAGGTATTACCCTGCCCGTCACTCTCACCCGTGGGTCTCCTTTGTGTTTGTCCTGTGTGCACGCCCCGTGCTGGAGGCGAGGGCTCCGTGGCACCGTGCCACACGGTGTAGTGTGAGTGGCGGCCTGTTTGAAGAGCCCGTCTCTGAGGCAGCATGGCCACTCACTCGCCAAATTCCTCTTGCAGAGCCAGACCCCTGCTTCCCCCCCCACCCCATCCCCACTCAACCTAAGCCTTCATTTTCTGTGAACAGTTTTGCTGATGAGCAAAAAAATGCAAGGAAAATAAACGATTAAATCACTAATCTGATGTCAAATCTGTCACTTAAGTTACTTCACTGTAATGAATTCCAGACGCTGTTACTTATTTTTTGATGACTGGTTATTGGACGCCTGGTATGATGATCTAATAGTGACAAAACATTGCAGAGTTTTAATGTTTACCCACCAAAATGAACGCATATATGCAGGTTTTTTAAACCTAAAAATAGGTAATAGACTCCTTTTCTATTGTGAGTATGCCGTGCCGTTGTACTGGTGCGCCGGCTGACACCAGAAGCAGTGTTACGGGCCTTTCACATAGACAAACAGCACCACTGTGCTCTGAAGACCATTTTCAATGGTTTTCACAGTGCAACAACGGCCTTTAGCTGCACCAAGCAAACTGAATGAACTTTCGCAGCGCAAACCGCGTTCTCTGTGGATGGCCTATAAGTAAACACTGAACATGTTACGGTGGTTACTTCTTTTTATAATCAGTTACTTATTCAGTCTGTCTTTCAAACTCCCAAACCAGAGTTGGTGATTGTTGGGACAGTGGAAAGACGATGAGGTTATGAGTTTCATTTTGTTTTAGTGGAGTTTGAATTAAGTGTTTTACGACGATCAGCGAGGTAAAATGACTGTTTGTGTCAATGGGACTGGTGGCTTTGAGGAGAGCATATTAATAGGGGTGTAAATCACAACTTTCATCACAAGACGATATTATATTGAGTCTTTAGAAAATGATACAATATTTGCTGATGTTACAAAGTCTGCCAAGATTTGATTTTGAGTCGATTCACTTCAGGGACCTGCGATCGATATGAGACGATATCATATCCCCATTTAACACAATCAGTTACAATTATATCAACTCACAAAAAGCAACTAAACAATGAATTGACGTTTTTATTGCTGGGCTCTGTAGGAAGGAGGTGGTCTTGGACTGAAATTGGTGTCACAGACGTGAGAATTTCAAAATAAAGGCGTGTCTTAAAAATGAAGATATGTATTGATGTTTTCACTTTGCATCTTTGATCATTGAATATGATACATCGATTAGGCTTGCCCCGGTAGTCCGTGTTAGCGGTGTTACGCGGTGGTCGGGCACACACCGATTACGTGCCCACTGCCCTCACCGTCACTTTTTTTTAACAGAAATAAAACCCATTTAGTTAATTTTGGTGTATCAGCGGCGTGTTATCGATACATAGTCAGACGACGGACTCTACAAACCGACAGTGAAAGCGTCTGCTCCCTAAGGAGTCTCAGAACATCACATCCCTAACATCGATCCAGATCGATGTATCGTCTCACCACATATCAATGGTTAGTTTTGTAAGTTACTAAATTCTAATAATCGTCCAAATCCCTGAGGATTTTATTTATCATATATTCACTTCAAGGCGCGTCACATAGCATCGCACCTGAAAAGGGGCGCATATTAGCGTATCCACCTGGTTGTCATGTTTCCATAACTGTCGATAAGAGCTGGAGCCTATAAATACCCGTGACTACTGCAATGTCATTTGTCCCGGCAATGAATGCCGATTGGAACCTTTCCCACTGAAGACAAAAGCCAGATGTTAGTGGGTTTACCGATGCCCGAATCCATTCGAAACATGGCGAGCGTATTCTACCCGTGTAACCAAAAGGTATTTGAAAATATGTAAGGGACTTACCCTTTCAGAGCAATTGACTGCCCTCGCAAGTCATGTGGGCTTCCAGTGGGAGCGTCAGGGGAAGGTGACAGATGGCGGCGGCACTGGGCAAGGTGCTATTTCAGCCAGGTGTAGGATGCCAAGCAACACCTCCACCATTCAGGGGGACTCCTGTGACACCGCGTCTGAACCGTGTCATCTCACAACAATCCACAAACGAGCCTGACAACAGGCCAAGCTTCTCACTCCAAAAGAGAGAGCGAGAGCGAGCGAGAGAGAGGGAGGGAGCGCGCGAGGCCCGAGTCAAATGGAACTTGGCCGAAGACCCACGTTCTGTCACTGTACTTCCACCACAGTGGCTCCCGGCTACAAATAGCCTTTTAATGTAATATTTAACATGGGTTTTCTTTTCACTCAGGTGAGGCTCACATCTTGAATTTCTCTCACCAAATCCCCAAAATGTCCACCGTGCACACACATGTACATGTACATATATATGTGAACAGTAAAATCCTCTCATTATTTAAGCTATTTTTGATATGTTTTGTATATTGCTAAGTATTGTATTGGTTTTTTTGCATATTATCTTTGTCTTTTTTTGCTAAGCTGCTGTAACGGTACAACTTCCCGCTGGGATTAATAAAGTACTCACTCTATCTATCTATTACCACAATACTTATGTCATGATACAATCTTATTGCGATTGTAAACATTTTGCAATATGCTGAGTATTGCGATAAAACATATTGTGATATATTGCGTTTTATTACCTTTTTTCAACAGCAAATTATGCATTTTTTTCAACATCTGTTTTATGTAATAAGATACAGTTTCCACTCTGTTCATCTCAGAGTTTTCATTCACATATCTTGAGGTCAGAGGTCAAGGGACCCCAACATAGGCTACCAATGGATTCTTTAGATTTTCTAGTTTCATATGATACCAGTATCTTCACTCTACCCTTAAGACTGAGCCCGCTAAAACCTCAGAAAGACAGAATAGCGGTAAATAGTGTTAAGAGGTTAATAGTTTATACAATAAAAGATCAATACTTGACATCCATCTATCGACACAATATTGCCACGCAAAATATCGCAATACCATGCTGGATTGATTTTTTCCCCCACCCGTATTATCTATTAGGGATGCACTGATACCAGATCAGATATCGGGCTGACAGTGACTCAAATAGCTGGATCAGGTATCGGTGACAATGGAGCCGATCTATTCAATTCAGTTCTATGTTTATACACTATATACTGGAATTTGAATTCCTGTTTAAGTTTTGACCAATTTGTTGCTGCATTAAAACAGTTTACACTTGAATTGTAATTTGTTAAATTTGAAGATTTTTTACCAAGTTGCTGCTGCACAATTGATTATTTTAATAATAAATAATTCAGTAAATGTATATCTATGTATTTATTTGTTACATTTTGTTTTACAAAGTTGAGAAAGCGATGTTAAAGTCAGGCCTAATGTTGCCTCACACATAAAAGAAAGATCCCAGTCACTTCCACACAGTGAGGCATACAGCGTATTAATTAAACACTGGTATCAGATCGGTACTCGGTGTCAAAATTGTTAGATTCAGAGAGAAAGAACAGCCACTGGCTTTCAGTGGGGCTGTGCTGCTAAATAATTACGCTGAGCACGCAACACACTCCAGCCACCACTCTTGTCTGGGGTTAACAAGGATGGGAGTTGAGTGGGGGAGGGGGGGTAAGTAAAGCCAAAGGGAAGCAGGGTACGAACTGTGAGTGTTCACAACACAAGAGCTACAAGGCCAAGATGAAGCCTCCATTCCCAGAAACAACCCACTCACTGAGGTTTATTCTTTTAAAGACCCCGGTTGTAACCAGCCCCTCGCTAACTCCACCAAACACCTGTGTTTGTCTTTGAAGCGTCTTCTCAACAACCACAGACCCATGGGATATTCCAGCAATGAGACGTTCAATAAAAGTCTCAGTAAAGTTATTTATTCCCCTTTGGAAAAAAAATAAAAATGGGAGAAGGCAGACAGCATAGCTAACCTTTGAAGGGGGAAGCTTCTCGGATATCCAGCTAGGACATAAAAACCAAGGGAATGACAGGGACATCCTACCAGAAAACAATAAAAGGGGGTGGAAGGGACTGTTTTTTATCTTTAACAGCAGCCGTAAAACACACACAAAGCTGGGGTCTGCAACAATGGCCCGGGGCAGGGGAGGGTGGCTGAAACAGAGGTGGCAGGAAGACCACCGCTTCCCAGACACAAGGGTCTTCCTGCTGGAAAGAAAGGAGCCTGAGAAATGGAGGGGAGGAGAGAGAGGAAAAGGAAGACAGGGGAGATGCAAAGGAAGGGGAGGCCGAGCGAGCGGGATGACACAAATATGACCTTTGATTACATAGGGTGTTTAGAGCAGAGCTCAGCCATGGACAGCCTCCGAACCCCTGCCGCTTTCACACAGCCACACCTCAGCCAGAGCACACTGATCAGAACAATATGGCTGAAAGATGAGCCCCCCGGCCATAAATGCCAGCAGTAAAGACAGCTCCACTGTGTCTCCTGCTTTTGACACTATCCAACATCTGAATCCCAGCCTCACAGCCAAGTCAAGACCGTCTCCAAGTCTGCGTCGGAGCCAGCAGGAGATAAAATTACTATTTCAAAGTCCTTGTAAACGGACTGGGTAAGATGAGTTTACAGGTCTTTGTCTCGCCGTATCAGCGAGCACACAAAAAGAGGAGTTGCTCCAATGTCACATTCCCAGAACACAAATCGACCACCTGACATGCATTACAAATGACTGGCTTGTAGTAGGTGAAGATGGACGGAGGCAAATGCACACTGACAGAATCTCTACCGGTTCAAAGTTAACATGCTTCACTGGGCAAGAAGGTAGGGAGCGTGTCTGTTGTTGCCTGATTGCAACCAAACTCACCAGCGTGCACGCTAGAGAGATTTCCTCCACAAAAACATGTTGAAATTCTGGAACCCGGCGAGGAGGGTGTTGCAACCGCCATCACTCTTTTCAGCAGCGAAGGTTGAAGGGGAGCGCTCACAATAATAAATACCTCTGCAAAGTCAGAGGAGCCCCTTTCAAGGAGCCACATCACAAACCTGCCTCTGAATGCATTTTTACATCAACGCTGAAATATTCATGCTCTTTGTAAAGTATTCATGTGAACCAGTGTGCAAGTTAGTCCCCAGGGGGGGAAAGAGCAGAGGAAAAACTGAAGGGGATCCAACGCACTCAGCAAACAACAAGCTCAGTTGTGCTAAAGTTACTAGCATACGGGGACACTTGAAGGGACACTAATGACCTGCACTGTCAGGATCAACAACAGCCTGGGAGCAGTTTGGTCAGACAACCTATACGAGCATTGGACTGCTCTTACACAGTGGGACTGGCCTGTATTCATCTGGGTAAACTGACTAAGGCTGGGCAATACATCAATATTATATTGATATCATGATATGAGACTGGATATCGTCTTTTGGATATCGTAATATGGCATAAGTGTTGTGTTTTCCTGGTTTTAAAGGCTGCATTGCAGTAATGTATGGTAATTTTCTGAACTTACCAGACTGTTCTATTATTACCTTTACCCTCTTAGTCATTATATCCACATTATAAATGATTATTTATCCAAAAACTCTGTGTAAATATTTCGTGAAAGCATCAATAGTCAACCCTACAATATCGTCGCAATATCGATATTGAGGGGGGGAAAAAATATCCCCATTTAACATAATCAGTTACATTTATATTAACTGACAAAAAGCCACTAAAATATGATTTGACAATTTTATTACTGGGCTCTTAGAGACATTTAAATGAAAAACAATCTATTTTCTTTAATAAAAAAGAATAAATATAGAGTGGGAATTTCAAAATAAAGGTGTACCTTAAAGATGATGATATATATGTTGATGTTTTCACTTTGCATTGATGATATTGGATCGTTGATCATTGAATCGATATATCGATCGACATGTATCGTTACACCCTTAGTAAAAAATATTGTGATGTTTGTTTTTCTCCATATGGCCCAGCCATAAAACTGATTAAATGTTGAAAATGATTAAATTGCAAAACAAATAGCGTGATTTTGATTATATTAAATCTAGAAATAATAAAACAAAGATAAAAAAAATATATATATTGTCTTGTGTCACATGGATTGTAAATTTGCATTGTGTGCTTTTCTTTATTTTAATTTATCAATCTTAAAAAAACATATGCCATGAATAATTGTGAATTATGCTTCATGTCTGCATTATGACATGCTTGACATTTTCAAACATTATTAAGATAATAAATCAAAGATTGCACATCAGCGGAGCGCAATCACAAAATAATTCTAACAGGCGCCTAGAGGGGATTTAGATAATATAACTCAAATTATTCTAATTCAATAAAAAAATACCTGAAATGTAAAGAATTAAGTCATTTTTTTCAGATCTTGAGGGATATTAGACAGACTTGTCTCCAGTCACGCCCATGACGACGCTGCTGGAGAACAATAAACCACCTGTGCTGCTCATTGAACAGTGATGACATTTGGAGGGTCGGTCGTCGTGCAATAATACAAAAGAAATCTGGTTTGGGGGGGGGAGCACCTGTACCCTGTGGCCAGCATTACCCTTCATGCTCTCAACACAACAACCATAAGAATAAAAAAAACATACGCACGCAGGCAGTATGTGTGTGTGTGTGTGTGTGTGTGTGTGTGTGTGAGAGAGAGAGAGTGTGTGTGTGTGTGTGTGTGAGAGTGTGTGTGCTGCCAAAAGCAAACATGAATGGTGAGAGATGAATGGTGCCCATGAATTCTCCTGAATGACTAATTATACCTCGTGTTTAGCATGATTTTGCAAATGAAATCTTCATAAACACAATGAATTTGAAAACATATCTTTGATTATTCAACCACAATATCAGCCTATACAGTAGAGCCCTTTAATAAGATATTATAAAAAAAAAAAACATAAATAAACAAATAAAATGCAAGGCAGCATACAAAACAAACCATTGTCAGAGGTTGCTTTGATGCTGCATTTAACCGCCTACAACAGCCACCTACACTGATAATTTTAGCTGATATACGTTACATAAAATAACTTTAAAGGGATAAATATTCCTTGCTTTTACAGTGACCCACCATTCCTCAGCTGCTGCATCATAAACACGTGTTGTTTTTTTAGAAGCCACATTAACATATTTTCAAAGCAAATTGTTTCAGAAGTGTAACTGTTTGATGGAATCAATATGCCACCGATGTGACTTATTTAAATCTCTTTTGTTTTACATGGGTGGAGGAAATAAAAAAAAAAGCAGTGTGATGTAGTCCATTACAAAGCTGTGCGATAAATATATTTTCTTTTGTTGTTCTTTACAAAAATTAGGACGACTGTTCATTAAATATACTCAAAAATGATCATAATTCAAGATCATGGTTTTGTATTTTGAAAGGGTTGTTGTTCATGTGTCCACACCCAAAAAAAAACACACCAGCTGTTATAGATTATTCTGTTCAGCTGTCTTGTTATAAATGCTGGCTGTTCTATCTGGACACCAACGTTTGTAAAGGTGCACATTTGGGTGCAGGAGACACCCAAGTCACTTGTTAAACCTGATGCATGCACTGTGAACACATTTGCACCCCAACACTTTGAAGCCCAATATAGAAGCAGGGTTTTCTACTATGGCTCTTCTTCTTCTTCTTGCAACCACTACACTGTAAAAACATGCAGACCTGTTCACCCAGCTTCTTCGCTATATGGCTCTAGGTATGGCCCTGCAGGGGTTTTTTTGCACTGCTGTGACACTTCTCAATTTAACGTGAAGTGACAAAAATCTCATTCCACATTCAGCCCTGCAGAGCCAGTGGAACCTGGCGAAACTTTGTGTTCAGTGAAACTTCCAAACTAAAGCAGATCTTAAATGCCATTTTTTTTTTTTTTTAAATACCCTGGCATTTACCTAACTTATCAAATTTGTTTAATGCCTTTTATTACCTTTGAGATATTTAAATGTTGATTCAGCTTTAATCAAAATTCCTGATCGACCCAAATCAAATTCCACCTGATTTATTAGCTGCTATTTGAATAGGGAAACTCTGTCAACAGCCACACCTGAGCACTATTTAAAACCCCCCATCAGTCTACTCTTCTCACCAGCAGACTGAGGAACAGTTTTTTCCCCCAGGCCATCAGACTTCTAAATAGATAATTCATATGACACCTTCTCACACAAAAATATATCTTTTACTGTATATACTGCATATGTTCTTAATATATATGTTGTTAATATGCGTGTATATATTCTTAATATGCCCTTGTACAAAGTATTTCTTCTTTATAATTGTAATGTAAATGTAATTGTAATGTAAATGTAATATAACTTATTATTTTAATGGAGCTTCCAAGCAAAAAGTATTTCACACGTTTGTACCTGTACAACCGGCGTGACAATAAACATCTTGAATCTTGAATCATTGTGTAAAAAAAAAAAAAAATCTGCTCTCCAGCTCCAGCAGCACACATGCAGGCCATCACTCAAACGCAGCATAGGCTTATTACAGTGCAACATTATGAGAAGAAGCTTTAAAGGTCCCATATCATGCTCATTTTCAGGTTCATACTTGTATTTTGTGTTTCTACTAGAACATGTTTACATGCTTTAATGTTCAAAAAATACATTATTTTCCTCGTACTATCTGCTTGAATATACCTGTATTTACCCTCTGTCTGAAACGCTCCGTTTTAGCGCATTTCAATGGAATTACAATGGAATTGCGTTGCTAGACAACAATTCTGGTCCATGTTTAATTCCTGTCAGCTGATGTTATTAACATACACTGCAACAGGAAATAAACTGGGACACATTTAGAATGTTTACGTTTAAAACCGTGTAATAGTCTAAATATTGTATATTTGTGACATCACAAATGGACAGAAATCCTAACGGCTTGTTTCAAACATGCAATTTCGGAATACCTGTGTGTGTTTCTCCGTATATTGAGTGTTTTGATGGTTTAACAGTATTTATATAGCACTTAAAACCTCCTTTATAATATAATGTAAAAGACCTGAAAATCTCCCTTTTTATAATATGGGACCTTTAAAATAGATAAATGTTGATGATGGGGAAGCATTTCAGTATATAGACGTGCATGAGTGTTGTTTTTTTTGCACTAACCTGAGTGTGGAGCCATCGGTATGTGCGAGGGGTAGTATTTCCCCGGTGTGAAGTGACCGCCGTGCTGCACAGAGCCGTGGCCGGAGGGAGCGATCCGAGAGGCGGCTCGGTGCACCAGAGCGCCCCGCTCCGAGAGGAGGTGCGCCGGAGCAGCGAAGTCTCGTCCTTCCATACCCGAAGAATGTGGTCGAGTAATCCGAAATCCGGATAGGGGGCACGGTCAGGGAAAATCAAATATATAGCAACCCATATAATAATCCTTTCCTCTTCTTCGGGGTCTATGTGTTGCATTCAGTCGATCGCAGGCTTCCCCAGCAGCCAAAAACGAAGCCCCAGATCATCTTTTCTGTTAAAAAAGGAAGAAAAGAATCACACGATGCAACAAAAAACAGTGAAATAGAAGAGAAAACACATCATTAGTGACGCTCCGTTGGATACCTTTCTGTCATATCGTTTGCATTTATCCGAAATCACCAATTTCGAGCTAAAAACTGATGCAAAATAACCAGAAGTCATGCAGATAGAAGCGAGCAGCGAGGCGTCCAGAGGCGCACTGAGCTCTATTGATCAGCCGGTGATAGGATGTATAGGCCTATAATATGCATCATATATGGAGAGGAGCACTTCATGTGCGCATGCAAAACGAGCACATTTCTATATATTCTATAATGCACATACTATATTTTATCCAATTAAGAGCTGTCATTCTCTCCACCCCCCAAAAAAATAAGCATTTTTTTTGCTGCAACAATGTAAAAAAAGCCTCATATAGTTGTAATAGAGGATGTTGTGCTGTCCTGTTGTGGGTGGGTTAAAATGATGGAAGCCTACATCTCAAGGTGAACAACGCTGCCTGCCTGCCTTCTCCTGCTGCTCGTCCTATTGTCTCGGATTGATACAGGCGGGTTTTTTTCTGGCTCCATATAACCTCCATTACACACCTCACACTATTCTCACATTTTTTTTTTTGCACCACGGTGATCTCATATATATCAAGTGGCATAAATCCATCAAATTTGTTTTATTTTTTGCACCATCTGCAAACTATACAAAATAAACTAATTTATTTGGCAATTTAATAAAAATATGTATCATGCATCGATCAATTTGCAACAAAAGGAAGCGGTGATGTCAGTTTAGAAAGTTTAGAAACAAATCAGCAAAGATTAGAATTAAAATATCGCTCCATATAACAGAGATGCATCAGATCCTGAAAGACTCTCTTTTTCTCTCTCTATGTGTGTGTGTGTGTGTGTGTGTGTGTGTGTGTGTGTGTGTGTGTGTGTGTATGCGCGTGCCCGTGTGTGCACGTGAATAACTGCACTCTCACTGTCTTCATCTGCCTTGACCTATTTCAGGTCAGGTAATCAAATGGAGTTGTAAATACATTACAGGCTACATCCTCTGCCTATGCCACACAAAAAAATAGCATTATATATAGAGAGAGATGAGGGAGAGAGAGAGAGAGAGAGAGAGAAAAAAAATTGCATAAATTAAAAATAATTTTACTGTTAAAATATATTTTTGTATTTATAACAATCATCCAGCCCTTGGTAATAATTACAAACAAAGCAGGAAAAAACAGAAGGCAGCTTTATTTTGTAGCTCCAAAAATGAGGAAAATAAATAAAGAAATAAATCCATATGAGTGAATTTTCTCAATACAGTATATGTGTGGTTTTATATTCACAGGGTTTCTCGATGGGGTTGCAGCAAAATAAAAGCATAATTTTTTACCATGAATTAAATTACCAAAAAAAAATAAAAAATACAATGTGTAAGATAATCATATATGCCATTTCACCCTCAGCACAATTATCTTCCCATGCAGCCAGTTACAGCACTGAAGCTACAATTCAGTGCCACATCAACAACAATAAAATGCACAAAAATCTCATCCACTGTGCTATAATGTGTGTGCATGCATGTGGCTCCAAAAAGCAGCCTCGCTGTTGCATGCATGATATAGCTGAGTGTTCGGTGTGAGCAGAGCAGAGCAGAGCTCTGTGTGTGCAGAGATCCAAGGTGAATGGCCGCCCGTCAGCAGGACTGCCTTTGTCTCCATACTGAGAAAGTGCCTCTCAGTCAGTCAGCCATTACCTTCCCCCAAGCCTCGCCATGCTGTTGCATTCAACCAACCTCTTGTATGTCCACTAAAAAATATTGCAGCTTTGTAAAAATGTTCCCAAAAATGTACATTCGTATGCATTTTACGCGCAATAGTGCACAAACACCCACGGGTCTTTCATTGCAGAGCTCCAATGTGCCATTTCTCTCTTTCCCTCCTCCAACAAATATATAAGCTACAATTTTTTTAATTCAAATAATCGACGCCCTCTAATATAATTCATTAAGCAGCGGTCAATTGCATTTACAGAATCCAATCGAAAGCAGATAATAAATCAAATTACAGCTGTATGAGTCGCACCGCTCTGCGAGGAGAGAGCCAGAGAGAGAGCGGCCCTCCGTGGCTGAGCTGGCCGGCAGAGAGTGCACCTCGGCCGGGCTCGAGTAGAAACACGTCCCGCTCATTCCTCTCAATGCAAATTATCCGCTTATTATTGCAAATAGACTAAAAACATAATCGACACCTCACCGACACCTTAACAAAAAAATAAAGGCTATAGGCCTACATTTTTAACAATTTAATAATGTTTTTTAAATCTTGGTTAATTGCAAAAAAAAAAAGCTTATTTCTAATAGGATAATTAAAATCAACATAATAAGTCGTCGATTAGTAATTAAATATTGTATCTAATTACACTCCTAACGTCAAATTATAATGAAACATATCATTATTATTATTATTAATAATAATAATATTGGTAAAAAAAATATATAATATAATAGTAAAGGTGTCAGCTGAATGCGTTAAATCATGGATTTATTCCACATAGGATACACCTCACACATCCTGTTTTGCTATTTTGTAAATTATAGCACTGCACTGTGTATAATGAACAGCCTGTCACATATATATTTATTTTTTAAAAACTAAAATACAGTCATCTCACAATAAGGAAACAGGCCTTAAAATGTTTTATTAATTAAAAAAATAAATAAATAAAGTGTATAAAAAATTACTACTTACTGGTATGTTAAATCCTTGCATAACAATAAATTATAAAATCACAAAAAAAAAACACAGGGAGGGAAGGAGCAAGGCCAGGTGCGACGCCCATTTAAAAAAATGAGAATCTGAAGTGGAGCATGTGGTGAGATCCTACAGTATATATGTCCAATGTGAGGCTGCAGGAGCCTGCTTCAGCAGCTTCAGCTGTGGGACTGTGGGGGCTTCCGGCCTGGCTGGATCTCGGCTCGGATCTCCGAGCAGCGGTTTCTCTCCCGGTGCAACTGCGTACCTCGCGTCTCGGAGCAGGGTAAACACGCCTCCCATTGGTTGGATACCTGCATGTTAATGAGCTAGAGCCGCACCGCCCTGCAGATACGGAGCGCTGTGATTGGCCGGCAGCGCAGGCCAATGGTGTGGTGACTGGCAATGCTAAACAGAGAGAGAAGCGCCAGATTTAAAGCACAGGATGGTGCAAAATCACTTACAATAGAGATTATAGTGCAGCCTGGGCAGAAGCTTAAAATGCATAGGAAAAGTAAAATAATGAAATGTAATTCTCAGAATAGCAATTCACTTGGATAATGCTCCAAATGAAATTAGAATTAAAAAATGTGTTTAAAAAGTCCTTCATCCCACCAATATTAAGTCAAAGGAGATCTAAACCGCAGACATGAGCTGTTTTAATGTGTAATATAATTAAGGCTGTCAAAGTGAGCGCGATAATAACAAAATTAATTTTAACGCCACTAATTTCTTTAATGCATTAAGATTTTTAGGTTGTACTGTGTCATACTAGCTTGTCGTAAATAACGCTCTGAACTTACACAGAATTTTGGCGAGTATAAACTGTCATGGCCTCAAGATATGTGAATTTATGGTGTGGTGAATGGCAATGCTAAACAGAGAGAGAAACGCCAGATTTAAAGCACGGGATGGTTCCAACATCACTTACAATAGAGCTTATAGTGCAGCCTGGGCACAGCTTAAAATGCATAAGAAAAGTAAATGATAAAATGCAATTGTCAGAATAGCAATGGATAATGCTACAAATGAAATAAGAATTAAAAATGTGTTTAAAAAGTCTATATTATTAACTCAACAAAGTGACAAAGCAGATCTAAACCGCAGATATGAACTGTTTTAATGTGTAATAAATAATTAGGGTTGTCAAAGTGAGCGATAATAACAAATTCATTTTAACGCCATTAAATTTCTTAAACGCATTACGATTTTTAGGTTGTATTGTGTCATACTAGCTTGTTGTAAATAACGCTCCAAACGTACGCAAAATTTTGGCGAGGGTAAACTGGCATGGCCATTTTCAGAATAGCAATGGATAATGCTACAAATGAAATTAGAATTAAAAATATGTTTTTCATCCCATCGATATTAATGCTTAAAAATTTTACGCAAAATTTTCGCGAGGATAAACTGGCATGGCCATTTTCCAAAAGGGGTCCCTTGACCTCTGACCTCAAGATATGTGAATTTATGGTGTTGTGACTGGCAATGCTAAACAGAGAGAGAAGCGCCAGATTTAAAGCACGGGATGGTTCCCACATCACTTACAATAGAGCTTATAGTGCAGCCTGCATGGGCACATCAGCTTAAAATGCATAAGAAAAGTAAAATAATAAAATGTAATTGTCAGAATAGCAATTCACTTGGATAATGCTCCAAATGGAATTTCAATTTATTAAAAATGTGTTTAAAAACTCCTTCATCCCATCAATATCATTAACTCAACAAAGTGACAAAGCAGATCTAAACTGCAGACATGAACTGTTTTAAAGGTCCCATATCATACTCATTTTCAGGTTCATACTTGTATTTTGTGTTTCTACTAGAACATGTTTACATGCTGTAATGTTTTAAAAAAACCTTTATTTACCTCATACTGTCTGCTTGAATATGCCTGTATTCACACTCTGTCTGAAACGCTCCGTTTTAGCGCATTTTGACGGAATTGCGAAAGAATTGCGTTGCTAGGCAACAGCTTGGGTCCATGTGTACTTCCTGTCAGCTGATGACATTCACATACACTGCAACCAGGAATAAACTGGGACACATTTAGAATGTTTACTTTTAAAATTGTGTCAAGGGTCTGAATATTGTATATTCGTGACATCACGAATGGGCAGAAATCCAAACAGCTTGTTTCAAATGCAGAGTTTCTGAATACGGGCTGTGTGTATTTCCCTGTGGATTGAGTGTTTCGATACTTTCACAGTATTTATAAAGGACTTCAGCCTGCTTTATAATAAAAAAACTGTTTTTTATACTATGGGACCTTTAATGTGTAATAATAAAGGCTGTCAAAGTTAGTGCGATAATAACAAATTCATTTTAACGCCACTAATTTATTTAACGCATTAACATATGATTTTTAGGTTGTACTGTGTCATACTAGCTTACTAACTTACGCAAAATTTTGGCGAGGATGAACTGTCATGGCCATTTTCAAAAAGGGGGTCCCTTTGACCTCTGACCTCAAGATATGTGAATGAAAATGGGTTCTATGGGTACCCACGAGTCTCCCCTTTACAGACATGCCCCCTTTATGATAATCACATGCAGTTTGGGGCAAGTCATAGTCAAGTCAGCACACTGACACACTGACAGCTGTTGTTGCTGCCATGTTACGATTTGAGCATATTTTTATGCTAAATGCAGTACCTGTGAGGGTTTCCGGACAATATTTGTCATTGTTTTGTGTTGGTATTGATTTCCAATAATAAATATATATATACATTTACATAAAGCAGCATATTTGCCCACTCCCATGTTGATAAGCGTATTAAATACTTGACAAATCTCCCTTTAAGGTACATTTTGAACAGATAAAAAAAGTGTGATTTATTTGCGATTAATTGCGATTAAATATTTTAATCGATTGACAGCCCTAGTAATCACTCCTGTCTATGTATTTGTTTTTACTAACTGCTTGTCTGTTTTTTTTTAACGTTGTTGTTTCCTGTGTTTGGTGAGCCGAAGACAAATTTCCACCATGGTGGACAATAAAGATTTATTGTATTGTATTGTATTGTATAGCCTGCATTACCCTGCCTATTTGACATTTACTAATAGCTTTAAGTCGGAACGATCTAAAAAAAAAAGAAAAGCAGAGTAGATAAAATAGACAAAAAGATTGATAACACCTTAAAACGGTGTGTATTATTATTAACATTATTATTATTTTTAGTGGTAGTAGTAGTAGTAGTAGTGGTCGTATTAATTATAATGAATTTATTAATTAATTAATTAATTTATTTCTCTTTACTCCTATGTGACTTGGAGATTGAAGCCTGTCACAAAAAGCCCTTAAATAGAAAAAGTGCTGAAAATAATAATACAATAGAAATTATAAAAATAAATTTATTCAGTAATGTTTAAAAAAACAAAAAAAAACACAACAGTTTTGAAATGTTCCAAATATAAATACAGCTGAATAAATTATATTTTTTCAACATCAAATTGAAGTTATCTCTGCTGTCAGCTGTCAATAAAAACATCCATTTAAAAAAACAAAACATTTTGCTAACAATTCAAGGCTATTTATGATCATCAAACACTCACTGTCTATATTTTTTTTCTCTTTTTTTAGATGTTTTTTGGATAAGTGCTTTTTCTTGAAACTCTATAATCTAAATCATGCAGACAAGACAGTAATCCCAATATTTCCCTCCTGTTATTACTATTGACTTTGGTTATTACATTAAATGTTTACAAATGAATCACAGCTACAAATAAATACAGCTGAATAAATTATGTTTTTTTGCAACATTAAATTGAAGTAGCAGCTTATCTCTGCTGTCAGCTGTCACTAAAAACATACATTTAAAAAAAAAAGATTTTGCTAATAATTCAAGGCATTTATATGATCATCAAACACTCCGCTGTCTATATTTTTTTCCCTTCTTTAGATGTTTTTTTTAGAAGTGTCTTGAAATTCTAATCTAAATCATGCAGACAAGATAATAGTCCCAATATTTCCTAATTTTTCTAAACATTTTCCTAATAATTCAAGGCATTTATGATCATCAAACACTCCACTGTCTATATTTTTTCCTCCTTTAGATGTTTTTTTTAGATGTTTACTGAAACTCTATACTCTAAATCATGCAGACAAGACAGTATTCCAAATATTTCCTAATTTTTCTAATCATTTTCCTAATAATTCAAGGCATTTATGATCATCAAACACTCCACTATCTGTACATTTTTTCCCTTCTTTAGATTTTTTTTTGATAAGTGCTTTTTCTTGAAACTCTATACTCTAAATCATACAGACAAGACAGTAATCCCAATATTTCCCTCCTGTTATTACTATGGACTTTGGTTATTACATTAAATGTTTACAAATGAATCCCCCCCCTCCCTCCTTCATCCCTGTATGCGAGCTTCTGATTGGCTGGCGCAGCTCCAGAGCATTGTCAGTCACAGAGTGTAAACAAGCCTCTGATTGGCTGATGGCCAGTCCGCATTGGTGCTGTCTGAAAAAAAAAAAAAAAAAAAAAAAAAAAAGGCAATAACTGGCCCTGCGGTTTCAAGGCGACCCGGGTTAGATGATGAAAGGGGATACGAAGAGGCGGTTTCAAGGCGCCCCAAAGGCGGACCCCCATTGGCCCTGAAGCCATATGAGTCAAGCGTGAATCAAAGAGAATGAGGCTACTGGCTACAGAGAGAGGGGAAATTATATGTTGGATATTTAAAATAATCGAGGTTAGTTTTTTGGATAAATGCGGGAGCAGAGATGCCTAATCATTATGAAAAGTTATGAAAACAATTCAGGTTTAAAGAGAGAAAGAGAGAGAGAGAGAGAGTTGCTGGATCGTCCTGCTGAAGTGCGCGTCAATGGAGAGAAATCTGCTGCATGGAGTCTTTCACCATTTTAACGTGCGGCTGCATGAGGTTTGTCGTCGTGGGGTTATTTATACTGCGGTTAAACAACAACAAAAAAAATCTGTAATTTGTTTGAAATAAAAATTTGAGTTAATCGGATGCACATCGCATGCTGTTTTAATAATAGCTGTGGTTTGGCTTTAGGTCGGTAAATTCAGATTAGGGTGTAAAAATGCGCTCATGGCGTTATTATAGATAGCGAGTACACGAAGATAAATGTGCTGCATACAACTACAGTTTATTTTATCACGTTTTTCTTTTTTTCTGAAAATACTTCACTGATTTTTGGATGAATAAATAGCTGCCACTTTCAGATTTTTTTTTAAATGTTTGTTTTGTAATAATAATAATAATAATAAAGAAGATAATTGTCTTCATTTACTTTTCATTTTGGTTATTTCTCTACACTATTGTGCATTAAACTAGTAACATTTTTATCGTTTTTTTTTACTCTGCAAAAATGTATGTTTCATGTACTGTGAGATCACATGGAAATAAAATGTACAAGCAAGCTATTAATACTCATGACAATAACACAATTGTTTTTAAATTATTACCTCATTTTTGTGTGTGTGTGTGTGTGACCCCTAACCCACATTTATTTTTCATTTATTTTCTTTTATTTATTTATGTATTTAGATAGCCCAACACTGTACACTGTAAATACAAAATATTATTTATGTTTCAATTGTATTTATTTATTTTCTTGAAGCTCTTTTGATGGCCCCACACAAATACAAAATATCCTTTATTTCTTTGCAATTGTATTTTTTTTTAAAGCTCTTAAGATGGCAAGACAAAAATACAAAATATTCTTTATTCTTTTCAATTGTATTTATTTTTTGAAGCTCTTTAGATGGCCCAACAGATATACAAAATATAATTTTTTTCAATCGTATTTATTTATTTTTAAAGCTCTTTAGATAGCTCAACAAAAATACAACATATTCTTTATTTTTTTTCAATTGTATTTTTTTTTTAAAGCTCTTTAGATGGCCCAACAGAAATACATTACATTCTTTATTTTTTCAATTGCATTTATTTAATTTTTGGGTAGATGAAACTGGCTCAATGTTATTTATTTACAGCCTACATTCACATAACTGAGACCTACATCAATAAAAATAAATAGAAAAGATTTCATAAATTATCTTCACTTGCACACATCAACGTTGAGCTGAATTTAATGGATTTATATATATATATATTTTTTTGCATCTACCCAGTGTGACCATAACGTCATTTGCCACAGCTGACACTATTCCAGTGTGTATACTGCCCTGCTGCTGTGTGAGCTGGTACAAAAGGTCGGCTGCTTTGCTTGAATACTAACTTGTATTTTAGCAGAAGGTGTTGGTATTTCATCTCATCGTTCAGGGCTCCTCTCTCGAGTGAGTTCATGCAATGTGGAAGAGGTGGTTAGCTGCACACGCACAAGCACACGCATGCACACACACACACACACAGACACGCGCGCACACACACACACACACACACACACACACACGGGCAGAGTGATAATTAATGCGGAGTGAGTGATTTCTTGAGAAAAAGACCAATTTTACGAGGAGGATTGTCCTTGATCAATGAAGCGTTGATGATTGACAGTGTGTGCCTCCCACCCACATCTATAGACGGAGGAAGGACCCTTGGATATTAAGGATAGACAAACTGGTTGTATATGCTTTTATTTCCACACATAAAACACTCTATAAGCATGGCGGATCATCTGGAACATCTGACAGCAGCATAAAATACAAGAAAAATATTAGTTTTATAGGGAAAATTTGAAACAAAAATGCTTTAAATTACCTGGAAATTAAAGTTATATGCACATTTTACATGTTAAATAGATCTTCTTCATTATTTAGCTACTTAAATGCTGAAAACCTCACTGCACTAACTCGCTATTTAAAAATGAATCCTCCAAAATGAGTGAATGCATGACTTGGGATCAGCTTTTATGCGTTCAGTTTGGCCAAGTTAAGTCATGAAACAGAAATAATTTGGAGTGGGTTGACAACCTTTGACCCCTGTGTTTGTGTGTGTGTTATGTGTGTGTGTGAGCAGTCGTGCGTGCACACATGATCTGATCATCAGTCGATATATTAATTAAGATGAAATGAATCACATATGGACAGGTTTATTTTTGCAACAGCTTGCATTTCAAGAGTAGTCTTGAAAAATATAAATAACATGAAATATATTTTTTATGTTTATCATGGATGAATTGGCCTAATTGAGGTGGAGATTGGTGTGTGTGTGTGTGTGTGTGTGTGTGTGTGTTGCTTGAATTGTAGTGGCATATGGCAGAAGCCTACTGCAGGCTGGCGCTGTTACATGGATCTGTATTCACTTCAAGGAGAAAACCACACTAATAAAAATGTTAGTATTTTTAGATAAATCTCGCTGAGATGTGGCCTAACACGTTTCAGTTTTAGCAACAGAGACGTACCCTATCCAGTATAGACCAAACGTCTAATTTTGATAAATAAGTATATTTTAACCCTTTAAAAATTAATACAATTAAATAAAAAAATGGCCCTTTCGCTCAATGATTCTGAAGCATGCATGCATTGTATGGATATGTATTAGTAGGCTGATGGGTATGGAAGATCTAGTCATCTGCACTATAACCTGCAGACCTGTGACATCCTCCGGCACCCTTGCCCTTCTTTACTTTTAAGTTCACCAGCCAGGGAACTTAACATCATATTTTAACCCCCTCATTACCTCAGTGGGGATATCAGGAGGCTGTTTCTCCTGCAGCCCTGCAGGCCCACAATGGAAATGACAACATTTGCAAAGTTCATCACCAGTTGGAGGCTGCTAGTACGATTCCACGCGATCAGCAATGGACTAAAAGTTTTTTAAAAGTGAACTTGTGAATATGAATTATACTAATTCACCAGCAGTCTCAGATCTAAATGTACCAATTTAACCCATTTGGAGGCCTATGTTGTCTTATATAAGTGTGTGTATGTCAGCATTTCCTTAAATACCAATGCACTGATGATATAATATATAATATAAATATAGGATAAATGAATAAACAGCTTTATTGACTCTCCGTTCATAAGCCCGATTGATCTGATTGCCTCAGACGGTCTCACACATTAAGTCATTATGTTCCTTGACCAAGTCTTGTGATCGTGGGTGTCTAACACAGCTGTCCAAGGCTTAACAACACACAAGAGCAACATTGTGCCTCCATTATTAAACTCATCAGCCACGTTGTTATCCAACATCTGCAGCGAGGGGTGCTGCATGGGAGACACTGGGTCGGTGGTGGGGGGGGGTTGGTTTGCATGATGCTCCCATGGTCATGTGACCCAAGATGGCTGTTGTCTCTAAAAAAGCTCTTGTTTGAGGAGAAGAAAAGGGGGTTTGTGGTGTGATTGATTTCTCCCCCAGCTGCAGGTTGCTGGGGCGTTGCATAAGCATCACATGGCTGAACTGGGCAGCGATCATGTAGATCAGTTCAGGGTCCCAGACGCAGGCCTGGTATCTCCCAGACCCAGGTCTTCCTCCTCTTTTCATTCACAGATCTCTGCATTCACTTTACACAACACAAACACCTTAAAATTTGTTAGGGCTGATTTATTAAGATATTCTGATTTATTTCTCTAGCCAGTTTGATAGAAAACACACACCACAAGAAGTCTGTTGGCAGTGGAATGGTGCAAGGCTATGTATTTGTCCTGCTTTTATATATATATATAGATATATAGATATATCTATATATCTATATATATAGATATATATAGGGATATGAGAGAGATTGTGTTATGCAGCAGAGCCTGCTTCAAGTTGCTAAAATCCTCTGCATGCAGATGAGACGACGGAGACGAGATTATCATGAAACGTCACAATAAGGAACGTGTGTGAATCACCGTTTACATTCCATTAACTGTAAATGATGTCTTTTTGGCTACAACGTAATTTGATATGAAGATAATGGACACTGGAGGATTATTGCAAAGAATAACAAATGTCCATATACTGTAGCTGCTGGGATGACATAGAGCAGCTTGCGAGCTACCAGTAGCTCGCTATGCATCTCTGAGTGGCTCCCTAAAGGTTAGAAGAGTACGTACATAAATTTGATAACACAAAGTCTCTTTGTAAACCTGTTTAAATTTCTATCCAATCAAATTCACAGTCCTCCCGCCCCCTTCTGACACGAAATTATTATTTGCCAATCACGTTTGGTTACATCAGTGATGCCGTAACATTAGGCGATGTTAGCAGACTAGACAATGACCGCAGAAAATAGCCAATAAAAGACTACAAAATATACTATTTTCATGAGGAATCGGAAACAGAGTTTTTTTTTCTTTTCACAAATGCAAATGATAAATGTGTGTGTGTCATTTGCATGTATAAAAGATGTATCATTGAGCGCCACTTCACTAAAGTCCACAGCAACTTTTCATGGGAATTTCCTGCTGGTATCGGTCTACGAACAGAGAAGGTAAAGGGGAAACAACGCTTGAAAGACAACAGTCTCTGTTTACCAAACTGACGAAGAAGGCCATCGTAGCAGAGGATTCATTTAGTGACGCACATACTAATGAAACACAAACCCTTTGCCTACGGTGGGATTGTAATAGAGTCAATGATCGCGGTGCCTAAAACGTTATTAAAGGGCCATAAAAGTAAGACAGAAATTCTCTCTGCTATTGGTGATGTACAACAAGCCATTTTCATTTTGTCAAATTAGCTCTCAGAGGAAAAAGATCCCTGACATAGAGGCTGTAAATCAGCTACAAAAACTTCTTTTACACTTGAACAAACAATGATAAAACTTTAACTTTGCATAGTGACCAAACAATCAATAATGTAAACCTCAGAGTAGAAAAACTTTGACAGCCAAACATGTTTGATGCCAGAAAATGAACCCAGAGTATAACCGTGGCAACTGTCCACCTCTCTGTGAACTGAATCAAGAAGGTGCAGAGGCCCGGGGGCCACCGGTTACTGATGAATGATCAATAGGGATCCAGTGACTCAGGCCTTGCAGCACAGCAGGCTACGGCCCTAACTAAGAATGGGTGGCTTGGTTAAAAGTCTTTGTTGGTGCTTGCATCAACAATAACAAGCATACACTGACATCAGAACATGTTAAAATGGCATCTGATCACAAAAAACTTTTGAGCAATCAGAGTAAAACTTCAGTTATCTGATGTGCTGTATTGATTGTTAGGTAATAACTAGTGTACAGCCTCCGTGCACTACTTTTTCTTCCTCTCTCTATGTCTCTTTGCTTGCTGCTATAAATCCAGCCCAGCCATCATACCAACGAATCAGTTTATATGACATGTATATGCTTTTTACATGGAGCGTCCAATTAAAAACGTCCTCTGCAAGGCCTAAACTAGTTTCCCTGCTCGCCATTGTGCCCCCCCCCATAGCAGATGGCCCCTCTGTCATATTAATCTCACATCCCAATGGCCGACTGGTGGTTCCGACATAAAAGTGATGAGCTGTATTTCAGTGTCCCCGGCCGATACGACTCCCAAAGATATGAGGGCCCTTTTTATGGATCTTCAAATATGCAGTTATCGCCCCTCGCTGCCCACCTGACGAGCCGGCGACGTGTGCCAAAGATAAAAGTTTAACAATGCCAGATGATTGCGGCAACGACGGAGTGGAGGAAAAAAGAAACATGCAGCGGACGGAGTCAGTTCAATGAGCAACATGTGCTCTAAAACCCCTCCAGGTTGATTATGCACGACTGATTGTTCCACCATTTATACTAAAATGACTTATTTAATCTTAATGACTTATTAAGATGATTATTTCCGATTTGCCAAACAATTAGACCCACATAAAGCAAGAGACAAAATAAAAATAAACCACTGGATATACATTGAGAATTATTTGCCAGCAAACATAGAGCTAAAAATGCAGTCTAGACACAGTAAAGTGTTGTCTTATTCTTAGGGCTGTCGAAGTTAACATGATAATAACGCAATCGACCTTTCGGCGGTTGTAGTGAGCTCAGTTTTTAAGCTATACTGGCATCATATGAAACTAGAAAACCTGATGAAGGAGGTTAAATAACGCTCCAAAATTACACTAAATTTTGGCGAGGAAAAACTGTCATGGCCATTTTCAAAGGGGTCCCTTGACCTCTGACCTCAAGATGTGTGAATGAAAATGGGTTCTATGGGTACCTACGAGTCTCCCCTTTACAGACATGCCCACTTTATGATAATCACATGCAGTTTGGGCAAGTCATAGTCAAGTCAGAACACTGACACACTGACAGCTGTTGTTGCCTGTTTGGGCTTGAGTTTGCCTTGTTATGATGTGAGCATATTTTGTATGCTAAATGCAGTACCTGTGAGGGTTTCTGGACAATATCTGTCATTGTTTTTTGGTGTTAATTGATTTCCAGTAATAAATATATACATACATCTGCATAAAGCAGCATATTTAACCACTCCTTTGTTGATAAGAGTATTAAATACGTGACAAATCTCTCTTTCAGGTACATTTTGAACAGATAAAAAATGTGCGAGTAAAGATTTTTATGGATTGAAAGCCCTACTTATTATTAATCTGTGCCATGCATCTTGTTCTATATCATTTCTTTTTCATTGTGATTTTTTTTCCAGAAATATATATATTTTTTTATTGCTCAAAATGAAAGTATAAGTATGTTTCTGCATATGCCTGCTTTGCACATACGGTACATGTGTGCCAGCGCGCCACTTGCCCCTTTGACACAGATACTGCAAAAGATAGAAGTTAATATTATTGTTGTGGCTGAATATGACCAGGGAGCCATGTTCTCCTGCTCTCCGGAGGGCGTGACACATGGCCTCGGCCAGAGGATAGAGTAATGAGTGGCAGAGTGAATGGCTGCACATGCTCATTAGTATCATTAATCACCAGGGACAGAGATGCCTAATGATAGAGAGAGGAGGGACTTCACAGAGGGAGGAGGGGGGGAAAGGATACGACAGAGATGGAGAGTTCCTCAAGAATATTAACATTTGGAAAAATATTTTAATTTTAATTTATCTATTTTGGGCACCCCTGGGTCTGGCAACATCGCAGGGATTGCTAGAAACAAAAGGAATTGAGTGTAATTAATACCAGGCTTAATTGTCACTCTAAATCGTCATATAATTCTAATTTAATGTGGCGTCCTCACTCAGAGTGTGAGGGGGAAATTGGGCTGGTTCCCTTGTGGGGAGAAAAAAAAAGGATCTCTGTGGAGATCAAAATGGGTGTGTGACATTTTCTCACAGACGTTTGATTGTGAGTGAAGGATTCCTCTTATGGGGCTGCTGGTTGCTCCGCCGTGTAGCATGCAGCTAATGGGAGAAGCTGAGCCTTGAACCAGATCTCAGGGCGTAGACTGGAGCTCCGCCGGCTCCTCTGCAGCCCTGTTCGGTGGGAGCAGGAGGCCCTGAGCTTGGCCGTCCCTCTGCAGCGAGCTGAGGCTCCGGGGATAGTCGAGCATGGCGAGGGCAGGCTGTTTGATCAGCACATATTTTTAATTGGCTCCGGGCACCCTGGAGTGTCAGCATTGCCACGGAGTAGACTCCTATTGCACCTTTCCTAATTAAAATCATTACAAATTCCAGGCGCATCATAAAGGATTAAATGAGACTTGTGTGCGTGTGTGTGTGAGTGTGTTTTATCCATTGGTGTGCCTGTGCATGGGTGCCTTGTCTCCTTGATAGCGAACATGTATAGCTTAATTGTTTTTTCTTCTCGGTAATAGTAAATGAGAGAGAGCTGGTCCACTAATCAAATTACATGAAAGAGAATCACTGAATATGGAGGAATAGGTTTCTATATGTGTCTTCAACATGACTGAAATACTTCTTGTGTTTAACCTGCAGTTTTAAGTCTTTTTAGTGAATATGCACATCTGTCCTGTTGTGTGTTGCGGGTTTAACGAGAGCAGTTTGTCTTATATGAAATAATTGATGTCAGACAAACTGTGCAATTCCATGGAGAATTATTTTTTTGAAGGGCTCGGAAAACAAATGGTCTCAAGAAAACTTTAACTTTCAGTGGATGTTTTATTCATCACTTCTTTGATGGAAACAAAACATAGATGATGAAGCTCAGTGATATACTGTGCTTTAGGGGGCTAAAGGGAAGGAGTGGCTTTAGTCCCCTAAACAAAGGAGGCTTAAATCCCTTAAATATCTACTACCACTTTGCCCCGAGGGAGCACAGAAACAAGGGAGTGTTTCTTTGGTCTGATATTGGAAGCTAGAGTTCATAAGGGCAAAATGCAAGCGATGACTATGGAGGGATTTTAAGAGCCGGCTCTGTTCGAAAACATATGCCTTAACATACACCCTGACACACCCTGAAACATTAAAATCATATGACATATGACGGAGAAAATTACTACAATCTATAAAGGTAATGACCATGTCTGACCAAAGTTTCAGATGAATATCTCAGTCATGAGCCATTATGAGAAACTCTTCTGGGACTATACACATGTGTGTTGGGACAGAAGTTGTAACCGATAGTTATGGAGATCAAGATTGATTATGTCTGTCGTGGAACACAGTGGGACTTCTGTTCACATCAACAAGCAGAAAAACTACAGCAAGTCGTATAATAGTTAATGGACAGTATTGTCCAGCAGTGAATGGACGTGTTATGGGTAGGCAGACACAACAATGGACAGTACACAGACGTTCCAGGGTTCACTGCAACTCTTGTGGTTGCGAGGACTAAAGTAGTCGCAGATCGAATTGTGTAAACAGAGAGAAAACTGAATTGTTTTTGATTGTGAAAACCACATATATATATATATATATATATATATATATATATATACACGTAGATGCTGCATTGGCCTTTGGATTGTATGTTAACGTCACCGCCATAGTGGGGAGGTCAGGAATGGCCTGTAAACACATACAAGTGAACTAGGGAGCTGTCGTTTTTCTGGATAAAAAGCATTATAACATTTACATTTGTCAACCGATTTCAATGAGTCGTTTTTATATTCAAGCGTTTATAATCTACATGGAGTATTGTAGGTTAGATTCCAACCACAAAAAAAAATAAAAATTGGTGAAAAACGGTTTAGTAACGTTACTGCTTCTGGTTCATGGATCACCGACCGGTCTGTCTGTTGATATGATATTAAAAAGTCGTACATCATCAACATTAGGTTACAGTTTAAGTAACATCTTTACAAAACATTTGCTTCCGTTGGTCATCAGATAAGAGCTAGCTAGCGTTTGTTATTGTTAGCTAATCCTCGACCGTAGCTAACGTTAGCTTATAGATCTTCATGTCTAACATAATATTGTGTTTAAAACTTGAAATTTACGACATGCGTCTGATATCGCAAACAATAAAGCTGATGTCATATCTTGGGTTTGGAACAGTAACGTTAACTCTCAGCAAAATGAATTATTTTCCACCACATAAGTAATTCAGTTCATGTAATGTAAAGCTTAGCTAACATTGATACACACTCTTTTGAGCATCTATCAGCGATTACAGCCTAGTATTGAGTAGCTATTGAGTAGCTTATTTTAAGTAGCTTGAGACAAAACTTTCCTTTTCTACTCCTTGTAGATCATAAATCCTTGAATATGAAAACAACTCATTGAAATTGGTTGTAAAAATGTAAATGTTATAGTGCTTTTTATCCAGAAAAACGGCAGCTCCCCTGTTCACTTGTACTGTATGGGCTTACAGGCCAGCCCTGACCTCCCCAATATGGCGGCGACGCTGACGTATCCCAGCAACGGCATGAAGTGACCAATGCGGTATCTACGTATATACATCTATAGTCAAAACTGGAAAAAGGTGGGATGCAGATGGATGAAATACAAAAATTACCTTCTGAATTATCCCGTGCGTTAAGTTTCACTTTGGCGTTACAATCAGCTGTTTATTCGCATCCCGTGTTCACAACGTACAGTTTTGTTTTCACTTTACAAATGTAGTTTTAAGCCAAACCATGTAGTTGTTTTCTAAACCTAACTATAGGCTAGTGGTTTTGTTGCCTCAATCTAAAGTGACGCTAAGGGGCGTGACAAAGCGGTGGTATGTGACAAGTTGGGATGAGAATGTGTTGTTTTATTCAGTCAAAGCTTCTTCAGTTTCTTCAGCTCCTCAGCGGGACTTATTTCAGGAAAAGGTTGGTCATTCGAAGACATTGTAAGGACTCAACTTTCTCGAGAACATCAAAAAAAATGCAACCACAGATTTTGGAGGGCTATATTTGTGGAACATGATCACTTGGCTCCTATTGACTTGAGAAGGACAGACAACAGAGAGACGTGGCAGAGGAAAGAAAGTGAAAAATGGATCGTAGTGAGGGTGGGGTGTCTCTTCAACCATCGCCGCTTCCTGTCCGGAAAAGTCCATTCATCATTTTCACGTCTTCGTGTCATGGCTTACTTTGGCGATAGCCAGGAGTGTGGCAATGATGACACAGAGGATTGATGAGGTGCAGGCGGGGGTGGCTGGCAGGGGTTTGGGTTGGAGATGGTCAAACCAGATGTGTTGTTAGGCGGGGCTGGGATGGACCACGAGGGGGGACCTGATGAAGGTCATGATGTTACCCACTGCCCCCATTAACCATAATTGCAGAGACTCATGAATGTAGGCCACGTACAATGTCTGGACTGTGTATTCTGGTATATATTCAGATAAATCCTCAAAAACACAACTTTCCACATGCCATTACCCACCAGCACACAGGAACACTTTACTCACGATGTGGACACACCACCTGCAAGAATTCATGAGACTACAACTGTACCACAAAGACAACATACTGTATTAAAATAATGTAAAAACTAAAAATAAGAATAATGCTGAGAAATGCCCTTATTCATTTTCTTGCTGGGAATTACATGAGAAGATCAATACCTATCTCGTACGGTAAATATGAAGCAGCTGGTTAGCTTAACTTAGCACAAAGACTGGAAACGGGGAAACAGCTAGCCTGGCCCTGTCCAAAGGTCACAGAATCTGCTAACCAGCACCTCTAAAGCTCATTGCTAAAACATCATATCTTGTTTGTTTAATCCTCACAAATACAGAAGCATAAAAATGACAAGTTGTGTTTTATGGTTTCCAGTCTTTGTCCTAAGCTAGCTAGCTGGCTTTAGCCTCATATTTACATTACAGACATGACAATGATCGAAGTGGACGTAGTCACCGTGACGTCACTCACTGGTTTGTGGACTGTTGTTTTGATGCTTCGAGATCAGTATTTTGGCCGTCGCGATCTTGTTTTTTTGCAACAGAAGTGACATGAAAGGGTGGAGCTAAGTACAACCGAACCGAACCGAATAAGATGTTTTTAGGGGATCAAAATGTTACGATTAACTTTCATTCACATTGTGTGAAAGGGTTAAAGTCATAAGACGAAAACGTAGACAACTCCCAGACCGGACATCGCCGTGGTAGCGACCTGTCAATCACATGGTAGCCCCGCCCTAAAGAATACCCTGCTTTATGGTCTATTTGACTCTAAATGGGACCATAATTTACAAAATAAACATCATGTTGTATTGAAGAAGACTTGAAACTAGCGATTGAGACCATAGACTCATGTTTACAATGTTTACTGAGGTAATAAATCAAGTGAGAAGTAGGCTCATTTTCTCACTTCTATACAATCAGACTTCATTTTGCAACCAGAGGAGTCGCCCCCTGCTGGCGATTAGAAAGAAAGCAAGTTTAAGGCACTTCAGCATTGGCTTCACTTTTCAGACCCGGAGGTTGCCCACTATAGTTGCATCCTGTAACTCTCTGCAAGAAAGCGAATAAGCACCTCCCAAAATATCAAACTATTCCTTTTATGAAAAGAGACCGTAACGTTCAACTAACTAAATAAACATTGCTGGTGTATAATATTAATTTGCTAATCACTAGCAACATTCATCACTGTCCACTTTTTATTTCTGTTGATGCCGTTTGTCAGGAATAGTGTTTGTCATACACCCAAGGGTTTGAATATTCAATAGCCTATTTTTAATATTTTTTTACAGACACAGTTTGGGTTCAGATCATTTAGTTGCCAGTTGTCAGTCGCCTCACGTTGCTTTGAAAACTATTGTCAAATCTCATTCACTGACAAATGCTGCTAATTAGCCTCAATCTAATATTTCACACCTTTGTAGCGGCATGTGAAATGTTAATTAAGGAATTAATTTGCTTGATTATTTTATTAGATGTTACAGTATTTTGCACAACCTCCCTGTGAAGTTTTTGTGCGACTTACATGTGGTGTGCATTAATATTCCATCTAACATTAAATCAGAAAAAGATCTGGCCCAGATGTCCCACCTGAACTCTAAATTTTAAAGCCTAACTCCTCCCTGTTGTACAGTAGATGGATGCTGGCAGGTCCACATTAGCAGACACAGTGATATGACTTGGTATATTGCTGGACTCCCCCTTGTGGTTAAATATAACCACACAACTGGAAAAAGACCACCGTATGCCAGACAGATAGGAATAAAGCGGAAATGTGAAGAGGTAACTCAACTCAGACTGAATTAAATTAGAGCCAAGAGTAATATCAAAAGGTGTTCTCTCTCCCTCTCACTCCGCTCCGCAGCGTATCCCCTGCTGGCATCAGGCGCACTCCGAAGAGCGTGGTTCTCCCAACTCAGTAGCTGATCAGAACCAGGTGGGTAGGCCTCCATGTGCTTTCCATTTGTGCAGGATGTAAATGGATTCAATTAGATCCAAATGCACAACCTGTCAGCCAGGGGGAAGTGGCAGACTTTCAAAGGCTATTAGATTATGGACAGGATTTGGAATAAAAACTTCACTGGCCCGGGATTGTGCCATTAAATTGGTTGATGTGAAACTATTGAAGTGATTTGAGCTTGCATGCTGACTGTGCTCTCGTGTGGGTGCAAATTCTGTCACACACACCCCCTTCCAAATTATCATTAGCACCCCCCCACCTCTTTCTCTCTTTCTTTTTCCATCCTCCTTCACACAAACAGCATACATAAAAGCTGTAGTATATCCTCAGACATATTGCCAGTGGCCTCGCAAACTTCGCCTGCATCACAAACAGTAGCTCTTACAGCTTTAAAAGTCAAATGGCTCCATCAGTCATGGCTGTTAAGAAGCCCCGCCGTAAAAAATTAAAGACTTCCAGCAAGCTGACCAACTGTAACACGTCTCCTTTGTTTTGATTGGCTGGAATAATATGATGTCTACTGTTAACATTCGGTTTCACTCACCGGTCTCTGTAAACATGTGAAATATGGCAGGATTTATTTAAGCCTGTTAGAAGGGAAAAAACGCAGCAAAGGAGTCATTGACGTATCCTCTAAGCGGTAATGCATTTTCACACTTTTGTTACAGAAATGTTTATTACCGGGCCGAGCAGACGTACTAAACCGGCTTCACTCGTCATGAATTTGAGCAGGGGGGGTTGATAACAAAAGGACTAGATATGGCCGACAGACAGGAGAGAGGGTTCAGTTGACCCGTGAGTTCAACGCAGACAGCCTTTACTTTACAGGCCCGATATAGAAGTGAATCAATGGGACATTTCTAAGCCATTATTATCAATCACCATTGCTTAAGACACCCTAATGAGCTCATTAGATAAGATGAACAGCAGATTGATTGCAAAATGGGGCAAGTAAAAAGTAAGATGTAGAGAAGCAGAAGGTGATGGAGGAGAAAGGAAATAGGTCTCATGGATCTCCAGAAAGAAGAATGGGAGAGTGAAATGAAATGAGTAAGAGACAGGCCACGTGTCTCGGGCTGTATTTCAAATTTCAAATTCGGTGCATCTTTTCAATCCATTTTGCCACCTGAAATGGCCTAATAAAGATTACAGAAATATATCTGTTAAACCAGGGCCGGCTCTAGTCCACGGAGAAGAAGGATTTGTAAACCAAAGCGGGGGGTCAGGGGGTCGTCCCCAAGAAAAAATATAGTTTCAGAAACATTGTTTCCTGCATTCTGGTGACTTTTAAAGAATAAAAATAGCAAATTAATAAGTACACTGAAAGTACTCAGGAAAGAAAACTAAATATTTCGCCCCTGTGGCGAGAACTTGTGTGAATCTCTGGTATAAACTAATATTCACCAGTTTTTATTATTTTTTTTGCCCCTGCTAGAGTATTTATTTCTCTTAGTACTCTCCATTTCTCTCTCTTGTCTCTGACTCACTGAAGCTCCTTTCAGACACAACGTGGAAACAGCACCACTGCGCTCTGAAACCCGTTACTTCTAACGGCTTGCGAGCAGCTCTTCTCCGTTGGGAAACGACATTTTGGTGTAGCTGTATTATTGTCCGGGTGGAAACAGTAGGGCTTATACACGCTGTACAGCGCCACAAACAGGTTGAGATAACGAAAAGGAAAAAAAAAAAGGTGTGAAAACGTGTCTTAAAACAGGAGAAATATGGGAGAATTGCGACACCGGGTGGAAAAACAGGAGTCTCCCGGGAAAATCGGGAGTGTTGGCAAGTATGCTCTAGTCGTTTTGGTGCCCTATAGGCACCCCGTAAACCGCAACACACATCAGACGTCACAGTGGTTTTAAGACAGAACTTAAACTGTGTCTGTCTGGTTGTCTGTCTCTATGTGTCAGCCCTGTGATAGTCTGACGACTTGTCAAGGGTGTACCCTGCCTTCGCCCAATGTCAGCTGGGATCAGCTCCAGCGACCCTGAATAGGGGTCAGATAATGGATGGATGGATAGATTTTCATAAATAAACAATTGGTTCCTGATATTGTTGGCTCAAAAGTCAGTTTCACTAGAGTTATAGGGGTGAAAATTATATTTCTTTCTTTATTTATCTGTTCATTTGTCTCAATGCAGAAAAAGAGGAAGAGCGCCCAACGGCATTTTCTTATTTTTATCTTTTAACTATTTTTTTTTTTTTAGAGGGCGACCAGCGCCCCCAGGAGGTGGCACTCAAGGCGACCGCCTACATGGCCTATGCCTTAAGCCGGCACTGTGTTCTACTGAGATGCAGAGGTGGTTTCGGAAGGTCAGAACAGGGTCAACAAAATGACCACAAACCCTTGCAGCTGTAGAAATGATGACTTGGCGTGTGTCTCCCACACAGACAGAGCTTATATCGGTCTGTGGTCCACAGAACAAAGCAGTTCAAGGCGATTCACCAGCTGCCTTGATAATATGTGGACACAAGAAGGAGGGAAAGTAGAGAGCGAATTAAGAAGTAGAAGAACAAAAGGAGGAAAGTCAGTGAAATCGCAGAAGCGAGAACACAAAGGAGGAGGGGAAACGGTGTGTATGAGAGTGTAAACGATGTGATTTGGGCAGGCATTTGTTCCCCTTGAGCGAGCTTGATACCGTTCTGTCTGAATAGGGGGAACATATTAAGAGAACCCTGCTGCTGTTGGATTTTGGCCGCTGTGGTACAACAGCATATCGAAAAAGTGAACATATTCAAGAGAAGGTCAGTATTAAAGCAGCAGCAACCCCTCTCTGTTTCCACCTATACGGAACAGATGTGCTCACAACTCCAGCTGTCGCCAGATGTGGATATAAGACCATCTGCATGTTACTGTGTGTGTGTATGTGTGTCTTTTGAAAGCTGCAGCTTACACAAGTCAAATTGAGTAATGTCACTATTTTTGATGATTTGATTCTTATACACCTACCTCTCCAATTACCCCCCCGTCAGGATTATTGTAGATCCTCGATCGCCTCGAGGTGAATGTTGGCGGTTTTATGGGAGGAAAAACAGCTCAACGTTTAATTACTGGAACATAGTTTGGAGTGTGTACACAGACTTAAAGCATCTTGTCACACTTCTGCATTAAAAAAAAGCCGATCATAAAATTCTGCTGCACAAACACACTTTGATCTCATGTGTGGTCAATTATATCCTGAAGACTGACTCTATTCCATATACTGACACACAAACACACACACACACACACACACACACACACACACACACACACACACACACACACACACACACACGCACACACACACACACACACACACACACACACACACGGTAGCATTCAAGGCTCATATGTTCATTCATTTGGCCGGAAATATCTAATAAACTTAACGGTTATATCGATGAAAACATTTCTTAAATTTAAAAAAAAAATAACAAACCCACAGAGCTTTTAGAAAGGTGCTGAATAAAAGTAAAGCTTGTCAAGTTGAAAGTTAGTGTGGGAAAAAAACGGATAAATGGCTGAGGGTTGACGGTAAGCGCCCGGCTTCACTCCGGTGCCAATCCCAAGTGCTAAGCGACAAAAGGAGGCGCAAAAGACCAGGGTGAACATTGGTTCAGTGTTTTCTCGTTGGAGTCAGCTGAAGGAGTTTCAAGGGCTGAAAAGCCACGCCGAGGTGGTCATTTTACTTCTTGACTGATAAGCTAAAGCTACGGTTTTCTTGATAGATAACGTTAGCTAACTAGGAATGTAACGTCATACAAGCACTGTTTTGTCAGATCAACGTGCATGACATAGACTGTATATAAGAAGTGGACTTAGTCACCATGTGTCACCCATTGGCTTGTGGACTGCCGTTTTTGAAGCCTTGGTTTTGACATTTTGGCCGTCGCCATCTTGGTTTTTTTGCAACCAGAAGTGACATGAGAGGGTGGAGCTAAGTACAACCAAACATCAATAAGACATTTTCAGGCAACCAAAAATGTTATAATTAACTTTCATGAACTGAAATCACACTGTGAAAGGGTTAAAGTTGTTGGACAAAAACACGGACAACTCCCAGACCGGACAACGCCGTGGTAGCGACCTTTCAATCACAAGGTAGCCACGCCCTAAAGCATCCCCTGTTTTACAGTCTATTTGACTCTAAATGGAACCATAATTTACTAAATGAACATCATGCTGTATTGAAGAAGACTTGAAACTAGCGATTGAGACCATAAACTCATGTTTACAATGTTTACTGAGGTAATAAATCAAGTGAGAAGTAGGCTCATCTTCTCATAGACTTCTATACAATCTGACTTCTTTTTGCAACCAGAGGAGTCGCCCCCTGCTGGCTATTAGAGAGAATGCAAGTTTAAGGCACTTCAGCATTGGCTTCACTTCTCAGACCCGAGAGTTTCCCACTGGTTTCAAGGGCTGAAAAGCCACGCCGAGGTGGCCACTTTTCTTCTTCACCGCTAAGCTTAAGCTACGGTTTGCTATCAAGCTAACGTTAGTGTACTAGGAATCTAACGTTACACCGACACGGTGACATAAATGCACATTTCATCATTTTATCACCGGTTTCAATTGGGATGCTTGTCACAATAAATAAAGAACATGATGAACATGTCTCTAAATTACACTAGCTATCCTCTTCAATCTCTATTTTGAGGTAATTTTTGAAGTTAGAAAACTGTTTTGTTTGGATTCGTTTGATCAATGTGCCATGGGCAGTTGTAGCCGAGAGTTACGTTGTGCCTATATTTTATGAAGGTAATAAAATAATAACATAGAGGCTCTGTACTCTGCATCAAGGAGGCAACAAAACAGCTTACACAGTTAACGTTACTGTAGTCATTTCTGTCATTAGGGTGACTGAAAAGCTGAAAAAAAGAGACCAAAAAAATAAAAAAAGGAAAGTCATTTTTTTGTATGATCCTAGAATATAAAACCTGATGAGACATATAAAGCCATAAAAGTGTTATGAGACCCCAGGAGACGGCAGATTAAAATGTGCAAGGGCGATTTCCACCAATAAAGGTGGAGACAGCGGCTGCTCCACCGCTGTGCCGTGCTCCACCAGGCAAAGAGAATGGTCTGAATGGATTTCAGCAACCTTCATAAAGCCAGGACTAAAGCCACTTCACAAAAGGGAATAGAAACCAAGCCAATCAATTAATGCCCCCCGACAATGACGAGCAGAGACGGAGAGAAATGCTTTCAGACCTGGTGTACGTTTGAAACTTGCTGGGTTCCAGCATCCTGTGGCATTGAGCAGCAGAGTCAGGGTCTACTCTCTCTGCATGTTTCGCGGCTGCTTTCTTTGTGTGTGTGCATGCGTGTGTGTCCTAATGTGTTTGTGTGTGTGTGTGTGTGTGTGTTGAAAAGCTCACCATTGAATGAGTACATTCAACAGAGCGCCGAGCTCTTTAAATGCCAATGAAAATAAAGAGAGGGAAATTGTAGGCACTCTGAAGCAACAGGGAAAAAACCAACAGAGCGAGACAGAGAAAGCAAAACCTTACAGCGCCAAGAGAGACTTCACAAGGTTTAGCAGCCCTCCACTCAAATATATGGCGGCCATAAATCCTCCACTTAATGTCCTTTGGGCTCCACTTTTTATGGGTAGTGACAATGACAGTGAGTGACTTCTTTTTTTTTTTTTTTTAAAGTTAATCAACACAGCAAAATTTCAACAAGACTGTCTGGGTAAACTCCAAGGTTTACTCTTTCAAAAAGTCCCGTTCTGGTAATGAAAGTAGACATTACGCTCTGCTGCACTACACAAGACATTCAAAGGGATGTAAAATATTATGTTTCCACTGAAGTTTGGAGGGAGTAAATCATTAAATAGAAGCAGACAGCCCAATACATGATACTGTTCAGAAGGCCACACTTAGTTGGTGAAATAAATGTGTTAGGTTTCCTTTTTTGGCATTGTTTCCAGACTCCAATGCGGCCCTAAAAATGACATTTGTAGTGACAATGCAGATGACTAAAGATGTTAAGTATCAGCAGTAAAATCTACTCCTCAGGTATCAAATGTAACATCTACTGCTTTGTGACAAATGGGCCCTTTCAGAGAGGTAAAATATTAATGCACAAAAGCTGTAGGGAGTATTTTAATGTAGGTGGTCAAACTGCTTCATACAGCCTCAGATAGTCTCAACTCCAACAATGCATCCTGTCATCATATCACATAATATCCTTTCAGGCAAATGAGCGTTAGATAGCACAGGGGGGAACAGATAGCCTGTCTGCCTACCAGCATCTCTAAAGCTTTCTAAATGATGTTTTATTTAATCCGTAACAAAAAAATGAAACATAAAAATGTCAATTCAACCTGCTGTTTTATGAATTGTTGTATTAACTGTTTCTTGGCTCTGAGTAGTTGCCAGGCAAACACCTCCATGCAGAAAGTTACCGGTCCCAGCCAAGAAATAGTCTGGCACATAACCTCACCATAAAATGGCAAAACATTTTTATAGGTATTAAACCAACAAGATATAAAGTGAAAGATTTAGAGGTTCTGGGAGGCAGATTTTGTCACCGTTGGACAGAGTCAAGCTAGCTGTTTCCCCACGTCTCCAGTCTCCAGTTACTTTAAAGGTGCTAAATTTGAGATTGGGAGCATTTCTATTGCCTCCGCATGGCTCTCAACATGGTGAGCGCTATATGCTTCCGCGATGACGTTCGTCGGTTGAGACGACGTTATCAGCTGTAACTGCCGTATGAGAGCTAGACAGTGGGGCACGCTCACATGCACAAACATGCACTAAGAGCACGCACATAGCCGGGAGAAACTCGGATTACAACAAACACAGAGGGAGAGCGACTTCATTCTCTGCTCAGGTAGACATTACTCTATATCTTTACATAGCAAATAGTTGTTTGCTCCTATATTGATGCTCTGGATATTGTATAGAGCACCTTTAAAGTGCTATTCCAGCTATTTTCTATTGCACTTCCATAACGTTGGGGGACTCAGAAGAGACACATTTCTTTTATTATTTTTAAATGGTGAAAGATTTAAGCAGGATTATATCATCAGGGTTATTTTTTCGAACTTTGGAAAGCTCCCTCCGGAGCCACAGAAGACATTATACAACTGTTACAGGCTGAGTTGTACTTCTCATGATGATTCATCTGAATTTCACGTGTAAAATCAGTGGACTTCCCATTTAAACGGACAGTGTGTAGGCTTCGGCAGCATCTAGTGGTGTGGTTGCATATTGCAACCAAACGAGTAACCCTCTGCTCACTCCTCCCTTTCCAAGACTGCGGTAACGTGAGCTGCCGAGTGCAAAACCGTGGTAACGCCCTTCACCTCGCCCAGAGGCCATCCTTACCTTAATAACACTACTTTGGCGCAACTGAAGTCAGACGGCGGCTGGTGGTACCACAGTTTAGCACTCTGTGTTTGGTTTGTCCGTTCTGGGCTACTGTAGAAACATGGCGGAGCAACATGGCGGACTCCGTGAGGATCCTATGTAGATATGAACGTCTCATTCTAAGCTAACGAAAATACAATGACTCTGATTATACACTTATGAAAGCATAGTTATGAATATTATATTCCATTTCTGCTAATAGATCCACCGAAATGTTACACACTGTTCCTTTAAAGGTGCAATATTTTCCTTTGAAATCTAGTTGAATAAAGTCTCATAAAATACAAACATACTCACAGTGCCAGTAAAATTAAATATAACCACAGCATTTGTGTAAATGCACTTATTCCAACTCCACTTCACGTACAGATCCAACAGCCTTTTTGTGTCATATATATAACGCCTTAAGCAGCCTGTGTCTTTTGAAGAAATGAGAATCGCTCTCAAAATGTTTTCAATTTTCTTCTTTTTTTTGTGCGCGCTATTAAAGCTCAACCATAAAGGCTCTGTGGATGGAAAGGCTCGTCTTTGTGGATATTGTTCATGGGAACTTCTGGTTTGATGATTACTCATGTTTTTACACCCCACACTTTGTAACTGGTCCAGCATAGACAAGTACCATCATTCGCTGTGGCATCGAGGTGTTTCAACAATCATGTGCATGCCCAAACAATACTCCGTCCAAGGATTACTCACTGTTTTCTTTGGAGAGTCAGTTTGTTTTTCTATTTTGTCCATATTATCCATGACTCCGTATACCCGAGCTCTGTGATGTCAGCCTTTTCTCTCCATGTTTCTGGGTTGTTCACAGTCGATCTTGATGGCTCATCAAGTTGTCATGGCCTTCCAGCTTTTACAGCATTCCTTTCTTTATGTCCCGAGCGTTTCTCTTTTTTTTTTTCATCAGTGCACACTGGCTGCGTTGTAAAATAAGCCCCATGAGCAGACCAAAAGCTTTGAGGTGCACTCAAGGCCAGGTACGTCGTGTTGATATTGGAGGAGTCCCGCCTTCCCTCGGAGTGTGATGCCACTCTGGGCTTGGCCTTCCTTTTGGAGGAACAGTAGGAGGTTGCTGTCTTTGAAAGTCTGCCTTCGTTTTTTTTTGTATGTGTGAAAACAAAACGAGAGAGGGCCGTGTGGGAGAGGAGAAGAGAAGGAGAAAGTTTGGTCGCCACGGCCTTGGTTTCATGTTTAACAGAGGAGCGATCATCAATAGCAAGAGGAGGAGGAGGAGGAAGGGATGGTGACTGAGTGACTGCTAGCCCAACAGACATGATAGATGTCTTTAATAACCTCTGGCTGCTTTTTTAGTGTCCTCCAGGATTTGTTGTTATTAAGATCTAGGCTTATTATGATGACCAGCTCTCTCATCGACTCCCACATCACGCTGGGCGTCAGTCCAGACAGTCAAAATAAACACAGAGTCAAAAGCCCCCCTGTACATGTGCTGATGTGGCACTTGTTGACGGTGCCAGCGTGTCTAAGTCCCGACCGAGGAGTACGTGGATTCACAATAGTCAGCAGTGAGGAGAAAAAACATCCTGCTCGGCGATCACCTGTTGCACCTCAACGCCCTGTGGCCAAACATCACTGCGTTGTAGCGTAGATTGCAAGAACATGTTTGGGTAAATGTCGTTTGATGGTTTTAATAAGCGCCTCCATTACGAAAAGGAAGGAGGAAGGAGCTTGTTGGGACCGCGGGAGCCATAAGAACTCATCACCGATGAAAATGATTTTACTGTGCCTCCATTTCTTTTGAAAATCACAAACACTCAGTCCTTTAGTGTGTCTAAGTAGCTTCATCCCAAGCATAGATTTGGTGAGGGCCCATGTTTTATTAATTTGCAGATGAGCTCAGCTATTGATGGCGTTGGCCGCCCGTGGGTTCAATTAGGATAATACAGGGAGAGGGGCAGATTATGGGCGGCCATTTAAGTGAGGGTATATCTCTTCCTGACAGTTATAGTCCAAAATGCAACAAATTGCACCTCGGTGGCTGTGAGCGGCGCCATATCAGTCCTCTGGTGATGAAACATGCCTGTGTGGCAGGTCAGCCGTGTGGAGACGACACCAGGCTGCGTGAGCCATGTAGCCTGTCCTCTCTGAGCTAACAACACGGGCCTGAGTGCAGCCTATTCCCATTCAGTTAATAGGGGCCATTTAGAAAACAGCGGTCTATACGGCGGTGCGCTGAGTGCATGCTCTACCCAGCCAACCCTAAACAGTCCCACTTAGCGCCGACTCTCTCTAAACTATTGCACGTCTTCTCTCCGGCACTCTCAGGGTTTGAAAGCCTGTGAGTGTTGACAGCTGAGCAGGGCAAAACTGAACCACGTAAACATCACGTTTTACAAATACAAGACAGGGTGTGGGAATATTCTCACGAGCAGCCATAAAAGGAGGAACGGTTGTGGGCTGCATGTGGGACGAGAAGCTCGCTCACAGCCTTTATTTCTGTGTGCTGGGGGTGAACATTTATTATGATTGATCGGGGCCTTGACTGTAACTTCGCTGTGCAATGAAAACAGTCTACTGTACATTGTCTCTGGAGCGCATTGTGTGAAATTGAATAGGGAGGCCATAAAGTGGAACCGGAGACACTGACCCCAAGCATGCCGAGCCTGTTGGTTATCTTACTTTTCTGTTCAGTCCGTTCAGAGCTTTAAAACGGCAGACAGCTCTATAGAGAGTGTTTGCTTTCTTTTTCTTAGGAAACGCAGACTGTTTCTCAGCTGCATGTTTAGGCTAGAGTCAGTGAGATAACCCAGTCCTCCTCTCCACACCCGGACAGCAACAGTTGGGGAACGAATGAGCACTCACAGGAGCAGCGTAGGCCGGTTTGTAGAAGATAAGGAAGAAGATCCTCTTCTGTTTTTGTTTTTACTCAAGAGCAGGTCATTACAGTCTGAGTGCTGTGCCTTCGTAGCCATACATTTAGTATTTTAACAACCTCTATCCTCAATTTGAGTGAACTGGCTTGCTCTGCCACTAGGTTAAAAGAGCAGTGTGTGTAGGATTTAGTGACATCTAGTGGTGAGGTTGCAGATTACAATTTAAACTTCTCCAATGTGCCAAGCGTGTAGGAGAACTACGGTGGCTGACGTGAAAATGTGAATGGCCTCTACGAACCCAACCCAAGTCCGAAAGAGTAGGAAATGAGCCCGACTCCAACAGTCATTCTGTTTTTTACTCGCGTTTACACACATTTTGTCGGAAAAAATAGACTTGAAGCGTAAATAAATGCTTCAGTTCAGGTTGCGATTACGTGGGACACAGCTGAGACGGAGCCGTGCAGACAGCTGCTGCACAGATCAAAATGAGAGCATATCTGAGTAAAAAACACTTCTGACACCCTCCAGTCTAGACATGCACAGGGTGGACGGGAATGATTGAAAAGTATTTTACCGTGTTGGAATATATGGGGCATTTGCAGGGATACAGTGATTAACGATCTTAAAGAGATAGTGAGACAGGGCCGTAAAGTGGGGGGCCAATGGCTCCTTGGTCCCCCTACTTCCGGCGTACAATACTTGCCAACCCTCACGATTTTTCTGGGAGACTCACGTTTTCCATTGCCCTCTCCCGGTTTCCTCCCGGGGTCACAATTCTCCTGCATTTCTCCCGATTTATGGCAATTCTTTGCACCTTTTTATCGTTTTCGTTATCCCAACCTGTTTTTGTGCAGTGTGTATAAGCCCTACTGTTTCCATCCACATGGCAATAGAGCTACACCAAGTGTCTTTTCCCGGTGGAGGAGAGCTGCTCGCGACACCGTGGCGTGGTTTGAGCTGCACTCGCCACACATCACAGCATCACAGTAAAGCCATAGTGGTGCGGCGCAAGCCATTGGAAATAACGGGTTTTAGAGCGCAGTGGTGACGTTGTCACATTGTGTCTGAAAGGACCTTCAGTGAGTGAAAGACAAGAGATGGAAATGGAGAGTACTAAGAGAAAGGAATACTCAAGCTGAAGCAAAAAATGAATGAATGAATGAAAACTGATGATTAGTAGCCTAGTTTATACCAGAGATTCAAACAAGTTCACGCCAGAGGGGCGAATTATTCCGTTTCCTTTCCTGAGAATCCAAAGTAAAATTAAAAGTAGGCCTTTTTAACAAAAAATGCTGTTGCAGTGTACTTATTATTTTGCAATTTACATTCTTTAAGTGCAGGAAACAGTCTCTGAAACTCAAATTTTTCTCCCCCTGACCACCACTTTGGTTTTGAAATCCTCCCTATGTTTGAGGTCTCAAGGTTGGAAAGTACATCGAAAAGTTAACACAGAGGTTTGTCCGTTCTGGGCTACTGTACAAACATGGCGGCTGGCTCCGTGGAAAGGGGACCCGCTCATTCTAAGGTAACGAAAACACGACGGTGATTATACACTAAAGAAAACCTTATTAATATTATATTCCATTTCTGCAAATAGATCCCCCTAAACGCTCCACACTGCTCCTTTAATAACCTCTGTCCTCAACTTGAGTCAACTGGCCTGCTCTGCCACTAGCGCCAAATATAGAAAATAATACTGTACTTTCACAGAAAACACAATCACAAATCCAGAATCTCTAATAATACTGTATGAAATCCACTAATCCAGTACTTGTTTAATCTGTCAACATGGCTGCAAAAAGATGAAAAAAAGACTTTCATAAATGCGGTAAACATCCCCAATATCAACTGAAAATCTATCCGTCTTAATTCCTGACCTGTAAAGTACTCCATCATCCCGACTCACTAACCCTTCCCTCTCCTTGTTCGCCTGCCACGGCGTTCCCTATTCCCCGCTCCAGCCAGGCCGGGGCAATAGGGCACCGCTAATGTGCTCGGTGGGTCATTAATTCTTCGGATGGCCGTGGGGGCAGCGGCGCAGGCGAGCTTTGTTGTTTGATGTTGGGGCGATATGGTGGTGGGGAGGCAAAGCAGATGTTTGCGTTGGCTGGCGAGGTAAAGCTGTATACTTGATGCCAACCCAATCGCCATCTCATGCTAGGCAACAGCTGCCCAAATACGCTTCAGCCAAAGTCTGGCAAAGAGAGGCAAGGGTGACCAGGTCAGCTTCAGCTCACTTTTACTCTGACATATTTCATATTTTGAATATACCAAAGCATCTTCTTGAAGGACTGTCCTGTGACCAGTTTTGTTCTCCAAAGTCTGGAAGCTGAAGGTGAACCAGACACTGATAAATCTAAAACATACAGTAGTTTGTCTGCCTGTCTGTGTTTGTTGTGTGTAGCTGATGTTCACTGTGCTTTTGCCTTTGAGGAGAGATGAGAATCTCAGCAGAGAGAGGACAAAAAAGAAAAGGAAACCAGAGACTAACCCAGATTTTTTCCGCTGGCCACGGTAAAAATATAACAATGTATGCGCATACATAGACCCCAGAACAAGGACAGTTCATTTAACTCTCTCCTGCCTCTCCACTCAACTGATATGAGCCATTCATCACCGCCCACCTTCATATCTGCGTGCTGCCCGGAAAGGACAGTGTGTGTGTGTGTGTGTGTGTGTGTGTGTGTGTGTGTGTGCGTGCGCGTGTGTGTGTGTATGTGTGTGTGAAAACAGATTAAAGATAAATATCTTCTACGTAGCCCACACGTTTTGACCCTGTTGTAGAATCCCCCAGGCTTCATGAGATGCAGAGACCGCGAGGGATACGATTTGTGTCCAGCTAACACTCAGAGTGTGCTGCCCTCTACTGCTGCTTTCATGAACATCTGGACTCTGAACATCTGCTGTTCACAAAATACACAATGGGAGTATTTATGCTTAACAATACTGTGCTTGTATCTTTTACTTTTTTTTTGTTGCACTTTGTCCTGTTTAAATGAAGACATTCGGTAACACTTCATTTTACAGGTCTGCGGTGTTAACTAGCAGGTAACCTATTTAATTACCCCAATATTTACCTGAAAATGTATCGAAAATTATTTTATTATAAACATTATTTAATAATTATATTCCACTATTTCCAAATAGCTAATCATTTATTTAATATATTTAATAATACATTTAATTTATTAGCAAATAACTCAATTTGAAATTTCTTTAAAAAAAATCCCTGAATCATGAGATTAGCTACCAGGTTACATTTGTGTAGAGATTAAGTCACACAATAGTGAGATTTGTGGTTTAGTTTTGGTTTTCCACATCCGGTGAAGAGCATCGCACACCTGCTTCTCAAGCCTAAGGGCCCTATTTTAACCATTATATGCTATTTAAGCATCTAATTATTAAATTTTTCGATAAATTTTGAGGTAAATATTGTGGTAATTTGGCAGTAATTCCAAATAAATTTCAAACAGGTTACTTGCTAATTATCACATAATTACCATGAAATGTAACGAACCTGTAAAATGAAGTGGTGCCAGACATTTTAGTTATTTTGTGCATCTACTCATCAACCCTTCACCCTGAATGACATGATGCATCCACATGTCTTTTTCTAGTAAAGTGTTGTAAACACTGATCTCTACTGCAGTGTGTGTATGTTACCAGAGCACTATAATAGTTTAAAGGGAACATATCATGAAAAACTCACTTTTTCAGTGCTTGTGCACATACATTTGGGTATCTGGAGTTCCTACCAACCCACAAACTAAGTGCCTTACCCACATCACAAAACATGTGATTCAACAAGCCATTCAGGTTTGGCTCCCCTTCATGTCAAATCAACCCGCTCTCACGGGAAGGCGTATAAATAGCACATTACATGACATTCCGCGTGTCAGGAGTATGCATTTTAGCCTTTTCGCGTGTCATTTGTATACCGTGCAAACGTTCGCAGTTAGGTTTAGGCAACAAAACCACTTAGGCTTAAGAAAAACGTCATAGTTGGGCTTAAAACGAGTACGTAAACTAAGTAAAATACGTACGGAAACAACAACACAATTACTGAAAACAAGTCACAAACGTCACTAGTAACTTACAAAACACCGGCCTGGAACACGGGTCTCCTGGTTAAAAGTTCTGTGTTTCTTGGTCAATCAGATCAGGCTGGTCTTTTTTGGGAGGGGATCTTAAAATGCTAAAAGTAGACACCCAAAACACAAGTATGCACTTGGAAATAAGCATGATATTTCCCCTTTAAAAAGCGTAATAGGGTATTAATTGAATTTGCATTTTGGGGTAAATTATTTCTTTAATATGTGATAATAAAATTTGGGTTTTCACTGAGACAATATTTATCCAAGATGCCGCTAATTACATCCTCTCCTTAATTACACAAAACTTGCTCGACTCTAATGTGATGTTTGCTTCAAGATACAAAAGGCCGCTCAAAAGACGCATATCGCAGAAGAAGCCAAGATGAAAGGTTCACTTACGACTCATTAATTGTCCCTCTCTATGTGCTGCTGTACTGCATGTTTCAAGATAATGAGAAGGCACGCACCTGAGACAAGAAAAGAGCTACGTTGCTGCGACGCAGGAAGATTGCTAATCCTGAATTATCATTGGCTCATTCGTCATCTCTAACTTAGTAGAGGTGGAGCGAGGGAATCAAAGTAGGCGAGTAATGAGGACCCACAGTGCCCGGCAAGGTAACCGTGGTTACGTGTGGTGCATTAATGTATGTAATCTGTTACTGTGTCTGTGACAAGACAAGGACATGTAGTGTGCTAATTAAAGAAACCTTTCACTGCTCCGCGCTTAGACACAGGTCATATCTCATTAATGATGGTCTCGATGCATGGGGAGTCATTCATTACTGGCCATTTGGAGGAAAAAGGGAGGATGAGGGGATGGAGGGAATTCCTGTTTGCACATACAGCACATAGCATAAAAAGCTAATAGGCATTTTCTCACAGAGGAACATTATGAATAGACCCAGATCCTTCCAGCATCACCACGTTACACATTCATTTTGTCATTTTTAAAGGAACAGTGTGTAATATTTCGGGGGATCTATTGGCAGAAATGTAGTGTTATTATGGTAAGGTTGGCCTCTGAGCGAGGTGAACGCCGTTACCACAGTTTTACACTTGGCAGTCCTGGAAAGGGAAGAGTGAGGGGTACTCAGTAGGGTGCGATCTGCACAACCCGTTCTCACTAGTCCCAACTCGTCAAATACCAGTTTGGTCAGTGCCCACTGGGATCAGAAACTGACGCGCTGAGGCACCCTTTAGCAACAGTTTGAAGTTAACATCAATTATGACCATTTCCTAACCTTAACAAAGTGGTTTTGTTAGTTCCTGTAAAAACAGAAGTTTATTTTGAAAGGACACTATGCATGTAATGAGCGTATATTGATACACCACCCCTGGTCTAGGGCTGTGTATTGGCAAGAATCTGGCGATACAATACATGAACCAGGGGTTACGATTCAACATATTGAGATTGACCAAGCGGCGTTATTTGAGAGTCTGGAGTGAGAATGTGTTGATCTGCAACCATGATGGCGCCAAATCCTGCATGCTGTACCTTTAAAGAAAAGAATTGTACAAAAAAAAAGCCTTTGTTCAAAAACATTAATTTTTATTTTTTAAATGCAGGGGTATTTACAAGAAAAAAAAAAGAGTCAATGGCAGGGCTAATGTCATGTACAATACTAAATACAAAAAATATATCATTGAAAAAAAATAAACCACATCTTCAAAATGCTTCATTTCTGACGCACCAGTCTCAGAAAAATAAAAGTAAAACAGCTGAGCTTCCTCCTGGGATGAGTCAATGACACCAATCCCGCTTTAAGAAAAAGGAGAGACGCACAGCCTTATGGTCAGTGCTTGTACCTGGATGTTCAGTGCACAGGGACACACACACATACAGCAACCATCGAATGGTAGTGCACAGGCAGAAAGGCTCGTCTGCAATCAAAAACAGCATTTTAGTGGCTTCAGTAATATATTGCAAACTAAGCCTGAGGGAATGTCTTTTTGTTCCTAAAGGCTGTACTGTATCCCCCCCCTCCGGACAGAAAGAACTACGTTTTCCTACATGCTCAAACGCCACATCAAACAGCACTCCATACAGTCAAAAAAAGTCTAAAGCAAAGTTGTAGGGTTCATGGGTGTAATCACTGTTTTTCGTTTTCACTTTGTGGTCATGGAGAAAACAAAGCTGGTAATGCTGTGATCACTACATTTTTCCATGATCACAAGAAAACAAAATAACGTTAAATCTTCAATCTATCTGACCTGATCTCATAATAATCTTCTAAATGATTCTCTCATGATCTCAACATAGTCAGCTTTGTTATCATGATCAATTTTTACATAAATCAATCAGTATTCTCATGATTATTAGAAAAGACATGCCAGATGTTATAATCATCTATAATCCATACACGTAGCGCAATCTCTACCCGAAATTGCTTCGTATCCGAGGTCATTATGTCGTTACGTAACTGCTGACAACCACAGGTGCACCATTTCATAGTGATATTATATGGACTCTCTCTTTGGTTGTAGTTGCATCAGTTTAGAATAATAAAAGGTGTTAAATTCTGATGTCAAATATGAGCAGTGACATTTGATTACAGACGATTATTCCCATGTTGTAGCTGTCGTCTACAGTGTTATTATTTAATGATCATGAGAAGACGGGATGGGTTATGTCGAGATCAATTATTCTAGTCCATGATCAGGAGAAAATAAAACAACACCTGTGCAAACCACTGCCAAAGCTACACAATATTTTAATAATCAACTATACAATTTGAATCTGCATCAGGAACAATAAACGTACTGTACTAATCGTTCAATATGGGATAAAAGCGCCATATTTTTTTACCCAATTCAGTGCAGAAAATTAGCAAACGTGTTCAAAATTCCCCATTTTGCAGAGTTGTGAAGTCGTTTAAAAATTGCAAACTGCGCTAAAACCAATCGTTTATTCCATGGCCTGACACTCCACTAAATTTAACTGAAATCTAAATGCTCTATAAACTAACAAAATAAGGAGAGAAAACCTAACCTCCTTGGCCAAGTTGACACCCATGGCTTCTACAGGTCCCTGTAAAGCGGTCCCCGTGTGAATATGAAAGCAAATGAGCAGTCCGAGACAAGTGCAAATCCTCCCTGAGACTGGTCTGTGTACTTACACAGACATCAGATTCAGCATTATACAACCCAAGTTCCCTACGAGGAGACTAAACGAGTCACACTGACCGGCCTAAAATTGTGTTTGGTGCCATTTCTGCAGCTCCAGTAGCACTGTTTTCATACAACATTTAAGACAAAAACACAGGGATTCACCATCATCACTCAGTCACAATAAGGCTCCGAGAGCAGCATGTAAACCAGACTGGTCAGAAATCAAGCGGATCACAAAAAAAAATGTTTAAGTTGATCACACAGTTATTATTGCTAAAATGATTATCACGTTTGATTTATTTGAATGATGGACCCCCTCCAGATACCTGACCAGGAGCTGGTCTCCATCCACAGATATGTAGAGCTGCGAGACACCGCAGTAACTGGAGATGGATGGGAAGAGCTGAGTGAAGTGAATCAGCATGTGGTGCCTCAGGGACTCTCCGTCCTCTGGTGGCTGACAGAGGGAGACATCAGGTCGTCATGTGTCTCTGAGCTGACATCGGCTCTGCAGGCTCTGGAAGTGGGCGTGCTTCAGGATGCGGTTGATCTGCAGGTAGGACACCAAGCTCATACGGCCGGCCAGTTCTGAGGAGTCACCGAAGCTGAAGGGGCTGCAGGGGCCCACAGCGCACTGACTGCTACAGCTGCCAGCCGCATGTTCAGGACTGCTGATGCTGCTGCTGCTCTCGCTGGATGACTGAAATGCAGATGTCATCAACATTAGCTGTGTGATAGCTGGATATGAACGTCAACATCCGTGGTTGTTTTGTCTAGATAAATTAAAGGCATCACAACTGAAATGCTTTGGGGTGATACATGCCAAAACTAGACATCAGAAAGGCCTCATTAGCCATGACGCCTCAGCGTCTATGCCTATGCGTTCTGTGAGGGCACCTCTAACGCACGCCAGGCTTACATAGTACTGCGGTGGATTGTACGTAGCATGCAATTTATTTTTATTTTCAAATCCTTTGTCAGACGGTCTTTGATAAGTTTGGCCAAACACAACTCTATGGCTGGATGAAAGAATTGGATGAGGAGGAGGAGCTTCTGTATCTAGAATGAATAAGGTTGTCGTTTTCAGGAGGTGCGCGTCTCTGCGGCTCTCTGCGAGCTCCGTAAACTATCTCTCTGCACAAGCTTTACTGCATAACTGTAAATTAGAAATAAGGGTGATTTCATGCCGTCCCCTAACCAGTTTGGTGCAGTTCAACAGAACTCTGGTGCGTTTGCCCATCTTGATCAGTTTGTTTATGCCCACAACATTATTCATTATTCATATTCAACATGAATTATTATCAGTTATTCTCAGACGGATATCGCTATTTGTTGTGTGTAGAGGTGCGTGTGTGTACAGTAGTCTGGCAGCGGCACTGAAACGGGGGAGATGGAGACAGACAGAAGAACATGTCAGCCAGCTGCGCCGCGAAGGTGTGGTGCGGTGTGGTTTGGGATGGGATGGAGGGAGAGCTTTTATGTGTATGTCCTTGTTGATCGTTTTGTTGTTGAGTTTATGTTTCTGTTTAATTAATTATCATTATTATTAATATTATTAATGTGCTTAAATGTTTTTTAACTTGTATGTTTTTTGCCTGAGGACCCCCTTGAAAATGAGATGGTGCATCTCAAGGGGTTTATAAATTCTGAAATGAAAATATCGTCTCTTATCGATCGCATGCCCCTGAATTGAATCGAAATAGTATTGTGGGAGACTTTATAATATCAGTAAATATTGTATTGTTGTCCAAAGCAACGATATAATACTGTATTGTGATGAAAGTAGTGATTTACACCCCTAGTCTTTACCCGATCAGACAGTGAAAAGTAGTTAAAACAGATGGGGTAATATTAAGGTACAATTTTTAATGCTATTGTTCCCCATTTGACACCTGAGATCTAATAATTCTCATAACTACACATTTCTTTGTGAGCTCATTGTGATCACCAACTAATAAAAGGTGACAATTCATCTTTTTTTCTTTTCAAGTGTCAACATCTACCAAAAACTACTGCTACTGAAAGGTTAGTGAAGGACAACTGTTTGCCCAGCATCTTTACAGTTTCATCATTACAATTTTATTTCCCTTGACAGCTGTTTGTACCTCAGAGTCCCAGGCATCCCGGCCTGGCTCAGGGGAGAGAGGATGAGCTCTGCTCTGCCGTTTGGCTTGAGGCACCAGGTGGCCATTCTCCTCATCACCACAGCTGCGCTGCCGTTTCCTGTTTGGGAACATACATACAGTCAGGGTCTGAAATTAACCTTTTTCCTCACCTGCCACTGTAGCAGGTCACTGAACATTTCTGCAAGTAGTTAACACAATACTACAACATGTGTTTGGAGCTACATGTCATCATCCAGCGTTACATAATGTCCTGTAGGCCTCACTCACCTGTTTTCAGTCAACATATGATGACACTAAATCAATCTCGGATTAGTTTCCTTTGTGTTTTGTTGTTACCAGACCGACCAGATTGAGCTAGTTTCCTGTCAGTCGATGGCCTAACATTTATCCTGTTATTTGGCAGGTGCTAAATTGATTCCCTGCATACAGTATATATGCCATCACACATATACTGTATATCATTGCTGTAACCAATGCAAATCCTATGATTTGTTACACACCCCTGTGATCAACATGTTTTAAATGGCTGCTGCAAGTAGTTAACACAGTACTATGAAAAGGATTTATTGAAAGAATAGGATAGCCCCTTGAGATGCAGCATTAAAAGACAGCATTACATAACAAACATACACTGCAAATACACAGATACACACAGCTTGCTCACCATCTCCCACCCAGCCCCCCAGCCCTCTGCTGTTATACAAGACAAATGTTATACAATGACCTTATTTAAATCAATTATATCAGCATAAAGAACAATTGTCTTCAGTTTATATGTAGTACAAATAAACTGAGGATCATAAGTACACACAAATTAAGCAACATACTACATATGTTACGAGCTATACCTCATCATCCAGCGTTACATAATGTCCTGTAGGCCTCACTCACCTGTTTTCAGTCAACATATGATGACACTGAATCAATCTCAGATGAGTTTCCTTTGTGTTTTGTTGTTACCAGACCGACCAGATGGAGCTAGTTTCCTGTGTCAGTCGATGATGGCCTACAGTATCTCTCACTACCTGAGTTAGTGAGCTAACGAACCTCGCCTGGCTTGCTGATTATGTTGAATATTCATGTGATACTATTAGACATTTTGGCTAACACTAAACCCTAATATAACTAACTACACAGACACTTAACAACGTAACGTAACTGTCTGTTAATTAGCATAAAGACTCGGGTGAACTAGGCTAGTTAAAAACAGCCAGTCACTAATGCTAGCTTACAAGCTAACGTCCCTGCTAACCAGCTACACCTTCTTACTTAGCTCTTAATAAACTATCAGACCACCTCAAACACTGCAGATAAATAGCAGAGTTTCCTTTGATAACTATTTAACAATCTCTACCAGAGTCCGAGTGAAAGTACAGCTGTTTTAGTTCAACCTAGTAACAGTGAAAGCCATAAAGCTAAACAACCACAGCCAACCGCGACAGTTGTGTTTACATGCTACTGCGCATGCGCGAAGACTAGAGATGGTGCTTTTACGTGCTGTCGGAAATAAATGTTATTATGTTATGCTAGTTTGAGAATCAAGAGTCGAGTTTTCTGTTGTGATGTCAAAGATGTAAAGTGTAGAGAGCGCGATAGTCACGATGATGATTCGTATCGTATCGTAAATGCGTGAGCCTGGTTTGATAGTTCAGGGTTTATGCCCTTTTCTATCCATAGAGGAAGGAGGAGGAGCCCAGTTGGTGCTGAGGCAACATGGCCCATGCCCAGCCAGTTGAGGAGTTTTTCTTTATATATATATTTGTTTTTCTTTTTTATATATATATATATATATTTCCTTTTTTCTTGTTTTTTGTATTTATATATATATATATGTATATATATATATACATATATATTTTCCCTTTTTTTATTTTTATTTTTTTTATTTATATATATATATATATATATATACATATATATTTTTTCTTTTTTTTCTTGTTTTATATATATATATATACATATATATTTTTCCTTTTTTTCTTCCTTTTTTTCCTTTTTCTTCCTTTTCATCATAACAAAATAAAATAAAATGAAATATGGATAAAACAAAAGGGAGAGAAAAATAAATTAAAGAAAGAAAAAAAATAAAGAAAGAAAAATAAATAAACAAATAAAATAAATATATATATATATAAATAAATAAATAAATAAATAAATAAAACTTTAAAAAAGCCAACATAACTGGGCAAGATCAATATCATGTGACTGTGTGTGTGCGCTTGAGAGGTGTGGGGGTGGCTGGCTGTCAGTCAGGGTGCAAATCAAATTAAGGCACGATTAAAAAAGAATAAAATAAAATAAAGTAAAATAAATAAATATAAATAGTTAGGTTAAAAAACTCCTGCAGTTAAGTTTTTTTTTTCCTTGTTTTGATTTATTTTTTCTATACATATGTACATATATTTTTCCTTTTTTAATTTTTTTTTTAAATGTTCTTCCTTTTCCTCATAACAAAATAAAATAAAATGAAATATGGATAAATCAAAATGGAGAGAAAAATAAATTAAAGAAAGAAAAATAAATAAAGAAAGAAAAAAATAAATAAACAAATAAACAAATAAATAAATAATAAAAAAAGAAAGAAAGAAAACTTAAAAAAAAAGCCAGCATAACTGGGCAAGATCAACATCATGTGACTGTGTACAGTGTGTTCGCTTGAGAGGGGTGGGGGTGGCTGTCTGTCAGTCAGGGTGCAAATCAAATTAAGGCAAGATTAAAAAGAATAAGATAAAATAAAGTAAAATAAATATAAATAGGTAGATAGATAGAAGTAAAAGAATGATGGCTAAAAGGATGGTGTTTAATAGGGTGATGGATAAAACGATGATGTGGTTGTATATGGTGTGTGGACTGTGATGACTGTAATTGAAGTGATGAACACCATTACATGTTTATAGGATACACGTATTCAATATGGTTAAGACGATTCTGGAAAGAAAGTAGGGGTTTCCGAGCTGCACGTAAAGGCAGCATGTAATAACATTAGCGCACATTTTGCAGTGCAGAATGTGCAGCACAACAAAACTGCTATTTAAATTGATTTATTAATTGAAGTTAGTAATGCATGTTGAATTTATTCATTTGTTTGTGCTATAAAAATGTAATTGGTCTTAATCAGACAGAGCAAATATTTGACTGACATAATGTTAATTTCCCCCAAAAGATGTCGCTGTTTACAACACAATGGTTTTATTCAACACATTGTAGCTGGATGTTATTATTGCTTTTCAGGTTGAAAATAAGACCGAGCTGTATCTTCAATAAAAACAGATCTTCAATGTGACAGAAGGCGAGTTGCAGCTCATTTCCCCATAAAACCAGTGGCTATTTTATATTAAAGTATGGAGCAATTTGCAGCTTAAGGATATTAGAAAAATGACAGTTTTGTTATTAAAATGCTGGGGAAATAAATCTGACAATGGTTGACATCTTCACAACCCGGAAGTTACACCCTATAGTGCAGCAGGTCCAGCCAGCCAATGGAGTAAAAAAAAAAACGCCTCCGCCAATGACTCAAGCGAAGGACGGAGGTGAGATTACCAGGGATCCTCAGCAGCAGCAGCGCTCCTGTTATTATTATAAAGGGAAATAACCACAATGGGCAGCACCGACTCAAAACTGAACTTCAGGAAAGCAGTGATTCAGCTGACAACCAAAACACAGGTACTATATATATATATATGCGCCTCCATGCAGTTGAATAAAGGATTAAATGGAGAGAGATATAGTGCGTCGATGAGCATCACCGAGGAAATGAAGATAACGCGTTATGATGCGGTGGCAAAAAAACAGTCTCATGTTGCATGCTTTTCAAACTCACATTCATTTATTCTGCATGAACGAAATGTTTATAAGGTCTGTGTGGAAAAGACTGCATGCAATCATACTCCAAAATATGTCGCATTTGTTAAGGATAAAGGATAAATGGTGGTCGATTATTCAATGTAGATGAACCATAAAGCTTTATTCAGGCTGTTTACGTGATGATAATAAACGATGGCGTAGCTAAATCCAAACTGATGACGTAGGTCTGGCAATGACCACGATTGCAGATGCGGCAGGTGGACTGTGCTGAGAGCCAGATCATGTTACCTCACTGCTGCTAGAACAGAGGTTGTGTTTACATTGCCATTATAGGTAGGCCCTGGATGAGCAATACAATGAAGACCATACAACCCATGTATATGCATTATGATGAAAAGGGGCAAAGTCATATTCTAATGCACTGCAAGATCAATCAGACCATATTCCAGTGATATAAAATGCTCCATTTGGCTCAGATTTGTGGGAATTGAAATAGTAAACATATTTTTCTACAGCCGGTGGAAGCCACAGACGATGCCTTCTGGGACCAGTTCTGGGCAGACACCACCACCACGGTCCAGGATGTTTTTGCTCTGGTGCCAGCTGCAGAGATAAGAGCTGTTCGAGAGGAATCTCCCTCCAATCTAGCAACCCTCTGCTATAAGGTACACTGATACACTGTCTTGTTTATGAGTTGAGATTGCACAGAGAGGCTAACATCATGGAATAATGTTGTTTTGTTAGAGATGTCTGTCAGCAGGGCACTGCCTCATGCTCTCAGATGTGGGAATATGTGAGTCAACTCCCCTTCCTTTTCTTTTTTCGCTTCCTGTCTCCTGGTGCCAGCTTCCGTTTGAAGCCGCCTATCAGAAACAAAACAGACATACGATCTAATTAAATAAAGAGGAGGAGAAGAGAGCCCTTGAAGCGGAGCTGATTCAAAGCGGTTTGTTGCCTATTTTAAACACAGGCCACAACATGCTGTTGGTTATATTTAGATAATGAATCATTTTCAAAAGTAAGTCTTTGTTAAAGGCCCAAAACAACAACACATGTCCCCATATCATGTTGATATCATGTGTACGTCCCATTGTACATGATATACACAGACTTTAAAGAGGACCTTTTATGCTCATTTTTAGTTGCACACTTGTATTTTGGGTTTCTACTAGAACATGTTTACATGCTTTAATGTCGAAAAAACGCTTTACTTTTCTCATACCGGCTGTGCTGCAGCACCTCTTTTCACCCTCTGTCTGAAACGCTCTGTTTGAGCCCCTCCCCATCCGAAGAGCCCCAGTCTGCTCTGATTGGTCTTCGGGACTCCGCTCCAGCTCCGCTCTAACTTGCTTTGTTTGAGGGTGTGCCAAATTAGCCACTAAGCAGGTATTATGCAAATGTATTACTTGGTGACATCACCACGTTACGGATGAAAAGGCAGGACTTCAAGCAAGATGTTTCGGGCAGTTCAGAAGCAGTGTTTCTGTGGGGGAGATTAACTCCCTTTGCCGTGGACTTTGGACTTTGTAACTTTGCAGACCTTTTACATGCACTAAATACTATATAACACACTAAAGAAAAGGGGAAAAAGCACAAAAGCACAATAGGTCCCCTTTAATGAACAATTTACGAGATGCTGCAGTTTGTTGGTATCTTTTCTCTCCACAAACAAAATCATTAGTGGCCACTTGATGGTAGTAAAAGAGTATTATATTATAAGTGGATGCTCACTGTAAAGGTTCTTCTCAGCCTCATCAAATAATTAGTATTTATACATTATTTACCATAATTTTGAATGGAACAACAAATCCAAAACACTAAGGTGTTTGTTATGGTTCTGTGCATGTTGACTGGGTCATCATTAACCGACTCGGAACCAACAATAAGAAAATAGGCACCAATGCTGGAGCAAATTTACGAAAATACATAAATTGTTTTTCAAAAATACTATATGAAGCTTTTTCTGTGTGAAGTACAGCGTGTCTGGGTCAGCAGATGTATCCACACCTCTCATACTCACTCTCACTGTCTCCTCAGGCCGTGGAGAAGCTGGTGCAAGGCGCCGAGTCCGGTTGCCCCTCAGAGAGGGAGAAGCAGGTGATCCTGAACTGCACTCGCATCCTGAGCCGTATCCTTCCCTACATCTTCGAGGACCAGGACTGGAGGGGATTCTTCTGGTCAACGGTGCCCGGTGCTGGGCGGGCCGGGGTGAGTGATTGGGCACAGGAAAATGAAAACCTCCCTTGCAAAAAGCATAAAAAAGACAGGTCTTTAAATAACTCTTAATAACACTTTTTATGAGACAGTGTCGATCATTTGCATAATCTTACTTTGAACACAACATGTTGTTTATTATTAAAAATAATGATCGACCAGTTACATAAACTAACTAACTCACTCCAATGACACAATAGAATGAAAGCATTCTGGTTCTTTTCACGTGCGTGCATCCTTCAGTTGATGAGCTGAATTGGTTTCCTCATTCCACTTGTAAGGAGGTGTATTTGACTTTTTCCTTGTAGAGCAGGAAGTATCAGCTCAAATGACCCATTTGTTCCAAGCCATGACAACTATTTCCATTTCACCATTTACTGTAAACCCTTTCTTTCAATGAATGCTAAAGAATAGTGTTCATCAAGTGGATCTATAGGCCATATAGACTGTATATAAGAAGGGGACATACTCACCGTGACGTCACCCATTGGTTTGTGGACTGCCGTTTGAAGCATTGATTGGCATTTTGGCCGTTGCCATCTTGGATTTTTGGCCATCACCATCTTGTTTTTTTTATAAATGAATAAGACATTTTTAGGCGACCAAAAGTGTTATAATTAACTTTCATTAACTGAAAACACACTGTGAAAGGGTTAAAGTTGTAAGCAGAAAACACGAACAACTCTCAGACCGGACAACGCCGTGGTAGCGACCTGTCAATCACAAGGTAGCCACGCCCTAAAGCATCCCCCAACTTAATCGAGTCCAAATCAAGTCCAAGTCCAAAGGCAGTCGAGACCAAGTCAAGACAGAGTCCAAAGCAAATCGAGTCCTGTTCAAGACCATAATAGGCAGTTGTGTCTTTCCGATGCTAATATAGTGATTAATGAGTTAGGTTGGACAGAAATAATCTATATACAATATTGATCTATCTTCTAACAACAAACAGGAGCAACTTGACCAGTTCTCAACAGCCCAAGTCCAAGACAAGTCCGAGTCCAACAAGGCATGAGTCAAAGACGAGTGCAAGTACAGACTCGAGGACTACAGCCCTGCCATAATTTACTAAATGAACATCATGCTGTGTTGAAGAAGACTTAAAACTAGCGACTGAGACCATAAACTCATGTTTACAATGTTTACAGAGGTAATAAATCAAGTGAGAAGTAGGCTCACTATACAATCTGACTTCTTTTTGCAACCAGAGGAGTCGCCCCCTGCTGGCTGTTACGAAAGTTCCCCATTGGCTTCACTTTTCGGACCCGGAGGTTGCCCACTTGATCTAGTCTCATCTATATGTTCATCCTTTCCAGACAGATGAGCTGGATGATGACGACGGAGCTCGACCTCTGGCCGAGTCGCTGCTCCTGGCTATCGCCGACCTCCTCTTCTGCCCCGACTTCACCGTGCACAGCCACAGGAGAGGCCCCGTGAGTACCCAGCGCCCTGGCACTATGTCACCAAGTATGTTATCCGATCAGCAGCAAAATAAATCATTGCTGACACATTACGAGGAAAGTGGTTAACATGATTTATTATTTTTTTTGAGCACTGTTTTCCTTCTTCCTGGTCTAACATTGACCTACTAACCTGTCACTCTAGTTTCTCCGAAGAGACAAAGAAGTCATGATTGATGAAACGTTGTCAGTCTCACCAGGAAGAATTCCTCTGTGAATGCTCTAATTGTATTATACAATGCTCATTATTGCACCATCGGTTCTACATTTCCTCCTTAAACCACAACATGGACAATACACTCAGATACAGTTCCTCTAAAGGAAGTTAAGAAAAAGGAATGTCCTCAGAAAAACAACAGCATTGGTTGTTTGTTTCATAAGACAAGCTGTGTTTACTGATAGTGCCAAAGCAGGAAGTAAGGAGATCGCATCTCTTACCAACAGTCTCCATTTAACCATGATAGCAATCTTTCCACAACCTTTACTTTTAAACGTTTAGTTCCCTAACCTTAACCATACCCTAACAATAGTTTATGTGATGTGACCATGATGTTTTCCCATTCTTAACCAAGTACAACAACTACACCTCAACTATACCTTGGAGAAAGTATAGACAACGATGTTAATCCTGCACTTCGAATAAAATGTTTTTTTGTGACCACATCCAGGACTCGGTAGAGAACATGCAGTCTATAGACAGCTGTGAATACATCTGGGAGGCAGGGGTGGGTTTTGCGCAGTCTCCCCCTCTCAACTACATCCATGACCTGAATAGGTGAGTCAGCCGGCTTTGCTTGGCAGCATCCCTGGCACTAACAGGCTTAACTCTCTCATTTTAACGTGGGTGATTCTTTTTTCTTTCCTGATCCTCTTCAGGACAGAGTTGCTGAGACTGTTACTAACCTGCTTCTCTGAGGCCATGTACCTGCCTTCCTCAACGGACAACAACGTCCTCAACCCTTGGGTGACGTTCTTCTGCTCCACAGAAAACAGGTAATGTGATGATGTGCACCCATCCAACCATCAAGTGAATTGTATCTCTTTTTTTTACATTTAAAATGCCACAAAAAGTGAAACCTTTATAAGGTAAGTTTACATTAATATGAATAAAGACTACCAGTAAGCAGAATTTAGCAAAGGCAGAGAATGCAAGAAACAAAAAAAACACTTCACTTACACTTCATCGACGTAAATTACTGCTCAGTGTGTCTGAAGAGATACATACTAGTGTTTATTCACACAAAAGTGTGTTGAACGATAGTACATGTTGGATATGTAGTGTATAGTATCACGTCGGCCACCGTAGTTCTCTTACACGCAAACGGAAGGAATTTCAGTTGGTTGAAATCTGCAACCTCACTGCTAGATGCCGCCAGATCCTACACATTGCACCTTTAAAAATAACTTTTTCCATGGGTATATATTGCTCAGGATTCTCATCTTCACATCTCTTTCCGTAGACATGCTCTGCCTCTGTTCACCTCTCTGCTGAACGTGGTGTGCGCCTATGATCCAGTCGGCTACGGCATCCCGTACAACCACCTGCTCTTCTCCGACTACCGGGAGCAACTGGTGGAGCAGGCCGTGCAGATCCTCATTGTGACGCTGGAGCATGACGGAGGGGTTCCCCACCGACCCCCCTCCCCGTCCAGCATGGAGGAACAAGAGGTACGACACCGAGACCGCCTCAAAGGAGTCAATCCAATGTCTATATGTGTTTAATGTCATCCAAGTAAATATCTTTATCTTTGTGCAGTCTACAGGCCCTGAGAACCTGTTTGTGAATTATTTGTCAAGGATCCACAGAGAGGAGGTATGTTGATTATTATTTTTATAAAATACATGAAGATCTTCCCTGTAAAGATGTCCAAAAGCATTCTGTGTCTCCGTTGGCAGGACTTTGACTTTGTACTGAAGGGCCTAGCTCGCCTGCTGACCAACCCGTTGACTCAGACGTACCTGCCTAACTCTACCAAGAAGATCCAGTTCCACCAGGAGCTGCTGGTGCTTTTCTGGAAGCTTTGTGACTTCAACAAGGTCAGAACAAAGAAGTAAAATTAGTGGGGTGGCATAGCCCAACATATCATAACTAGGGCTGTCAATCGATGAAAATATTTAATCGCGATTTATCGCAAATTACAGCCCATTATTTATCTGTTCAAAATGTACCTTAAAGGGTGATTTGTCAAGTATTTAATACTCTTATCAACATCGGATTGGGCAAATATGCTTGCTTTATGCAAATCGTATTCAAAATAGGTTTGCTATGTCGCCCCACTAAATGAAGAGTTTCTTCGATTAAGAGTTTGAGGTTTTAATTCAACAAAATCATCTTTGTGTTCCCGCAACAGAAGTTCCTGTTTTTCGTCCTGAAGAGTAGCGATGTGCTGGATATTCTGGTTCCTATACTCTTCTACCTGAATGATGCCAGGGCTGACCAGTGTGAGTCTCATCCCAGTTTCCTCGCAACAATTCCCCCAACAAGCCTCTACTATACTTTATTAACTTCTGTTTTATGGCTGCAGCCCGCGTCGGACTCATGCACATCGGCGTGTTCATTCTGCTGCTGCTGAGCGGGGAGAGAAACTTTGGCGTGCGCCTGAATAAGCCCTACACCGTCCACGTGCCTATGGACATCCCAGTGTTCACGGGGACTCACGCTGACCTGCTTATAGTGGCGAGTGTCTGCTGCATTACATCATCTGAAATGTTCTTTATATGCTGCCAAATTAAGACGCAGTCAATGCTCATTGCTGTCACCGTGTTTGTTTTGTAGGTGTTTCACAAGATTATCACCACGGGCCACCAGCGTCTCCAGCCTCTGTTCGACTGCCTGCTCACTATTGTTGTAAATGGTGAGTTGCTTTGGCGCCATCTGTCCGGCAATGCACAGATATTATTAGCAACATTTGAAAATCTCTTAACAAAGAGAAGCCACTTAAAGTCATCCTCTCAACATTTCTCCTCCTGCAGTGTCTCCCTATTTGAAGAGCCTGTCCATGGTGGCAGCCAATAAACTGCTCCACCTGCTGGAGGCCTTTTCCACCAGCTGGTTCCTGTTCTCCGTAGCCCAGAACCACCACCTTGTGTTCTTCCTCCTCGAGGCTTTCAACAATATCATCCAGTATCAGTTTGACGGTAAGAGAAAGATCACACGTGGGCTTGTATGGATTTGAAAAGCTTTTTTTTGGGTTGTTGTCAAGATGTAGGTAGATGAAGGTATTAGAAGGAGCTTTGTTACACATCTGCTCATTAAGTGAATCTGTCTCTTTCTTTTAACCTCCAGGAAACTGCAACCTGGTGTACGCCATCATCCGCAAGCGTAACGTGTTCCACCAGTTGGCAAACCTGCCCTCTGACCCCGGCTCCATCCAGAAGGCTCTGCAGAGGAGGAGGAAGTCTCCGGATGTCATTTCCCGCACCAGCTCACAGGAGACCGTATCCATGGAGGGCTCTCGTCCTGCTGTAGCGGCAGAGCCCGGTACACTGAAGACCAGTCTGGTCGCTATACCAGGTACCGACTCTGGCTGCTATTTGGATGTTAAACTGGCTCATTGGTCAACTTACTGCACTTTTCATATTTTATGAAATTGACTCTCTTGACTGTTTGGTGGATGTCTGTCCTTTAAAGCAGGGGTGGCCAAACTTTTTTTATTTAAGGCCATATACAGAAAAATATAATGAGTCACAGGCCAAACATTAGTAAATGTGTTGTTTCCAACCAGTTACACTGCAAGAAAATCAGTGTTTCTAGATCAGATCATAAATTTTCTATCGACACAACACTATTACACAGTTAAAAGTTAAACAGTTAAAACGAATTTGCGTTAACGTGTTATTATCGCGTTAACTTTGACAGCCCTAGCGCCCACTTAAAAGATTACAATGCAAGTGTAAGATGTAAATCTGTAAGTCTAATTATAAGATGTAACAAACAGAACAGACAGAATTATTATTATATAGTGTTCAAACTAATAATGTACATACAGTGCAATTTATTAGAAATATGCTCAAACCATTTTCTAGTTTATTTTACAGCTTACATGTAAGCATACAGTAAATTAAGCGAACTATGATTGTCTAACTAAGAGGACTGACAAATAAATACTTACATTTGTAAAAAGAAAAAGTATTTTTTAGCTAACCTTACTCAAACAAAATAAATTGAGTATTTGTGTGGGACTATTTTCAGCCGTGGATTTGTTGCACTAGCAGCTATTTACAGCAGCAAGAAAAGTGTAGAATTGACTCAAAATATAACTACTGCTAATAATAACTACAGTGCCCATGTTCATGGTAAAGAAGGAACAAGTGGTGTGGCTCACTGACGTGTTTTTTCCTGTGACACAGAGAAATAAGCTATAATACAGGTCTTGGATGGTTTTGTTTTTTTCATGGGATTTGTTTACAATAAGAACAAATATAGAAAATCAACAGATTTATCCTTCAAGTAGTGATTATTTCCTGTGATTCGTGGTTTTCTGCAGCCATTGATAAACTGACTGAGAAGTCCCAGGTGTCAGAGGATGGCACCATGGTGTGCGTTCCAAAGTTAGACCCGTCACAAACAGCCCACTCAGAGCAAAATGCCGCCGCCGGGACCAGCGACACAGAGTCCAACTCAGGGCGAGACAATGAAGTAAGTCTGTGTGGGTGTTTGTGTGAATGTGTTTGTTTATCAGCATGTTAGTAAATGTATTTCTTCACATTTATCAGGATGTTTTCTACACTGAAGCAGAGATGGAGAGACGACGTTTGTCAAGTGCGTCTCCGACATCGTATTGGGCTCCCACGTCAGAATGGGTCAGTAACTTCTGTTTGCTCTCAGCCTCTCTAAAGTTGAATGCGTAACTGATCTGGATTTAAATTTTTTTTGTCCCAGGTCCTCTCCTGGAAGTGTAAACTACCCCTGCAGACTATCATGCGACTTCTACAAGTGCTAGTTCCCCAGGTGGAAAAGATCTGCATCGACAAGTACGTAAACGCTTCTATTCCTCTTTGGTCCTTTTTTCATCAGAGACGCTACAGATGAATAAGGTAAAAATTTAACTGATAGATCACCATGAAACTTCCCCAGTTGATCACTTACATTAAGACAATTATTTTTGTATTAAAAGTTTTCTGAAATGTTATGTTTAAATATGCAAATGAGGCATTATCTGATGGTAACTTTTGATGAATTGTTTCACTGCAGGGGTCTGACGGATGAATCAGAGATCCTCAAGTTTCTCCAGCACGGCACATTAGTGGGCCTGCTGCCAGTCCCTCACCCCATCCTCATCAGGAAGTATCAGGCCAACGCCGGCACGGCCATGTGGTTTCGCACCTACATGTGGGGCGTCGTCTATTTGCGGTGAGTCGGCCGTAAGAGCCGAGCATTACGCAAACAAGTCGTCTATATCCACGTTGACTAACTATCTTATTTCGTTCTTCTAGCAATGTGGATCCTCCAATCTGGTACGACACTGACGTCCGCCTTTTTGAGATCCAGAGGATGTAGACTGAAAATGAGACTCCGGGGTTCCTCCTCACTCCAGTATCTGCTGGTTTCCCAGTAAACCTCACTGTGTTTAACTTGCCTCCCTAATCATCATCACAATGCGTACACCCCCCGACTTGGGTAGGAGAGTCATTCAGACGAGTGAGGTAGAGATGGGAGTTGATTGAATTATCAATATTGTCCATAAACAACTGTGTTTGTACGTTTCTTAAGACCTCAAGACCGTCGAATGTCTTTCCCGAAGGCTGCGGATCTTTTCCTGGCAACATATAGACGTGAAAGAGGAAACACTGTTTGCAGTCAGACTGGTTATAGAAGATGTGGTGCTTTCCCACAGGGCAACATATCCTGGACGGCACAATATTGGTGTTCCACATTATTTGTCGTACTTGCTATGCTTTAAAGTGCACTCTTTACGAGTTGTTGATATGGTTGTAGTTTATGTGACGATGTAACTCTGCAGGATTTTGGAGACAATTATACAGATTGTACGTTTTTATGTATAACGGACCAGGTTTTAATTTTGGGTCTGGATGGCTATATGCTTACAATGCTCGATGTTGAAAATTGTATTTTACGTAAATTATCCTGAAAATATATATTGATATGCATCTGTGAATTCTGTGTTGGTCACGTTACTGAACACTGATTTAATGGGGATTCTAATTAATTATTGCTGTTAAACCCTTTCAAGCTTCACAAAGAGTCACCATTTACTAGGGCTGCAACTTCCGATTATTTGCATTGTCGATTAATCTGTTGATTATTTTCTCGATTAATTGATTAGTTGTTTGGACTATAAAATGGTGAAAAATGTCACTGTGTTTCCCAAAGCCCAAGATGACGTCCTCAAATGTGTTTTGTCCACAAATCAAAGATATTCAGTTTACTGTCATAGAGGAGTAAAGAAACCAGAACATATTCACATTTAAGAAGCTGGAATCAGAGAATTTTGACCTTTTTTCTTAAAAAATTACTGAAACTGATTATCAAAATAGTTGGTGATTAATTTAATAGTTAACTATTCCATTAATTGATGAATCGTTGCAGCTCTACCATTTACTCTTCATGCACCATGTGGATCCTCACCAAAACTATAAGTCAACAAGAAACTTATCAATATAAAGTGCATTATAGTTTATAGAAAGGTCTGTATGGAGCTTGGCCACAACATGCTGTGTAAAGTGAATCTTTATATTTTGATCACTAGATGGCACTACGTCTCTCTCCAGCAAGCAATCAGTTAAATGTTTGACTTTTATGGAGAATATTTACAGAGCCACAATTAAAAGCCAGCTGACAATTTTCCTTCTCTCTACACCAATATATAACATATTTCCATCCAATTGCAGCTTTGCTTATGTCCAGTTTTTTATTTATTTTTTTTGTATTGGTTGACCAGAAATATGGGATGTCAAAAGGGATTGCAAGATGATTAACAGCATAAAGATACAATCAAAATATCTTTGAGAAAATACATTTTCTTTTCTACAACTTTTGTTATTTTCTTGTGAAGTACTGGGTACCCCTTGGGGCCTCTAAAAACACTTCAATTTAACAATTTAAGGAATAATCACCGGGGTTATTATAGTGAACTAAAATGAATTTAAGCAGTGAAAAATGTGTTTAGCAAACTGAAACTAAATATAAACTACATCCTTTAAGATTTAGTCTGATTAAAAAGCTAATAGAAATAAAATCTATATTAAAGCTAAAAAACTAAAATGTAGCTACCAAAAAAAAAGAGAATATCCGTCAACTCGTGACATTAAATCAGTGAAATTGAACAGACTTGACCTTCTAGGACACGGCGCTGTGCCGCAATTGCTTTACATCAGACACTAAAGTAGCATGACGATTAAAGATTAAACATTATGGCCATTCCTACACAGTTCTCCAACCATATATTTTGTATGTATGTAGACATACTTTTGAGACATTATAGCTGGCCCTAACAAAAACAAACCATCATAAAACTAGATTTTCTGTAGCACAACACATTCTGAAATCTAACTAAAACTAAACTCGAAAAGTCAAAACTAAAATAAAAAGTAATTGAAAATCCAAAATTATACCTTTGATAACCACAATTAATATAGACCATAATTAAACCTGTGACAAGGGGTCACAAGCAGTTATTGTTTATTTTTAATTACCGATTGATCAAATTTCATGGTCATAAATTACCACACGTGTAAATGCAATTGCCTGTAACATGCAGCACATTAAACATGACCCTCATGGGTAAATATAAATTCATATATGGTAATTTAAAGGTTAGCCAACTGATGACAATACATGACATTTTTTTAAATGTTAAAATTTATTAATATAACAAGTTCAATTTAAACATTTAATAAATAAAATAAATCATAAAATTGCTCTCCATGATAAAAATGAGTCCGTCTAAGTGATTAAGTACACCTCGAAGAGACTGGCGACAGAGTGCATACGGTAGAAGATTCCAAAAGGAAGTCCGATATTGACGATGGCCGCCCACATCGTGAATCTGTAGAATCTGATCTCGACGGGGTGATCGAACTGGGGGCGAGCACCGAAGGCTGGCATGATCCACAGCTGTCAAGACGGAGAGAGGGAATAAGCCTTTCAACAGGAAAACACTTTGATTTGTTGCAATGATAGTTAATAAGGAGAAACTTACGATGACGTTAGCGAGCAGCAGAAAGGCACAGACTTCCTTCAGCACTCTTCTCTTCCAACTTGGAGTCAGGAAGTAGGTGGACTTGTGGCTCTCCAGAACGACGGTCATCTCTGGATGTTCCTGGAAGGCGTGAGCGTTCGTGTGCAGAGCATCTTCCTGCATCACATGGAAGGGCTCCCGGTGGAGGCCCTCGATGATGAAGTAGTTCTGCAGGCCGAGCTGGAGCACCGTCAGCACGGCCCAGGACAGGTTGAGGGCGTTCAGGTACCCTCTGGCTCCCGTCGCCACCACTGCTATGATGGTGAAGTAGCTGATGATGAACTGTCCCATCGAGGCTCCCACCAGCAGCCCCACATCCAGGCTGCGAGTTGGGTTTTTCTCCGATACGTGCTCCCTGTGGTCCAGCCGGTAGATGATGCAGCCGATGACAGTGAAGACGGACATCATGCTCACGATCACTATATTCATGATGAAATGAATCAGCAGCGCCATGTTTCTCTTCTTCTCGTCCTCTGTCATAATCTCCACCTCGTACACTATGAACGTTACGAGTCCGGCCAGCACCAGGAGGATTCCCGTGACAGGTCCAAAACACACGTCCTTTAGACGGAACTTAACGCTGTGGTGGCTGTGATCCTCCACGAGCCGGCCGACGTTTTTCCACATGACGTAGGCCATCGCCGAGGCAAAGAGGCTGTACTCTATGTTGAAGGGGTACAGGTAGTAGAAGGCCTCTTTGAAGGTGTCGCACATCGAGTGATTGCATACACACTTATTGTCATCATAGCTGGCTGAAATGGAAAGTTTTGAGTTATTTTTCTCTTATTAAAAAGGTGCAGCATGTAAGATCTGGCGGCGTCTAACGGGAACGGTGACACGAGAACGGCTTGAACGGCCAGTTGAGTGGAGCTTTCCCTAGTGTCTTCGCAAGATCTGGTGGACATGTACCGCTGGATTTAACATTATAGACATGACCACTGACTATTTCTATAACAATTTAGCCACAGATTCACAGACTGACCACACACGGTCCTGACTTATACATGTCTTGTTTTAACCCAAACCACGATCTTTTCCCAAAGTATTTTTGTTGCCTAAACCTAACAAAGTTGTTGCCTGTGAAGATGGAAATTTATTTGGAAAAGGCTGGAGCAGAAATTGACACGTGCGTCACATGTTGCTGGTCATTCGTAGGAAAACAAATAGGAAATGAGAAAAAACTTTGATATTATACGAACCGTTGTATGAGGATACATTGAAAGAAAACATACTTATTATATTCCATTTCTACCAATAGATCCCCCTAAATGTTACACACCGTTCCTTTAAGGAAGCAGATTAAAATAGAAAACAACCACGCCTAAATACCTCTGTACATCTTGTGCGAGACATTGACATTTAGATCAGGAATCTCCGTCTGGTGAAGCGACTCCTCGGTCACGGCTGCCATCCACACCACCAGGTTCGTTGAAAGCGTGAGAGTGAGCCCGCACCTGCATGAAAAGAGTGACAACATGAGTGTTCTGCAAGATTAAAAAGGTAGATTCTGTAGGAAGTACAGGAAATAATTTACCGTGTAAAGTTTGTGTGTAGTTGCACGCAGTCCTTTGCATGAATCCACAGGAAGTATGTCTAAAAAGACAGGTTTTGTTAAGTTTTCCCAAGACTGCATGTTCTTGCAACGCATAATCGTAATGTTTTTAAAATGCAACAACCTGGACAGACAGAAACACAGCTTGCACGACAGGGAAGGCGACTTTAACAGCAGAATCACAGTGAAGGTAGCCCACATAGGTGGCAATCTTGAAGATGTCCATGAGGAGACTGAGAAGCCCGAACAGCAGAAGTCCACCTGAAATATAAACATTAAAGTGATTATTAAGCCTTGAAGTGTCCCTCATCTGAAAACAGAAACCCAGACAGTCACTGACCTCGGAGCCACACAGGCCCCGCATGGCTGTCTTTGAACAACACAGCTTGATCCCGTCGAGAGGTGACGACCGTGTAAAACAGCATCCACAGCATGGTGAGGAGGAGGAGGACGATGAGGAAGATTTGCCTGTGCACAGCAGTGATGGCCACGCTGTTGAAGGCGCTGCCGCTGACCAGAGCGCAGCCCAGGATCAGGATGTTGATGCAGATGATGCCAGACAGGAGCCACCCGCCGCCGTGGTGGGCCCTCTCCATCACCGCCTCCACATGGTGAGCGCTCTCCCTGGCAGCATCCACACTGGGAGTAATGGAAGGACTGGGCAGATGTTGGATGTTGTCCATGTGCGCTGCCGTCTCGATGTTGGACGGATGGGCCTCCACCACATTTGGCGTTTTCCTACAAAGGAGCCAAGTCAAAATCGAGGTCAGGCAAACAGCAACTATCCAACACTGTTTAGGTTATCAACTGATAAAAACAAGATTTTGTTTTATGAGCACACATATTGTAGGATTATAAGGGCCTTAAAAAGCTCAGTAGCGTACCATAAATAAACACGGCTGCCCTCTCAGTCAATTAATGGACTGATCTTTCTTTTTGGTTTTAGTCGACCAAGACTTCTTTAGTCAATTAGTACGTTTTTATGGGTTTTTTCACGCTGAATGACTTTTTTCTAAGAAACTTATGAGCACATCTCAGGCAAACAAGATTTAAAGTGGTGCTTTTGTGTGATTCTTTGTGGAGAAACTTAGTTTTACAGATCTGTCGATTAAAAGGAACAGCCTTACGTTTTAGTTTAAATATCCCCTTCAGCCCCGACACATTTTAAGATATACAGTAAGTATGATGAGTGTTTTTACCAACAAAAAAGTAAATTACTTCTTTAGACATGTATTAAAATTGCAGCCACTCCTTCTCCCTCACTGAAAAATCCAGAGATCTATGAATATGCAAATATTTTCCATTTAAAAAGTTTAACTACTGCACACAAGATGTTCAAGTTTCCATTTCACAAACATGAACGTCCTTACCAAAAAGTTTATTTAAATGTACTATTAGTATACTTCTTTTAAACTTCAAATAAGAGTACACTTTCAGTTTAACTTTTACAGTATACGCCAGAGATATACTTAACAAAAGTATACTTGGCTCATACTGACGAGTATGCAGAAAAGTCTAAGTATACTTGGCTTGTAGGCCTACTTGTACTTAATCTTTTGATCGAGATATAAATTACTTAAGAAAAGTATAATTAAGTATTCTTGCCTTAGAGGCCTACAGAAAGGTACCTATCAGAGATATACTTAAGAAAAGTATGCATAAGTATACTTAGCTCATATACTGACTGTACAGAAATGTCAAAGTATTCTTGACTTTTACTGATAAGTATACAGAAAAGTTTAACTATACTTGGCTCATAGTGACAAGTATACAGAAAAGTAAGTATACTTGGCTTATAGGCCTACAGAAAGGTATACGTGTGCTTACTTTTTGATGGAGTAGCCTATTTAAGTGAAGGGAAGACCATAAGAAACACATTTCAATATAATGCAGTCCAGTAGGCTGAAAACACAACTAACAAAAACTGAAAATAAGCCGCCTAAATGCAGAATTTGTGGCAGATATGTTGGATTGGATTGCATTAATGTGCCTAAACAAGTGGCCAGGGGACTGTATCTTGAAGTAGGTGAGTTAACATTGAAGTAATAATAGTATTACTCTGCCCAGATGATTAAAACATAATGACTCCTGCGTGAAAACACATCACCACACGTTTACCTGGAGACAAGTTTGTTGCAGGTCCGGAACACCTGCTGAGCTACAGTCTTCATGGTGTCCCCCCGACCAGACGGAGACTCAACGACGTTAAAATGCTCAGAAGACATGAATGCATGCAAACACACAGAGAGCTGCAGGTGAAGCTCGCACAGGAAGCTGGCGCAGCGCACGAGGTGCAGTAAATGAGGTCAAACACACACACACACAGGTGTAATTAGTTTCAGCTGATTAGCTCCTCACGCGCCCTCAGAGTTCCGATCCAAGTCAATTAACCGATCACACTTTTGGCCAACGCACTTTATTGTTATTCCGTGTCAACAATATGTTTGGCATGCCTGTGTGGCACACAGGTGAGACGGGCTCTGCCTCAGGGCACATCCAGGTTCAATGAGGGTGTGTGTGTGTTTTTATTTTTTTATGCATATTATCCTGGTACCTGTAGCTATACCAGACAGAAGGATTACTGAGTGAAAACCTGCTGACTCAGGACATTTGGAAACCCAGTGACCTTAATTATACAACAAGGCAGTATGCTTCCTAAGTACATATGAAGCTAAAATGTATCATTAAACACCCTAATAAATATAAAGATATAAGATAAAGTGGCTCTCAATAAGCGCATATGGCAATAATGATGTGTGAGAATCTTGAACGAGGTCCTAAACATCATTTAAAGTTGTTAAATGTCATTTAATTCAGTTTTCTGTAACTTAAACCTGCAGTAGGCAGAATATGTTTTGTCATCATTGGGGAAAAATTTCATAATAACTTTTCAGCATATTGTAATTCAAGTGCTCTGAGAGAAAACTAGACTTCTGCACCTCCTCATGGCTCTGTTTTCAGGCTTTAAAAAAATCTAGTTTTAATTTCCTCAACTGATCTCAATATGGCTGCTGGGTCACAAACTATTTCATTTTACAACTAAACAGAAGAGGTTTCTGAAAACATTTTGAGGAGAGAAATAGGCATTACGGTAACAGAATATTGATTTATATTTGATCAGCGCTGCCTAGTTTGACCGTTTGATCAGAGTTTGCAAGTGATTGACAGCATGATTTTTTTCAGATTACCTGTCTCATGCACTACTGTCAGGATGTAGTGACCGTTTTATAAAAATAACTTTTTTTAAAAATCATATTTGCTCCAATTCTACCCAACTGCAGCTTTAAACACCAACATAATTAATAAACTTATATGATGAAGGTCCTAAATGAAATTTAAAGTTGTTAAATGTCATGTTTAATACAGTTTTATATCTGTAACTTAATTGGATTTCATATTAATTTTAATAAGCCAAGAGCGATATTATTACATTTGCTTCCTTCAACCCTAACAGACCCACATAGACCCGTTTTTGTCTTTTTTAGTTGTTTAGTAGTTTTTATTGCAAAGACATCAGCTGACAGGAAGTAAACATTGACCCAAGTTGTTGCCTAGCAATGCAATTCCGTTGAAATTCCGTTGAAACGGAGCGTTTCAGACAGAGGGTAAATACAGGGATATTCAGGCAGACAGTACGAGGAAAATAAAGGGTTCTTTGAACATTACAGCATGTAAACATGTTCTAGTAGAAACACAAAATATTAACCTGAAAATGAGCATGATATGGAACCTTTAAATAATAGTTTTAACCTTTAGTTTAATAGAAGTCCTGATGTTCATAGAGAAAACCTCAGCAAAGTTTCCAGGCGGACTCCAAAGTAAATGAGGGGCAGAAGGACCTGAGAGGACTGTCCAGAAGTTGTCCTGTTAGAAACTGTTGTCTCTGCAAAAGAAGAATGCCTTATCATTTACTTACTTTCAGTATAAACTGCAGTTGGAGAAATAGGAAGAAGAAGAAACAGAAGAAAAGACAGGAGAGAGGGAGAAAAGCCCACATCTGGATAACCACTGGACTCTAGAAATTGAAGAAGAATTTGTTCCTAAGATATTCTGATGATACACAATCTAAAAAAAAACATAAAGCAGGTCTGTTGTTGCAGAAAATGTAAATCGTTTACAGGTCAGCTGCTCGAGCAGGTTGATGTGGTTCAGAGCTCATCAACTTTACTGGTAAGCACTCATGTGTCAGTCACAAGGTTGGAGACAAAGGTCACCTGATGTTCTCTCAGTCCGTCACAAATATCCAAGATGCTGAAGACACCAGACGCGCTCCTTCTCTTCTTCTGTCTTATCGGGGCGGCGGATGCCCTCCTCAAACAGTGGATTCCTGACACCAACTATGAGAATAAGACCAACTGGGACACAGGAGCTGTCCCGTGTGGCAACGACATAGTTCAGTTTCTATCCGGGAGAAAAGTGTCTGTGTTTGTGGAGGACGCGCATGCCGTGCAGGAGATGGTGTTGCCAAACGATGGAGAGTTCATCCTGAATAAAGGAGCTGGATTTTATGTCGTGAGCGGACGAGATCCAGGCTGTGGAGTGGGTGTCACAACCCAGTTCAAAGATACAGATTCCCTTAAGTGGTTTAACCCGGCTCTGTGGCAGGCAGCTGCGACTCAGGACGACCTGCAGCGTGGGAACTTCTTATTCTCAGTCCACGAGGAGAGCGTCCCCTGCCACTATGATGATGTGGTTTTCAAAGAACTTTCCTCTTTCAGGGTGGACACCACCGCCGATGAGTCCAGCGTTCCTGTCAAATCTGTCACAGTGCTGGGGAAGAAGTTTGACAGCAGATCTGAGTTCTCCCAGTATCTCAGCTCACGCTCGGGCCAGCTGCAGTTTCATGGATCCACTGCTGTCACCGCTGGAAGCCCAGAGTGTGGGGATCCTAGTGGCTGTGACTGTGGGAACTCTATGAACAAGCTGCGGATCTGTACCTATGTAGATTGTCCCTCTCTGAGCTGTAAGAAGCCTCTCCTCCCTGCAGGACACTGCTGCCATGTCTGCGGCGCCATCATCACCATTCATTACGCCACTGGTTTCAACCTGCAAACTTACAGGCAACGGATCCATCACCTGTTTCTCATCCAGCCGCAATACAAATCCCTCCAGCTCGGCATGTCTAAAGTCTTCAGGTCACAGCGGTTATTGGGGGTCATTCCTTTTGGCGCCTCGCCTGAGATCCAGGTGGTTATCGTGGATGGAGAGAAGGGAACACAGTCAGACGGTCTGGCCCGGGACATATTACAGGACGTCCGTTCTCACGGCTCCAACATGGGAATCACTGGGGCTGAATTTCAAGCCTCCTCTGGGGACAGCACTGATCCGCCAGGAGGCAACACTGGGATGGTGGTCGGAGCTGTGTTTGGAGTTTTGAGTATGATTACACTCATTACCATCGCGGTTGTCCTGATTCGTAAGGGGGTTGTTCAGATGCCGTCGTCGCTGCCTTCGCTGCCGTCTCTGAGCAGCTTTAAGAGGAGCAGCGACGTCGTCGGCGACCTCGGCGGGCCTCTCGACCACGGCTTTAATAATCCCATTTTTGACAAACCCAACATGCTGCCTGATATTCCCGGTGCGTACGCGACTGGCCCTAATCACTCAATCTCCATGACTCAGACAGGTGTGCACTTTGTGAATCCATGTTATGATGAGAATGAAACTGATTTCAATGCCTGAAGTTGTGAACTTTAAGGATGTTAACGAGTACTTTTGTGTTAACTTGATGATTTTACATAAACAATAAATACTCTAAAAGCTTCATAATCATTCAGCAAATGCGCTTGTAAGACAAATAAAAGAATTGTTGGCAGACAGTTGTGTACTTTGTTTCCTCATTCATATCACATTCAAGAGCAATAAAGGTGCAATATGTTCCCAACACACCTACTGTACTGCTGCACAGGTTTATAACTTGTTATGTAACCTCAACAAACATCTATAATAACACACTCATCTTTCTTTTGCAGTCAAGGCAGATAATCATTGTGGTGTCACTTTGAATCAATCAGAGAAACTACATTGTCTTTCTTTGAAAGCCAGGCTGTAAGGTATAAAGGCTCCATGAAATCAGCCGTGTACGTGTGGAGCGGCCTCATAGAACCGGTTACATCATAAAAACACAAAGAGCCTCGATGAAAGTCCACATACAAGCCAACTCTTGTGACACCCGTGGCGTCCAAGAGCGTCTCCACGCCAGCGTGCCAGGAGAAGAAGCCTCGGCTGTTCCTCCCCGCGCACCAGGAGAAGTCGTTCCCGGTGATGCAGCTGGTGCTTTGCTCCCCCTTACGATCGATGCTCTTGTACGTGACGCCCACGTGTGCCCCCTCCCCACTCAGCTCTGCCTCGATGTAGTGCCTCCCCAGGTAGAGGCTGTCGGAAGTCATCGCCTGGCGCCAGTATTCGAAGCGACCAGGGTGTTCTGGGTAGCTGTGCTGCCAGGGGCTGGTGTTGGTCAGCTTCCTGTTGTCCTCCGTTACACGCAGGAAGCGATGGGTGGTGTCTGGGTCAAAGGTCAGACTCCTTGTGTCTACATTACAGGGGAAATATCATTTGTGAATAATTCATAATACAAATGAAACAGCACGATTCAACGAACAGAAAACTGAACATAATACATTGAAGTACAGAAGCCCTAAACGGACATGATTCAAAAAAAATGTAATACTGTTATCTTGGAGATCACAAGTTAATTTTCGTGTTAACTCGAGATAACAAGTTTTGTCATCTCAAGATCACAAGATAATTAACTTGCTCTCATGAGAAAACAAAAAGTTCTTTTCTTTTATTACTTATAATGTTTGGGTCAAATCGGCTGACGGTAAATGCATTCAAATGGACCAGAACGAGCTGACAGCATGTAGCAAATTTGGGTTTATGTCGAGATAACGAAGCTCCTTTTTTTGAGATAACAAAATACTTAACTTAAATATAACAGCATTAAAAAAATGTGTGAATCATGTCCGTTTAGTGCTTACATAGAAAAGTGTGTTTACATTTCAAAAAGTCCTCTCGCGTCTCAGGATCAGGCAGGGATGAAAGTTGAGATTCTGGCATCTGGGATTTAGTACCTGGTTAATAAGAGAGACTATTTGGTATTTTGGTAAGACATGAGGATTTGTACACTTCTTTCTACAGTACTGAATGTACTGATAAATAGAGAGGTTTAAAAAAAATGAAGCTGAGCAAAGAAAGATTGAAAAACAAGACTTAAAGTCTACAGTTGAGGTAGACTGATTAATCGGCGCTGATATGAATTTTCCAAACTATCGTTATCGGTGGAACTCGGCACGCAGGGACGTACATCACTGTTTTTTTCATGGAAGCTGCGTACACAAAGTCAAGGCTATCTCTCGAATATATAACGTAACACTATCAGATCTTTGCCCACGATACAAGACAGGCAGACAGGGAGGAAAATAAATCATTCACTGTAATTCACTTTAATTTACCAATTTGGCGTTCTCTTTTCTACATAATCCAGCCACGTAACCATTCATTCATGAGATGAAATCGCATACTTTAGGATCCTCCTTACCCCGGGAATATGCACGAACATTATCGGTTTGTAAGAGTGGCATTTCAACAGCAACAGAATTAATCCTGGCCAGTCATACTGTAAGCCACAGAACAGCGCATTGTAATTAAATAGAACATATTCTAACAATGTAATCCACTAAATCACACTTCAGGATATTCTCTTACGAAAGATTGAATTCGGAGAGACAAAAAACAGAGTTATCAAAAACGGCATATGCAAAAGAGGCCGCTGCAGAAGTAAAGAAGATATCGGCCGATTTATCGTCTTTTTCCTTCTCCAAACTATCGTTATTATATCGGCCTTTGAAAATCCGCTGTCGGTCGACCCCTAGTCTACAGCCATGTTAGCGGCTTTGTGAGTCAGTGGCGCTGGCACGGCTGAAAAGAGCACATCTGAGGCCGTTTTCTTCATGAGGAGCCAGAAAATGATATACAGAATATGATATACACTAACCACTTTTACAGACACATTTCAGTTTGTCCTTGTAGGAGGAGACGATCAGGTCACACAGCTCCTGGGTAGCATCAGTCACCACTTGGACATAAGAGGTCAGATGATCCATGCGGTTGACGTACGGACTAGGCAGACACACATCAGCCACTCCTTTCTTCCACTCGGAGTATTCCTGGAACAAGCAAAACAAAAGAACATGGATTTCCTTTTCTCTGATCCAGAACTTTTCTCCGCTCTCTGTAGTCTCTGTGTACACTGTCAACACCCCGGCGTCCTCCTCTGTCTCAGAGAACATCCTGTGCTAATCCCAGATCATATGAGAGACATCAGAGACTTTATTTATTATTATCTTGAATATTTCAGATATTTTGTACCTGCAGGAAGTCGACGTCGGACTTGCCCTTGGACAGTTTGTTCATCTGAGCCGCGGTTTTCATCAGCTCTGTTCTCCTCTGCTCCAGATGTGTCTGGATGCTCTCTGCCTGTCTGAGGGCCTGTGTCTGCTCTGCCTCCAGCAACTCCACCACCCCTTTTCTAGCTTCCTGTACGGCGGTCTGCAGCCTGGCAAACTGCTGCTCAACTGTAACACAAACCTCCTGCACTGAAGACTGATAGGCAGAAGAGAAAAAAACATATTTAAACCAGACCATTGTGAATCAAATTAATGTAATATTTGCCTATTCAACATACCTTTATTACGTCATTGTTGCTCTGTAGCTTTCCAATTGCTTTTTCAGTTGCTGAGGCTCTCTGACTGATCTCTTCTTGTTTCTTCTGAAGCTCAGTCTACAGCACAAACAATCATCACTAACACAACTGCAACAGCTGCTGCAAATTACGGACATATCCTACATTACTATGTTGCCCTCTTGACATAATAAAAAGGAAACAGTTTAAAGACCTCAATCTGCGTCCGTGCCTCCCCCACAGATGTAGTCGCGTGTCCTTCGTGCTCCTGCCTCTCACAGTCCAGACACACACAGCAGCCGTCCATCAGACAGAAGCGCTCGAGGGGGAGCTGATGAACCTCACAGGTCCGACAGTCGATGTCGTGGAGGGGATCCACTAGACGGTGGTTTTGAAATTTGGCGTTCTCCACATGGGGTCTGAGGTGAGCCTCGCAGTAAGAAACCAGACAGGTCAGGCAGGATTTCAGAGCTTTGCTGGGGCCGTCCATGCAGGAGTCACATAATACGTCTTCTGGGAGCAGCGTGTCGGACGTCTTGGTGGTCGGCTCCTCCTTTACGTCTGTGTCTTGTTGGCTCTCCTTCAAGTTCTCCTCATCATTACTGCTGAGAGTTGCCATGTTTGAGGGTTCCTCTCGTCAACTTAAAGCTGATTTGGTTGAGCTAGGCTGACTCCACACTTACGGCTGTGTTTTCCTGTCTTTTCTGAGATCTAAAGACCCTCAGAGAGCATACGGAAATAATTGAAAACCACGCCTAATTCGTACTCAGCCAGCTGTTCTCATTTTTCACCCCTCCCTTGTTTAACTCTTGTCTTTTCCCCAAACTCAGTAAGCCTAAAACACAGCAGATTACACAGAAGAGGGAAGGAAATGACAAGTGTGTTATGACTAAGCCGGGAAGGAAATGAACATCCTCTCTGTCATTCTGACCCAGTTAATAACCTGGCTTGTTTACTAATTTTACATTCTCTGGCAAAGTGGTGTTTAAAGGTTTATTTCAACAATAATGGTGATAAGAAAACAGCTGTGTCTGTCACCAATAAGGCAAATGGATTAATACAAACATCAGTAAAGTCTATGTATAGCATATGGATACTTGAGTGCTGCTGTGTGGGAGAGTCTGACAGTGTTTCCTTCTGATAACAGTTATGTAAGAGGCACGGAGCTTCCAGACAACGCCACTTAATTACAGTACAACTTCCTGGCTTCGTGCAAGGGCGCTTGTCTTTGGTATATAAGCAGCTATGAGGATTAGCACAATGGCTGAAGATGCCACAACAAATATTTTCCACTCGCTCTCACATACACGTCAGTCTTGGCAGAAGCAAACAGTCTTTGCAAACAGGTAATGACTGAGACCGGATGTTCACTGACCTATAAAACTATAACTACATTCAAACAGTGTATTTGAGTTACACTATGCATTAATAGGAATTCAGTTAATTCATTTACATGTATACTATACTTTATGAACGCAATCTGATGTGAAGGCGTATAAATGACACAATACTACAACGACATTCTGTGTGTCATGAGGACACATTTTAGCATTTTCCCGTATTATTTGTACGCCGCTTTTCACATGTCATTTGTATGCCACGCAACAAAACTACGGTAACGTCCGCAGCTTGGTTTAGGTAACAAAACCATTTAGTTAGGTTTAGGAAAGACGTCATGGTTGGGCTTGAAATAAGTACGTAAATTGAGTAAAATACGTGTGGAAACAATGTAACATAACACGGGAAAACAAGTCACAAACGTTACTAAAACACGTGACAAACATCAGCTATAAATGTAGCTATACACCACTGATCTCCAACACCGTAACGTAGCATATTTACGCTGATACGTTTACTTTGCAGTCAGTACAGACTACATGCTGTACAAATTAGAATCAAGGAAGGCGTTCTTATTGCACGCTAAATGCCTTGCGTATTATCGTGTCATTCATACACCTTGTTGTACGACCGGGTTGGGCTTTATATTAGGGCTTTAGAAATACTGAGGCAATATTGTCCCACTAGAATCCCACCCATCTAAATTTAACTACCAACCAAGCTCTATACATGTGTTAGTATTTAAAAAATCTATTAAAAAAAATCACATTCTTTTGTTCCATTTAATTGTTCATATACATTTTTATCTCCCTACATTATGATCTAAATGTTGTTTCAGAGCCTTCTGTACACTCCTTCACATGTACTGTAGGTAATTTTGGTGGAAACTAATAAATCCCTTTTATTTTTAAAAAGTTTTTACAAATTTTGAAACCAAATTAAATGTTTTAAAGCATCACTAAAATTTTTTTAATATGTGTGTAATCATTTGACCACGTAGAATCACTACACCCCCCAAAATATGATTGAAGACAAGACCTTAAAGGGGAACACCACCCAAATTAAGCATTCCAATGTTATCTCCTAGTAAAGTTCAATCAATATGTGTGAACATGAGCTCCTCTCTCTCAAAGCCAGAAACCAGAGTAGTAAGTCTCAAACTTGTGATGTCATAGGGTATAAAGTCTGATTGTGTGGACCCACCGAATGTTTTTTTTTTTTTTTTTATACCCAAATGATCTTTATTCTATTGAAGTGTTCTCAGTTGTGAAACAGAAAATGTACCCATATACTCAGATCATTCCTCTGGGTGCTCTCAGTGTCATCTAGAACAGTATTATCTGTAGATATACAGTATAGTAAGTAGAGTGCAGTAAGGAGAGCAAAATGTATGGATGCATCAGTTTAGTAATTTACAGCATTAAAAACAATAGTATTTTTTATTTAAAATCCACCTAAATGTTAAAAAGTTGAGTCAACATATGCTCTTGTGCAGAAGTACATTATTTAAAAAAAAAAACTACTCGAGATACAAACAGTTGGAAGACTGTCATATTATCAAGACTATAAATCTGTAAGGACTGAAGATGCAAAATCTAGAACTGCAACATGTTTAGGGCTGGGACGATTCACCTATCTTCTGATTCAATACTATCACGATACTTAGGTGCCGATTCGATATGTATTGCGATTTTTAAGTATTGCAATTCGATATTACTGTTTATTGCCATTTTTGTTAACTTTTTAAACACTGCACCGTGGGAAAAAGTTGAATCATACACTTCTAGGGACTTTTACTTATCTATTAAATATCTAAATTAATACAGTAACATTTTTTGATTTTCAGCATGTATGTAGTCAGAGATGTCTTGAAGTCAAATATATCAGTCATTGTCAGACATAATTAATTAATTATTTTTTTTAATTTTAATAAAGACATTTCCCTTTAATTTATAAAGGCCTTGTAATGTTTTATACTTCTGGTGAATATAATCCAATCAATCTTATTTCTATATATGTATTTTGTATATGCAGCTTTAGCCATGATGTCTAGCTCTGCTTTTCCTGCAATGTGTGAAACCCAAAGTGTTTTCATACTTTACTGTGTGCGTAGTTTTGGCTCACTGGACTTTGTTTTGCTTGATGGGTACAGAACAGATAGCCCTTCGATAGCTCAGTTGGTAGAGCGGAGGACTGTAGTGGAAATACCAGGCATCCTTAGGTCGCTGGTTCAAATCCAGCTCAAAGGAGTGACTTTTTCTCTCTCTCAAAACCCAACCGGTCGCAGCAGATTGCCTTCCACCCAGAGCCCTTGGCTCTGATTCTGCTCTACCCACTTAATGGGGAGTTTTTCCTGACCACAGTGCATTCCAATGCAATGCTCTTGTTGCGATCTCTTGTTGGGTCTCTAAACTATAGAGCACGGTCTAAACCTGCTCTATATAAAAAGCATCTCGAGATAACTTCTGTTATGATTTGTCGCTATATAAAAATAAATTGAATTGAAATTGAAAATTGAATATGATGTCACGTTACTCTTGCAACAACAATAAAAGCGGTAACTTCCTTCTACCTCCGCAAAGACTCAAATTAAGCAAATATATTGATTCTGGCATTAAAAAAATCAATTTAAAAAAGAAAATTGCAATACATAGGTGAATCGATTTTTTTTCCCACCCCTAAACATGTTATATTGTGTATTAATAAAACGATCTAAAGATACTGTGTTTTCAAATTCTACAGTAAATCAGAACAATAATCTCATTGAACAATTGGCCTGCATTGCCAGTGAGCCACACTTGGACCGACACGGCTTGCTGTATGTAAACACGTAGAGATGAAATATGAGCAAGGAAACAGTTGAGCGGTTCTGGGTGAAAAATGTTGCTCAGCATGTCACAATTGAAACCGTTAATAATACAATGAAGTTAATGTCGTGACAGAAGACACTTTTAAGCAAATGCACAGGCACGAGCAATGCAGGCACATGAGGTGGTAGGATTTACCCCATAGGGGCAAACACGTTCAGGGGACACAGACCCCACAATCAGTTCTCTGTTGACTACGCCACACGGCATACAGGGAACGCGGCACTGCACTCTGATAATTGTCTTTCAGTTTGTTAAACCATGCGGTGCAGGGGACTCCAACCGACCGACATACAGAGATATTTAATGAGACACTGTAAAAGAATCCTGTAAAGAATTCGCCTCACACTCGTCTCTTCTTGCTTGACATATTCATCCTGACAGCGTCCTTTGTGCTTTGAGGTACCGGGAGAGGTAAATCATTACGTCCTCCCTGTCCACACGTGACGATCACTCCACAATGCTCCACTGACCTTTAAGCCTGGTTGAGCACACAGCAGGAGGGACCATCTACAACAGCGTTTATTATCTGCAGGAAGACAAGAGGAGAAACTGTGTTTGTAACCGAAGAGGATTTATGCTGGAGTGCAAAGACAAAAACCTCCAAATACTTCCTCACTACACTGTAGAACTGAATACACTCACATTTCTGTGTCCTCAATGCAGTCTGGGTCCTCTATGGTCTCCAGCCGTCTCTTACAGGCATCTAAGATCTTTTTGCGTGGTCCTAAGGGGATGTGGATACTCTTAAGGTCATGGTCAGAGCACAGCAACAGTGCCTCAAGGTCAATCTTCTCCCTCTTGAAAATGGAGAAGAAGTCGCTCATGCTCTGCGTGGCGAGGAAGACCTCCAGAGGGCTCGTGTCAGCCTCATCGTCATCGTCCAGCCCTAATTCGACTTCATCCCAGGGCAGCTCCTCCACGTTCCTCTCCTGCAGGCTGCGCGCGCTGCCGATGCTGTCTTCGTCTGCGCTCGGGTATTGCTGCAGACGACTGCGCAAACGCACGTTATTGCCCGACCGTTCCGCGCTGTCCTCATCCCGACCACCGAGGTCAAACATCCCCCCACTCACGTAGTTCCTCCTAAAGACCATGGTGCCCAGACCGGGCCTATTGAACAGGGAATCATGTCCCGAGTCAGTGCTGATCTCAGAGTAGTCCACATCGGGCCCCCCGTGGAGGTCCGGCTCGCTCATGGCACGTGAAATGGCATCGTAGTTGTCTCTGGTGAACATGTCACGAACGTTGCGGCGGCCGCGGTCCTTCGGGTTGACGTAAGTCCCCTGTTTGACAAACATGACATCGTTGCCCAGCTGGAGTCCAGAGAGGGAGCGCACACTCTTCCTCCCGTCCTCGTAGATTTTGAAGGTCCCGTCTCCTTGTTTCCTCTTCTCCAGCTTCCTCTGAATCTTTGTCTTCCCTCGGTTTGTGGCATGGAGAGTCGCCTAACAGGACATGAATGAATACAGCAATTAGGCACAATCACAAATTACTAGTGACCAATTTCAAAAGCTTTGAGATACATTAATATAGGCTCTTTACACAACAGCCATTTTGACATGGCATCGCAGGGTAAACGGAGGTGTAACTAATAAAAATGAATTATCTTTCAGTATCTTATTCTATATAGTGTCACAGCCAGCATGCACAACACTAGGACCCTGGCACACCTAAGAGGAACAGGGCCATAATTCATTTTATTAATTACACCGGTATTTACCCTGCAATGATATGTCAAGATGGCTGCTGCGAAAAGGGCATATTTGTTTATTTGTATATTTGTCACGCGAAGATTAACTCTTTCCAAGACTGCGGTTACGTGAGCGGCCGAGTGCAAAACCGCGGTAACGCCGTTCGCCTTGCTCAGAGGCCATCCTTACCATAATAACACTACTTTAGGAGCAACGGAAGTCAGATGGCGGATGGTGGTACCACGGTTTAGCACTCTGTGGCTCACGTTACTGCAGTTGCGCATCGGAGAGCTACGGTGGCCTCCAGGTTACGTAAAAAAAGTCTCTCTCTAGAGTCAGTGTTTGGTTTGTCCGTTATCTGCCACTGTAGGAACATGGTGGTGCAACATGGCGGATGTGAAGGCCTCATTTAAGCAAACGAAAACACAACGATTGTTAGTTTCAGGTGATTATACACTAATGAAAACATAGTTATGAATATTATATTCCATTTCTGCTAATAGATCCCCCGAAATGTTACACACTGAACACAGCATTTAGTCTTGTTATGTTATGCAGTTAAGAAGAGGGATTGGAAAACTCTTTCTAGTTGGCAACCTGAATTATGCAACCATGCAAACACACACAATGCCCTTTTAGGAAAAGACAAATAAAAACTCCTGACCTGAGAATATGGCACGCTGACTGTGGCTGCACTTAAGTTGTGCATCTTGTGGCTGATAGAGCTGCTGGTGTAACTGGAAAAGCTCATGACGTCTGACGCGGAAGCCTCAGAAGTCTCCTTGTGAAACCTCCGCTCCATGCGTTTGTGATGTTTCTTCTGCATCTTCACGCACTCTTTGATTCGCCGCTCGGCATCACGAAACGCCCGGTCCTTCATCTTGCTGACCAGCTTGGTGTTGAGGCCCGTCTGCTTGGTGGCGATGGTGTCCAGGTAGCGGACGCAGTCCATGTGATTCTTTGTGGCGGCCATGTCCAACGGCGTGTGGTAGTCGTTGTCCAGGCACCATATGTTGGCACCGAAAGACACCAGGAAGAAAAGGCAGTTGTGGTGGCCGTTGGCAGCTGCCAGGTGGAGCGGCGTGTTCCCCCATATGTCACACTTGTCAGGGTTCCCTCTGTGGGCCATGAGGAAGATGATAAATACAACATTTCATCAGATTTACTAAATAAATATGTTCAGTTCTTGTTCAGACTGTTAGTAAGGTTATGGATACCGGTTCCCTCTTTGGCCTTCTGTTTAGATGACTCACTCGTGAGTAAGCACGTGATTTTTTGATCATGTCAGCACTGACCTGCCATCCGTGGGCTGTTAATGGGGCCTTATTTAATAATTTATAGTCTAAACAACACATTGCCCTTTCAGAAAACCAAACATAGATATTCTACTACAAAATAATGTTTTTAAAGGCTTGACAGATTGGCAAATAGGGTGATTTGATTAAAACGATAGGTTAAAAGCAATCCACTATTATATGCAGGGGCCATAATTAAAACTATGAGCAACGTTTACCCCCGACTGACCGTCCACGACCTTAGGGTTACCTCTACGTGCGCTGCACTGTTGCTGCCTCGTCTGTAATATGACCACAGGCTTGCCAGCACCACTGCTACACTACCTGTATCCAGTTTCAGGGGAGGCCGAACAGGCTGACTCAAAAAGCACACCCGAGCATGGCTGGTGGTGGTGATGTCACGCTGAATTCCTCAAGTCAAAACATAACAGTATTACAGCTGTTTGGATGATGTGGAGGACAGATGTGTATGGAGCTTTCTTACTTTTCTTTCCCACCATAGGCCTGGTGTGCAAATCTACAGTATGAAAGTTCATTTGTTAGTATTTCATTAAGCATCTTACTGATAAAAACAGGATTTATTCAAGATTATAGCTTGTCTGTGGCCACCACAACTAAATATTGGTGAAACTATTTTTAAAGGTGCTATTGATAACATTCAGCATCTAGATTTTGCATTCTCTCTCCCTCGTTCCATTGCATTTACTTCACAACAAGTCGTTGCTGGGCATTTAACGTCAATCTCAGCCATTTATCCATTTTTTCCACACTAACTGACGACACAGAGATACCACATGATACCAACGTTGTTCTACTATTGGCTCACAAGCTTTGTTAGAAGTGGGAACCAAACGTCAGATATCTTCCACAGAGATAAACAAAACATTAATTTTGGACCCGCCAACATTTTTTAAATGATTAATTCACAATCATCATTTTTTTTCAGGAAAAGTCATACTTTTATTCTGCACCTTTCTAAAAGCTCTGTGGATGTATTTAAAAAAATATTTATCTACATAAAAATGTTATCAATAACACCTTTAACTTTAAATTTCTGCACTGATATTTGATTCAGTTTAGAGTCACCTAGTTGATGACACACCACTGTGAAATGACATGTTAACTGAACTGTCTTGTCCCTGTCTTCCAATGTAGCCCATACAGACTGCTGAATATTTGATACGATGGACGTGAAGCTACTGTCGAAGTGCAAATGTATTATTGATGGATTGCCGTTGTGAGGTTTTCACAGGGAATGTGTGTCAGATCTGTCGGACCCAACCTGGGCAGCGATTAGCGAAGTCCCACTCTGATTTCATCCCCCTTTGCTCTTTTTATCTGGACAGGATTGGGTTTAAACGGTCAGAAAGAAAAAAGAAAACTCTAGGATCGCAGGTTGATCGAGTTCAAATATGGTAAAATGGTTGTCATCAGCGTGCTTGATGTATGTATGTGGCAAACAGCCCAGAATGAGACAATAAAACGTTGAGCAAACAAAGGAATTACACTGTGAAAGAACATAAAATGCTATAAACTGATGTCAAAAGATAAACAGCAATTAGCTACGCTCAAGTTATTTTGAGAAGAAATATTTATCACCCTCAGATTATACAATATGCTTGTTGCAGGTAGGTAACATGATAGCTTTATGTGTCATAATTTATGTCTGCCCTGGTAAAATGCTGACAGCAGAGGTGACAGTTATCTCTCCCTGTTCTTTATCACATTAGGGCTGTTTGCATCTTCACTTCTTATGACAGCTTGATGTTGCTGCAGGCCGCCCAGAGCAAATATACCTCCCAAATATAGCACTGCATGGCATCTTTCCCATGAAATTGTCACGCAGGTCTCACGAGTTTGGTGCCTCTGTGAAACATTATAGCTGCTATTAATGTTTAATTTCAGTACCTCATGCCAATCAGGAGTTTATGTGCTATCAATAGAGGTATACTATGTCCTTGGCAGCTGCATGCCTCCAGAGCCTTGTTTACATTTATTCCGTGGGAAATAGTGAATTTAGTATCAACGCGTATAGGACTGGAGGCCGTTCTGGCTTTGTGTGTTTTTAAGAAAACTGTAAAAATAAATCTGATATTTTGCATTCAATGAGCTAAACACTGATGAATGATGCTGTCTCACTTTTACAGCAAACCTCTCACAAACTTTACTCAATTAAGCAGATTCATAATGGGCCCATTTTTTCATGGCTGACAAGCAAACCAGGTCAGCCAGAAAAGATGAGGAACGGGCTGTCCGTGACTACCAATCACATTCGGTGCAGCGTTTATACCATGCCTCCTAAAATGATTCTGTTAATTTGATAAACCATTTTGCCTGTGATGATATGAAATTGGTAGTTATGTAATGATATTATAGTGCCTCTCTATAATAAACTATCAAAACAAAGCACTAAAATGCTTCCTTTTACATAACAGTTTATGATTTAGGAATGAGTTATAATTGATGTCTTTATTATGCCAGTTGACCTTCAACTGTGTCACAATTTTGCAGTCCATAGTTCTAACTTTGACGATGACAAAATCCTGCTATGACATAATAGTCTTTCAGATGATCATAAAGTTTAAAAAAATATGGAAATATGGGGTGAATGCTTAATTAATCAATTTAAAAGCTGACTTTAGCTAACAAAGCTTCATATCGCTCTAAAGGGTAGAATATGTGATGCAAATGAAATAAAGCCTTGTCCCTAAAATGGTGAATATAGGCCTGCAAACATCATGTTTCCTCTTGAACTTTCTAGCCCAACATTCAGACATGGCCAAATAGTTACCAAACAGGTAAAAAGTGCCCTTCCTTATTAGCCAGGAGCAGAGCCGGAGGTTATTGTGTTGGTACTACAGTATGTCAGGGCCGGTCCAAATAATTGCTGCACCCTGTAAAAGGTGACCTACATTGTTTAGTGGTGTTTTGTTACTTTAGCAGCTGCACTTTTTATGGTTCAACTGCAAAAACTTCAAGGAGAGGAAAACATGCACAATCTCCAAATTGTTTGTGTTGCTGCACCTGCAAAAACTGCCTTTAAGCCAGAACTTGAACTATTATTTTTTGTAGTATTGTTTTATTTCTAATAAATAAGGATATTTTCGGTGATTGTTTGCCTTATTTAATATAATCTGACAAAATGCAGAAATTGTGAATTATTTGGACTATACTAAAAAATTGGAGGAATAATGTTGATGGATTATCACAGACCGGTATATGTCAAAGTTAAGTCAGAATATTATAAATATTATAATATAAAGAAAAATGTTTAATGACAGTGTGACACATTGCACGCGGAGCCGCAGGTTGCTGACCCCTGTCCTAGACAGACAGAGGGACAACAAAATATAGTATAAGTCCATAAATATCAAAGAGAAATTGATGTTGCAGGTGTTACACCGAAATCTTTGACCGCAGAGGAGCCAGCAACATGACCAATGTGATCCCACTCTACCTATATCTTTTTGATCTTCTTTTAGAGTTTTGTGAATATATCTTTAAAGTACAAAAATTTGGGGTGTCAATTCATTAACATATTTAATCACGTTACATTTTTTATTTGTCCAAAATGTACCTTAAAGGGAGATTTGTCAAGAATGTAATACTCTTATCAACATGGGAGTGGGCAGATATGCTGCTTTATGCAAATGTATGTATATATTTATTATTGGAAATCAATTAACAACACAAAACAATGACAGATATTGTCCAGAAACCCTCACAGGTACTGCATTTAGCATAAAAAATATGCTCAAATCATAACATGGCAAACTGCAGCCCAACAGCCAACAACAGCTGTCAGTGTGTCAGTGTGCTGACTAGACTATGACTTGTCTTAAACTGCATGTGATTATCATAAAGTGGGCATGTCTGTAAAGGGGAGACTCGTGGGTACCCATAGAACCAATTTTCATTCACATATCTTGAGGTCAGAGGTCAAGGGACCCCTTTGAAAAGTTTTTCTTCGCCAAAATTTAGCAGTTTTTCTTCAGTTTGGAGCAGTTTAGGGCGTTATTTATCCTCCTTCACGACAAGCTAGTATGACATGGTTGGTACTTATGGATTCTTTAGGTTTTCTAGACCACAGGTGCTATCATTTTGAATAAAATACCCATAATGTAGTGGTCATTCATTTTTTTTTTTGCAAAGACCATATAAGGGAACCATCCATGTAATTTCGAGGCAATTAGGTGAAAGACACAAAAAATGCACATTCTCCAAATTGTTTGTGGTGCTGCAACTGCAAAAACTGCCTTTAAGCCAGAACTTTAACTATTATTTTTTTTGTAGTATTATTTTATTTCTAATAAATAAAGCCATTTTTCTGTGATTGTTTGCCTTATTTAATATAATCTGACACTGTCAATTTGTTATAATAAGAAAGGAAAAGGGTCACTTTTGCTCTAAAGTGTTTTAAATACCCAGTATGGATGACTGATGGACACAGTAGTGTGCACACGCCCTAAAAAGTCATAAATACTTTCTATATACCCACCCCCTTGAAGCGATGAGCCGCAGAGCCTCCAGGTTGCCGTGGTAAGCGGCCCATAACGTCGGCGTCATGCCATCCTCATCCGGAGCGTTCAGGTCCTTCCTGGTCGCCTCCTTCAGCAGGTCCAGGTAGCCGTCCCGGGCCGCCTTGTGGTACCTGTCATTCATGGTGCACAGTTAATCCACCATGCACGACTCCATTCCTCTTCATCAACTCCTCCTCGACCACCTCCACCACCACCACCACCACCATCATCATCGTTGTCGTCATGCGGTGATGTAGTGGTTGCAGAGCGGCTGAAGTGACAGAATGTCCCCGCTGTTCTGTTCCTCCACACGGAGCCTCCTGATCAGTGCAGGAGCGCGTCGCTGGTATCCAGGGACGCTTTGGTGCGCACCGAGCGGGGAACAGTGCTCCCGGTGGCCGAGGGGGTCCTACACAGACAGACAGAAAAACAACAAAATATAGTAGAAGTCCCTAAATATCACAGAGAAATGGATGTTGCAGGTTGACCGCAGAGGAGTCAGCAACATGATCAATGTTAGAGTTTGGTGAATATATCTTTAAAGTACAGAAATTAGGGCTGTTAATTTATGAAATATTTAATCCTGATTAATCGCATGATTGTCCATAGTTAATCCTGATTAATCACAAATTAATGGCACATTTTTTATCTGTTCAAAATGTACCTTAAAGGGTACCAAACATAAAATACACTACCTGCAGTGCCAGAGAAAAATATAAATGAGCATCATGTTAAAAAGAAACACACTTAAGACGCCAACATGAACTGATACATTCAACACACACACACACATGCATTCCCACACACACACACGTCAGTCACACACATCAGGTTTGTGTTTTTAACTTTGAGCTTGAACAGCTGTTGGTGCTGCAACTGCAAAAACCCATTTTCCTTCACATATCTTGAGGTCAGAGGTCAAGGGACCTCTTTGAATATACCAGATATACCAGTTTTTCTTCGCCAACATTTTTCAGTTTGGAGCAATTTAGAGCGTTATTTATCCTCTTTCACGATATGACATGGTTGGTACTAATGGATTCTTTAGGTTTTCTAGACCACAGGTGCTATACTTTTGAATAAAATACCCATAATGCAACAAAAGTAATGGTCATTCATTTTTCTTTTTTGCAAAGACCATATAAGGGAACCATCCATGTAATTTCGGGGCAATTAGGTGAAAGACATAACTGCAAAAACTTCAAGGAGAGGAAAACATGCACATTCTCCAAATTGTTTGTGGTGCTGCAACTGCAAAATACCAGTCATACCAGTTTTTCTTCACCAACATTTAGCAGTTTGGAGCAGTTTGGAGCAGTTTGGAGCGTTATTTACCCTCCTTCACGACAAGCTAGTTTGACATGGTTGTTAACAATGGATTCTTTAGGTTTTTTAGTTTCATATGATACAAGTATCTGGCTTTAAAACTGAGCCCACTACAACCTAAAAATTGCAAGTTGCGTTGATGTGTTAAAGAAATTGTTAATATTAAAATATTAAAATATATTTTTTTAAATTTAGCAATTTAGTTTGTTGTGTTTTCTGTCGCGTATTTATGACATATTACGCAGGTAACAGTGGGGTCACATATCCTGACGACAGCCGTCAGAAATGGTGACCTCATGTTCCTCTGTGGTCACAGATTTTGGGTACCCCTAACTGATGAGGTACTGATCTCTCACCTGGTGTATCTGAGGCTCTCAATAATCCCTTTAAGAGGACATTATAGTTTGGTATGTTGATATTCAGTCAGTTGCCACTCAGTTTTCACATTACATGTATCATTTTTATTTTGTCATATGGATTGTCTATGTTGTATTTTTCCTTGTTAAAAGTTTTTTTGGGTGGAGTTTTTCCTTTTCCGATGAGAAGGTCGTGCTGTACAGGACAGAGGGTGGCGTATCCTGTAGACTGTAAAGCCCCCCTGAAACAAATTTGTGATATTGGGCTATACAAATAAATTAGAATTGACTTGTTTAAACTTGACCTGTTTATTAGGTACATGCAGCTAAGTATAATACAACAACCCTGCAATAAATCCTCCCTTCACAAAGGTCATACTATTCAGTTTTTGTTTTGTTTTCACACTGTTTTAAAGAAGTGTTGATTCAACCGGTCCTTTTGGAGGATGTAGTTTGTGGTGCTGTTGAACTATAGTGCACCTCTTCAGTCAATGTGCAGAACGATCTCAACCCTTCCTTCATTCTTTGAAACTCGTTCATCACATACAGGAAAACACTTAAAAGAGTCACATCAACAGGAACAGACATATTAGAGAATTCAAAAGTCTTACTGGAGATGTCACATTGTGACGTATGGGGTTGAGTCTGAGTCACTCAAGATGTCATTGTTCTCACTTTCCATTACAGGAACGAGGAAGGAGTTCACGGGCTCCAAGAAGTGTTGCAACGAAAAAGTACCTCTGCTGCCTGCCCATCCCTGATGAAAGGGGAATCAATTAGCTTAAGTACATATGTGAAATAAGCATATGTGAACCAGCGACACCAGACTGAAGTTCTCTGACATAATACTCAATTGAAACTTCCATAACAAAAGGCACAGGTAGTGACTGGGATCTTCGTGGACTTCTCCTCAGGTGTTTTGCAGAGACAAGACATACACAAATTCCTTCACTGAGCCACGAATAGCATTAAAGATCTGAAAGTATTCCCTTCAAGCACTGAATCAAAAAAGATAAGCGAGTAAAAGTTGCTATGCCTATTAAGAGAATTTAGATCATGGTCAGATTGTCTGCAGCAAAAAGAGGATCAAGTTGAAAGACACAACTCAGAGTATATATGAATGCAAAAAGATAATGGAAAAAAACTGGTTTTGATCATGAATGTCACATGCAGTTCTGTTTTTCCTTACAACCTTTATTTTGTGCATAAGACTTTTACAAGAAAAGACAGGAATTTCAAATGTATTGTATAATACATAATACATAAAATTGCTGCTTATATGAAAAGGAACCGGTTTCTTGTATTTTGGAATTCGTGAGAAAAACATGGAAACATCTTTTGAACTTTACATGAATATTTTGTGCAAAACACGCTGTGTTTGGTAATAATATGGTGTTGTTCATAACAGATTTATTGACATTTATGACTGTACAGTAAACCAGAGGGTTTTTGAAGGCGTATAAAAGCCTGTGACGGCTCAGACCGCCTCTCAGGATCCACACTGCATCAGGTAGGCTTACAGGAATCCTGAAACCTTTTTCTCCATTATTAGAAGGTCACGGCTTTGTCTGATTGTCATAAGAGCTCGATTTCGGTAACAAAAGCTACTTTGACAGGTACTTCATTATATTTCACCAGTCATGATGTTAAGCCTGATTTGGTCAGAGATAGAGATGGATAGTGTAGATGACTTTCCTTAAGGAAACAACTCAACATGTTTGTGGATTCTCACTCAATGCAGTGCTATTACCAAAAATAGAGACTGAAAAAGGGGAAATTACATCCCAATTGTTAGTTTGAAACTACTCTTTTGTGTAGCCCCAACAGGGTGACAATGATGCTCATTTAGCGTCCGTGGAATAGTTTCACTTGGGGCGGGATCTGTCTTGAGGCAATTAGTGGGTGTAGCTGTTAAACCAGTAAAGTCTCATATGGAGCTAGTTGCAGTTGTAAGCAGCTCAGTTGTGAATAGACCTTAGAGAGGAAAGATGTGTTTGAACACAGGCTTTCCGTGCAACTGTTTGATTGATGGCAAACCCTGTGAACCGTGCAGGATGACGGACAAAGACCTAGAGAAGGAGGAGGCCCACCTGTCCATCAGCGCCAACATGAGTAGATCGGGGAGCACATGCGAGCCCAACCTGCACATCCCTCCCATCGGAGACGTGAGGGAGCGGGGACGAAACTGGGGATGGATGCTGTCCGGGATCATCTCTGTCAACATTTTGATCCTGGGCTGTGCCTTGGTCAGCGGCAGTGCCTACAGCAATGTCAAAATCAGCAGCACTGACCTCCAGGTTTTCCTCATCATCATCATCATCCTCACCTGCATCTGGATGGGTTATTATGTCATCTACACGGCCAGGAAAGAAGACGCTATTGCCTACAAGGATGCCCATGCTGGACCTGTATGGCTCAGGGGTAAGTCAATTTTGTAGTTGCTTTAGAAGGATTTTTTTCCATGAGGATTCTCAAATAGTTTAATGATTTTGATTCCTGCTCTTTCAGGAGGACTTGTGCTCTTTGGACTGCTCAGTATTATCATGGACATTTTCAAGATCTCCAGCTACGTGGGCTACCTCCACTGCGATTCTGCTGTAAAGGTTGTGTTCCCTGTGGTGCAACTTATCTTCGTCATTATTCAGGTAAAAATGCTTATTACAAATAAATTAAGAAATCTACTCGTCTTTATCGTTGCAAAATACTAATAATAATCAACTGTGCAATCACTTTGCAGACATATTTTTTGTGGATACACGCCAAGGACTGTGTGCAGCTGAAAAGGAACATTACACGGTAGGTGATATGGATTTCCTTTTTCTTTGTTTTTTCATCTCTCACAGTCTTTGTGAACGTGCTATCCCTGAGGGAATCTATGTGATACTTTAATGAAATGAACCCTTCTCTTTTAACATTTAATTGCCGAGAAATTGAGAATATCTTGGACAATTGAGAGTATTTTTATCCTTAAGTTGCTGCCAAAGTACTGATGTTGTTGCTTAACTGGCAAAATTAGAATTGTCTCTTCATTTGCAGACCTTGAAAAGGTGCAATTATTATATGGGCATATATAATAATAATAATAATTGTTATTATTTGTATTACAGTTAACTGCAATAGTGCTACAACTACTGATTATTTTCATTATTGATTAATCTGCAGATTATTTTCTTGTTTGGTCGATTCATAATTTTGTTGATGAAACATAAGAAAATAATGTAAAATGCTTATCACAATTTCCCAGAACTCAAATTATTCAGTTTACTATTATAGAGGACAGAGAAAACCAGCAAATGTTCACATTATATTTAATATATTAAAAAGCTGGAAGCAGTATTTTTTTTTAATTTTTAACTTAAAGGACTTAAATTAATAATTATCAAAATAGTTTCCAGTTATTTTTCTGTTGATTGACTAATCGACTAGTTGTTTTGGCTCCAAACTGTGATACACCAGCTTTGGTTTGAAAACCGAATGAAATTAAAAGCAAGACTACTATTACTCGGTGGATACTGATTTTAAATGTTGCACTCATATTCACTATAAATCTGACATTTTAGCAGATGATCAAAGTTTTTCGAGAATGTTTTTTCCTGATCATTATTTCTTTTTGCTTCCCTCTTCGTTTTTTAGATGTGGGTTGATGCTCACCCTCTCCACTAATCTAGTTGTGTGGATGACTGCGGTCACTGAGGAATCCCTCCACCAAACAACAATCCCCGAAGATCCAAGCAGCAACACCACCAGCACCGCCCATAAAATCAGTGGACGATCCGTGTACGTCAGAGGTAATTAAAGCAGCTACATCAATCAAAGCAGATGAAGCAATGAGTAAATTACCATGACCTAACACTTCCCTCATGTCATGTCTTGCAGCGAGTTATGGAGACGATGAGTGCAAGTGCAGCCACACCTCATGTAGCATGTTCCAGGAGGCCTACTACTACCTGTACCCTTTCAACATCGAGTACAGTCTCTTCGCCTCTGCCATGGCATACGTCATGTGGAAAAATGTGGGCAGACTAACAGAAGAGCACGCTCACCACAACATCAAATTCCGTCTGAAGGATGTAATTGTTGGTCCTGTGGCGGGAGTTCTCTTAGTGATAGCGGGCCTGGCGACCTTCATCGTATACGAGATGGACATGGGTGACGACCATAGTGACGACGACAAGAAAGACAATGCTGTGATGATGCACTTTGTCACGAATATAGTGATATTGACCCTGATGTCTGCCGCCACTGTGGCCGGCTGTGTCATCTACAAGTTGGACCACAGGGAGCACGTATCGGAGAAAAACCCCACACGCAGCCTGGATGTGGGGCTGCTGGTGGGAGCCTCGCTGGGGCAGTTCATCATCAGCTATTTCACCATCGTAGCCATGGCTGAAACCGGAGCCAAAGGCTACCTGAACGGGCTCAACCTGGCCTGGGCCCTGCTGATGGTGATCCAACTTGGCCTGCAGAACTTTTTCATCATCGAAGGTTTGCATCGGGAGCCCTTCCACGAGGTGCAGCCAATCGCCGTGCTTTCAAATCCATATGTGATGCAGCTGGGCAAAGACATGAGCATCTATGAAGAATCAGAGAAAGACATAAAGCCCATGCCGATATTCCCAGCACACAGCCTATACGGCCTGCACGGCCACAGGGAGGAGCACAGGCCCAGACTGTCGTGGAAGAGACGGGTGTTGAAGGAGGTCTGTGCGTTTCTGCTGCTGGGCAACATCATAGTGAGTACCATTCTCCCTCACACTCTCAAAGTCACCGTTTTAAAGGTCACCAAATACTCAACCTGTTCTCGTTTCTTTCTCTAACAGCTGTGGATCATGCCGGCATTCGGTGCTCGTCCCCAGTTCGACCACGACGCTGAAACTGAATTCTACAAATTCAACATGTGGGCGGCTGTCGTGAATATTGGACTTCCTTTTGCCATCTTTTACCGCATGCATTCAGTCGCCAGTCTGTTTGAGGTTTATACAACCTCGTAACGCTGCGGGAGCATCATGAACTCTTTTGACAATATAAAAGCTGTTTTGTATAAATTGTAGTTTGTTTTGATGATTCTTTGTTATTTCTCTATTAATCTGTGAAGTAAATGACTGACTAATATCCGCACGATTCTTTCATGATGTTCGAAATTAAATGTTTTGAGTTATAGTCTGTGAATGTGACAATGTAAATATATTCAAAATGTAATTTTCAGATGTAAAAAAATAATGAATTGTGAAGTTAATCTTGTATGACTCGTTTTATGCTTCAGCCTCTGTATGCACAAAATAAAGGCAAGCAGTGCAATAATTTGATTAAGAGATTGATTGTGTCATCAATTATTATCATAATTATTATTTGTAGTGGCCTACACACAGCTGTAGTAGTCGACCCAATACAAAAACTATAGTAAAAATGACCTATTTTGAAAGACTTAGCTAGGCTGAAAGCAGCTACAAGTAGATAGCAGTTAGTAAATTGATTGATTACGCAACAGATCTGAAAAGAAATTAGTCACCATTTTGATAAACAATGAATTGGTCATTTTCAAGCAAAAGGTTTTTTTTTAAATGCCAGTTACAGTTTCAATTTTTGCTGTTTTTTCTCTCGAATCCTGGGTTTTAGGGAATTCTTATGGCCATTTTCCACAATTTTCTGACATTTTGTACACCAAATAATTGATTTAATCGAGGAAAAGAATTAGTAGTTTATTGGATAATGAAAATATGTGTTAGTTGAAGCCCTATTTATCTTTTTTGTGGCATTTATTAGGCCCTGAATCTACTGTATACTGTTTGGAAAAGGGCTTTTGGGGATAATAGATTTGTTACCTTATTGTGGGTACTAGGCTATTTAAACCTGGATTGTGGTAAAATACTACTTTATGTTGTTTTAATCATGTTGTTTTTATAAATGACAGTAGGAGTGCAAGTTTATGAAGATTTGACTGTTTTGAAATAAGTGCCACTTGATGTGATTTTATACAAAATGTGTTTTACCAAAAAAAAAAATCTAATACAACATATGCAAAGAGTCACTTAATGAAATGCTCTCCACACGCTTGAAATAAAAGCATTTATCCACACTGGAACAATCAACGTTCGACATAAATTGCTATATTATATTAGGGCTTGATATGCTAGACCAAGGGCAGCAACCTTTACTATCAAAAGAGCCATTTTAGGCAAAGAAATTAAAAAAAATCTGTCTGGAGCAGCAAAACATTTGATCATTGTGATGAAGGTAACACAGATTATAGTCTAAGTATATAGAATATAAGTCTAATGCAGTGACGGCCAACCTGCAAATGTACTACGGAAAAGTCATAATATTACGAGAAACAAAGTTGTAATATTACAAAAATAAAGTTATAACTTAACAAGAAAAATAGTTTGTAATATTACGAGAATAAAGTCATAACTTTACGAGAAAAAAAGAAAATAACATGTAAAATGACTACTTTATGATATTATGACTTTATTCTAATAATATTACAACTTTTTTTTCGTAAAACTTTGACTTCATTCTCATAATATTACGACTTTTTTTCCCCTCAATGTGGCCCTGTTCTAGGCTTATACATTTGAGTCAGGCACATTTAAAGCCACACTTCCCTTTTGGGTCCTTAGCACACGCTTTTGTTTACAACCACGTCACCAGGAAATACATCCCGGAGCGTCAACATGCAGAGACAGGTAGGTGATCGACTCTAAACTGGATTTTAGATTACTTAGAAACCTTATTTTTGTTTAGAATATAGTCTACCTCGTCCGAATGGATATGTTAGACTTTAATATTATGTTAGAAATGACTAACTAAACCCGTGTTAACAGATATTAGTTATTAACCTGCTGATGTATTTCATGTTTCCAGGACTCCCAAGACGCGCCTCTCTTTGGTGAAGATGAAGGCAACATGCGGGATAGAAAGTCCAACATAAAGTGAGATTAGAGATGTGCTCGCCTACTTTTTTTGTTTGTCCTGTTCTGATCAAGATGTTTTAACTATACATAATATATTCTGTTGTTTTCAGACACCCGCTGGTCTCTTTCTTCCACCTCTTCTTCCGAACAAGTGCCATCTTGGTGTACTTACTGTGCGACATCTTCAGCAGCCGCTTCATCGCCTGTATGGTCACCATCATCCTGCTGCTGTCATGTGACTTCTGGACCGTCAAGGTGAGCAGCTGGAGCACTAAATGCATGGGAAAACAAATGAGCCTAATGTCATGCTTTAGTTTTATACACAACACCTTGTTTAGGTCATGTTATGTTATTTTTTAATACCAGTAAATCTGGAAAAAAAAGTCAAAAAACTCCATCCCAAGGTGACACATTCACATATGATGAAGAAAAAGCATCAAATCCTCACATTAAAGAAGCTGTTACAAGAGAAAATGTTTGGCATTTTTGCTTGAAAAACAATATTTAAATGTTTTATTGATATTATAATTTTTGCAGATACATTTTTAACAATTTTTTACTGTAGTTAAATGCTATTTATTGTTGTTTTTTTGGTTTATTTTATATGTTTTGTCTTTGAATATTAATGTTTTAAATGGAAAAACAACATGAGCCTAATGTCATGCTTCAGTTTTATACACAACACCTTGTTTAGGTCACGTTATGTTATTTCCAATGCCAGTAAATCTGGAAAAAAAAGAGTAAAAAAGAAAAGTGAGAAGTTCCTGTTATAATTCCCTCCATCCCAAGGTGACACATTGCTTCTTTTGTCCCAACCCCTTCAGTTTACAATCACATATGATGAAGAAAAAGCATCAAATCCTCACATTAAAGAAGAAGTTACAAGGGAAAAATGTTTGGCATTTTTGCTTGAAAAAATTATTGAAACGTTTAATTGATATTCGAATTTTTGCAGATACATTTTTAACAATTCTAACTGTAGTTACATGCTTTTTATTTTTTTTGTTTATTTTATATGTTTTGTCTTTGAATGTTAATGCCCCTTGTTAGATTAAATCTGGGGTTGTTTTGTGAATATTTGGACAGGTGTGTTATACTGCATGTTGTTGTTTTTTCCGCAGAATGTATCTGGCAGATTGTTGGTGGGCCTCCGGTGGTGGAATCAAGTGGATAAAGATGGAAAGAGCCACTGGGTATTTGAGTCAAGGAAGGTAAACAGAAGCTCATCAGATACAATCCTAAAAGGCGTAGGATTAAGATTAGGTCAAATTTTCTTAACAAAGGTTTCTCACATGGTAGAGTAAAGTTACATGTTTGGGAAAAAAACAACAGCATCCTTTGTAAGATAAACAGCCTTGTCACGTTAAAAATGTAATTCCATGTAACTTTGGCAGCGAGCAACTGCAGTTCTCTGGAAAGTAATAGATCTCAGTGAATACAAGGATGTTCAAACTAACAGATGAGATGGCATTCCTGCATGTGCATCTACAATTTCACAGGCTTAGTACACATTGCCAGTGTAACATTTGCAAAGTCTTTTTACAATGTAATGTAGCTGCATGACCTTATTGCACAGTTGAAGATAGTGTAACATACAGTAGAACAGCTGCATTGTCCTCTCTCAGAAATATCATGCGGAACAATGGAGACATTGAAAATGAATTTCCAAAGATTATTGATGTGTCCAAAACTCCACACTAACGTACCATTTAGTTCGCTAAAACAGTATTTGAGATATTTTAGTATGTCGAAACCTTAGTATGAAACCAATAGTACGCGAATTGCATGCTATATCCGGTGAAATATTACAGTATGCAATGCTGGACACTAATATGCAATGCGGTAGTGACGTTGATGGACAGCTCTCCAACGTCAATAACAATTCAAATTATAGTATAAGATGTCACTATACTAGCTGTAATATATTTTCTAAATTAATTCAGACTTTGATTCTCACAATTCATCGTTTGGTCACATGAGGTTGTCACAGGTTACCATGGTTACACGTCTCCAACCGGCAAGGAGGCTCTCAGGAAGTGACGACGTAAATTATTGCTCAGTGCGTCCGAAAAGATACATACTACTACTATTCACTCACAAATAGGTTGAACGATAGTACACATATTGAGTATGTAGTGCATAGCACGCGATTTTCGGACGAAGCCAATAGACAGTTTCAACGGAATCACATTGCTAGGCAACAGCTTGGGCCCATGTTTACCTCCTGTCTTCACAGTTGTAAACGTAAACATTCCAAATGTGTCACAGTTTTATTTCCCGAAGCTGTTGCCTAGCGACGCAATTCCATGGAAATGGTCTATAGAACTTTTCATTTCCCATTCTGTTGCTAGGGCAACAGCTTTGGTCCAAGTTTGCTTCCTGTCAGCTACTGCATTAACAACCATTGTAACAGGAAATACAAAGGGTCCCATCAGAATGTTTATGTTGACAAGTTTGAAAATATTTTTTTTATCTTTGATTTTTATTGACGAGCATGAAACTAAATCTTGTTTACTTTTCTGAACAGACACACAGTCCGAACATGACGTCCAGTGCCGAGTCCCGGATCTTCTGGCTCGGACTCATCGTGTGCCCCGTCTTCTGGATGATTTTTGCGTTCAGCACCATCTTCTCTTTCAAGATTAAATGGCTGGTCAGTTCAGTGTTTTTTAAAGTGGACGTCGATTTAATTTCCGTCTTATTAGACGCTAATTGTTGGTTTGTGTCTCTTAATTTCCCCCCACAGGCTGTAGTGATCATGGGCTTGGTTTTACAATGGGCTAACTTGTACGGCTATGTCAGGTGCAAGTTGGGTGGAAAGTCCAACCTGGGAAACATGGCAAAGAACTATCTTGGTGCCCAGATTTTTAAACAGGTATGACAAGAGTAATCATTCTTCCCTCCTTACATTTTGGTCTCAATGACATGATGCAATAACTTTTCCATTTTTACGTTTTTCACTAAAGGCAATGATGACAAAAGAGGAACCTTGAAGTTGAAGAGGACGAGTGACGACACATCTGCAGTGTGATGGACACTTTATATTTACTTCATTCCTGTTGGCCTTGTCTGAGGGTGTCTGAGGGTTTTTGTAATTTCACTCAAGCTTGGGATAAAACAGATTTTGTAAGTGTTGTTTTCTCCGAATTCACTGGCTGATAAATTACGGAATGATTGCCAAACTTTTCTAATAATTCAATTAAAGTACAATGTAGTTGCTTTTGACAATACATTTTGTAGTTTTTGCAGTGCATCAGTTCAGTGCACAGGGAGAGTTGTAATTTTTTTTTACTAATGTGAGGTATTTATAAATGCAAAACCCTTACTGCTAAACTGAGTTCACCATAAGACTGGCACAGTCCCTAAATCCGGAGTAATGAAGGTACTGTAATGTTAAAATGCCTGATTCCTGATGGGATTTGGATCAATGCATTACTTTTTGTGACTTATGACAGCTCAGCCCTGCAGGCATCATCTCTGTACTACCACTAACTACTACTACTACTAATATACTAGTATTAATGTACTGTATATTGTTGTGAAAAGGGCTTTTGGGAGTAATTTATAGATTTGTTTCCTTATTGTGCCTACTATTTAAATCTGGATTGTGGACCTTAAAGTTATACTACTGCTTCAAGTTTGTTTTAATCTAACTTCATTTTGTTTTATTTTAAAAATGTCATAAATGACAATCTGGGATATGATAGGGAGAAGTATAAAATTTGCTGAAATAAGTGCCAATTGGGTTTGATTTTATAGAAAAACTGGACTTTAAAGAAAGTGTTGTTTTATAAAAAATAAAAAAATAAATGAATACAATAATAAACTTATCCTGGTAAACATCATTTTTGGCTGGAAATGTCAACATCAGTAATGGCTCAGTAGTCCTGTGATTGTGTTGTATAAACATAAGGTGTATTGAACTGTAATTCTAAATTAATATAACAAAGGGTTGTTCTAGTGGTTTCATAGGATATTAAAAGTGTTATTAAAAACCAGTATATTCACCTCTATTTCGCTGACCTTCAGCAGCTTTGTTTTTAAACAGAACATAATTATTCAACACAAGCTGAAGACCTGCTGGTTGAAATTTCATCAGGTCCAAGTCAGACTACATGTGAAGAATCTAATCTAATAAAACTAATCAAGTGCAGTAGGTCACCAGTCTGTCTGCAGTGAACGTTTCAACCACTAGGTGGCAACAATGGAACATCAGTGTTTAGCAGAGTCAGTAAGTAAGTAAAGCTTTATTTATATAGCACCTTTTAAAACACACCGTTACAAAGTGCTTCGCACACAAATGAAACATCAAATAAAGATGAAAACAAGGAAAAATTACAATATGAAACACAGAAACAATGAGAAACAGATCAAACAAAAACAGACAAACACATGTGAATGAGGCCTATAGAAAGGCTTGCCTATAGAGATGGGTTTTTAGAAGATGCTTAAAACAGTCCAGAGATTCAGCAGCTCTAATAGATTGGGGGGAGGTGAAAAGTTGTGGGACATCCAGTATTTGGTTGCTGCTAAGCAGTCATGGAGGGAGGACAGTTGATTGAGGTTATTGGTTTTGGCTGAAAAATAGATCTGAGTGTCATCTGCATAACAGCAGAGTCTGGTTCACATTAAGTATTTCATTTGTCTTTTTCTTGCATGAAATATATATATATATTTGTGTAGACATATGATGATATACACACTTAACTCCATGGATTAAAAAAAATATGTATTTTTTTAATACTGCCATGCAAGTCCTGTAGGAAAATCTTAAAGAATAAAATCTCACATTTGTGCGGGCTGAATGAACATAGTGTGCAGATGTTCCAGTTTTAAATTAACATTTTCTCATACTTACATATATAATGTGACTCAAAATGGCATCAGGAGTGAAGGATAAAATTCCTTTATTTGTTTGATTTTCAGAAGTATGCCAACACGCATCTTTATCAGACATCGAGAAACGAACTGCGAGTACAAATGAGCACCACAGTATTTGACGTTATAGAGAATGTGAGGTTAAAAACGTGTGACAAATGCAATAAATGTCTGCTGAGATTTGCATCAATCTTTGCATTTGTACGTTGATATTAGAACAGCTCAGTTTAGCAGTTTTTATAGCTATGACGTGCATTTTATTCGTACCAGAATTCAAAATGGTTAACTTCACATGTATGGTATACCATCACATAGGTCATGGCACCAAAGTATACGGTGCCACAAATTAAATAGAACCAGAAATATGTCTTGTCCAGTTTGTCGGCAAACATCTGATTTCTCTCACTTTGCAGAGTCTGTGCGTTAAGAGCTTCCAGGAAGTTGACAACCTTCCTGAGCATTCGACTGTCCTCCTCCGAGCCGTTCAGCTGGACGACACTAATGTCAGCTTTGACTTCTGTAGGGAGTGAAGCTGCAATCAGAGCAGGTCATACAGTGTTTTTTTGTTCATCAAGACTTTGTGAGCATCAATACCCTACTCAATATCAAGTACTACAGTACAGGCTCAACACATGCAGTATTTGTTTAACGGTAAAGTTTTCCTCACCCTCATCATCTTTCTCTTCCTTGTTTCCTGTTATTTCTGAGACCGGCCCTTTGGAGAAGCAGCAGAAATTGAGCCTGCCATCTTTGGCCAACCGGGTCAGCACCATGGACACCAGCATGCTCAACACCAGGAGGACCAGACAAACACAGAAGTGGGTTCCTGCAGCACAGAGGAGATGGTTAGTGACTCAAACTGTGATGCTGTTCATGCATTTGGTTTGTGAGTTTGTGTGTGTTTGTGTCTGCATGCGAGCTGACATACGGATGATGGGGCTGCAGTGGCTGTCTCCAGGCAGCTGATCGTTGAGGATGACGAGGAACATGGTGAAGCTGAGCACCAGAGTGACCTTGAAAGAGTTGCGTTCGCCGCCTCCCAGCGGCAGAGCGAAGCTGACCGCGTCGGCCAAGACGATCAGAATACTGGGCAGCAGTAATGTTATGAAGGGGTTGGTATATTTGATGCTCAATGCCACCTGAGGAGAATGGCAGACAGAATTTCTTAGTACAATATAGAAACTGCTTTTAGTTGTTTTTAGAATTAGATACTAGTTTGTGAGTGGAGTAAATGGTTCATTTTATACCAGCGCCAATATCACAAAATAATGAAAAACCTCTATTATAAGTTCCCACAATCCAAGGGAACGCATTCAAATTGCTTGATTTCTCCTCACTCAAAGATATTAAGTCTACTATGATATATGACAAAGAAAATCAACAAATCCTCACATCTGAGAAGCTGGAATCAGGGAAAGTTTGATGATTATTAATGTCAACATAGTTGCAGATTAATTTTCTGTTGATCAACTTATTGATTACTCGACTATTTGTTTAGTTCTGACCTCATCAAACAGGTCACTTGTTGTTTTTTAAAGTTAAATACCGTTAGGTTAATACCACTATTGCAGGAATTTGGCAAATCATTACCTATGTAAAGTATAAATGACCATGCCATGCGATCATGAACTCACCCTGATGAAATTGCGGTCATCTCTCTTTTGATCGAGGTTAATGTCTTCAGTTTGCCAATCTCCATGGCTACCATCAACCATCTTTAATCGGTTGAATACCAGATCTGTACCACATCCTGAATGGAATGAAGCCTTCTTTAAAAGAGCACTCCACTGATTTAGCATTGCACTTCCATAACATTGACAGACTCATGATGGGCACTTAAAAACAGGATCAAAATCGATGAAGCAGAACGCTATAATAAAGGCTTCAAAATTCACAAGTGAGATATCTATTTATGTATTTTATGTCGTAGAACAAAATGTTAAAATCTCTTAAGCTTGTGTTAACCACAGACCTTATTTCAGGCATCTAACTAAAAACCCATTGACTTCCAGACGAGGGAAACGGAAGAGATAAAATGAAAACTTATTTCTGTGTTTTAGGACTCATTCCTGCAGCACTCTATACTTGCACAAGACACCATGGCGTGGGCCTCCACATATGGCTCTCCGAAACGCCAGAGGGCATACAAATAAAAGATTCTGTGAAGAAGCTAGAAGGCAACGAGTGTTACCGCCATAAAAAAAACTAAAACGCCATAAACCAAGCTCCTCAATGCTTGGAAGGAATTGTAATTAACTGTAAACTCATATCTCATATTCATGGACAAACTTTATCGCCTTTATACAACCCCCGTAAAGAACGGAGTCAAGTATTAAATGTATCATACTGTAATGAAACAAAGGTTGAATATCCTGTTAACAATTTGATTTGGCTGGCAATGTAGAGATATCTTGCTTTTAAAGCATTTAAAAACGAATCGGACATTATTTTGCTTCTTAATTTAAGTTATTTGCTTATTTTGCACAAAGCCCCCCCGCGACAACTTGCGGAGCCTAACTGTAAAAAAACAAAAAAGCAAAAAACAAAGTTTTCAAAATAAACAAAAAAAAAAAAAAACATGAGATAACCAAAACACCACAACCATTCATGACCAAAAAGAAAATAAATCAAGATCTTCTTCAGAATAAACACATATATGTAAAATTATGAAGTTAAGCAAATTATTTTTTAGCAGTTTGCTCAAAAACTTTGATAAAATATTGTATAATATTTGTATTATTGATTTGCTGAGCTCACCATCTTTGGACCAGGTTTGGATCGCGACAGGGCATTCATCACTAGCGAAGGGATAGTTGAACAGGTTGACCTCACAGTCCACCTCAGCACTTATAATCACAGAGTGCTTCACCGTGCCGTTATGGAGTACCAGCAGATCACGGGAGCCGTGCTTCATAGTTGTTGTTATTCTACACAGGTGAGAGACAACACATGTGTGAGATGAATATCAAGAACTCAGTGAATTGAATTTGTGATTATAGCTGGATCATGATATGTAACTTACCCATTTGTTACATGGATCTCTGGGGTCCAGACTTTGCTTACCGGCAGAACCACATGATGATACGGGTAAACTGATGTGTTCCATCCCAGCTCAGGATCCGTCCATTCCTGTGGTTTCAAATCAAAATGAATGTGATTGAAACATACACTAAGTTTCTTTTTGTCCATCTGTTAGTATCTTGAAGCTTACAAGTATGGCTTGCAGACGACTTATTAGGCGGAGATTCTTTGTGTCCTGTTAGAAAAAAGATAATAAATGTGGTGTCAACTTGTTGGATTGCTGGTGGAAATAAATCTGTGTCCTTGTGTCTCAAAATATTGCTCAGATTAATATTTTGCAAGACTTCCTGTATGCATCTTCAGCAGGTTTACATGAACAAAACTTAGGAATAACACCAACAATGATTGTAATTTTAATAATTCATTCTTGTTGAGTTAGGAGAGGTCTAAAGGCAGAAACAAAAAGGACTTCTCACTTAGCTCCACTATGTATAAAATAATACTTACAACTGACAGAGTCTGGTACTCAATCAACGGCACATTAATCTGCTGGGTGCAGTTATCGTTTTGTGGCTGAGATAGATATTCTTTCTTGATCAACATTTCAGCCAGACATCTGCGACTTGTGCAGTTGGAGTCAGCATTTCCACATCCTGGAAATTAAAAGAGAAAAGTGATCCAAAGCTTTGAATATTTTTGGAAATACTTCTGCCAGTCTACTACCTCTCTAAACATTGTTTTGTGAGATATGTGTTACACTTACCTACTGTTAGTGAAGTCAGTAAGACGACTGCCTTCCACAGGCTGTGGGTAAGAAATCTCAACATTTCGGATTACAAGACTTAACGTATGACTAATAACTGTGGATTGACAGCTGCGTGCCATCCTTTTAGCCTTAAATAGGCCCGTCTGTGACGTTTAACCACATATACACAACACCATATAGGCACACCACAAGACAATATGACCGACACACAATAGTGAGAAGACAATCACGTTTTCAGAGCATCCCTCAGTGATCCTCCTCAGTGATCCTGTGCAAACAGTCAGAACACGAATGCAATTACTCTCACTGTCTGTTACCTGGCCTCCAGCTGCTATTTGTCATTATAGCTCGTCATGCTACTCTGCATTACAATGGGACTGTGGATGTTAACCTGAAAGTCTCCCAGTCACGGATGCAGGACAAACACGGTGGTTTCGGTGTGGTCGAGGGACGTGTCTTCTCACAGAATGGCCATTATACATACATTTTGTTTTGACAGCTGGTTGATGAACCCAGGTTTTGTCATTTATGTTTATTACTTTTGAAAATATGGCTCACAAGCTCAGTAAGTTATATAAAGCTAATTCAGGGTTCCCACTCTTTTGTAGAGATCATTTTCAGTGATGATCTTACTGGTATGACGGACAGGGATCGCACCATACACTAATATGTTCCTATGTTCCTATGGTCTATGGCTATAATCAGCTAAATATCTATGAAATCATCTCTTACATGCTTAGTAATAACATCAATAAATATTATATATAATATAGAAATAATCCAAATAAAGTTTGGAGCGTTATTTAACCTCCTTCGCGACAAGCTAGCATGACAAGGTTGATACCAATGGATTCATGAGGTTTTCTAGTTTCAGATGATGCCAGGATCTTCATCTTCTCTAACTTTAAAACTGAGCCAGGTACAACCTAAAAATCGCAAGACGCGTTAAAGAAATTACTGGCGTTAAAACGTATTTGTGTTAACGCGTTATCGTGTTAACTTTGACAGCACTTATACATTGGATCTCTTGAAATGTTGGATATTGTTGCAGTGTGTTGTAAGGTGCCACATGGTGCAAGACACTTACATCAATAAATCAATCTGTCCTGTACTTTCACAGTTTATGGGTGCGGTACTTCAGTAAAGGAAGTATAATTTTTCTTCCTGTCTGTGCTTTCACCCATTCCTTATATAGTTGCTGCCTGTAATTGATAGACGGATGAACTGTTCTTTCCAGGTTATCTCTCAGAGGAATGTCTCTTATCTCTGTCTTCACACATCATCTTAACCAATACGTGATGAATCAGGCGACATTCAAAGGGTTGTTCTATTTTTAAAAACACAACAAGGTTGTTTTGGTGTTGTTTGACCTCTTTCTAACAGCTCTGGATGCTTTTATGACCGCAATAAAAGTGGTTTAAAAGTTAAGCGTGTCGTGGCGGCTCAGGTGTGATCTCTCTTTTCTTATCAGAAATTGAGGACGACTGAGACAAAGCAAATCCTTGCACCAATGACAGCGCCTCCACCTGATGGAGCAAAGGTTAACTTTCTGTCTAATGAATCACGGAAATCCGAAGAGAAATGACTCAAATATACATAGCTGGAAAATGACCTATAAATCATCAATATTTCTCTGTCTTCATCATTTCGTGGAAGACTATTTCAGTTACGCAATTTCTATTTCGTCATCCAGAAGCAAACAGTCAGAGGACGTCTGATGTTTTTGTCCTTGGGAAATATTCCATAGGTCATAAATTCTTCCAGATTGTCCAATAAGGTCTCAGGAGGAAGGGATTGCTGTGATATCAGAACAAAATGGGACTTTGCCTCAGGACCAGGCCGGCCCCCAACACTCTGCAGCCAACTGAACTTGGAGGTTACTTCAACTGTGGCAACACATCGTTTACTAATGCTCTGCAGAACTCATGGGCTGAAGTGACACCTGACAAACTCTCATTTCTACTTTGCAAGTAAGTTGAATATTTAAATATACTATGTGTGCTTTTTAAAAGACTTACTCAAAGTAATAAACAATAATTCTGACATAAATAAAGATTGCAAGTGTCTTTGCTGAGGAGAAAAGCAAATTAGGTTTGTGTTTCTATGTCTATACATATTGGAGATAAGGATAGTGTCATAGATTACTAGACTACTTGTAAAGTGGCTTAAAGTGACAAAATAATTACAAATGCAGCTGAATAGGTACAAAAATCCACAGAATATTATGCCAAGATATTAGCAGGGTCAAGCCTGCCAGAAGGGATATAATTAACTACAAGTTTTAATAATTAAACATTATAAAATAACTCATTGACAAACAAATTTAACAGTAATATTAAGTACTGCCATGAAATGAAGAAACGTCACGAAAGATATTATGGAACAGGAACAAGTGATTATTTTTCTTTTTAAATATTTCAGTTTGTATTTTTTCCCCTATAATGTTTGTGAATTAATGTTAAATATGGGGAAACATCAACATGTTTTAGTACATCAGCTGCATTAATTGGAATTTGTATGACCGTGAACCCTTATATAACCCAATATTACAAATTAATATCTGGAGCTACAGTAAGAGGTATAACAAATTCATTTCTGGAGCTTCTGCAGCTGTCATGACATTTAATTCTGACTCAAGCTTATTAGTCCAGTGTGCTCTCCTGCAGTGTCAGTAGCTCTCAATGCACTCCCATAGTGTCTTACAGAAGGATTCAAATACGGAAGAAAAAGGTAAATAGGGATAGAACATAAATTAAATCAAATATGTAAAAAAGGTAAAGAAAAATAGACTAACAAACACACATACAAATATATATAGATAAAGTTGATATATAGATGGAATAATATTGAAACCACCATACCTTAACAGCATGGGCTGGTAATTTTCCCTGATCATTTTGTAACTGTGTCGTATAAGGAGGTTGGGCAGGTGGGCCTCAGTGACCCTTTTCCTTGGCCTGGTTGTCCTGTAACCTGTTCTTATGAGGCAAGAGTTCACCTACTTATTAAATGCATGTTGACTTGGTAACTTGCTATTTGTCTACGCGTTTTCCTCTACTTATTTATCAAATACCGTCACCACCTGCTGCAATATTACTGTGGCATAATCAATGCAAAAGATGCATGTAATTGTACAACACTAGAGATAATGTCTGAATTGTGTCTGCTTTTTTTGTTTTATAAACCTTTATTGAAACGTTTTTTCTCCTAAAGGCCTCATGCATGACGGTGCATTTTATTATCATTATATCTTATATATACAGAGTAGAGTATTTTTGTTTACTTATGTGTTCAATTACTGTTTACCTGCTTACAGGAGCCCATTTAAAATATAGTAAAATCGTATTGGGATCAACATTTATCTGACAGGAACTCCGTGTTTAAAGACTAAAGACTCAACTCTCAAGAAGCCATTTATCATAAACGGAGATAAACATCAGCTACGTGTTCTCAGGTGCCTCAATTAAGCAATAAAAACTAGATGAAAGTGACGGACTTCTTGCAAGGAAGGACACGGCTTAAAAAAACATATTGATCAGGGAGTGAGTTAACTCAGCATTGTGTGCTCAAACAAACTTGATAGCGGGCCTTTCATCAGTGACAACTCAAGCAGCTGTCAGATTACTGAAGTACAGTAAAAGAAAGTGATAACAATTTCCTGGCTTTGTTGTATTTCATGTGTTACGGAGAAGAAGGTGTTGTGGTTAAAGTTTGACATCTGAGGAAACATTTGGAGGTGAAAGCTGTTAAAGGATAATAATTTACCCTCATGAGGACAAAAATAGAGGTCGAGGTTTTGCTTAATTAACCGAGACATTCAGACTCTGAATGATTCTCACTCAAGCCGTGTGGTTATAATGCAGACGTTAACGTGTTTATAGAGAGCTTTTAGCACAGCTGATTTGGAAAGTGTCCAGACTGTAATGGAACTTGTGGTAAATAATCAACCACGAGCAAGAAAGTCGTGCTCTTGAATGTTTCACACTCAGAGCTGCAGGGCACTGCTCGAGTCATTAGCTGCTGATAGCCCGAGGCACGGAGTGACCTAGGCTGCTTGCTCAAACATGAAGGATTCAACTCAACAAACAAGTCCGAGAGCCTTTTACATTTTAGTCACATGTAATGAGTAAAATGCTGTCCTCCATGGTACATGCCTAACACACCTTCCATCTCATCTCTTGTCTTCATACAGGAGACTGGAAGGCAACCCTGGTCATGATGAGCACAGACACGGGCGAGCAGGTCATCATTGACACCAACTACACTACAATCCACACAATAGGCCGGCAGAATGAGGGCAGGCGGCTGCGCTACATGCAGAAAGATGGCAGGTTCCCTGTGGTTTTCCAGAAGGCCCCTGGACACTGGAGCCCGTTCCTGATGGACATCTTCACCACTCTCGTAGAGATCCGCTGGAGGGTGATGCTCCTCGTCTTTTCCCTCTCTTACATTCTCTCTTGGCTCTTTTTCGGTCTCTGTTATTGGCTCATTGCGTATGTACACGGGGACGTCGACGACGTAGATAACGCACCCTGCGTGGACAACGTGCGTGGCTTTACTGGAGCCTTCATGTTCTCAATGGAGACCCAGGCGACTATTGGCTACGGCTTCAGGGGGATGACCGAGAACTGTATGGTGGCCATTATTGTGGTGACGGTTCAAGATGTATTTAGCTGCCTCCTTGACACCATCATAATTGGTATTGTCATTGCCAAAATGGCATCTGCTCGTAAGAGAGCTCAGACGGTTGGTTTCAGCAGCTGTGCGGTGGTCAACCTGCGAGACGGGGTCCTGTGTCTGTCGTGGCGACTCGGGGACTTCAGGGGTAACCACATCCTGGACGGTGTTGCCAAGGCCATGCTAGTCCGCTATGTGAAACAGCCACAGGGGTCTATCGTGATGTCATACCAGGACCTGGACATCCAGGATCGAGACATTGTCCTCGCCACGCCAGGCACCATCATCCACAAGCTGGAGCCCGGCAGTCCCTTCTACAGCCTGGGACCTGATGACCTGCTGGGGGACGACTTTGAGCTGGTGGTGTCCTTCACCTACACCGGTGATTCTACGGGTATGCTCCACCAAACCCGAACCTCATACACACCAGCAGACATCCGCTGGGGCCAGCGCTTCCAGGATATGCTTAAACTGGGCAAGAGGCGCTACAAGGTGGACTATGCTCTGTTCAACGTGACCACGTGGGTGCCGGTGCCCCTGCTTAGTGCAGAGGAGTTTGACAGGAGGGGACGTCCCGTAGAGGGCAGTCAGTCCTGCAGTCCTCACTTATCATCGATCAAGAGAAACGGACACGCTTGCAAGGTGATCGCTGACATCACTGAAGAGGTGATGCAGCAAACCTGTTTGTAGGATGGACTTGTGATGGACAGTGGGATAAAATGTGCTTTTGTAAATATATTTATATGTGACTTTATATTCATTGTATGCATCTACTTACTTACTTACTTACTTATTGTTAAGCTTTTTTGCTCGGCCGCTTCCCAGAGGAGCATAAAGTGAGCGATGGACATAAATGGAAGTTAGAAAAATCCAGCACACAGATTTCGGGAGTAATCTCAAACTTTTTCAAATCTCCAAAATCGATGTTCAATAGACCACACACCATGGATGTATAAGAAGTTGTGACCTGTGCTTTTGCCCTGCGTGTTAGTAAATAACCTACAACTACATTAAATTCTGTTTATGTCATGCTACTAGCACTACTAGCTACTGGCTGATAGTCGGTTGTTTGAGGACAGAGACGTTAATACATCCACCATGGAACAGGCTTACAGCATACAGGCCACGGGTGTATTATAACATAATAAAAGTGATGAATTACAGCCAATATATGCATTATTACAGCCGTATACAGCTAGCAGCAAGCCAACAAAACCGGATATGTCATATGAACGGTCTGAAGCACGTTCATTATGCAGAGGAAAATAACTCTAGATTCAGCTATTAGTGAATTTTACAACTTTTAGGACACAATAATTTAAATGAAGGCTATTTAAGTGTCCGTACTGGGAAGTTGATTCATCTAAAAAAAAAAAAAAAAAAATCCTCTGATTTACAGGCGTCTCTTTATACATTCATGTCCACAGACTCATTGGCGTTTTCAGTCCAAAATGGCGACAGCACCATCTAGCAGCTGTTGTCAAAAATGCACCGGAGTTCGCCTCTTTGCTTCTATACTCTTTGCTGAGGTACCGTGAGCCGCCGAGTGCAAAACCCTGGTAAAGCTGTTCACCTCGGTCAGAGGCCATCCTTACCATAATAACACTACTTTAGGAGCAACGGCAGTAACTACGGTGGCCTTCAGGTTGCGTAAAAACGTCAATATTCTCTCTCTAGAGACAGTTTGTCCTTTCTGGGCTACTGTAGAAACATGGCGAGGGAACACGGCGGACTCCGTTAAGAGGACCCGCTCCCTATGTAGATATAAGCTAACAAAAACGATTCTCAGTTTCAGGTGTATATACACTATAATGAAAACATAGTTCTGAATATTATATTTCTTCCAATAGATCCCCTGAAATGTTACACACTGTTCCTTTAATGCTTTGGATGAATGAAATTCATTACCACAAATGTAAGACAAATAAAAGTTGTCCTTGTAAAACTATTATTGTAGTAATAATAATGTCAATCACATTATGTGATGCCAGCACTTCTTTGCAGCTCTTCACCGCCACCTTGTGTTCACTGAGTGCACTCAATATCACTCCAGCAGTGTGGTGATTATTTTGGAAAGTCACAGATTTCACAATCAAAGTATAGGCTTTACTCAGTAGCCTATACATCTGCTTTATTCTTAGACTGAAAAGCACAAACACTTATTCTCCTGACATATACCTCCTGTGCATGAGCTTTATTTTATAATACTGACCCTGCTTACACCAGTCCTGGCATCATTGCACTGGCTTCCCCTACAATTTAGAATACATTTAAAAATGTTATTACTCACTTTTAAAGCACAACTTGGTCTGACCCCAGAATACATAATGGATCTCTTAACACCCTATACGCCTGTACGTGGTCTGAGATCATCTGATCAGCTACTTCTTGCTGTTCCCAGGTCCAATTTTGTGACAAGAGGCGATCAGGCTTTTGCTGTCAGGGCTCCCAAACTCTGGACTGCACTTCCTATAGAGATACGATCATCTAACTCTGTAACCACTTTTAAAAAACTTTTGAAAACACATTTTTTTTAGGATAGCATTCCTAGAAGCAGAAGGGTATAAATATATGTATGTATACATCCGTTTCTGGACGCATGTGTACATTTATACACATTTATGTATATATGTAGTATATTTGTTTTATCAACTTGTCCTACCATTTTACCAATTCTATTATTATTGATATGTTCTGTGATGTTCTGTTTCAGCAGCTACCATATTTGTTTTACTCTATCTGCTTTTATTGTCTGATGTTCTTTTTTAACAGTTACCATATCTTTTACTTTATTTATCTGCTTTTATTATCTTGTGAAGCACTTTGTAACATCTGTTTTGAGAGGTGCTACACTGTTAAGAATTTCCCAGTAAAATAACAGTAAAGAACTGGCAGCAGGGTTGCCTTTATGTTACTGTAAAATTAACATTATTATACTGTCGCTGAAATCTACAGCTTTGTACCGTTAATGAAAAATACAGTTTGAACTGTTTTTTTTTATTAATTTCACAGTATTTTACAGTTAATTTACTGTTTAAAGATACATTATATAGCTGTTTTCACCTTTCTTATACATTATTATATTGTATTTTTTTACATACATTTTAATAAACATTATTTTTTGCCTAGATGAATAGACTTAGCAGGTTAAAGACATAGGAATAGTCACACTAAATACAATTAAAGACACTTGTTAGGAAAAAGGCTATAATAGACTTGTTGACACTTTTCCCAAAAATGTCTGTCTCTAGCTGGCTACAAGCACAGAATGCAAACCAGAACAACATGTGAGTGAAGAACAATAAAGCTAATTCACTGATTTTACAATCATGTACAATGTACCTCACATGTGCAGATCAGGTCCCAGAATTAAAAAAATACTGCATGAAACTGTTACTGATGATACTTTAGACAGTTGATCAGCAGTAAAGGGCTGTTTTTTAAGAATGCATTATAGTTCAGTTAAAAAAACGGCCTATGAGCGTAATTTAACAGGTTTTCTTTTGTATTAATGGTAAAGCACTGTTTTTTTAGCAATAACAGGTTAATACTGTTGAAATCATGCTGTAAATTAATAGCAATTGTTTACAGTGATACATTTATTATTATTATTATTATTATTATTATTATATATAAACTCCAATTATAGTTAATAGCTTGACAAAATTCACATGCACTCTGGAGATGCTTTATTTTCCTGTTATAATATCCTATTTCCAGCGTCCCTTTGAGATAAGGGGGTCTTCCCTCTGACAGATGATGTATATGTGTGTATCATCCATGTGGGCTCAGAGACGCTCAAACAGGCGCTGCGGCTTCCTATTGGCTGCCGCTGCCACAGTGGGCGGGGCTAAAGGCACACGTGTTTTTAAAGTCTGTCTTTGCAACGACAAACATCTTCTTCAGTATTGCTGCAGAGGGTTATGGCACAATTTGCAGCGCCAGACGGGAAGCTGAGTGAACATCATAAAAGAGCAGCACAAATAAAAGGGACGCATGCAGTGAGCATATCTGGAGCATATGGGACTTATTATAACAAGGAAACGGCAGATTTGCATCGCAAGGACCAACAGGTAAGTGTAATAAACAGGACACATTTATCTGTAATAACGAGAGGGATGTGGAGTGAGAAATAGAGCTACACTCTGCAATGTAGTCTCACTGTAAAATGCTAAAACATGTCCTGTAATAAGATTAAATCCTGGAAAAGTATTATTATTATTATTATTATTATTATTATTATTACTATTATTATTAGATGCTTTTGCCATTGTAAATTGCAGGTTGTAGACAGGATGATCTGTAATTTGCCCTTAATTTGAACTATACTGCATCTCATGTCTGTGCCTGAGCTGTATTTTATAATCCTGACCCTGCAGAGTAAAAATACAAAAATATTATTTAACTTAAATATCTGAAATTAAATAGGCCGCTTTTGTAAAAGTATAGGTGTTGCAAAAGCTTACAACAAAAGATGCTGTCTGTCTGCTGAATGACTGGCCATAGTTATTGATTGGTGTAATAAAAAATAGAGCAGCTTTATGTAACCAGTTTCCATCTGCCTCAGCTGTTGGCTCTAATTGAGAACACATGCAAAACAAACAATCACAGGTTGTGCAGCCTCTGGAAGCCTTGGTCTGTCACCATGCACATATACCCACCTGCAGTAAGAAGTGTTAAAAGCTCATGTGACAAAGAAACCTGGTTGCAATGAGAGGAGGAGAGAGCTGATGAGCTCAGTGGCATCAAAACCACAAATGTTAAAGATTTTGATTCACACTGGAGGGGGTCACCTGTGTTAGAAATTTATGTTTACTGCAGGCTGTTCTGGATAAAAGTATTTTGATCTTTACTTCTCTCCAAAACTACGTCTAAACTATGTGCATTATGTGCAGTTTGCCTTGTTTCAGTGCCACAATCCATTAAAAAAATACTTAAACAAAAAGGTGACTGAATGGCCAGCATGCTCATGAGGGTAAACTGTACTTAAGGAATAATAAATAAAGAAACATTACTTGTAGCAAGTCTTTCTCACTAAGAAAATTTAAGTAATTTGTGAAAAAGAAATTAGGAGATGAATATAGCATTTTCAGTATTATATAAAATCCATCAAACATAAATACTTGGCATCATTTCAGCTATAAATGAATGGAGCCCCATGTTCCCAATAGTGTGCGTGACAGGTTGCTATTTGTAGTTGACCCAGCCGTGACATCATTAGTGGAGCAAAACAAAGATGGTGCAGGAGGGATTTAGGACCATATCCTGCACATCTTGTCCCACATGACTTCTGATCACCTTCAGGACACTTTAATAAAAAATGACCTACGGCAACAACCTTTTTGACATCTGCACCGTGTTTCCAAAACTAAATCATTTTATTCAGAGTATTTACTGAAAAAACGCCTCCTAGACTTAATGGATCTTTTCACTTGGACACAACTGACCCTTACATGATTCGAAAGTGGAGGTGGGGAGTTATTTTGGCACTTGCAGAGCATGTCTGGCTGACCGCGGCCTTTTGTAGCCTGTGGTGTTGCATTTTAATGGACCTCTCTTGCCACACACACAGACACCAAGTCAATAGCTTTTCTAATTTAGCTGCCCTTGTTGCTCTATTACATTATGATGCAAGGTTACTGTTGCTTTCAGAGAAAGCGACCCATGTTCTCCGAAATGCTGCAAGGTTCATTAAATCCTGTTCCATGATGTGCAAACTGGAGTTATGAGTTAGTTTTGGCTATGTGTTATTGACCTTGATAACAGAGATTCAATAGCATTAATGGAATAAGTAGTGCAATAAATGCGTGCAACATGTTATAACATTGCATCTGCACAGAGCTGCTACTTGTATCTCTGTTCCAGCGGCTCTCTGGATTAACATGAACTTGATCTGTAATTTGACTCAGCTCCCCATGGACTGACCTGCCTAATTAATACTTACATTAAGCAGGGTAAACATCCTTTCCCACTTTGTCAGCTATCTAAGTGCTTGAATAATATTTTTTTAATCTACTACTGATAATGCATGTAAAGTACAATGCATTCCCTGTGCTCTCTGTCTGCACTGCGCACACTGTTTGTATAATTGTCTGTGTATGCAAGAATAGCGCTGCTAACTTTGAGTGTACACTGCATTATTTAGACAGCAGGTAACCACACACCCACATACACTGATCTTTGCTCTGGTTCCTGCCAATTACTTTAAAACTGTTTTTCTCTCTCTGTCTGTAATTTCCACAGCCCACTTCACTGATGAGGTCCAAAGCAGTCGCCAGATAGGAGTGACCCGCCCTCGCCAAAGGCGCACAGAAGCACGGGCCCGCTCTCCCCCTTTCCCTGCAGGATCTAGTCCTGCCGTCCACATTTTCTGCTCAAGTTTGTCCCCGGGATCATTCGAAACTGTTTCTCCAACGCTTCTACCAAAAACTTAGACTGTTTTCCAAAGCAGAATTGGCCCAGCCCTCCCAGGCGGAAGCAATGGGGAGTGTGCGAAGCCACCGGTACAGCATCGTGTCCTCTGAGGAAGACGGCATGAAGCTGGCCACCATTGCCGTCCCGAACGGCTACGGGAACGGCAACGTCAACAAGGTGCACACAGAGCGCAAGCATCAGAGCCGCTTCGTCAGGAAGGATGGCCACTGCAACGTGCAGTTTATCAATATGAGCGAGAAAGGCCAGCGGTACCTGGCAGATATCTTCACCACCTGCGTGGACGTCCGCTGGCGCTGGATGCTGCTCATATTCTGCCTTTCGTTTATGCTGTCATGGTTGTTTTTTGGCTTCATCTTCTGGGTGGTGGCTCTCTGTTATGGGGACTTGGAGAATAAGACTCAGAGGTGTGTTTCCAATGTGAACAGCTTCACCGCTGCCTTCTTGTTCTCAGTGGAGACCCAAACCACTATTGGCTATGGTTACCGCTACGTGAAGGAGGAGTGCCCCATTGCGGTCTTCATGGTCGTCTTCCAAAGCATTGTGGGCTGCATCATCGATGCTTTCATCATCGGTGCGGTCATGGCCAAGATGGCCAAGCCCAAGAAGAGGAACGAGACCCTGGTGTTCAGCCATTATGCAACAATGGCTATGAGGGACGGTAAACTTTGCCTGATGTGGCGCGTGGGGAACCTCAGGAAGAGTCACCTGGTGGAGGCCCACGTCAGGGCCCAGCTCCTTAAGTCCCGCACCACCGCCGAGGGAGAGTTCATCCCTCTGGATCAGGTAGACATTGACGTGGGCTTCGATAGTGGCATCGACAGAATCTTCCTGGTGTCTCCGATCACCATCGTGCACGAGATCGACGAGGACAGCCCATTCTACGAGATGAGCAGACAGGAGCTGGAGACGTCAGAGTTTGAGATCGTGGTGATCCTGGAGGGCATGGTGGAGGCCACAGCCATGACGACTCAGTGTCGGAGCTCCTACGTGGCCAGCGAGATCCTCTGGGGCTACCGCTTCGAGCCGGTGCTCTTCGAAGAAAAGAACTACTACAAAGTGGACTATTCCCGCTTTAACAACACGTACAAGGTGCCCAGCACGCCCAGCTGTAGCGCCAGGGAGCTAGCCGAGAAGAAGTCCGACGCCTCCAGCTCGAGGAACTCCTTTTGCTACGAGAACGAGGTGGCTCTCCAGAAAGTTGAGATGGAGGAGGAGTTCGAGGAGGAGGAAAACAGGGAGATGAGGGGCGTCGAGGTCGGCGCACTGGAGGACACAATCACAGATGTGGTGTCAGACTCTGAATGCAATCTGGACTCTTTGCCTTTAGAATCAAGGCCTTTGACAGCAGAATCAGAAATATGACTAAAGAAGGGTTAAAAACTACCACAGGGTACGTTAAAGCGAATGAATTTGGTCCTGACGGCAGTTCTTTATAATGCATGACAGTTTGTAAAAGACTGTGATCTGAGTATGAAGTTCTCTATGCAGAAGCTTACGCACAAGGCACCATGGGCATCCAGACATGTCGTATTGTTTATGGTGAAAGTGGTGATAAATGAGCTGGTTGCATGGAGCTGGAGACATGAAATGGGTCAGATGCCTTCACTTACACACTGTGTGCAGTCTGCCCTTCATAAAATATTTTAGTAGAATAGCCAATTGGGTTAAAAAAAAAAAGTTTGTTAGTAAATTCTAATTTATTCAAGTGCATCCTGGGTATAATAGGTCTTTTTTGTGTGACCTAAACGTCACATAAGATTGTGACTGACTAAAAAAATTAAAGATAGATAAAAAACAAAACAAAGATTTGAACATGAAACTTTGAGATTTATTTTCAAATGCCAACCTAAATCTATATATTTTTTAGTCATTTTAAGGCGACTAAAAACCTGCACAAAGGCTGCTGTTTGTTAATGAGCTGGTCTCTTAGCAGAGTATATTTACAGTCCTCCTCAGCGTGGTGGTCTCGGTGTTGCTCTCATGGTGGCGTGACGCAGGAAAGAAATGCCTCACGCAGATTACAAGCACACTATGCTCCTCAGCCTCATCCTCTTGTCCAAGTATAGCATCTCTTGCATGGTGTGCCTTAACAAAAGCTTCAGTCCCAGCAGAGGCACACACTGCAATAGATGTCGCAGGAAGGAGAAGCATTAAGAGGTGGTTTACTGTGCAGTATACCGCCACTCCAGGTCTTCATGTTCTTATGTGCAATAAAAGGTCAGCGGTAGAACGCGTCAGGAAGCTCAACCCCTGAGCCGAGGTTATGAATGTCGACGATAAAAGTGCTGCTAAGTTACATATTGTATGTTTTAGAGGGAGCCAAAATGTATTATTTGTCTTTTAAAGTATCCATTTTGAAGATTGCAGCCTATAATGTTATTTCTAGACGTAGACGAGCATGATTCTGTCAGTGTGTTTTCCAAAGCTTTAGTGCACTTTCTCTTTTTTCCTCACCAGAGAATCCCATAACAACAGAGATTATTACCCAAAGCCAAATGTGTACATATATATAAGAGACAACAACCGTCACTCATCTGTTAGTTGATTTAAAAAACTGAACTTTTCCTCATCTAACCTCATCTGGTTAGCTGAAACATTGGAGTTACTTGAGTTGATTTCGATGTATATTAACATCAGTGTTCTTGGCGTGGCGGACGTGCAGAATCGGGTCTTGTGAAGTTATTTCTGAATGGACCCTTTGCTTTCTAAAGATCAAGTCTGCTGATTAATATTTCAGTTACAATATAGCACATTAGACTTCAGTCTCACGCGAGATTGAGTTTTTTAACAGTTATTGTGACACATTCATGCTTAGATCAGTGGAAGCCAGGACACTGTACCGCTTCTCTGGTAAGGAAATCATTCAATTAAAACATTTGATGTGTTCTCACATTGACTTCTCCTGTCTTAGCTCTTTATTTTTCTACCAGGGTCTTCCCACCTTCCTGCACAAACCAGTCTGTACAGATTTTTTTTTTATCTTTTGTAAATTATTATGCAAATACTGTATATTGATATTGCAGTTGTTGAAAACAGTTTATGTCCTTTTTTCAATAAAAATGCAAAAAAAGAAATCATTATGAAGTTGATGCTTTGATTGTAAACAACAAATCAGCAGATGATGTATGACCTTTTAACTTATTAACAATTATTAGCCATCGTTCTGTTTTTAAGCGATGCATCCGCAGTGTACTGTGCAAGAATTTTCCAAGGATTTGCATTTTGACCCAAAACGTGTGACATCTGGAGGCCAGCTCGACTGTTTTAGCTGTAGCTCCTCTAATTTGGAGCCGCGGCCCAAATTCCAGGCTGCTGGCTGTCAGGGCTCGCATCATCATTTACTATAATTCACCAAACTGACTCACTCCAGTTCTGCGAAGGCCCACAGAGACCCCATGCTATATCAGTCGGCTTCGCTGGAAGTCATTTTCAGTGACAGTAATGGAAAGAACACCTCATTCCTCCTTCTTCTCCCAATCTCTTCCCTTAAACTGTGGAAAATAAGTGTATTCTGCACTACTGAGTGTCTTGAGGCATGGTGTCACAATTGCAGGAGTATACTGTAGAATTAATTTCTCTCAAAGCCACAGTAATAATGTTCACCTTTTTTATGATTTTCAAATGATAAATAAAAAGTGATCTGTCTACAAAACACACAGATTGCATAACACAACAGGATGCAGCCAGCATTGTGTGAACACCAGCTCCTCTAATCCATCATAAATATGCACTAAACACTGTTACAGTAGATGTGATCAATATGGTTGAATCAGAGGTGAACGTGGGTATGACGGATCTGTCAGCAAATTTAGTTAGTTTCCATTCACAGCTGCATTCTGCCAACATGAGACGTAGTCGAGGGATCTATTGATCAGACACGTCCGCAGGGAGGCAGTGAGCCGATTTGATTTGGTTCTACATAGGAAGTGGATGCTGCCTCAGGGCTTTTTCCACATTAGCCAAAGAAACTGCCACAAAGCTCCAGCTTGGAGTCGAAATGGGGACTGTCCCTTTTCTGTTTAGAAAAGAAATTTATATTAATTCTCACCAAGTCATCAAGCCTCTCATTGCTTTTATTGTAAAAGCGGATGAAGTTTTTTCTGCAGTGAGGTTGGTTACGTGAAAAAATTGGATCACTCAGTTCCAGCTTCCTTTCAAAAGTATCCTCTGGACTTGAGCAACGTCACACCTGAACTCCTGTAACCCCTGACATGACGTTTAACTGAACAAGGTGGTGGCTGTTCAGTCCGTGCCGTGTGCACTGTTTGAAAGACATTGACAGCCAGAGTTGGCCAGAGAGCTCCTGTCGATAATGCTGATGACGTCTCTCTGGCGAATTCCCCTGAACCGGCTTATTAACAACAGGCTGATCAGCTTGACCTTCAGATCAGATGGATGAATGAATGTAAACATAAACAATTCGTCAGCACTTCCAATGGAGAAAACGTGATGATATGCCCTCTAGGGTGGCCTTCCAGTGGAGAAAACCTGATGAAGTACCCTCTATGGTTGCCTTCCAGTGGAGAAAACATGATGAAGTGTCTTCTAGAGTGCCCTTCCAGTGGAGAAAGTGTGATGAAGTGTCTTCTAGAGTGCCCTTCCAGTGGAGAAAGTGTGATGAAGTGCCCTCTATGGTGGCCTTCCTGTAGAGAAAATGTGATGGAGTGCCCTCTAGGATGGCCTTTCAGTGGAGAAAACATGATGAAGGGGCCTCTAGGGTGGCCTTCCAGTAGAGAAAATGTTATGAAGTGCCCTCTAGCGTGGCCTTCCAGTGGAGACAATTTTATGAAGTGCTCTCTAGGGTGTCCTTGTAGTGGAGAAAACACGATGAAGTGCTTTCTGGGTGCCCTTCCAGTAGAGAAAACGTGATGAAGTGCCCTCTAGGGTGCCTTCCAGTGGAGAAAATGTGATGAAGAGCCCTCTATGGTGCCCCTCCAGTGGAGAAAACATGAAGAAGTGCCCTCTAGGATGGCTTCCAGTGAAGAAAATATGAAGTGCCCTCTAGCGTGGCCTTCCAGTAGAGAAAATGGGATAAAGTGCCCTCTAGGGTGTCCTTGTAGTGGAGAAAACATGATGAAGTGGCCTTCCAGTAGAGAAAACATGATGAAGTGCCCTCTAGGGTGCCTTCCAGTGGAGACAATGTGATGAAGAGCCCTCTATGGTGCCCCTCCAGTGGAGAAAACATGATGAAGTGCCCTCTAGGTTGGCCTTCCAGTAGAGAAAACATGATGAAATGCCCTCTAGGGTGGCCTTCCAGTGGAAAAGTGCGATGAACAGCCCTCTAGGTTGGTCTTAAAATGGAGAAAACATGATGCAGTGCCATACAGGCTGCCCTACATGCTAGAACAAATTCTGCGCTCTAGTACCCCACCGCATGCAGCTGGTGCCCCTTCCCCTCAGACAGCCTGTGTCCGCCACTGGTCACAGTATCAGTATTTTGGACAGGAAAACACATATAGGCAGGCAGACATATTCCATGCACCAGACCTCAGCACGAACCGATAAAACATAAAGATATGATCAGTGGAAATGTGGCATTTGTCCTCTCGTTACCCTTTGTAAAAGCTCTGAAACACCCCTGGTTTATCTCAGTGACTGTCACTTAGAGACAGTTTATACACATAATTTTAGAGAGTGTTAAAATCACAGGCATATTTATCATTCAGGAGGAAGTGTATGTAGTCTGGACAAGGTCTTTCCTGAACATATTTATAATACAGGTTATTATATAAGAAAAATGATCTGACATAATCTTATGTGGGGCACATCCACAGCCTGCAACATTATAAATAGCCGTAACTGTATGTGTTTGGCCTAAATTCATGTCTTGTGTGTGCCGCTGAGGTCAGAAAACAATATGTGTCAGATAGAAGAGTATTATATTTAAGTCGACGGAGGTTCTCAGTCATCTAGGTCATGAGATATCGAGAAGAAGTAAGTCACTGGACTGAAAAGAGGTAAAGTTCAGTACATGACTAAACCGAAGCAGGTTTATCCCACCATCACAGACTTTGTTTCCAGCCATCTAACAGATGTGACGTCTCTGTTACACCGGGCCTCTCCAGTTATTGTTACTTCCGAGAAAGCGGCGTGATAATCTTGACTGTAAAGGAAAGCAGTCGTAGCAGTGACGTTCACGAATTGTAACCATTCAGTCAAAATGACTTATTGCTTCAACAAGTCTGGAAGTGGGACAGAACCCGCAAACTTTTCTCAAGAGGATGAAAGCAGAGTGCAAGTCTGAGGCATGGGCTTGACCTTGGTTATGACAAGCATATAACTCACGCAACATGTTCTCTTCATGGCGAGGTCGGAACTAACGGCCGGCTGTAGCCTGTGTTCGGATACAGTTGGGTCACTTAGACTGGGAGTACCACAGAAATAACTCATGATGCAGTTACGAGTTATCATTATTGGTTTTCAGCATTGCCATCTGAAGCTTTGACATGACATGACAAACAAATCACCATAACACATCTTCCTAGAGTGCAATGGAATCAGATTAGGTAATTACATAATTCTGATGACGTGGCAATTGTGTAAGTCCTCTGGTGGGTGTGATGGTGCAGCAGAGACCTGCTGTCTCATGCAGCCAGCCGATGATGGCAGATGAGGACTGGTGGCACGGGGGGGCAAATCACTGATATTCACTTACCCTTTTTAAACTGTAACTTCGAGGGTCATCATGTTAGCCAACATGCTCCAAGCACACATGGGTGAAGTATACAGCAGTTAATGTGGTCGGGGTGTATTTAAATACCTCATATACACCAGCTATGACAGTGGGAGGCTGGTATTGTTTTCACATTGTGAGTCTGTGTGTCATCATGGCAAAATGTGGTCCTGGAGACACCTACTGTTGTGGGAACTACCACTGAGGTGGTTTTGAGTACTTTGCTAGGTGTTTATATGTCTGTCTGTTTGATTTGACATTTGATATTGAGGGGGAAAAAAATCTGAGATTTTGAGAATAAAGTCATAATATTTCAAGAAAAAAAAGTCGTAATATCAGGAAAATAAAGTCATAACTTTACGAGAAAAAACGTAATTTCCTCTTTCACAAAAGAGGTAATTTCCCCATCAGGTCCGTGTCGTTCTTTCTTCAGAATAAACACAGTTTCTTTCACAATCTTTTCAAGGTCCTGATACTGATGATAATGTGGTGCTGATGTGCCAAAAGATTAAGTATTTCATTATTTGTGAAACCTAAACTAAAATGTAACTTCACAAGATGCTCCACGTTCCTCATTTTCACACAGGCGGAACGCTGCTCCATTTCCCCTCTAAAATAACACGGAAAATGACTACTTTATTGTATTATGACTTTGTAGGGGGACAGGAAGTGGGGGCACGCCTCTGGCTCGATTTGGCATTGTGGCTGGTGTGATCCCATTGCAAGATGGTCTCTGTTTGAAGCTAGGGTTGGTATTGTTCTTCACAAATATTTCTGTTATATTTGTTGAAATTCTCTGTACATCCTGACCCGCAATCAATAAATCAAATGCTCTGACAAAAAAAGGAAAAAAATCCAGTATCTGTTGCTGTTGCAGGACTGTAATGAGACAGGCCACCCGTCCAACAACTGTTACTGTGAGAACTAACAATTACCATGTTTGTTGTTTACGTTCATTATATGTTTATGTTCATAATAATGATTTTGGGGGAGGTTTTTTTTCTTGCAAATGAAAGCCTTTAATAAAGGCTTACAAAAATTTGCTTTGTTGTAAACCTACATGTTTCTATGCAATTAATACATTCAGCGATGAAGCCTAATTTGGGTCTCTGAGGTGTTAGAATACACTCAAGGACTTTTTGTTTCGATGCATACAGTTTTACAGTACAACTTTAAAGGACTGGAGTATCAGATCACAGATGAATGTGCTCCACCAAACAGCTGTCACACTTGCCTAAATCTTCTGTGTGTGTGTAAAGGGGATTCCTGGCTAGTGATGGGGTAACTCTTTTTAGTGTCAGGTTTGGTTTACTATTTCTAATTTAGTAGTTTTTCTTATTTCTGTCACATATCTTTTAATACTTTCATATTTCACCACAACACTTTTGACAGCTAAAAACATGAATATGTTATCCTCTAAACTGCAGTGTTAGCCTCTTTATAAACAGTCTGTTATCTCCCTCTTTCTCCATTTTGCTCGCTTATTTTCCCCCGCTTATATTTAATCATACTTTCACATTTTTTGAACTAGAATAACCTTACACATGCAAACAAACGCACACTCTCACACGCACCTGCTGACACTCATTTTGGCTCCATCTTCGACAGCTGAGTGTCTCATGACACCCGGGGGAGGAATAGGAGAATCCAGCAGGTACAATATGTTGGACAAGATTCAGGCTCTTTCCATTCCCCCGCGCCTGCTGAAAGACAATATGTATATTCATTCACGATGGGTGTGTCTCTGGTCACACAAGCAGCAACAAAAAGGCATTCGGCACGTAGCAGCTCACATGTCATCATGTGTGTTTAATCAAATATATCTACGTTAATGTCTGACATGCTGCTGTCTGCACGTTGTCATCGGGGCAGAACACATTTACAGTCTCACGTCGCTGTCAGTGACTGCTCGTCTATTCATGCCGCTGACCTTTTACCCTCCTGGCTCAGGCTCCTCTGACCTTGACAAATACATCCAGAGCCAGGAAACAAAAGCGATACCTATATGCACATTGTTGGCTCTTGACCACATTGTAATGAGAGGACTTGGCTCTGTGTGGCCTTGCACTTTGTTGCCTATAATGGAGGCGCATCAGCAAGTGAGCCACAACAGTTAACACCAAGCCTCCCTGACTTCCATTTATGACGCCTGACTCCATCATAACGAGGCCCTGCTGGCAACGTGGATCCACTAAAACTCAGCAGTAACACTTTTTTTCTTTCTCTCTCTACCTAAATGTTTCTCTTTCACTCTTCCATTTCTTTCTAAGATGATTTTTTTTATTTATTCTTGTTCCCACTGTGGTTATCCAGTAAGACGGAGTATAAGGGCCACATTGAGGAACAAATAAATAAATCTGAGATTTCGAGAATAAAGTCATAATATTACGAGAATAAAGTCAGAAGTTTACGAGAAATATAATTAAATTCTTTGTCTTTTGGCACGTCAGCACCACATTATGATAAGTAAGGACCCTGAAAAGATTGTGCAAGAAATTGTGTTTATTCTAAAGAAAGAATCACACAGTTCTGGGGAAAACTGCGTCTTTTGTGGAGGAGGAAATTACTGTTTTTCTTTCTTCTTTCTTCTTTATTCTCGTAATGTTACCACTTTTTTTCTTGAAATAGTATGACTTTATTCTCATTAAATTACAACTTTTGTCTCGTACTATGACTTTATTCTCAAAATCTCAGATTTTTTCCCCCTTCAATGTGGCCCTAATACTCTGTCGTTCCAGCTCGTTCTGATTTCCAGGGCGTCAAATACCGGCGTTTTATAACGGCCGTCGGCGTTCGATACGGCCGCTAAAGGTTGCCTTAAGCTTTCCATTAACTACATTGTAAACCCATGCGCATCAATATTAAATGCACTGGGTGTGTGGTGACGTAGCCTACAGAGCAAAAAACACACCGGGTGGGTGGCGAGGGGAGATGGATGGGTCAAACAAACACAAGGCTTCCATTCAGGAGACCGCTGTTCGTGTCCCGTGCGTTACGTTACTATCAGCTGATCATTCGCGCCCCGTGTTCACAAAGTTCAGCGTCATTTTCACTGTACAAACGTAGTAATTTTAAGCCCAACCATGTTGTTTTTTCCTAAACCTAACTATAGTGGTTTTATTGCCTGAACCTAAGCAAGTGTTTTTGTTTACTTCACAACATTTAAGCACGTGTTTCCTGCGACCGAAAAGTGACGCCGAGGGGTCTGACAAAGCATCAGTATACAGTATGATGAGTTGGGCCAAGTCTCTCTCCCAAATTAACGACCCTCAAAGCCTGGAAAGTAACGATGAAATAAGAATATAAAAAAGTCTTTCCAAAACATGGGAATTTAAAGGACAGGGGATACTTGAGAGGGGCTTGTTTATGATGACAGCTGAGGAGAGATGGATACCTCTGAACTGTGTCCAGCCCTTCAGTAGTAGATTAGATAAAAGGTTACCGCCAAACTGGTCTTGCCAGCCAGCCACTATGTTAATACACTAGGGACCACCGACTGTAAGTCCCCAAACGCTGCATTGCATTCATGTGGGCTGTGACATAATCAAAGTATATTTTCTTAAGATTACAATCTTTAAAGGTTGATATATCAGGGAATATCAACTTGAATATGCACGAATACCATGTTACATATATTTCCTCCGGGGAGTTTGGACACTAATGTGATAATTTCCTACCCACGTACTCCCGTCCTTCCCCCGAGGATTCACTTTGACCACAAGCCTGTTATCTGTAACCTGCTCTGCTGCTGGCCAAACACGCTCGCTCGATGTCGTGGACCTGTTTTTGTGAATGGAGCTGACGTCTTTCCACTGAATGTGTGACACATCAGCCCCCTCAGGACGAAAGCAGCTTCCGTACCTAAAAGAGCCAAGAAAGGCCCAGAGCCAAGGTTACTATAACGATATCTGGGCAACCGGCGACGTCATCTCCAGCGTGGATCCCTCTGGAGGAGAGACAGAGGGAGAAACTTGGAATCAATCTCATGTTGTTTGTTCTGTGTCCAAAGATAGATGAGGATGGTGATAGTATGACATGGTTGATTATTTTAGGGGCTCATATTAGCAAAGCAAGTGGGAAATGCACAGCCTCCATGCTCCTTAATATTACTCCTTTTAACTGCATTTGTGACAGCTTTTATTCTACTTACTTGTAATGCATAATACAAGATGTGCTCATTTGATGTATTGTATCTGCTTTGATTTCAGGTTCCTTGTGTCCTTTCATGCTGGCTTACTGCCACTCTCACTGGGATCTCTTGAATAGAGCAGAGCCATCGTTAGGTTACCAGTGCTTTTTCTACTACGGCCAGTCAAAATGTCTGCTGTAAAAAAAGTAGGCTGGTATAAGTTGTGAATGAGTGATTGGGGAAGTGAGAACATGTGAGCAGGAGTTGAGGTACTAATGAGGGACAGGTGAAACTGATCAGGGCTGGGGCAGACAATCAAAACTGGTGGGAAAACACACAAAGGCAGGAAGTAAAACAAGGAAACAAACAGGATCATGACAACACATGCTTCCTAAAATGCTCATTACTTTGGTGTTTTATTTCTAATTTATTACCACATTTCCTCATGGGGGTTTAACTACTGTTACCACAGAGAAAATGTTGATATGTGTGCTTGGATGTTTGATGCAGCTTGGGAGCTGCATTTGCATTTAAATCACCCTGGATGCCTGCTAACGTCAGGTAGAAAGATACAGATCCCTGTCCAGAGCCAGCATAGCGGTCTCACACTGTAACTGTTACTCATGGGAGAGAGGAAGTAGGAGTTACAACAACACAGACACACAGAGAGAGAGAATCGGGGCACAAGGCAGAAGTGAATGTGATCATCCTCCTCCCCACTTTAGATTTAATTCACACAGAACAAGATTAGAGGATCCAATCAGTGGTGACATTGAGCCGGGCACCCGGTGGAATGGGACACCAGGGAGGCCTAATCATCCCCACTGCTCCGCTCTGCTGCGGCAAGCCAATCAAATCCCCTCCAGACGAAGCAGATGGTCGATATCATCTTCTCCCTTTTCTATGTGAGATTATCTCCTCGGCACCAAACCCTCACGGGTGGATGTTTACGGCGGTGGTGGCCTTTCTGCCATCCGTCTGCGGGATGCCGATGCTGGTGTTTCCCATGGTGTCAAGCTACCTGAGACCCAAAATGTACAGGCAGCGACGGGGTCCGTGATGTTCTCGGTGTGGTGCAGTGAACATCTTGTGCTGTATATGTGACTATAAACAGGAAGCTGACAAGGATGAAGTTTCATTTCAAATGAAATAAAAGCAATTTGTGTTGAGAAAACACCAACAAATTAGACACTTGACTGCATTTTTCTAGCCTATTAAATGACATCACTGTTAATAAGCAAACTCCTTCTAAAAATAGCAAGCGATTTCTTCAGTCTGCTCAGAATGCAATTTCTCCCAACAAGAAGATTATTCCTTACGTCACAACACAATTTTCTCTCCTGTCCTGAGATTACAGAGGTGGTTTATGCCTGGTTTAAGCACATAAGGAAAACAATACAGCATGTGACCTCCGTTTAGAAACTCCTCAGGGGAACGGGAGAGAGAGAGAGAGAGAGAGAGAGAGAGAGAGAGAGAGAGAGAGTGGGAAAAGGGTGACATGATGGGGCAATTTTCCTCCATGAGCAGTGATCAAAATCAAACACACAGGTTTATCTCACACACTATTATTATCAGCAGTGGCGGATTGAGGTGGTCAGGGGCCCCTAGGCTACTCTTTGTATGGGCCCCCCACCCTTACTCATCGGATAAGGAAAAATTCCCCCCAAAAAACACTTTTAACAGGGAAAAAAGAAAAAGTGGAAGAAACCTCAGGAAGAGCAACAGAGGAGGGATCCCCCTTCCAGGATGGAGAGACGTGCAAAAGATGTTGTGTGTACAGAGAAACAACATAATGAAAATACAACATAGACAATCCATGACAAAACATAATACATATAATGTGAACATATATGTGAGAAGGCGGATCCAGGAGGATGTCACCAAACAGATAGAGCCAGAGCAACACAACCTCCTTTCCATGCCAAATAGATAGAGCCAGAGCAACACAACCTCCTCTCCACGCCAAATAGATAGAGCCAGAGAAACACAACCTCCTCTCCACGCCAAATAGATAGAGCCAGAGAAACATTAACTCCTCTCCACACCAAACAAATAGAGCCAGAGCAACACGACCTCCTCTCCATGCCAAACAAATAGAGCCAGAGCAACACGACCTCCTCTCCATGCCAAACAAATAGAGCCAGAGCAACACGACCTCCTCTCCATGCCAAACAAATACAGCCAGAGCAATACGACCTCCTCTCCATGCCAAACAGATAAAGCCAGAGCAACACAACCTCCTCTCCATGCCAAACAGATAAAGCCAAAGCAACACGACCTCCTCTCCACGCCAAATAGATAGAGCCAGAGAAACACAACCTCCTCTCCACGCCAAATAGATAGAGCCAGAGAAACATTAACTCCTCTCCACACCAAACAAATAGAGCCAGAGCAACACGACCTCCTCTCCATGCCAAACAAATAGAGCCAGAGCAACACGACCTCCTCTCCATGCCAAACAAATAGAGCCAGAGCAACACGACCTCCTCTCCATGCCAAACAAATACAGCCAGAGCAATACGACCTCCTCTCCATGCCAAACAGATAAAGCCAGAGCAACACAACCTCCTCTTCATGCCAAACAGATAAAGCCAAAGCAACACGACCTCCTCTCCATGCCAAATAGATAGAGCCAGAGCAACACGACCTCCTCTCCACGCCAAGTAGATAGAGCCAGAGCAACACGACCTCTTCTCCGCACCAAAACAGATAGAGCCAGAGCAACACGACCTCCCCTCCACACCAAAACAGATAGAGCCAGAGTAGTGACGTATTATTTGAAAACCAAATTGACCTTTTGAACCTGGTCACATCATGGGGCCGGGTTCATAAGGTCAGCTGATTGGGTAGATGTGACCCACATCTATCCAATCAGCTGCTTAATATTTCACAACGTGGGGCCCCTAGGCTGCAGCCTAGGCCAGCCTGTGCATTAATCCACCCCAGATTATCAACCCTATCAGTTTAAAGGCAATGTGATTGCTATGTAATATGCAGCTAAATCAGTGCCCAAATATAGCTACCATTGTAAAACAAAAAGCAATTTACAACACTGACATATGTTCGTGCACTTCTGGAACAGCAAACACTCTCCTGGCATGATGCTACAGGAAAGGTCGGTTCTCCAGTGTGGTCTAATTAATGCACAAGAACCACAAGTGTAATGGAAGCCATCTCTACTCCAGTAGAGCGCTGAAAACAGGGCAAGATTTCCATGTACACCGAGAGGAACAGGTAACAGGAGAGGAGGGCGCGCCACTTTAGGACGTCCTCTCGCCAGCAGAGAGGGCTCAGTGTTACACCTGTGGGCTCAGGTAATCAATGTTGTATTCTAATCTCTTGACTTTTCTTGTCACTTACAACGCCGGACGAGGAGCACGAGGACCTGCCGATTAAAAGTCAAGCTGTCGGTATCAAGACGGGAAGAAGTACACAAGTCAAGGCCAGAAGTTTTAGTTTAAATCATGCTCTCACTATGCTGTAGTGGCTCGTTGTGCATGTGATGCATCATCTGCACTGTTTTGCCAACTTGAAAGATTACTTTGAAAAGGAGACAGAGCATACGACATCCCTTTTCCCAGAAACCAGGATTATTTGTGTCATTTAGATATTGGCAGATTTGGAAATAATCTGGACAAAAGTCAAACACTTTGCCAAGTCTATTTCAGGAACAATATAGCACATCATTCCATTCATGAGGGACGATTACTTTCCATCGCTAATGTGAAAAAATAAGTGAATGAGGGCATGTCGGGGGATATGGACACTAATCACTCCCCAGTGGATCTTGTAAGACCTCGGGAGCAGGACCTGCTGGCTGGCTTTGTTCCTGCAAGTGAATCATATGATTGGAAAGAAAGACCTTCCACTTTTCCATTGTGGAACTTTATCCTCAACATGCTGTGCACCTGCGACACTATTAAGCATCCTTTTCATTTTCTTGTGGTTCCTCTCTCTAGTGCTGATGGCTGCATCTCACCTTAAAAGTCTCCAAAAGTTTTAATACAGAACCTTTCTTCCGTTGAACACTTGATCATGTGACCTGACTGCACCTTTTCCGCATGTCTTGCTACAGTACGATGCAAAGGTATTATAAGAGTAGCTTTATAAAAAGACACCCAGAGGGAACAAAGCGATATCTTCATGATCAGATCAGGCTTCATCACATTCAGAAGGCTATAAGAGGTTTATATATACATATATATATATACATGTATATATAAAATGAAGCCCCAGCGGTCTGAAGCTTTTTTAGTCCTGGTTGTTTTGCATTAACAGGCACAGACTTGCAGCGAGGCAGCCTTGATGAGAATCATCTCTCTACACTCGCTCTCACTGGGGACAAGCATGTTTCCATTGGACCAGCTGGGCCCTGAACGCATCGTCTCTCCTTCAGGAAATCAGCCCGGGTTGGGGGGGGAGAGGGCACTGCTCTGTGCTTTCTCCTGTCCTCACTCTCTGCCATGAGAAACCAGGAGCAATGTGATGGCAACAAATGAAAAACACTCATTTGATGACCTCACACCAGTGTCAGTAGCAGGTGTGTGCAGAGGCCGGAGAAATAATGTTTACACTGACTGTAATCTGTCCTGGAGAAGGATCCTTTCAATTGAATATGAAATTAGACAACTGCAGGCAATAAGAGCTGTTGATGTTTAGTAGGTAACATTAGAATATGATTTTACCCTGCAGATATAGCACATATCACACTATATGATAGTAGCCTACAAGTTTTTTTAATAATTACCTAATTGATTGAATCCCTCCATACAGACCGGTGATCCATGAACCGGAAGCAGTGACGTTATAACATATTTAACAGTTTTTCACCAAAATCTTAGGATAAAAAGAAAAGAAAATTGTAACGTTAACTTAACGTTACTCCTCGTAGATCATAAACCTTTGAATATAAAACGACTCATTGAAATCGGTTGAGAAATGTAGACGTCATAGTGCTTTTTATTCAGAAAAACGGCGCCCCCCGTTCACTTGTATAGGGTTACAGGCCGGTCTTGCCAGGTCAAATATTACGCCCACGTTGACGTACAACTCAGGAGGCAATGCGACATCTATGTAACACACCATCTGGCGGGTCAGGTTAATATTGTTTACCATGGTTACCATCTTAGTTATGTTTGTTAAAATGCAAAGTATTTGGGCTTAAACCAAAGTATCAGGCAAATTGAAAATTTGGCCTGAGATGGCACAAGACCTAGTCATTGGACCACAAAGTCATTGAACTTCATCATGAGGCAGACATGTCTGTACCACGTTTCATGGCATCCCATTCAATAGTTATTGAGATATTTCAGTCTGAGCTAAAGTGGTAGACGGACCGACAGACTGACATTCCCGTCCCAAAAGCCACACCGTTAGCATGGTAAAAAAGTAAAAAATAGTTGTCTTGCCGCAGGCTCCAAAAACTCTTGCGCATTCATTTTATGTTGTTCGACAATATTCCAGTAGTTAGCCTATAGTCTGAGTGGTGTGAGCAGTCTCTCTGCTCATTTGCCCCGGCTGCCAACCACAACAAAACTGGTAGATCAATAGATGCTTGTCAGTAATGCTGGAGGTCATCAATGCAAACACGGAAGCACATTTATGTAATCAGGCAAATGGGAGATGCGAGGACAACAACGAAAAAAAAAAATCCTTATCTACTTCTTTTGATCTGGCCGAAAACTAAACCGTGGGGCATGAAATAGACGTGAATCAAATTCCAGATTCCACTCTGAGTAAATACTCATCGCTGACCACATTTGGATGGCGAGGCGAGGGCTCTGCCATGCCGTCAGCTGTGGTTTGACAGGAGAGGGTGCCTTGCCTCGCTGCAGCTGTTCCACTTGTTGACATCGGCCCGCTGCACTTCTTCTCTGGCAATGATATTACATTTCACCTTCTTTGGCTTTCCAGGGTTTTAAAATAGGCCGAATGATGCAGTAAACAACACACATCCTCCTTGTTCAGCCTGCAGTATCGTCTGTATGTTCAAACTGTCACGGTAGCAATCGTACTGGCTATTACTAATATATGTATTTATGGTCTCTATTAATGTTTCATACTGTATATGGTAGCTTAAGTATGTTTATTTCCAATGAGGAGTCATCACTTGAACACTTGACAGTCAAGGAGGGTTTTAAATGCTAAGCAGTGCACCTGTTTTGGATCTTGGGAGTCGGTTAATTTACTGAAACCATAAACTGTCACAATAAATAGAGCTGATAATGATTGTAGCCCATTCAACAGGGTTGCATCTGTGTCACGGAAGAGTAAACAGAACATCTCTCACGTTTGCCGGTTTGATTCAAAATGCTGTCGAATGTTTTTATGAAGAGCGCTGATCGCAAATATTTGCTTTAATATGGTGACGTCTGCTTATTCATACACACACACGCTTCATCAGTCGGCACATATATGAAACAGCACAGGCGCAGACAGATCTCCTCTCTTTGCTTTGTGATTTGTGATGGATGCTTTGCCGCCAGTGATCCGGGGGTTAAAATTACGACATGGTTTTAATCCGGGCTCAACTATCAAATCTGTTCAAGTATCACCTTCAACGCAAGAGGGAAGGTCTACCGTCTACTGAGGGATTGTTTCAGCACAAACCAGTGAAGTCAAGCTGCTGTATTGGATTGTGAGGCCGTAATACTAGACTTTGAACTCTGTTTACAGAAGGCGGTTAGAGTTTGGGATATCAATTTGAAACGTATGGTCTTCTCAAGCTACCAAGGTTAAGGAATCTCTCTAAAGCAGGTGCTAGTAGTCGTGATTCAAGATGCCCTTTACTGCTTCTATTCAATGCTTAATCCAGCTTTGGCCTCATATTTGATACGCAGCGCCGTGACCTTCGTATCATGATGCCATGTAAGAGATGTAACTGTAATCCTCGTTGCCAACTGGGTTAACTTAAGTCTGCGAGGCATGACGAAAAATACAGCAGTAGACATTCCCTAGCCACTTTTTATTCCCAAAGATGTCACCAAAATGTAATTATATAATTGCCTCTTCCTGAAGGCGTCCCTCTGAGACATTTTCTTTTCTGTGACAGATTCATTCATGTACCAGCGTCTGCTTTGTCACCCGCTCCTTTGAGTACAGAGAGCACAGCACTGCCCTGAAGGCTTTCAATAGAAGGACGAAAGTTTACATGCAACATTGCAGAAGTACGCTTTACTGTATATTACACTAGCTTTAGCACTGTAGCATCATTGAAACTTGTATATATTCAAATGTGTTCATCATGTTAACCGGCAGCAGCACTTTTTTTTTTTACCCTTCAAGTAATCACCTACTAAGGGGGCTGATAAACATCTATGTCCTCATTTATCTCACTTCATTTTATATCAATTTCAGCCACATTTTCCATATGGAAAATGTCATCCAATAATGCCATAATCAAAAATTTATAAAAATGGAGAAATGGTGTCTAACTTGTAAAGTTCTTGCAATAGAAACAAACCAGTGGTGGAAAAAGTACCCAGATGTTTAAGTAAAAGGTATCAGTACCACAGTGTAGATTTACTCTATTACAAGTAAAAGACCGGCATTCAAAGTCTTACTTAAGTAAAAGTACAGAAGTATTAGCATCAAATATACTTAAAGTATCAAAAGTAGGGCTGTCAATCAATTAAAATATTTAATTGTGGTTAATCACATGATTGTCTATAGTTAATCGTGATTAATCGCAAATTAATTGCATTTATATCTGCTCAAAATGTACCTTAAAGGAAGATTTGTCAAGTATTTAATACTCTTATCAACATTGGAGTGGGCAAATATGATTTCTTTATGCAAATATGTATTATTAGAAATCAATTAAGAAGGCAAGGCAAGGCAAGGCAGCTTTATTTGTATAGCACATTTCAACAACAGGGCAATTCAAAGTGCTTTACATAAACATTCAAGAACATTGTGACAAAGTGCAAAAGAACATTAAGACATAATTAAAACAGTTATAAAAATATTAAAACATCAAAATGTGGTCGAGTAGAGCTATAAAGTAGCATAAAATAGAAATACCTATAAATAAATAAAGTGCCTCAAAATAGCACTTGAGTAAATGTACTTAGTTACTTTCCTCCACTTTTCTCTAAATTCCCTTACAAAAACAATTGCCAATTTGCATATTGATGTAAAGTCTGGCTCCCTGAATCCAACTTCAAATACAAATGTTCATGATGCTGTCTCCAATTACAAAAACATAATCAAAACTTTGGGTTGTCATTGTTGAGCCGAGAGGTGCAGTGTATATTTAACAAAAAAGGCCTAATCTCATCGCATGACATATTTCATCCTTACCCCCATTTGCAGGAATGAAAGGATGACTCTGAAAAGGGTTCTGACATAACATCTTCTCTTGTGTACGTTATACAATATGTGCATGTTTGAGTGTATGTTTTGAGATCGGACACTCGCTAATTTCGACTGTAATAAAACTCGAGGCTACTCAATCTGTCATGTCTGTCCGGTTCCATGTCAACACTCACCACCCCTCCCTAACCCAGACTCACGGTGCAACAGGAGCCCATCTATAGTAGAGCATGTTGCGTAAGGTTGTGCAGTGTCAGCCCAGGGCCTCAGAAGATCTGGTTCCATAAAGGCTTTTTTTACCCTCCTCAGAAAAAGGGACCCCTTTCTAACTTTTCACCACAGGCCACCCAGTGTCATAGAGAAACTTATACAACGTCATCTGCTGCTTGTAGGTCTGCCATCTAAGGGCAGGGTGAGGGCCACATTTTCCTTGGCAAGAGACAGAGAGAGAGAGAGGGAGGGGCAGGGAATACAGATTCATGGAGGGTTCATGAGTTCCCCACAACTTGTCCATTTAAAAACATCACAATGCATGATTATTATAATTGGCAGTCATTTGCGGGATGATTGTATGGAGCATTGTGTGGCACACTAATGAGTTTGTTAGGTGGTATGCAAACGCTGCCACTGGATTTCCACCAGGACGTAATATAAGCAGGTCAGGAGATCGTGAGATCTGGCGTGAGATTAAGGAAATAAGTCCAAAATGGAGCGCACATACTTACCATGTCTTGTCTGGCACTCCTCTGTCCATCTGTAGGTCCCTCGGGGCGACAGCAAACAGAGTTCCCAAACTTCACTGAGCAAAAAATAGGCATGAATTTAATCACTTGTACTTGTTTGTTAGATCAGACCTGCTTGAGAGAAGAAGAAAAAAACAGTAAAAGCAGAGCAGAAAGGAATAAAGAGAGCCCTGGCTTGCGTCACTACCTACATAAATCCTGGGAGCTGTGATAACTCGCCACAGTAGCATCTCTCTGTCTCTTATGCACCTGTTTAAGGCTGCAGATTAGAAACTGCTGTCCTGCTGGTATTGCACTGGCATTTCACCTTTTGACTGCTAAAAAAGATGGAATACATACAGTAACTATAACATTAATCAATACAATTACAAATGTATTAGTATAGCAAGTCTAACATCTACCATAAAACTGCCTATTTTCAGGAATAGGGGTGTAAGGTGTTGAAAAAAGTAGTTCTTGTTGTTCTGTAGCACGTTCTGCAACTACATGCATTTTAATACACTGTATTTGCACATACAATGTATTGAAATTAAGTCTCACTTTTTTAAAATGATGTTGACGTTTATAGACTGATTATATAGCTAAAATGTCCTGAATGTTGCGTTCTTAAAAGGTGTTATTGATAACATTTTTATGTAGACAAATATTTTTTTTAAATAACACATCCACAGAGCTTTTAGAAAGGTGCCGAATAAAAGTATGGCTTTTACTGGAAAAAAATATGATTGTGAATTTATCATTTTAAAAATTTTGGCGGGTCCAAAATGAACGTTTTGTTTATCTCTGTGAAGATATCTGGCGTTTGGTTCCCACTTCTAACAAGGCTTGTGAGCCAATTAGTAAAACAACGTTGGTGTCACGTGGTATCTCAGGGTCGTCAGTTTGTGTGGAAAAAAACGGATAAATGGCTGAGATTGACGGCAAGTACCTGGCAACGACTTGTTGGGAAGTAAATGCAATGAGACCGGGAGGGAAAACGCAACATCTAGTGGCTGAATGTTATCAATGTTATCGACAGCACCTTTAAAGGGACTATTTGTAACTTTCCTGTGGCCGTGAAATCAACGAAAGTCAGCGTCGGGCTCGCGCTTGCTCGCTCTAAATATACCTGAACGAGCATCGCTCAAAACAGTGAGGCGACACACGTCAGCTAAAACCACAACCAGCATGTGTCCCGACCCGGTACATTTATATGCTTAAAAAGTTACAAACAGTCCCTTTAAGTACTTAGAATGCAAACAAATGTCACTTGTGAATGCTATTATTGGCTTATTAACATTAGCATTTTACTGTTGTAGCATTGTCCGCAGAGATCATTTTAACTACTTTCTATACTGGGTTGTGTGGAATGGAAGTATAAAAGTAGCTTAAAATGGAAATAGTCAAGTAAAGTAAAAGCATAGCACTTGAGTAAATGTACTTAGTTACATTCCACAGTTTTTCCTAATGTCTTGCTTTTAGAACATTTATTTGTTATTATGTACAAAACAGGCCATAATTACCCAACCGTTCACTTTGACTGCTACCCTGCTGAGTTCCTAAAATGGCCATTTGCAGTTCAGAGAGGTTGCGATTCACTTCTGCATCACAGTCCACATTGAATTGAGCCGGGACAGTAATTCAACTGGATGTCGCCCATTTTTCCACTCACACGCCGATCTTTTCAGCGGCATTATGCAATTCCTCATCATCAAAGGCCTTCTTTCCTAAAAAGAGTTGTCTTTAGTTTGGCTGGCGAACCTCTCTTCTGCTCAACACTGGGCCCGCTGCCTGCAGTCTACATGGCATTGAGTTTTCTCATCCTGGCATGAAGTCATCTAGTCTTTGACGGACACACTCAGAGCAGAGTGGTCTGCTGAAAGTCAGCTTTTGTTAACCTCTGTTGTTAACGTTCACGGCATAAAAAAGCACTCAGAAAGAGCCATCAAAATAAGACTTCTTTCTATTCATCACACATCCTGAAGAATCACGACTTGCCAAGAAGTGTGTGTTCACTTCTGTGCACTTACATAAGGATGTTTACACAAATGGAAACTGTAAAACTGCTGACAACACGCATACTGTGATATAAAAAGCTAATTGTAATAATTGGATTTGAAAATCGAGTTCAGGCTTATAACAGCAGAGGTTATGTATCCACCCAGCAAGACGGGTTAAGTTACCGTGCACATGTGCTGAGGCCCGGTGTACCGTTTCCATCTCAATTGCTTCAATCAAACTTTCATTACACGATACCTTCTTTACAGTATCACATGTGAGAGGATGAAAAACACGGTGTTGTTGGCAGGTGCGCGGGGTGAAAAGTTGGAGAAACCCAAAGACTTGAGCTGGACCAGTCAGCTCCAGTAGCTCTCGCCCTCAATTAAAGGAATGAGAGTCTTAAGTGGAACTGTTAGTGACATTGAAGTGGGAATTAAGTGGGTCAACCTTATACAGCAAGATGCATGTGGAAAATAGACCCATTAAAAAGACAAGGCTGACGTTACACTGCAAAAAGTCCCTATCAAATTTAAAAGGTACAGTGTGTAGGATTTAGCAGCACCTAGCGGTGTGGTTGCAGATTGCAACCAACCGAGTACCCCCCCCCCCGCCCAAGACTGCGGTAACGTGAGCCACTGAGTACAAAACCATGCGCCGTTCCCCTCACTCAGAGTCCTTACCATAACACTACTTTAGGAGCAACTGAAGTCAGACGGCGGCTGGCGCTACTTTGCTTTTGCACTCTGCGGCTCACATTACCGCAGTTTCACAAGCGCGTCGGAGAACTTCAGGTAACGTGAAACCGCGAAAGGCTCTCTATAGAGCCAGTGTTTGGTCTGTCCGTTCTGGGCTACTGTAGAAACATGGCAGAGTCCGTGAAGAGGACCCGCTCCCTATATAAACGGCTCATTCTAAGCTAACGAAAACACAACAATTCTTAGTTTCAGGTGAATATACACTAATGAAAACAGTTATGAATATTATATTCCAGTTCTGCCAATAGATCCCCCGAAATGTTACACACTTTTCCACTAAATTTTGACAGTGTTGTAATCTCTGCTTTACCCACGTGAGCAGGAACTGCTTCTTTGATGCTAAACCGACATCAATCATGACAGGAAAGCTATAAACGGAACATACTGAACAATAAAGCCTTTATTTTTTTGTCTTTCCATAGTTCAAGTTTGTCAGTCCCACCCAATGAAAAGGTGGCAAATAGAGTGAAGGAGTAAGAGGTAGAGCAAGTGTTCCATTCTTGTTGTGATCAGCGTAAAAACCTTTACACACCAAAGGGAATGGCCATCCAAAGAAGGCTAAAGACTAAAAAAAAAAAAAAGAAATAAAAAAATAGCAGCTTCTTTGTGGTGTTGCTAGCTTTCCCTTATTATTCACAATCATAAATACTCCACTGACTTTTGATAAAGGTTGCACTACAGTGTAAACCAGAGAGGCGATGAGTGCTAGCCGTGAACAGAGGCGCCATCGCTATCATCGCCGTCATCACCATCACAGTCTCTGAACACTTGGGAGTGGGGGGGAAACTGCCACACGGCGAGGGCCTCTTGCCGCGTGTCCAAGGCGAAGGGGCTCTGCATAGTATGGTCAGACAGAAGAGATAACGGCCGCACACCGTGGACTGAAAAAGAGGCTCTCGGTCCGGCACTCGAGGAAGAGTACGACCTGGGGAGAAAACAAAACGGGGCCGTCTCCACACGAAGGAGAGCACAGAAACCTGAGCGGTGGAGCCTGACAGCACATCAGTCCAAAATAGGTGTACGATAGTCAGCTGGCCCTGCGAGTACAAGTGTTTGTGTATGCGTGTCACACTGCATTAAAACTAACTACCAACCACTCATCTGCACTGCCAGGTTAGGACAGTGTTACATTAAAAAAAAAAAAGGATAGTATTTACATCTTCAACACATAAATTATTTCCCTAACATACTGTCTGTGTAATGCATAATAAGGTCTCTGGAAAAATAAACAGAAGTGCCTCAAATGAAAAGACGATGCCGACTCCAGGATTGAGAACGGTATAAGCTAAAAGGGATGAGTTTAAATGATGCGGGAATAAAATCAAAATGCAGGTCCAAAAAAAAGAAGAAAAGAAAACACACATTAATGCAGTAATTCATGAGAACGATCTTTGCAAACATGGCACACAGAAAGAGATAAAGCCGTGAGCTTGATTAGGCAACCCCTGAATACATCCAGGTAGTAACAACGGCGGCGGCGCTGAAGCCGACTCGTTGATACCCGAGAAAGAAGAAGACGAGTCCGGAGTGGTCACTGCATGAAGGGCCGCAGCTCCGATCGCTATCGGATTAGATGATATGGGACGCTTTGCATTCCTGCCTCACGTCGCCAAGAGATATAGCGATGACTTGCAAACTCCTCCCGTGCAGAATGTGACCTTTTGACATTTCTTGTCTCAGCTATGGAGCGTCCCGTAGCCCACTGTTCTGACCAAATCACCTCAGGGCAGAACCAGGTCCAACTGTTCACGGGATGCAATCTCACAAATAAGGCCCTAGTCCGGTAAAATTCACACAATGTCGACGATATACAGTATCAAAACTCTGTATAATGAGAAAACATACAAACGCATATGCAAATATAGCTTTCAATACACAACAACATACACATTTAACTGTTGGATTTTGCAGATGAAATTCATACAATATGTGTCACAAAGAAATGATGGCTGGCTCTGTCCGTTCTGAAGAGAGAGATAAAATGGGGGCAGTGGGGCAAAAATAGAAGACAAAAAAACAACAGGTTCAGTTCATATTTGTCATGTTGAATAACTGCACGCACACACACACACACACACACACACACACACACACACAGGAAGCTTAGGAGGAGCGAATTAAACCTCTCCAGTTGGGTTTCGACCGTACAAGTTCATATTACCACCACTCTCCCACTCCAGTGCTGCTGGGCTGCTGTCAGTCTTTGGGTCGCCCCACATATTGTGTGTGTGTGTGTGTGTGTGTGTGGGTGCATGAGAGTCTATCATTCCAGTGAGTTTAAAAAAAAAAAAGAAAAAGGTAGGCCATTGGTTCGTTTGCTGAGAGGTCCCACCTGACCTGAAGGGCCGGGGCCCCGCAGGGAGCCCATCAGTCGTCCAGGATGCCCTTGACAAAACCGGCCACATCTGTGTCTTTGGAGTCGTGCACGGTGAGAAATGGATGTTGCTGCATTAAAAGAAGGGAAAGACAACTTAGAAATATATTCTTGAATGACAAAAAAAAAGATCTAATGATGATATTTACTTGTGAAATACACACACCATAGTCTCAGTGAGTTAACTGGGTAAGTCTGGCCTCTTGTGGACAAAAACAAGAACCAGAGCCCACAGGGATGTTGATAGTGGCAAAGAAGACAAAGTAGCATCATATTTGCGTTTAGGGCTGCAACTAACAATTATTTTCATTATCAATTAATTGGCCGATATTTTCTAGATTAAATGGATTAATCATCTGGTCTACAAAATGTCAGAAAAATGAAAATGTCCATCCCAGTTTCTCAAAGTCCAAAGTTAAATGTCTCTTTATGTCCAAAACCCAAAGATATTCAGTTTAATGATATAAAACAAAGAAAAGCAGGAAATCTTCATATTTGAGATGCAGAAAACAGAATTTTCTGCCAGTTTTGCATGAAAAATGACTTTGAAGTAGGGCTGTCAATTGATTAAAATATTTAATCGCGATTAATCGCACATTTTTTCATCTGTTCAAAATGTACCTTAAAGGGAGATTTGTCAGGTATTTAATACTCTTATCAACATGGGAGTGGGCAAATATGCTGCTTTATGCAAATGTATGTATATATTTATTACTGGAAATTAATTAACAACACAAAACAATGACAAATATTGTCCAGAAACCCTCACAGGTACTGCATTTAGCATAAAAAATATGCTCAAATCATAACATGGAAAACTACAAACTACCTAAAAATTGTGTTAATGTATTAAATACACTAGTGGCGTTGAAATAAATTTGCGTTAACTTTGACAGCACTGCTTTACTTTAAATGTCTTGTTTTGTCCAAAACCCAAAGACCTTCAGTTTAATATGATATAAAACAGAGATAAGAAGGAAAACTCCATATTTGAGAGGCTGAAAGCAGCATTTTCTGCCATTTTTGCACTTTAACGATTAATATATTATTATCAAAATAGTTGGCGATTATTTCTGTGTTGATCGACTAATCGATTAGTCTACTAATCGTTGCACCTCCATTTGTGTTGTTGTTGTTTTGGGGTGAGAGAATAATGATCTTAAAGCTACTTACCATTAATTCTGTATAAGCTGGTCTCTCATTTGGCTTCTTTCTTAAGCTGTAAAAACAAAGAGATAAATGCAAAAGTGAGAAAAACATACAAAAATATTAATTTATTATGACTTCATATAAAATACATAAAATCTTAAAATAGTCAAGTGACATATAAATATCAGCTCCACAGATACTGTTCTGATGCAAACAGAGCCAACGCTGACCCCTGCTGGGTCTCCGGGACACTTTTACAGCGAGGTGAATGAGGAGCACAACAACGTCTACACATTTGTCATCAGGGCGCGAGACTCACCACTGGGAGATGAAGTCTACAAACTCTGGGGAGAAACGATCGGCGGGCAGCTGTGGAGACGGCTCGTCCACCACCTGTTTGAGCTGCTGGAACGGGGTGCCCCATGAGTCGTAGGGGAACTTCAAAATGGCCAGCTCGATCTAGGAGACAGAGGAAGGCTCAGTTAACAAGGACCGTACGTGTTAGAGCTAAATTACATGTTATTATTGTGGTTGTGACTGCAGTGCAATGCTTTATAATGCTAGGTGAGTCTGACTCTCAACTGCAACACAAACTATTTGGACAATTTCAGGGTTCCTACACATTTTCTCATATAAATCAATTAACACCAAACCCAGACAAGTTTAATGCATTTCATACAAGTTGCAATGTTAAAAACAGCTCAATGTTGTTCAGTTATATTTAAATAACTGCATATCTTTAACTCCTACAATAGAAGGGATGTTCATGTACAATTCCCCATGGAACTAGAAAAGAGAACTAAAGTCCATTAACTTTTCGTCGCACGCCATAATATTATTATTATTATTACTAATATTGCCTTACTTACGACGACATCAAGCTCGCTCTGGCCCGCGCTCTCTCACACAGTAGTAAACATTTTGGCTGCGCTGACTACTCGAAAAACCATGAAAAACCCTCTGCTTGTATGATCAATTTATTTTTAGAAATTCTGAATTTGATATTTTAGAAAACACAATAAAGTCTGGAACCACAAATATTTTTCCATACTCTCTTCTTTTTTCCATACTTATCCAGACCTGGAAATTACTAACATCAACTTCATACTTTTCCATACTGCGTATGAACCCTGCAGTTCAGAAATATTTACTGCAGTATGTCATATTACAGAATAACTGAGGACAGCATGGACTACTACTGATGTGGCATCAACATGGTACAGGTATTAAACCTGTCACCATGACTCAGCATTAGTGCTGATGGAAATAAGAGTTACCTGTAATGGGATCTCCTTTGACTTTGTTTAGTAAATGTGGTAATCATGGTGACAAAATATCATTTTGTTGGGAATGCAGACTATATTATTATATCATTATTATATTATTATTATTATATTATTATTATATTATTATTATTATATTATTGGAGTATTATGAAAAAAGGTGCACATCCCAGCCTGAACTGAGAGTAGGAAGCAGCTCAACTTTCACTGCTGGGAAATACTTCTGTTTTTATTCCTTGTACTACACTTTGACACAAAAACAATATTTTGTTTTGAGCATGTAAACATAGTCAATAAGAGTTAGTGACGTGAGACGGGAAGCAATAACGTGGATTCATTTCTCTCGAACGTCATCACAAATGGCTTTAAGAGCCACATTTTGACATCCAACCCGACTCACCATCGTAATACCAAGACTCCAGATGTCCGACTTGACGCTGTAGCCTTTCTGGTTGAGGTCAGGGTTGATCCGCTCGGGCTGAAATGGAAATTATTGGCAACAGATTAAGTACCGACACTATCTGGAAAACAACAATCATAAACTATAATTATACTGTAATATTAAGGAGAGTTTTACTAACTTCTTTAAAATGCATTTACTGACAGACAGAAAAAAAGAAGTTATGATAATAAATACAAACTTATTGTAATATCAGACATGAATGAAAAATAATTTTAAAAAAAAGGCATGCAAAGATGAGAATAAGTGTAATTGGGTGAAGAACAAATCTGTGGGATAGAATGTGTTTTTCGAGAGGATTTAAAATAACACACTGGTTTTGTGAGCCTACATTCCTTCATGCAGGCAAGATGTTTGAAAGCTTAGGGGTTGTAGTAGAGGCCTGATTAATATCCTCCTGTTCTGTGGTTTTCTGACACGGGAAATCCCTCAGCCAATATCTAGAGAATCCTTTCCTAAATCTCAGCTAGCCGGTACCAGGAGTCTCTTACCGCCATGTAGGGCTTGCAGCCTGCATCCATCGTTTTAGCCACAGAGTCCACCAGGTGGCCACTGATGCCAAAGTCGCACATTTTCACTTGACCCTCAGTGTTGATCAGAACATTTGAGGGTTTCACATCTGGAGAGAGACATTGTTGTGAAAATGATGAGACAATCAGCAAATAGGGCTGCACAATTAATCGAATGTTAATCACGGTTTTGGCTTCCCTCAATTAAATGAACATGATATTGACGTTTAAAATGTGCAATCTGCTCATAGAAAACGCTGCAACATATCAAATCATGCACTTCCTAAACTAACAACCTGCCACCAGCCGGCGATCGAGATGTTTTGGTTTCACTTTAAGATATTATCTATACAACCATTGTGTTTATGATTAAATTGAGAGCATAAAATTGTTTATCTATCCTCTTTATGTTGCTTATTTTGCTCTCAAAGTGCACCAGATTGAAGCATTTAACTCTAAAATGTAGCTTACAAAGGGGTAGGGTGAATATTCCTGTATTTTTTCATATTGGAATATACACTCACCGGCCGCTTTATTAGGCACACCTGTTAAATTTCTTGTTGACACAAATAGCTAATCAGCCAATCACATGGCAGCAACTCAATGCATTTAGGCATCTAGACGTGGTGAAGACGACTTGCTGAATTTCACACCGAGCATCAGAATGGGGAAGAAACGGGATTTAAGTGACTTTGAACGTGGCATGGTTGTTGGTGCCAGACGGGCTGGTCAGAGTATTTAAAAAAACTGCTGATCTACTGGGATTTTCACGCACAACCATCTCTAGGGTTTACAGAGAATGGTCCCAACAAGAGAAAATATCCAGTGAGAGGCAGTTGTGTGGACAGAAATGCCTTGTCAGAGGTCAGAGGAGAATGGGCAGAGTGGTTCGAGATGATAGAAAGGCAACAGTAACTCAAATAACCACTCGTTACAACCGAGGTATGCAGAGTACCATCTCTGAACGCACAACACGTCCAACCTTCAAGCAGATGGGCTACAACAGCAGAAGACCACCCGGTACTAGCAAGGTGTACCTAATAAAGTGGCCGGTGAGTGTATATAGCAGAAAAAAATATTGCAATGTCAGTTTTTTCCTACAATATGCAGCCCTAATTTGTACATAAGCAAGAAAGTAGCACAGCATGGAAGTGAAAACTGTGCTCTGTTTATTTGAATGTGAAAGTGCAATAAAAACACGATGACGCTAAAATCAATGAATAATCGTGATTATCATTTTGGCCATAATCGTGCAGCCCTACCAGCAAACCAACAAAGAGAAACATAAACAGGAAACTGTGTATACTCTGATGATCTGATTACCTCTGTGTATCACTGACAGGTTATTGTGCAGGTGCTCTAATGCCTTGACGATCTGTGGAGAGAATGAAGGAAAAAGGTTGAATTCCTCGAGAACTTTATCTGTAGATGATATCTCATGATTGAAAGGGTTTTACATGCACATTAATAAAAATAAAAAAAGGTTGAAAATATATCAATTCAATGAATTATTTGTTTTATGATTTGCTTAGTAAATGTTATTTCCCTGGAGTCATACATATTTTATTAGGCAACAAATATCTAAGTAAGTGGTGAACACAGCCCACAGAGCTACTTCTAAGTAGAAGAACAACAACACTGACATTTTGAAATGTCATAGTAGGAAAAGCACAGGTGCATTCAATAACATAAATGATAGCTGCATTCCTCTAAAGGGAGGTACTGTATATGCTGGTTCACTGGAATTTCTTTAACGGGACACTTAATGGAACTGAGCCATCGTTAATGTCAGCATGTAAAAGAGGAGTGGAGTGGAAAAGGTTAATGTACATTTAAACGCACTTGATATCTTAAGCTTGGCATGCACTGTACGATTTTAGAAATGTTGTTGTGTAATTCCTGCTCCTGCTGTACGGGTAGATCATTTGCGATGTGAAGCCAAATCTCACGATTTATGTGCTCACACTGTACGGTCCGATTGTCAGCCACGACCTGAGTGCTCAAGCTGTACGTATAAAATAGTCACTGCCAGTCGTTCTGGCTGTTGACAGTTGTCAATAATGATTTGTTGTGCAGAAATGTGCTGCCTTGATCATCTGTACCGTCCTGTCTGCTGAAACATCTTAAAAAAGAGGCGGCGGCGTATATGGACTCGCAGGTGGAAGGAAGACGTGGACAGTGTGGCTTGTCCATTTTGCAGAGAGAATTGGAGGTAAGCCAGCTACGTTTTACTAGATCTATTGTAGCCTACATTGTTATCTTGATAGCTACTTTCTGATTACTGTAAAAAAAAAAAAAAAGGAGAAAAAAAAGGCACTGATGTCCGGGAATCGGCTCGTGGCTCTGCTGGACTAAAATCATACAGTGTGCCCAGTTTTAATGATACTTGTTGTGTAAAAAAAGAAGGAACAGGACGTACTGCTACTGTGATCTTGCCCAAGATGTCCTCTGGGATTTCTTTTCCCTTCTCTATAACTTTCTTATAGAACTTATCCAGAGACGTGTCCATCAGCTCCATACAGATCCAAACATCCCCCTGAAAAAAATAAAAAATAAAAAATAAGAAACAAGATGATCACACACTCGACATATGCAGGAGTTCATATATATATCATAGTTTACTCACCTCTCTGAAGAGGGCGCCATAGAAGGTCACGGTGAAGAAGCAGTCCACCGTCCTCATGGAAATGTCCAAGTCCATCAGAAGCCTCTTCTGCTCCAGAGTGTTTACGGTGGCACGAATCCTCTGCGGACACAGGGGGCAGATAGATTTTAAAATCAAACGGTGTCCAATGTCCTAAACCCCCCCCTCCTCAATATAACATGTCATAGATCCGATAGATCTGATCCACATGAGCTCATATGTTGAATACATCTGTGAGTCACGGAACTATTTTAAAAAGCATGGTGCGTTTACAGATCAGGTAACCGGAGTAGCAGCCCACCTTGACAGCCATGATAACACCACTGGGCACATGTTTCATCTTGTCCACCACCCCGTACGCCCCCCTGCCCAGCTCCTCAATCTGCTCCAAGTCATCGGCCTTCACCACAAAGTTCTGGACAAGAAGAGGCAGAAGAAGTTACATTGATGTGTGCGTTTGGGAGAGCAAACAGCAGAACAGCATGAACACAGAGCCGACTTTACCTGATCTCCAATTGTGACGCAAGCTTTTGAGTCAAGATCTCGAGGCGGCCTGCAGGGAAACAGAGAAACAATCAAGCATGAGCAACAGTGTGTTGTTTTAATGTCACAATGCTCAGTAGTGGAATATTCACATTCTAAGAGAGCCTGTGCACGTTTATTAGTGCAATTTTTAAGATTAACTTGAAGCACAAAAATGATTTAAGTTGGAGCAAAATTTCTGTATTTCTTTATTGGTCGTAATTAGGCGACAAAACGTGCATTTTCATCAGCGTTCATTCTAATGTAAAGCGTATTTTTCTTTCAACTATCGTCCCAAAAATCCTATTTTTTTCAGCCCTGGGACGACGGGACGTCCTTAAGCTCAAGCTCTGCTCACCCATCTCTTAAGTAGTTACGTCTCCAGTCTGACCTCGAGCTTTGTTTGTTTACGTGACGTGACGTCGTCCGACTTTGTAATGATAACGTAGCGCTGATACGCCAAAATTAACTAAATGGGTTTTATTTCCGTAAAAAAAGCTAAACGACGGTGGGGGCGGTGGGTACGTAATGTAATCGGTGTGTCCCCGACCACCGTGTAACACATAACATCGACAAGCCTACACGGGACGTGACGCTCTTAGGACACCGTGTCTCTCCCTGCAGCCGAGTTATCTGCCATCATTACAGTTCTTGTTGAGTTTTCCCTCGTTCAGCTTGACCTAAAGTTACATTTCATTTTCAATTAATGAAAGTGACGTTGTGTGACACCCGTCATGCGGTGCATTCAGTGCACGCGACGCAGAAAGCCTGCTTTGTTTTTTTCTACAATTGAATATTAATTTTCAATATTCGTTGACAGCCCTAATACACACGGATACAGATATAGCTGCAATAATAATAAGCTAAAAGGGGGTCGATATGTTGTCCCAGCCATTTTAGCGTTCTGGCTCTGATTTTGAGACCCTCTTAGGATGGTATGGCTGCTGTGCTGTCATTGTAAAAGAAAAAAAAGAAAAAGGAGGCTTACGCTGCTGCTGCTGGTGCGGGCTGTGCAAACACTTCTTTGGCCAGCTTCAGCCCAGGGTTCTTCTTCTTCCCTTGGAGACAAGAAATTAGAAAACCATTACCATCTCAGCTCCATGACACACAAACAGGGATCAATAAAGCTGTATTTAGCAACAACCACAAGCTAGTATGATCTGCAGTGTTTTGTAGAAGGACTAAGGCAAATGGACTTCACATCTACAGACTCTTATGAGTTTAGAGCGGAGGTTTGCCACAACAGTCTAATTCAGGCCATTAAGTGCCAACTAAATGGACTTTGCTTGTTTTTAATACATCCACACCGGTCTATTGATAGGGGATTTTATTCCATTGTGTGGTAGTGAAGAGTTTTTCCAAGGTTACAATCAATTTGCAGTTGCCTCTCTGACACAAATGATCTGTTATCTATCTGGAGATTAGGTGTACTCAGAGCTGAGGCCCTGCAGTAGGGAGAAGATGGACTAAATGACTAATCGACATCGGTATGATGACTCAAACGGAAGGGAGTGGGTGGGAGGGGGGGTGCAGGGGAAATTTTTGCTGTTACAATAACTGCTATCAAATCAACTATTAATGTTTTTTTTTCCTTTTTGACTTTTTTTTTTTTTTTTATCTAATCTCAAGTTTACATTTTTTAGTATCTGAGTATGGTGTCGTGAACTGTTCAGCTCTGGGAGCGGTTCTGTGTTAAATCCGTGACAGCAGTGAGTTCATTCATAAACACAGTTTACCAGCAGCCTCTGGGACTTCCCACAAGGGGCCGCGAGTCCCTGCCAGAATGACACAGCTACCGGGCAGCAGCAACACATGAAAAACAACTTTTTGGACACGGACACTCGTGTTCAGCGTGTTCCGAGGTTTGCCAGGAAAAACAGAGCACTTTTCTTGACCTTTATCTGCGTGTGTGTGCTAGGAAGGACTTGGCCACAATTTCACCCACTGGGATTATGATGAGAAACAGTTTCAGACCTGGCCGGTTATTTCCTGCTCTTGTCCTGTTGCACACAGGGCTTGGGCCGGGCTGTGCAATTACTCAGGGAATACTCAGAGAAACTGGTTTAATGCACAAGCACCTTCACTTCAGAACAAATGCACCAGCTCTCGTTATTACTGTGGGGTTGTGTTTGCCATTGAGTGAGTCACAATACTCCAGTGTGGAGGAAGTACGATTGGGTAAACCCCTCCTTGCCAGAATAAGCTGGAAGGGAAGTGAAGTTTTGCAGAGATTTTCAGATTCTATGGCACTGAAACGTCAGACAGGTCCATTTTGTGCTGCAGCCCTAAAATAGGCCTACAGTGTCTGGACAGACTACGGTAGTCTCATGTGGTAGGGGAGAGATTGAAGTGTGATTTACTCACACATGCTCGGTCAAAAATAGATTTTGCGTTTCCTCTGCGTGGGATAAAGTACGAGCACTCAAAGCGTTCCGATGACCTGACAAATAAGACAGCCTTTTGTTCATGGACCAAAATTAGTGTAGCGTGCGAACATGGCAGTACAAAAACACCTGACATGCTGTTTGAATTATACTATACACATGCAGTTTTTGTTTGTTTAAATTAAGTCTGAGTTACTGCTAGACATATTTACTGTGAAATATTAATGGACTTGAAATACTAGCTCCTCTCAGGTAGCGGTGTGTGCAGCGACCCTGTAGCCGGGTGTGTTTGGTGGGATATGACTCACAGCCAGTCAGACTGCACACATCCGCCTAAAACACAACAACTGTCAGGACCCTTTGGGAAATATGATGTCACTTCACTTGGCCTGCTTGCTGCCTGCTGTCCCCCGTTAGGGCCAACTGAGGAGCAGCTTTCTGCTGCGGGACCGGCCTGGTCCTCCAACTGAGCCCTGATCGGACATAATCGTGCCATGACATCAACCGCAGCTGTAGGGCTGTGTATTGGCAAGAGTCTGACGATACGATACGTATCATGATACAGAGGTAACGATTCAATATATTGCAATACTGCAAACTAGGATTCTTTTCAAATCGAATTTTAGGAAAACTGTCATAGTATAAAGAACACAGCATCATTTGTATAAAATCTGAGTAAAGAAAAGTCACTATGTGAAATGGCTTCTATGGAGTCTCATCTTTACATTCACATTTGTACTGCATTTGCCACAAACTGCATGGAATTAGCATAAAGTGGGCATGTCAATGCAAATGGGTCCTATGGGTACCCACGATTCTCCCTTTTACAGACATACCCACTTTATGATAACCACATGCAGTTTTGGGCAAGTCATAGTCAAGACAGCACACTGACACACTGACAGCTGTTGTTGCCTTTTGGGCTTCAGTTTGCCATGTTATGATTTGAGCATATTTTTTATACTAAATGCAGTACCTGTGAGGGTTTCAGGACAATAGTTGTCATTGTTTTGCGTTGTTAATTGATATCCAATAATAAATATATACATACATTTGCATAAAGCAAGCATATTTGTCCACTCCCATGTAGATAAGAGGATTAAATACTTGACAAATCTCCCTTTAAGGTGCATTTTAAACAGATACAAATTTGTGATTAATCGCGGTTGACTATGGACAATCATGTGATTAATCACGATTACATATTTTTAATCAACTGACAGCCCTAGTATCGATATGTTCTTACACCCCTACTAAGCTGCAGTCAGAGTATATTGAGGCAGTGCATGGAAAATGCATGCATGCACAGATACCATTTCCCAGTGCTTGCTTGTAATTCATGCCATTTCCTGTGGTATATCCTGAAATCAAACATTTATATCAATGTGCATTGAAACGTTGTTTCATATCTAAATATAGCACAAGGTGCATTCTGCGTTTTGTACAAAAAATCAACCTACACTGCACATTATTCCTCACATGGGAAGAGCTTCATGAAGCTTAAGTATTTTGTAGTAAACTTATTATACTTGTAGTGTAAGTATTGATCGGTGCGTCTTAACCAAATCAATGTTTTTGCCGAAGCTGTCTTGGAGTTATCACTATCATCAGCTGCTACAGACAGTGGCAGTGACTCTGTGCGCTTTTACAGGAAATGCAGTAATTCTTAGAAAGATGTTCAGTGGAAACTACCCCGGAGAGATTGCGGTGATACATACGCCATGTGAACAAGAATTTCTGGATTGTGCATGGGATCAAAGTGTCAATAGCTGTGTGGCGAGTCACCATCAGGAAGCTCCAGCCTCAGAGTGGGTCCATATACAGAAAAAGGATGACTCATGCACATATAATCTTGCACACCACCCTATCCTATCAGTGCTGTTAGGGAGAACCCAATCTCCAAACATGCCTCAGCAATACCATGCAATGCACTTAAGGCCCACTCCTCCCTTATTGACCACAACTCCTTGCAGAGGCCAGAAAAAGACTTTCGCAGAGACACATCGGGCCTGCACACAATAATTACAGCACAGAACCTGTGTAGCAGCTATAGAGTCTGCTTGCAGCCAGTGAACTGTCAACAAAAGAGAGGCTGCACTAGGTATTGGTGCTGCAAGTCAAAACATGCCATGGTAGGCCAAAGGCTGTGATTGCCTGAGCCAATCTGCACAGCTCTCTCAAAACAGTGTGTACTCCCGACCATGGCAACGCTAGTATGATTGTGTAACAGCACAAGCGGTGAACTTGAAATGTAAATTGACATCATCATCGTGCTGTGTGTGTGTGTGTGTGTGTGTGTGTATGTGTGACGCAGAGGAAAGACCTAGATTTTTCCAAGGTGTGTATTTTATTCAACAGTGATTACACAGCACAGACTTACTGGCGGAAGTCAAGTGTGTGATAGTGCCATGGTTCCTTTGCGGATTTACAAAAAGAAAGGAATTTACACCACAGGGGTGAAAAAAAAAACGTTGCTATGGACGCAGTTCTGATGTCGGACTCTTGCGGAAAGTTTTTGTGTCAAGTTATTGATTTTTAAGTAAGTAGCCGTGTAATAAGCGGGATAATGTCCAGTGAGCCGGTCATTGTTGTGAAAGAAAACCCCTTCAGGGCAATGAGAGAACCCTCCGCTTCGCGTCGGCAGCATCGCCCTGTCAGGGTTTCTTTCACAACAATGACCGGCTCACTGGACATTATCCCTTACTTAATTATCCTCTTAAAAATCGGACAGCCCACCGTCGGACCGGACCATTATTCGATCTTTCGTAGGTTGTAGCGGCCTCAGCTTTAAAGCTACCATATGAAACTAGAAGACCTAAGGAATCCAATGGTACCAACTAAGTCATACTTGTTGTGAAGGAAGCTAAATAACACTCCAAATGTGCTAAATTTTGACGAGGAAAAACTTTCATGGCGATTTTCAAAGGGTTTTAACAACATTAATGTATAACGTATTAATGCAAATTGCGTTTTTTAGGTTGCAGCGGGCTCAGTTTTAAAGCTAGAGCGAAAATACTGTACGGTACGGTATCATCTGAGACTAGAAAACCTAATGAATCCATTGGTACCAACCATGCCATGCAAGCAAAGGAAGCTAAATAACGCTTACATTTGCACTAAATTTTCAATTCTCAAAGGGGTCCCTTGACCTCTGACCTCAAGATATGTGAATGAAAATGGGTTCTATGGGTACCCACGAGTCTCCCCTTTACAGACATTGTTTTTATTTAACCAGGTAGTACTCATTGAGATTAAGAATCTCTTTTGCAAGAGAGACCTGGCCAAGACAGCAGCATTTAAACATACATTAAAGTTTCAGATGCCACAACCTTAAAAAAAACAAATGCAAAATAAATACATAGCATAATATCATACACTACACATTAAAATCAAGTGTTTGAAGCCAACAAACACATGACATGCCCACTTTATGATAATCACATGGGCAAAAAATATGCAATTGTTGCATGTAGTACAAATATGTTATTTTTGCCTAGTATGAAATAGTGTATTATTTATACTATGACAGTTTTCCTAAAAATTATATTCAGAAAATCACAACATATCGCGATATATTGAATCTGTACCTCTTGTATATCATGATACGTATCGTATCGCCAGATTTCTTGCCAACACACAACCCTATACACAATCGATCAGTCATGAGTCAGGAGGCCAACAACAGGTAGAAACACCTGTGGTCCCAGTGAGCTCCACTTTAACCCAAAGAGAGAGTGAATCCCAGCTGAGCTGAGGGGCAACAACTTGGCTGGTAATTTACAACCTGGCAACCTTTTATTTATCGTGTAAATACTGTTAGTTAACTACAACAACAACTTATACACTAAGAGTGCAGCATTTAGCTGAACACACCATCAGTACTGATAAAAACACCTTCAAATCTTTACCATAATGATATAGAAAGCAGGAAAAAGACATGCTGGCTAGCTTCTTTTCTCCTCTCTCTCTCTCACATGCAGATTTTCCACCTGGCAAGGTTACAAACATGTAGCTAGCTTACATTACTTCAAACTGCAGCTCCATATTTAACATAAATGCACGGTTTGTTCTGTTTAAAATAAACAATAAAAGAGTGGTATAAATAAAGCAGCACTTACCTCCTTTAGACAGAGACATTTCCCCTTTGCTTTGATGAGGGGGAAGGGAAGCACAAAGACTTTTCTACTCCCTCCCTCCCTGCATCTATCTGTAGCTTTACAGCCGCTCAGGATCGCTGCTGGCTTGTGCAAAAAATAAAACCCACTAGCAGCAGCCTTTAAAAACCTCGTGCAATCTTTGCAGCTTCAATCGTCGTTCAATGATCGATTAGCAGATGAATGCACAACTTTAAATCAAGTCGCTGCGCCGTGTTGTTGTACAGTTCCGAGTTTTAGTTTTGCTAACAAAAAACCTGCACTTTTTAGGGGTGGCCAAAGTCTGACAGCTGAAGGTGACGTAAGGCGACGTGATGACGTGTATCCTGCCCTCCCGCGCTAAGCATCATGGGATGAGTAGTTTTTTGCACAAATGTTTCATTCACAAACAGGAAAAAAGTTTTTACCCCTTTCTCATAGAGTTGAACTCTCTACTCGACTTACTCAGTTTACTAAACTAAACTAAAATAATAATAGGCTATAGGATTTTTTTTATTATTATTCGGGAAAACCTTCCGATTTACTTAATTTATATATATATATATATATGATTTAATTTATTTATATATACAATATTTAATAGCATGATTGTCCATGATTAATCAAGATTAATGGCAAATTAATCGCACATTTTTATTTGTTCAAATTGTACCTGAAAGGGAGATTTGTCAAGTTTTTAATACTTTAATCAACAAGGGAGAGGGCTTGCTTTTCTCTTAGAATTGAACTCTCTACTCGACTCACTCAGTTTACTAAAGAACAAATTAATAATAGGCTATAGGAAAAGTATTATTATTATTCTGAGACCTCTGATTTAATTTATTTGTATATAAAATATTTAGTCACAATTAATCGCATGATTTTCCATGATTAAACACGATTAATCACAAATTAATCACGCATTTTTTTATCTGTTCAAAATGTACCTTAAAGGGAGATTTATACATTTTTCAAGTGTTTAATACTCTTATCAAATAGTAATAAAAAGTATAATAACACAATATACATAATAAAATAATAATACACTATATATATATATAATGTATTTTTTTTAATCTTTTGTACCACTTATCTGTTCTGTATGTGCTGCTATTTACCTGAATTATTTTGTAAGTTATCATTTTTTTCAATAGAAAAATGGGATGTGTAGTTTATATTGTGTGAGCTCTTTTTTCTGTTAATAACACAATATTATTTTTTCTACAATTAACCTAGCGTAATCAAAAATATAAAAATATCACACTACAGTAAGATCAACCATTAATTTTGCTTCAGTAATGTTTATTTTTGCAAATCCTATATGGGCCAACACAGACACAATGTTTTTATGTTATTGCCTTTTATTATTTATTTTTTTTTTTTCAGGATGAAAATCATATACTGGTGTAATTTATTTAAAAGCTAGATAAAATGCATGTGTAACAATAATTAATAAATAAATAGCAAAGGACTCACTGTCTTGCAAGTCAACTAGTATACAAAGGAACACTGATAATGGGATTGCACTTTAATTTACACATTTTGGTATGTAAACAACATATACAAGTACGGTATACAAGAACTAAAAATCTATAGTGAAATGCATTAAATTAATAGCAATAACATTTTATTTTAAAGCAAAACTTCTATAGTACCTATGCAAACAACATTAAACTATCACATAGATTTAATAAATTCAAGGAACAAACGGCTAAACTATAGAATACCTGAACAAATAATACAGTACAGTGTTTTTTTTTAAGTATGCATGAAATACTGAATACCATCATTATTGTGATAAACGCTGCATTAAATTGTGAGTCCTTTTCTTGTACCAAACACCTCCTTGCTAAACAGAGATGTCTCAGACCTGATGCATAAACACGTGCTGTGAGATGAGTTTACTTTGGAATATGTGAATGTGTGGTTGGAGGGTGGATAACCGATAGTAAGGCCACACCAGATTCCTGCCTTTACTTCCTGGCAACAAGGAGGGTATGGTAGAGAGGTTTTATGACGATGTGCAGATAGAGGGAGCTGTCAATCAGGTACTCTGATGCGCGGCGCTGCAGGTCGGCATCCACCAGGAAATCACCGGCCTCCTCTGTGCTCTGGTGGAAGTTATAGACGTGGCGAACCACCACTTTTCCTTGCTGTCTTGCCATCACGATCACAGTCTTCTGGAAACTCACTCCGGCAAAATCAGGACTCGAAGTTGCTGGTGTTACGATGATGCGAGGTCGACCTCCGTCCGTGCGCGTGGGCTGCATGGCGCCCAGCTCGGTATAGGTTGACCTGGCGCTGAGTGGGAGCCAGCGAGGGGAGAACAGGGCGTTCCAGGTCACTCTCTTGCTGGAGTCGTGGCCGCTGGGCCCGAGCTGGGTCTGGAAGCTGAAGCTGCGGTCATCGCGGGTGGGGTTATTGATGACCCAAGGGGAACCCCAGGAGGCGGACAGGTAGTTACGGGGAGTGAAAATACTGCAGTTGACATCAAAGTACTTGGCCAGCTGGATAGGTGAGGCAGAGTGAAATTGGAAAGCGAGGTAGAGCAGATCGCGGATAGACTCGTAATGCTTCTGCAGGAGGGCAGATTGCTTCTGAAGACGGAAGAGGTGCTGAGGGGGAATCATGCCATATCGAACAGCCCTCAGGGCACTCTCCACCGTCGTACTGACAGGCTGGTTCTGGCTAATCCAGGCCTCCAGGGCCTCGTAGAGCTCCAGCTCCGTCTGCAGAATGAGGTCGGAGCGCTGGAGCAAGGAGAGGAGCAGATCTTCACTGATGGAGCCCCATTCTCCGCTCTGCAGCACAGAAGACAGGTTCCAGGACAGGTACTGCAGGCAGCTGTCCCGCAGGATCACGTCCCCAATTTGTAATGCATAGTTGTACCAGCCAATCACATGGCCTGTGGGCGACTCACTGGACAGATGTTGGGTCATGTACTGGGTCAGACCCTGCTGCAAGCCCCACACGTGGTACTTGCTGGCCAGCTTATGGAGAGAAATGGCCTGATCTAGCCGCACTGAGATGTCACCGCAGTACAGATACCTGCAAGAGGGTAAAAAATATCTTTCAGTAAGGCATACTACTTTTTTCCTCTCCTCACGTCTGAGTCACTGAATAAACCCACGCTGTCAGATTTTCAACTGTGAGCCTCAAACAGGCAAATGTAATTTTAGAATATTTCACAAGATGGAGCATCTCACTTCTCCAAAAGAAGAGAAAAGGCAAAATGGTGAGTGAGATTTATACTTGTGGGAAGACACTTCTTGAATGGGTCCATGTGATTGAACCTGATTAACAAATCTGATTACACCATGAGTCACCCTCACCTGATAAACTTGTCAAAGACAGCTGCACAGTCAGGCGTCTCCCTCAAAACCACAACGCTGTTGTTGCGAGTGAGCAGCAGCTCCTCAAACACGTCGCTCTGCAGCGTGAGAACCAGGCTGTGGGCCTGGATCACCTTCACCTCATCCGTGTTGATGGTCTGCACCCGCAGGGTGACGTCGCTGCCGTTCCCCAGGGCCAGCAGGGTCTCCATACGCTGCACCAGGCCCATGGAGTGATTCAGCACCGTGGCCCCGGTGTCTAATGCTGCCTCCAGCTTCAGGGCAGCTGTGGGGAAAGAAAGCGAAAGATGACGCAGCAGCACTTTGACATTCTTAATTTCGTCACCGTAATTTGCATCAGCCCGTCTCTGCTTTTCAAGATTTCACAGCAGAATTTGTTTGCGTTTGTTCTACAACTTCAGATTTGACACAGCAAGAACTGGAAAAGTACTCTCTAACTTTTCTACTTAACCACAATTGATATTATGTGTCAGCACACTTCTGTTCTTCTGGTTTCAATTCATAGAGAACAAGCCAGGTGGCTGACTCAGAAAACCTCCGACACCAGGTCGCTCAGAAAAGAATCCTGACTTTGCGGCGCCATTGCAGATGGCTGCTTCTATGGTTCTCCTCAAGTACAAGAGGCACATACTGGAGAATCACACATGAAAGACTCAGCGTGACAAGCTGCTGTTTCCATTCTGCCACACAGCCATCAGCAGCCTTGTTGGCCTATTACCGAGGGTTTAATGAGACACAGGGGGAGCACATTGGCTCCCTGGAAAGTCTTCATATCTCTACCACAATCAAGCGCCCCCCACTTCAAAGTAACCTTTTTCCAATTAGCCAGCCAGCACCCTGAGCCAGCTGAGCGTGGTGTGGGGGTGTGTTTCGACAAATGATTCTGGCACACCATAGCTAATTGAAAAAGTACCAAATTCATCATGGAACAGTAGATATTACTACATCTGAAATCACATATTTTACACTGTGTATACCCAATATGTGTTCTATCGTTCAACATACTTTTGACGCACTGAACAGTAATTTACGTCGTCACTTCCTGAGAGCCTCCTTGCCGGTTGGAGACGTGTAACCGTGGTAACCCATGCCAACCTCATGTGACCAAAACGATGATTTGTGAGAGTCGAAGTCTGATTGAAGTGAAGTGAAATCTTATACTCAAACTTAAATTGAAGTGTTATTGACGTTACAGAGCTGTCTGTCAACATGTTATTATGAACGTTGTCGTCACTACCGCGATGCATTGTGGGATATTTATGCCGCCAGCGTTTTCATACTGTAATATTTCACTTTGATAGTGTGCAATTTGCATACTAAAAAATCTCACATACTGTTTTAGTGTACTTAGTATAGATTTTCAGACACAACCTACTTTTTCTCTGATACTGAAAGAAAAAAAAGATTCAATTCAAAGTAGACAAAAAAAAGTTATGAATCAAGAATGCTTCAGTGTCTCTTCCACTCAAGCTGAGAAGAGCTGAAAACATTGAATAAAACATTTTAATACAATCCCTGAATATAGGATTAGACGAAGAATTCCAGATGAAATCTAATCTGACAGCACAAGAATGTGACCTTCGATAGCAAAATCAGTCAAATTGTTTTTTTTGAGGAGTGAGAGAAGCTTTCCCTCGGCGGCTTGCACCGTACTGTATCACTGAGCCGGCACGAAGCCAGGCAGCAAATGGACTTGCCTGTCTCTCCCTGCACCCGGCAGACAGATAGATGAGGACAGGATGAGTAGAATAGATAAATACCCATCCCCTGCCCTGAGGCTGAGCACGAGCCACACATTCATGCCGTGCCCTACTACCCACTGACAGTATGGGGGAAGCTGGACTGAAATAGAACAACACAGCTTCTCTTACAATGAAGGATATAACAAAAGATGCAAAGGTGATATGACTCTTTGAAACTACTGATTAGTTATCTTACCTCCTCTAACTGTGACAGAGTGGATTAAGAGGAGCAGGGTGCCCACACAGACCCAGGCAGGGATCCCTTGTTCACGTGAGCGAACCATGTCTTCTCAGTTCTTCCCTGCCTCTCTTCCTTTGTCCTTTCCCCCTCTCTTCCTGACTCTGTGCCACTTCTCCTCCTGACTCTTCTTCTTCTTCTTCTTCTGGCTGCTGTGCCTTTTTTTGTGGCTTGCAGAAAGGTGTGTTTTGCCCCGAGAGTGTGTGTGTGCCGCCCGGCTCCCCGTCCCGCACTCTTTATGTAGGACGCTGGCCTTTCCCTGGCGCATCTCGCAACCCCACGGACTCCATTGATTGGTGGAATCTGGCAGGGGCGTTGCTATAGCGACAGCTTTGATTTTGAATTCCTCCCTTTTGGATGTTGCATGGCATTGATCGGCGGCACCGGGCCAAGCAAGGACTCAGCTTAATGTTTTGGGGGGTTTTGTTTAGTTTAAAAGTCAGGGAGGTTAGGCGCTATTAACAATCAATATTAACACAGTTCCATGTTTTAGTGGCACTCAGATTGCAGCAAATCTCTGGGCTGCAAAATGTTGTTTGTGATATCTAAGTTAAGCACAATCAGCGTCATATAATTAGCAAGTTAATTACAGAAGGTTGCCACAGAGACTGATCTGCCAAAAGTAATTGAGGCTCTAATATGTGTGACAAACTGAATATTTGTAGGACAGTTTTTCAGTTTAGAGCAATTTATCCCTCTGATGGCACGTTAATCTAACTAATGGAAGGATGATTTCATTGGGTCTGCTCATCAATTAAAGGCAACCCTCGTTGATCAAATTCAGCTGCCAATCCGGATCTTATGTCGTCACATTACAGATCAAGAACATTTTTCAATGTTGCATCAGTAAAACCTCGCAGAGGGCAGAGGGTTTGATGTTTTAATGTGCGTGATACAAACTCCGGCTGGATATGGAGGTAATGGGAACAGGGAACACACTAACCTCCTAGCTATGATAATCAATAGCAATAACATACAGTAACAGGGATACAACAGAAGGAAATGTGAAATGGCAGTGATGACAACAATAGGTTCAGAGAGATGTTTATATCTCTGTTAGCATCGATCCGTCAGTCAGAGATGGGTCAGTCAATACGAGGATCCAAGTTATCAAAAAGATGAGCTCAGTATGGATTATTTTTTTTGTAATCATTGCATCTGACTGGGCCATTAGTCCAATCACAACATTAATACTAACATGCTGCAATGTGACAGATGTGTTTAAAATAGCTCCAACGGAGAGACAGACAGGGAGAGACATCGTTTCAGAGTGAACTGGGTTGTGGTGGCGCCCCGAGGGCTGCCAGGCTGCGGTAAAAATGCAGGAAGAGAGGCGTCCTGCGAGTCCCCGACCTGAGCCACTGCTATGAATAACCTGACAGGTTCTCGGAGGACAGCGGTGCTGCTGAGGCGCCCTAATGAAGCCTGCTGCAAACAAAATGGACCAGACAACAACAAGAGCACGGGATCATACTGTATATGATGGTGTCTTCTGTTTGTTTTACTTTCTGGAGGTTGATACAGATGCAAGATTCATAAGCTTTATATGAATGCTATGAATCTATATGGATGCAAATACTGTTGTCAGTGGCGTACTCAGGCTGCCTGAGGGGCAGGGGAAAAAAATAAAAAGCACTAACTGCATGCGGTGATGGGGCACCAGTGCACACAAAGTATGTGGCATGTAGGGCAGCCTTAATGGCACTGCATCACATCCTCTCAACTTAAAGGCCACCTTAGAGGTCACTTAAACACGTTTTCTCCACTGGAAGGCCACCCTAGAGGGCATATTATCAAGTTTTCTGCATTTAAGGCCACATCAGAGGATATTTAATCAAGTTTTCTCCATTTAAGGCCACATCAGAGGGTATTTTATCAAGTTTTCTATGGGATTTTCTCCACCATAGTGGACATTTTATTATGTTTTTCTCCATTTAAGCCATCCTATGGGACATATTATCAAGTTTTCTCCATTTAAGGCCACCCTAAAGGGCATTTTATCAAGTTTTCTCCATTTAAGGCCACCCTAGAGGGCATTTTATCAAGTTTTCTCCTTTAAAGGCCACCCTAGAGATTATTTTATCAAGTTTTCTCCATTTAAGGCCACCGTAGAGGATATGCTATCAAGTTTTCTCTATTTAAGACCACCCTAGAGGACATATTATCAAGTTTTCTCTATTTAAGACCACCCTAGAGGACATTTTATCAAGTCTTCTCCATTTAAGGCCACCCTAGAGGGTATTTTATCATGTTTTCTCCATTTAAGGCCACCCTAGAGGGCATTTTATCAAGTCTTCTCCATTCAAGGCCACCCTAGAGGGTATTTTATCAAGTTTTCTCCATTTAAGGCCACCCTAGAGGGTATTTTATCATGTTTTCTCCATTTAAGGCCACCCTAGAGGGCATTTTATCAAGTCTTCTCCATTTAAGGCCACCCTAGAGGGCATTTTATCAAGTCTTCTCCATTTAAGGCCACCCTAGAGGGTATTTTATCAAGTCTTCTCCATTTAAGGCCACCCTAGAGGGCATTTTATCAAGTCTTCTCCATTTAAGACCACCCTAGAGGGCATTTTATCAAGTCTTCTCCATTTAAGGCCACCCTAGAGGGCATTTTATCAAGTCTTCTCCATTTAAGGCCACCCTAGAGGGTATATTATTATGTTTTTCTCCATTTAAGCCATCCTACGGGACATATTATCAAGTTTTCTCCATTTATGGCCACCCTAAAGGGCATTTTATCAAGTTTTCTCCATTTAAGGCCACCCTAGAGGGCATTTTATCAAGTTTTCTCCTTTAAAGGCCACCCTAGAGATTATTTTATCAAGTTTTCTCCATTTAAGGCCACCGTAGAGGATATGCTATCAAGTTTTCTCTATTTAAGACCACCCTAGAGGACATATTATCAAGTTTTCTCTATTTAAGACCACCCTAGAGGACATTTTATCAAGTCTTCTCCATTTAAGGCCACCCTAGAGGGCATTTTATCAAGTCTTCTCCATTTAAGACCACCCTAGAGAGCATTTTATCAAGTCTTCTCCATTTAAGGCCACCCTAGAGGGTATTTTATCAAGTTTTCTCCATTTAAGGCCACCCTAGAGGGCATTTTATCAAGTCTTCTCCATTTAAGGCCACCCTAGAGGGCATTTTATCAAGTCTTCTCCATTTAAGGCCACCCTAGAGGGTATTTTATCATGTTTTCTCCATTTAAGGCCACCCTAGAGGGCACTGCATCATGTTTTCTCCATTTAAGGCCACCCTAGAGGGCACTGCATCATGTTTTATCTACCATAGGGGCATCCAAGAGAGCACTTTTGTTGTGTTATTTTTCAAACAGGGGGCGCCAAGAGGGGCGGTGACCCCCCCTGTCCCCTCCCTGAGTCCACCAGTGACTGTAGTTGAGCTACATAATGAAAACAGAATAAACCCAAAGCCCTCTTTACGTGTGCATCTGTAAAGGGCATGCCCTTCATTAAGGTCACATTGCTTTCTCCTTTGAGATCAGCTCCTATTAAGAATCTGCTAACAGAACCACAATGCAAAGCGATGGATTGACGAGCTGCTGGGTTCGTGAGAGAGCGCCCCTCGGGGACGGGATCCATTGAGGAATCGATGCACCACGGGGGGCCTCCATCACGCAGTATAAACAGTGCGTTTAGTGCTGGCTGAATGCCAGAGCAGAGCGAGCTTCAGCAAGGTGTCCTGGATGACCTTACTCTTGTGCTGAAGCCGGAGGGGATGCACTAGATAACCAGGTCTCCAAAACGTGACACAAATGGCTTTTGATATAATCACACAGTTTACATGTTGGATGCAAAAAGTTTCCAAAGAATAAAAACAACAAAAAATTAATAAAACACTCACGCTGATATTTCAATGTGCCTGCCGAACTGTACTATTTAGACAGCAAATTCAATTTTGCAATTGTAATAATTGTGACGCTGATTTTTCCTAACTGCAAGTTTCACAACAAGATGAAGAAGAGAGATGATGAGAGAAGTTTTGCGACTTTAAATACTCACAAAGTCGACCGATCAAACAAATCAACGTATATCTAAAAAATACTTAATACTTAAAATATGACCTAAAAAAAGAAACAAAGGGCAAACCATGACACTGAATCCATCTTTTTAAGCACAATAACCAAGATAGGTTTAATGGACTGTCATAGTATCATATTTATCGCAGTATTTACAATTTAAAAGCTTAAAATCAATAGCATCTGTCAATGTTCCTATTTATCAAATGGTTGTTAAGTGGCATGGCCTACAACAGATCAATAACAAGATCTGTGTTGTTGTGTAGTTTGATTTGATTATGCAGGAGTCAGTCTCTCCTGTAACAATATTTTCCACCAGGTGGCTCTGCAAACTGGAGGCACAGTCTCCACTCTGATCATGACTGTTCTGAAGTATACTTATCCTTAAAGAGAGAAAGTAGACTCTGTGATCAGATTTCTCAAGATGCATGTTGTTTATGTATTAAGTATTTAATTTAATTACTGAAATTGCACTAAATGGCATAAATCAGAGTTGCAAAAAGCTTGGGACAGAATAATTTCTATACAAATGCTGTTTAAATCATTCGCTTATAATCAAGTAGTCTGCTTATAGTGTTTATTTTGGGTCTTTTCATACATAACAACATATGAAAAATAATGTATTTTTTTTATTTCTATATTAGACATCAGTAGTTGAGGACATATTCAGATCCTTTACTTATAAGTAAAAGTACTAATACCACAGTGAAAAAACTCGACTACAAGAAAAAGTCATGCACTGAAAATGTTGCTTAAATAAAAGTATGTAAGTATAATCAGGAAAATGTACCTAAAGTATTGAAAATAAAAGTATTCGATGCTGAAAAAAAAATATTTAAGAAGGAAAAGTAGAAAATCCTCACAGTCTTGAAGCTGGAACCGTAAAATGTTTGTAATTTTTGCACAAAAAGTGACAAAATAGTTGCGAATTAATTATAAACGCTATACTTGAATATACTGTTGGAGAGTTAAATATATAACAAAACATATTTATAAGGTTTGTATGTTTTGTATGCAAAATAATATTAATTAATTTGTAAATTAACTAAAGCTATCAGATAAATATAGTGGAGTAAAAAGTACAGTATTTCCCTCTGAGATGTAGTTGAGTCGAAGTAGAAAGCAGCATGAAAAGGTAATACTCAAGTAAAGTACAAGTACTTCAAATTTGTACTCAAGTACGGTACTTGAGTAAATGTACTTATTTACATTTCACTACTGTTATATATATCTCTGTTAAAATGGTATGAGTTTTTTTCTAATTTCTGTAGGTTGTTGTTTTTATGCCTATACATTACAGGTTATTCAATCATTACCTATAATGCAGTGTGTGGTTTAATATGTTTGCCTCAAGGTTTGATGTATTGGCTTCAAATAGGCCCTATATGCCTGTTATGGTTGTATGTGTTCCCTGTATAGTGAAATGAAAACAGTTTAACATTTTAACGTTGCAATTCACAGCAGATTCATGAATTTTTAGCCGTGCATTTAACTATGCCTTCTTTGCATAACAGATATGATAAAATAGGTTATTTAATGTCTTTCTATGTTCCTAAATGCTTCAAAACTATTATAGTCTATTGTTGGATTCCCCATGTAACATCCACTTGAAAAGCCTAGGTTTTGCAGTAATAACATTGTAAGTGGTAAAATTACTCAACGTGGGATTGCACATTTAGCCTCGAGTGTTTCCTACATTAATTAAGATGATTTCAGCCTTTTAACAAACTTTTCAGTGTCCCACAAGATTACTGATATGTCTACCATTTTTTTAACGAGACTGCATTTTCTTTTTTTGGTTTAATTAGGACACATCCTGGGGATTTCAGAGTGGTACTGAGTGTAGATTTAATGTATTGGCTTCAAACAGGCCCTAAATACCTGTTATGGTTGCATGTGTCCCCTATAGTGAAATGAAAACAGTTTAACATTTTAACTTTGAAATTCACAGCAGATTCATGCATTTTTAGTTGTGCATTTATTTGCACATTTAGCCATGAGAGTTTCTTACATTAATTAAAGATAAAATCAGCCTTTTAACAAACTTTTCAGTGTCCCTCGTTAGGAAATAAAGATTAGTCTGAGACAATTTGGCACTAAGATTACTAATATGTCTACCATTTCTTTTTGTGATTGCTGCATTTTCTTTTTTTGGTTTAATTAGGACACATCCTGAGGATTTCGGAGTGGTACTGGGTGTAGATTTAATGTATTAGCTTCAAATAGGCCCTAAATGCCTGTTATGGTTGTATGTCTTCCCTGTATAGTGACGTGAAAAAAATGTCACGGTTTAACATTTTAACTTTGCAATTCACAGCAGATTCATGCATTTTTAGCCGTGCATTTAATTGCACAGTTAGCCTTGAGTGTTTCCTACATTAATTAAGATGATTTCAGCCTTTTAACAAACCTATAGTGTCCCACAAGACAATTTGGCACTAAGATTACTAATATGTTTACCATTTCTTTTTGTGATAGCTGCATTTTCTTTTTTTTCTGGTTTGATTAGGACACATCCTGGGGATTTCAGAGTGGTGCTGTTTGTGGATTGTATTGGCTTCATATTCCAAAAATCCCAAACTCCAAAAAATGTCCCACATTAGGCTAATTCCCCCTCTAAGCTGCTGTGTGCAGCAGCATCTGATCATTTCACAAGAAACTGCTTTTAAAGACCCTAATCACATGTAACTGATCTAATTACCAACCCAGTACCATTAATCATCAATCATCATTGTGTCTGAAATCAAGTGTCAAACAGGTCACACAGCTCGACGTGCTGCAAAGCCTGTGTTCAGCAGGAAAGGACTCACTTGAGAGGTGAGTGGTCCCTTTGTTTGGATGTGAGCTGCCTGAAACAAATAAGCAGCTGTAATCTCACAGAATATGCAAAGCTGCAGGAGAGAGGCTGGGTGAAGAGACAGAGAGGTTTGAGCTGAGTTACACTGACCTTTACAGGATATAATAATATGAATAACAACTTTACAGGAGAACTAGCCAAGCATGATTTGATGTGAGTTCATTAGAACATGGTCCGGTAATAAGAGAGAGGGAGTGGGCAGATCACATGGAGGACTGTCCGTGAGAAAACAACACCGTGGAGCAATTTAGTGAACGCTCAGAAAATTGGTCGAAACATCCGTCAGGAGTCTGTTAAAATACCCGAGAAATAACTATTATATCCGGACAAGGTTTAGTTCTTATTCTCACCTGAGTCACCTGTTGGAGCAGAGCTGCTGGAGCTGCCATCAGTCCAGGTAAGAAGTCACCACATTATACTCCTGTAAGTGTGTTATTGTATATGATATGTAGCCTAATGATTTTAGCATTAATTAATATGCCATATTAAAATTAGCCTATAAGATTAATATTCGCCACAATGTAAACTTTTCAACAGCATATTAATGTGATATTTTGGAGGGATTATTGATCTTTTTTTTTTTTTTTTTTATCAATTCTTGAGTGGACAAAAAAGGGTTAAATTTAGCATCAAATCTGTGTAACAAATGGTATCAACCCAAAAAATGCTGCAACAACTTATGAGACATAATAGAGCATGGGGATGGCCATCATATACTTCTATCATAATGTTCACTTTCACAAATTATTTAAAATATTTAATTAATTAACTAATTAATTAATATTTAACATAATGTTCTAAACACGTATACACTGTCACAATTTATTTAAAATATTCAATTAATTAATGTTTATTTCTGATTAATGAATTAATGAACAACTTGACACACAGTGCTGAGCTGCATCTCAAATTATTCTTCAGGTTCCCAGCTTTCAGATGATGTACACCACTTCTATGTGACATCATGTTGACCTGCTATCTCCTCCTAAAGACCTGCTGTACACCCCTAAAAAAATACTAAAATTGGTCTATTGTGGGTTTCAGAGGGTTAAAAAGGTCTGATTTAGCTCTATGGCAGATTATACAATTGATTTTTAAATTGTTTTTTTTATCTTAATAATTTAGGATAATGTTCTCATCACATAAAGGACTGTAAAATCATTTTCTGGCTGTTCTATTATTTTCTTTTACCCACTTAGACATTATATCCACATTACTTCATTAGTTTATTTATCAAAAATCTCATTGTGTAAATATTTTGTGAAAGCACCAATAGTCAACCCTACAGTATTGATATGAAGGGGTTAAATAAATAAATAAAATTGTGATATTTGATTTTCTCCATATCGTATATGGTATTGCTTAATGATTTTAGCATGGGGCTTTTAATGTGCCATTCTAAAATTAGCCTATTATTATTATAACATTTATTTTCCAATCCAATCCAATTGATTTTTATAGTTTATTTATCTTATCTTAATACCTCCGCTTACTTCAAAAGTTCAAAAATCACCAAATTTGGAGCTTTTAACTGGATATTGACAATGCTATATTCAATATGCTTCAGTGGCATGAATGTAACAGGGACAATATTATCCACATTACTTTATTAGTTTATCAAAAATCTCAGTGTAATATTTTAATATCAAGATATTTAGTAAAAAATAAATTGTGATATTTGATTTTCTCCATATCGCTCATCCTTACGTTAACAGTGGAATAATTATTGTAATTAAAGTTGAATACAAAACCAATGGGATGCTGGGTGGGGAATTCTGTCTCCTGTTGAAATGTTAAAATGCTTCTGTAAATTACACAGTGTAGGCCACCAAAGCTAGACTGAGCTGTCATGTAGTAATTAAAGACATCGGAGACAATTTGCTGTAATCAATGGACAGCAATATACGAACAACACATTAAAACTCCACACAACTGACTTGGTACAGTTCATTCACTGTGTCGTGACACAGTAATAATACGGATGATTTGTATTCAATTACATGCAAAGTCAGCAGTTTGTCTTTCCATTCCTGTCCTAATAATCAGGGATGCAAATATACAGTAGTTGCATTTACGATCATGTTTAATAATCAGGATATTTCTTTGTTGCAGCACTTTTTAAATATCTGCAGTGAAGCCACCATGGACCCGACCAGTCCTCCGAAGGGATGTGGTTCCAGTATCAACTCCATCTATTACAACCTGTGTGACCTGAACACAGTGTGGGGGGTCGTGGTGGAGGCTGTTGCTGCCGCCGGCGTGGTGACTTCCTTCATTCTGCTGGTCATCCTCATGGCCTCCTTACCGTTTGTGACGCACAAGAAGAGGAAGGGCATGGTGGCCCTGCAGGCCGGCATTCTGGTCTTCACTCTGGGACTCTTCGGACTCACTTTTGCCTTCATTGTGGGTCGGTACTCCACCAGCTGCGCCGCGCGGAGGTTCCTCTTTGGAGTACTGTTCTCAGGCTGTCTAGCCTGCCTGGCGATGCACGGGCTGTGGCTGGCCCTGCTGGAGCGGAGGGGCCGGGGGCCCAGGAGCTGGATGTTAGGCCTAGGAGCCCTGGCTCTGTGGATGGTCGAAGTGATCATCAACACGGAGTGGCTCGTCATCACTGTGGCCAGGGGCCCACCTGGAGGTGTCGCTATCCCTGACCTGTCCTGCAGCATCGCTAACCTGGACTTTGTGATGGCGCTGATCTACGTGATGGTTCTGCTGCTGGCTGTGGTGGTGATGGCCGTGCCCTCGCTGACTAACAAGCACAAGCAGTGGCGTCGAGACGGAGCTTTCATCCTGGTCACGGGCCTCTTCACCTTGGCCATCTGGGTAGCTTGGATCGTCATGTACATCTACGGGAACAGAGTGGCGGGGGACCCCAGCTGGGACGATCCGACTCTGGCTGTAGCAGTGGTGTCAAACGCCTGGGTGTTCCTCGTCCTCTACACCATCCCAGAACTCTGCCTGCTGACCCAGGAGGACCCGGACCAGCCCATCGATGGAGAAGACGTTTATCCTGCCAGGAGCATGGTTTACGACAACTTCCTGAAGGAGCCGGAGCCGCCCCTCCAGAACGTGTACATGGAGAATAAAGCCTTCACTATGGACGAGCCTCCAGCAGGTACAGCATGACGCATTATGGTCTAACAGTAACAGTACAATGACAATGTCTCATTGCGCTCAACTACATTATGTAGCCTATAGATGGGTGCTGAATCCTCAGAATCAAAAAATACAAATTAATCAGCAGGACAACAATCCAATTAAATGATTTATTCATGCACATATGCTTTGGGCCCATTTCTTCAGCTGGCTACAAGTGCATGACCCTGAAGACAAACAGAAACGAAGTAGGAAAACAAGGCTACGAGCACGATGCTGTCACATCTCTAAAACAGAAAATACTGCAGGGTGCTTTTAAAGTTTTACAGTATCCAACTTGTGCGTTACAGGCGTCCAATTGATCCTGACAGAGGCAGCAAATATTGATTCACTGAACTGGCCAGTTGGAGTAAATGTGTGTTGCTGCAGAGACTGTTTAAACAGTGACAGATATTTCTGTTTTTCATACCCGTTTTAATGTGTTAAGTCTACGGACTGGACGACCATTGCAACAACGTTTATTTTCGACATTTCATCTTCATTTTCGAAATGGTATTTCAAATTTATCCTCAACATTTTTACTTTATCCTCAACATTTCGACTTTATCTTCAACATTTCGACTTTATTCTGGAAATGGTATTTTTCATCCTCCTCCATCTTTTCTTCACCAGTACCCACAAAGCCCATGTCGCCATATGGCGCCTATAATGGTCAGCTACGAAGTTGTGTGTACCAGCCCACTGAAATAGCCCTGATCGCCAAGGGTATGACTAAGGTGAGCGAGTGCACAATATTTTACACCACAGAACATCCTCTTCTGTCACATCTGCTGAAATAATCACTTCTCTGTGTGTTTCTCTACAGATGGATCAGGACGCAATGCTGCCTCGACCCAGAGTCCCCTCTCTGACTCCAGGAAGTGACAGCTCCCTGCCTCGTTCAGGCAGGTCCTCGCTGTCTTAAGGACTGTCACACTCGGGCAGCGTGTGTCGAGGGCGCACTGCACTGTCACCTACACACACTCGGTTGTTACGGCTATGAAATCTCCACCTGGGGGTTTGTTCTCCTCTCACAGTTCCTTGTATCAAATGTAATCAGTTCTCTTCTTTAGCAAGAAGCTTTAATAACACACTGTGGTGAATCTCAAGACCTAGCTCCTCTCACACACACTTCTGAATTTTGTTTTCCTCTGATGTTTGTGCACTGCTCGTCTGTTCTGTACGCACAAGTGTCATAAATAAAAGATTAAAAAGACACTGGCGATGTCGGAGATGGACAGCTTATAGAGGCGGTTGTATACGTAGGCTAAATGATTTTCATATGGAGAGGTTGTGTCTCAGCTCTTCTATTTCATTTCTCAATTTATGGCAACAAGCATCCTAAACCTTCTTACTGTCAACTAAAACCAGCTTTGCTCACTCGTAGCTTCACTCAAAAAGACAACCATGTATCTCTAAGGGAGAGCAATGATTTTGCCTTCTAGTTTATATTCTGTTTTGTCTCTACTTTTTATACAGTTCTACAAAATCTATACACCAGAGTGGAACAATGTAAACCATTTTTAGGTGACAACTGATCTACTGTTATGGATGTATTATAAGAACTGGATACCGAATTTGTCTAAAATTACAATATATTCACGTATTATGCACCGAAAAATTTACTTCCAAGGCCTCCACCATTTCCGACAACGTCAACAAACACGTCACAACTCGTGAACTCTGAGCTTTCAGAAACTTTCCATGATTACCACAAGAGGGGGGCGTTTGTGGACTTTTCTCGTATAAACGTTAAACACAACCTCATTTAAAGGCACCAATACTTCCAGGGTATGCAGCCCACTGAAGATGCGTTCGGCCCATAGACTTTACATTGTGATGACGTTACAGATTTTAAAATCGCTCTTCTCGGCTCTAGGAAAGTTTTACAAATATAAAAATTCATAATAGGAAGAGTCATAATTTACCTTGCTTCAGTTCGAGGTGTCTTGTTAACAGTTTTACAGACGTCTCTTTTACAATGGTGGTCTATGGGGAAAATGCTTTTTTGGGTCTCAGGGGGATTCTTTGCTGCAACACCGCGAGTGGCCACTGGAAAAAATTGGAGCTGAGCTGTGGCACCGTATCCAGGTCTTATTATACATCCACGCCTACTGTAGGTTGATAGAGAAACTGTAGACAAGGATTAGCTGCAGGTCTATAACTGAACTGTTACATGTTAGTTTTTATTCACAAACATTGAAAGTTATTGTGTTTTCACCAATATAACACTTTTCTGGTCATAAATCTCAATGTATTTTGTTAATCTGTTGTAAAACACACTTTGTTGTCTTGTGAAATGATGCTGTGATCCAGACTTCATCTGAAAGCGATATGATTCTGTAGTGCCTTGGATTTAGAAAATTATAATTTGATGTAAAGGTGTACATTTTAAGTTATTAAACTTGTAAAAGGTCACTTGAATACCGTGTGGCTCTTGGATCTTTGTTGACAATGTTACGAGGGGGCAGATATGGAATAATGCAAGAGGAAGTGTCACAGGGTATTTACATGATAAAATACACTGGTATCTCTGGTATTTGCATGATAAACTTTAACAGCTTCACCTGGGAACCTGCGCATACACCGCTGAACAAGGCATAAGACTATTTTGGGTGGCACCTAGGGCGATATAGTGGGAATGATACACTGCCCAAACCGCAAAATCTGACAATAAATCCATGTGATGCTCTTTTCTAGTTTGAATCCAGGGCTGTGATAGTGAAGTTAGAGCCACGGAGTAGATGCATTACAATGCGATTTGATGGAGTATCTCATAAAAACTGCATTATCTGACAGCAGAACTGGTGACCGGCTGCCAGGAACCTTCTCTGCATTGATGTTTGTTACATAGAAAGCTGCGTGGGCCGCAGATAAGCACACTGTGAGCACCATCACAACATTATTGTCAAGGGACTCTGACTTACAATGAGTTCTTCCTTCTTCTCTACGGGGAGAGGAACAATTATTCACACGTAATTTGTCGCTCACACGTGCACACGCTCTAAGAGCTTCAGAGTGAGCTGTGGCTGCCTAGCAGCAGGCTGAGTAGGCTCTCTCCCAATTACTCCCACCATCCTGTGCTGTCAGCAGCCACGGGTGCTTACTCAGAGAGGAAATTGCTCACAAACTGGAAATCAGGCCGATCAGAGATGTGAACCAGAACACGAATGTGGAAATTTTACTGGGTAATGCCTCTTGTCGGAACCCTCCGTTCGCCTTTGCATATATGAAGATGCAAAAAGCATGCAGATGAGCAGCGCAGTCGTCTTGTCGAACAGGATGGTGAACATACAGCAGGAACACTTATGCAAATGTAAACAAAACAGCATTCTTAGTATTTCCTACAACAGCTTACCTGTCTGATGCCACTGACCTGGGTTACTCTACATTAATGTTAACACTATAGGCTGGCCCAGAGGAGCCTTAGCTGGATTTCATCCATGCATCTAATTAAGGGGTTACTGGGAAGGTGTCACTCTGCAGAGGAGGGTACATAAATATACATTAAACCTTGACACGGTCTTTATTTTAAGTGTATTAGATGTTAATTCCTGATCAGTGACTACGTTTACATGCACACCAATATTCCACTATTATTTTGAATATGACAATATTTGATTAAGACGTGGGATATACCGATATTATTTAGGTTTTAGGAGCATTCTTTGGACACATGTATACAGCGTATTCGGAATATCAATTATATATTTGATATTATATATTCGAAGTTGGGGTTTTTAATTTCATTCCCTGTTCATACGGTTTGCGAGGCGCGGTGCAAAAACACCAGCGCTGCGCCGTTATGAATCTTGAAGAGAACCTGATATGAAAAGGGCAGAAAAGAGTACCGGCAGCTTGTGAGAAGTGCCGGTATACGCAAGAAAAAGTTGCGGTACGCTGTAGAGAAAAATGTAGAAGTGCCATTACCAGCCCATCTAGAGCACTGGATGCACTGATCAACATTTTTTCTGATCAACAGATTAATCGGCATCAAAGATAATCATTAGTTGCAGCCGTAGAAGGAATGAAGTGATGAGTATGCACATACTGCATGTACACGGGAATATTATTTGAATATTCAGTTTCATTAGTCGTGTAATGTCAATGACTTGAGCTGAAATCAAAAACAGCATCTTTCTCTGACAGGCAGCAACTGTAAATCCCTTGATAACATGAATAGCTGTCTTGTGCACATGGTAAATGACCAATGGTGGTTGAGCTCATCTCAAGGGAGTCAGCACTACCAATCACAAGCAGCTGTCCCCACTTAACGCATTTCCTCGTCACTGTGACAACCATCAGTGGACAAACGCAGACGAAGCACAAAAAAAGCTGATCAAACAGAAATGACCCACAGACCAGACAACAGGGACTCAGTATTAATAGGAAATACCATCTGGTGATATTATTCAGTAGATCACTACTGCAAAAATAAGAAAATATATTAATTAGTAATGTTTGCTTTTAGATCTAGGATGCTTTTGAAAGATGAAGTTGTTCAACAAACATCTCTAAATCTGCAGTTTGTCCCCGAGGCCGATGTTTAAACAAAGGCCTCGTTCATGAGGGGTAAACCTTTTACGGATTACAAATGTAAATAGCTGTGCCAGGCTCTAATAAGTGCTCCGCATTTAAAAAGGCTGATTTATTGATCCCAGGATTCAGGCTCTCAGGGAGGTACAAAGGAAAAGCAAGGTTTGAAAATATTCTGCAGCCATAAAATCACATTTATAATGAGGGCATGGTGTGCAATCAAAAATAAATTTTTTCTTTAAAAACAGCCTGTTCTGTCAGCTTCCATACAAGCACCACTTTCTACAGGAGGACTGCCATCTAGTGGGACCACAGCAAACAATAGAAGGTTTATCTTTGGCTTCCGTGACGTAGCCTTAATGATTTTATTGCCCATTACATCACAAATGATGTCATGGTGACTTCCTAAAGATGCAAATACAAAAACAGTGTCAACACAATGTGCCACTGAAAGTTGCAGGTGGATGTTGATCACTACTTACCTCACAATGTGGGCAGCGGATGCAAATGTTTGCTTGTCCCCCTGACAGTTAGCTACACTGTGGTTAGCTCCCCCACCGGCAGCTCCAGAGTTACATAACACACATAAAGTCTGCTGATGGTTGATCTCAGTGTTTGTTTCAGTGTCCGAGCTTCAGTGCTGACTGAAGTCGGGGACTTCTCTTTGACATGAGACGTCACTGAGGGTTCCTGAGTTTTTCCAGATTGGCAGGCCTGGCCTCGTGCTGCTTCTGTCTCTGTTTCTTAAGAAGACGGTAGGCCTCCACCGCTCGCACCCGCTCCTCCTCCATGATTCTCTGTCTGGCCATGGACGGCTTGCCTACGGAGGCCACCGTTTGGCCGAGAAGAGAGTTGAGTAGCAAGTGTGATGTCTTCTGGATGACGTTGGTGGAGGAGAAAAAAACAACACAGTTAACCTCTTATTCAACCTTGCGGCCGGGACAGCACATGTGCGTCGCAGCACATCTTGCTTTTTTATCTCGACGCCCATGTTAACAGGTTAGAGCAGACACGCTGCCCGCGTGAGCAGCACGACTCGGCTGTCTGTCAGCTGCGTCTCCTCTAGAGAGTCATGGTCAAAATAGACAGTAAAAATGACCTTTTAACCGTATATATTGACATCATAACAGAAACATCACTACAGTTTCAATGTTTATATCTGTAGAATATGTCAGACTCAACACTTTGTTTTCCTTTCAAAATAAAAGCCCTGTAGCGTTTTTTTTTTCTGTGTGACGTTCTTCATTTGTTATAACAAGGCTTTTATTCTGAAATATTTGAAGGATGGTGTTGGGAAAATGCAATGACTTGCACGGCTCCATAAATTAATAGTACCGGCTTTTAATTTATTTCTATTATTTACTTCTTAACCTTTTTCTGTCTAAAATACATACAAATTTAATTTATAATGAAATGACCATTATGAAAGGCAAACTCTATGTAGAAAGAAAGGGCTGGCAGCAGCAGCAGAAACTCTGTCGGTGTGGACGCCACAGTTCAGCGAGGTAGCCGTCAGAAACTGCTCATGCATTCAGTGTGTCTCAGGGCTTAAAATCCCCGACATGACGTGATAACTACATAGCAGGTTACCTGAGATTTGACTGGAGCTTTCTTGGGTTTGAAGCTCAAAGACGGCGGGGCCATTGAAACTTCACCAAAGGGAACATTATCTACAAAACAAACAAATCAGTTAATCAGTATGCAAACAAGTTTTATATCTTATTCTGATTTGACAATTGTATCCACTTCTCTTCTACAGGATATACTGTATATACACAAAATCATTTTTGAAGTGATTAAAGCAGCATTAAAAGGACGTTTTGGCTATTTTGGAAGTAGCAGAAGAAGTTGTCTTCTTAAGTTGTTATTATGGCCGATCTACAAATCCAACAGACACAAAGCAGCATTCATTTGGAGTTCACCTGATGAATCTAAGACAAATATTCACTCACCTTTTAGCTCTGCTCTGGTCTCCAACAAGTTCTATGTTAAATATCTGGCACTGTAGCTCATAAATGCTCCACTATGTTTACCAGCTAGTTGTTAATTTTAACTCTGCCGTTTGCTGTGGGGGGCTTGGGGACAATATACTTTTCTGATAAACTTGAAGAATATAAAGCCAGAGGGTCCGTTGACCAGAGCTGCTCCCTCACATCCTCTGTAGTGGAAACTGTTCCTTACCTACAAACATGTCTTTTTCCAACTTGGCCACTTGTCTGTCCAACTTCTTCAGCTGTAGCCTCCCTAATCTGACTTTATCGTACCTGTAGCAAAGACAGCAAAGATCAAATAAATTAGACATGAATCATGAATAATAATCACTTTAATATTTCTGTGGTCCATTTTTTTTATTATTATTTACTGTTATCATTGTCATTTAACCCCCTGAGAACCGCAGGATCTTGAGCATTCACAACCAACTTTCAGAGGCTGTAGCAAGCTCAGGTTTAGAGCTACATCTAGAAAACCTGAGGAATCCATTGGTACCAATCATGTCATGTTACCTTTTCGATAAGGAGGCTAAATAATGCTCCAAAGTTGGCATACATTTTGGCGAGGAAAAACTGGCATGGTGATTTTCAGAGGGGTCCCTTGACCTCTGACCTCAAGATATCTCAATAAAAATGGGTTCTATGGGTACCCACAAGTATCCCCTTTAGTTTACAGACATACCCACTTTATGATAATCACATGCAGTTTGGGGCAAAACCCAAGCAGTTTTATGTATGCAGTACAAATGTGATATTTTCGACTATTCTAAAATGATGTGTTTCAATATTTCTGCATACTGGGGTCCCTAAACAGTCTTAGAATTACATAAATTGGGTATCACTCAGTAGAGACTCTTGTGGATCCAATGAGCCCAATTGTATCCATGTGTGATGATGTTAGTCCCGATAGTAGACATTTCATTGCAATGAGACAAATTTTTGAAACTTGACCTCACTGTATAAATGACCTGTTGTGACCTCTAGGATGATCACAGCCTCATGAAACTTGAAAACCACAAACTAGAGACCTAGGACATTCAGTGGATGTATAGATCCCCTAGGTATATATCAAATTAATCTTCAGGTTCCCAGCTTTCAGATGATGTGCACCACTTCTATGTCACATATATAATGTTGACCCAGTAAGACATTTTCATTTCAGGCACATGAAACATTAGCCACAAACCAACAAAGAAGATATGATCTACACATACATGACAAACAAGTAGAGCTCTGAGCAGGAGGATGGGGTTTTAACTGACTCAGCTGAATCCCACCCTTCATTTGCATCCCCATATCAGCACAAATACATATCATCAGTTGACTGTGCTGATTACAAGTCAAAGTGTACTCACTCCTTCTTTTTATCAGACTTGCCCTCTACGGGCTTCTCTTGTTGGTCTGCATCCAGCTCAGGCTTTCGGTCTACTTGGTTGTTGGTGAGGAAGAGGACGTGTTTTGTCTCATTCTCCATACGCCGCAGATATGCTTTCACACTTTCCTTCTTTCCTCTCTTGAAATGTGGGACAGGTATGTCTCCACTCTGAGAATCCTGTGGTTTACCTTTAGGGGAGATGACTAAAGAGACAGACACAAATATCTCACTAGTTATAAACAAACCCATGACTGCTAAAAAAAAAAAAAAGTACAACTGTGCATCACAAAGTATAATGTTAAAGAAGCTTTCCTGCTCACCCTCTTTTAGCTTTTTGGCCTTCATGGGTCCCGCTTTCATTCTCTCCTTGCTTTTCAATATCTCACGGAGCTTGAAGGGGATGTGTTCGAGGTGGTCTGGTTTGGCTTTCTTGGGTTTACCATCTCGTTTGGGCTTCTTATCACTGTTTAGACACAATCAGAATCAGAATCTGGTTTAATGCCGAGTAGGTTTTCACATACAAGGAATTTGCTTTGGAGTATTGGTGCTTAACATTTTTGATTTTTGCAATACTTGCTTTTATTTATGATTTGAAAGAGAGTTCAAATCATAAATAAAAGCAAGTATTGCAAATTCCTAAAGAATAGGAATATAGGAAAATACTATAAAATATAAAAAATAATATAAAATATGTACATGAAATATATAATAGAAGAGAAATGCAATAACATTTTGTGAAAACATACTTTAAATAATATACACAATAAACATAAATATAGAATTGTAGAAAAACAATAAAAAATATGAAACAATACTATAAAAATATGTACAAGAAACATATAGAATAGAAGAAAAATACAATAAAAATATGATAACATTATAAAAAATATGTACAAGAGACATATAGAAGAAAAATACAATAAAATATTTTAAAATACATACAAGAAATATAACTATAGAATAGAAGAAAAATACAATAAATATATATGAAAAAAACACTATAAAATACATATAATATATCTGAATTAAAAATGGAAGAGCAGTGCAGTTTTTAAAATCAATACAGTCCAGGTAGCATGTAGGAAAAGTTGAATAAAAAGCCTCTATATAATGCATGTCCTCAATTAAACACAAGAATGACAAGTTGAATCTCATTTTGATAGCAATGCTCGCAGCTAAAGTGGAAGCTAACAACAACAGCTAACATTGTCTCTGTTACACATTAGTTTCCTTGCGTTACCTTGAATGTTGTCCGGCCTTGCCCGCTTCTTTTCCTGACACGTTAGCTTGGTTCTTCTTATTCTTCCCCATGTTACTGCACTTTATTTTAATAACAAAACAATAACACGTGTTGCTACAGAGCTAGCGTACTAGCTCGACCTGCTAGCGACAGTGAGAGGGAGGGAGGAAGTGAAGAGCTCTCACTCTGTCTGTTTTCCGGGTACCGCGGTCATCTCCGCTCCTTGTGGGGCAATCGAGAGGCAAAAGTGCTCTTTCTGATCCGTCTCTAACTGAAGCCTTGGAGAAAATATATACGAGAAAAAGAAATATGTTGATGGAAACGACATCTAAAAAAAAATACGTACTTTTCCTCACCAATTTAACAGAGAAGACAGAAATTCCGCCTGGTGGAATAATTTTATACCAGAGTGATATACTGATAACAATAGACGATCTTTGCTGGAACCGTCACTTCATCCTGATTGGCTGCTTGGTGGTTACTTTTAGCCAATCAGGATGAAGTAAGTGCTGCTATCTGCCACCACTAGATGGCATAGTTATTTCAGTACAGCAGATGTTTTAAATGTTGTGGAGTAGAAGTATAATACAAAAAAATATTAAAGTATAAGTACCTCAAAATTATATTTAACTGCAGTAGTTGAGTAATTATATTCACTCTCTGTGCATCCCCTTGTTTCATGAATTGTGACTGGCATTTTCATTATTTTTTACTATTATTTTGACATTTCATAGATCAATTTTCCGATTAATCAAAAACTAAAAATACGTATTAACCAACAATGAACATGATCACTAGTTGCAGCCCTACAATCAGCTGTTCGCATCATAGTTAGTAGTCCCTGAGCATGTGTGTGTCATACGTCATACAGTGTGCCATTCCTGTTTTATGGCAGCATACTTACTTACTTACTTAGTCCTTGTTGCGCCTGGTGGCACATAAGGCAAGAACTAAGGATCTCCACTCATCTCTGTTGTTTGCTTTCTTCTCAATGCTGTTCCAGCTGTATCCTCTGGTCTTCATCTCTCCTTCGATGCTTCGCCTCCAGGTTGTTTTGGGCCTCCCTCTTTTGCGTTTTCCCTCTGGTGTCCAACGCAATGCCACTTTTGTCATGTCATCAGATGGTTTCCTTAATACATGTCCAAGCCATCTCCATCTTCTTCTTATCAATATTGTTTCCATGTCCAAGCACCCTGTCGTTTTGTGTTTTGGCAGCATAAGCACAAAATAAAAGTATATTGGTATCAAATGCATCCCCATGTTATTGTATGCAGATCATTAGGGTGAGGTAAATAATCCACAGGAAGTGAGAACGTGTGCCCCTACACGTGTCCCATGTACATGTGTATGAATGGAATAGATTACAGAGAGAAGCTGTAGTAAGCCATCAGATGAGTAGACCAGGTGTGTGTGTTTATGTGTGTGTGTGGGAGGTGAGGAGGGGATTACCAGTGAGACATAATGCAACTCAATCTGAGAGACTGCTGATGAAAGGAGGACGTTTTCCCTAGTACAGTATGTCCTCAGCTGCATGATATTGCAGGTTGTGTGGAGATACTGAGGATGTATAGTGGGAAAACCCCACAGGAAATATGTCCTGATGGACACCCATCACATCCTCATTGCTATTCTAAAAACATCTGCATTTGTCTCCCACTGTCATGTGTCTGTTCAGGTCAGCAGGGGGTGGGACATCCCCTAAACTGCCTGTCAGCCAATCCCCTAATGAATGTACCGTCCCATAATGCAACGTGAAAGACCTGTGGTGTGTACTAGTGATGAGGGTCCTGCAGTTTATTGGTTGGTAGCGTCATAATCTTCTCAGAGTCTGAGGTGTATAAAAGGGCTTCACTAAACACAACTCATCATGCAACAGCAGCCCTGATCACTATGACGCTACCAACAGATACACAGCAACACAGGAGGTGAGTATTAGCAATGATTTAGATCATGCTTTTGAGTTGCAGACTGATTTTGATGCACATTTGACACATTCTCAACTTATCATATGTAATATTAATATTGGTATATCATACATGACATATTGTCTTACATTGCGTATTTCCAATTTTGTCTTTATTCAACTTCAAATGTAATTTAGTTTTAATTATTACCAGAAAAGTGCTTGGTTTTTTTGGACTTATTTCAAATTTACATATCAATTCATAGGATGAAAAAATTAATTCACAGGTTAAAATGTAGAGAGACATACACTTAGTGGCCATTTTATTAGGTACACCTGTACAGCCGGTAACACTTTATAATAACCATTATTTATAATGGTAAATTAATTAAACTCAGTTATTTTACTGATAACAAACAATGAAATGATAATTAATAATGTTTACTAATTATTAGTAATGCCATAATCTATGTTATTTTAATAGTTTATTGTTGCATACATTATAACATTTTATATACAATATATATAAGTATTTGTTGATGATTATGAAATTATTTGTAAACATTTAAGAAATTATTTGTAAAACATCTATAAACATTACATGGACCAGATATTTGTAACACTTTGTTAATGGTTAATAATTGGTTTATAAAAGGTCTATAAACATATTTTCGATAGCTATTATAAAGTTATAATTGATGATTATAATACGTTGTTAAATGGTATTTATTCATATTTATAATAATAATAATAATAATAATAATAATAATGATTATATTCTTTTGTCCTTTGTACATGCATCAGGGGATCAGAATATTAGAAACACCTTTCTGAAACACATTTCTGACATGGTCAAGGTATAATCTATTGGCAGAGCTGCTGTATTGAGTTTCATTAGATTGTATACATAATAAAGTGACCACTGAGTGTATTTTAACAGTGGGTCCTTCTCAGCAAGAATATCACACTACTGAATTTATAGTTTGAGTGAAGTTAAATTGTGTACATAACAGACAATCTGATCGAGTACTTCATGAGCTATTGTCAGGTTAGCGCTGCCAGTACATTCAGCGTGTCCTCGCTGTAATCTGATCATAAAGGTGCTGTCTTGGAGGGTTCATTAGTAACGTGAGCGTGGGATTACAGGAGCCTTCACAGTCTGTACACAAGCCTGTATTTCTTCACATATTAAGTTATTAAGATGGGTTTGTAATCGCAGTAGGACAATTTGTTTCGTAACAGTTTGTCTCATGTATACAGAGCAGTGGAAGTGGATATTTGTCTTGAATGCAAAGTATTTAAATTTGGCCCACGAAAAAAAACAAAATTTGAATCGCAAATTAATCGCACATTTTTTAATCTGCTCAAAATGTACCTTAAAGTGAGATTTGTCAAGTATTTAATACTCTTATCAACATGTGAGTGGGCAAATATGCTTGCTTTATGCAAATGTATGTATATATCTATTATTGGAAATCAATTAACAACACAAGACAATGACAAATATTGTCCAGAAACCCTCACAGGTACTGCATTTAGCATAAAAAATATGCTCAAATCATAACATGGCAAACTGCAGCCCAACAGACAACAACAGCTGTCAGTGTGTCAGTGTGCTGACTTGACTATGACTTGCCCCAAACTGCATGGGATTATCATAAAGTGGGCATGTCTGTAAAGGGGAGACTCGTGGGTACCCATAGAACCCATTTTCATTCACATATCTTGAGGTCAGAGGTCAAGGGACCCCTTTGAAAAATGGCCTTGTCAGTTTTTCCTCACCAAAATTTAGCAAAAGTTTGGAGCGTTATTTTGCCTCCTTCGCAATAAAACAACATGCCAATGGATTCTTTAGGCTTTCTAGTTTCATATGATCACAGTATCTTCACTCACTTTAAAACTGAGCCACAACAACCTCTCAATCGCAAGTTGCGTCAGTGCGTCAAAGAAATTAGTGGCGTTAAAACAAATGTGCGTAAACGTGTTATTAACGCATTTTTCATGCATTACATCACTTTTTTACGACACTTTGATTGTCCCATCTCATTACAGCTCAAACAACAAAAGTATGAATATGGATGCGGCCAAACCTGAAGCAAAGACTGGCAACAAAGCTCCCCTCAAAGTCAATGGCCCTGCGGCTGGCCCGCCCAAGTTCAAACAGAGGAACAGCCGCCAATTCAAGAGCAAGCCGCCCAAGAGGGGCGTCATAGGGTGAGCCTACATTTTCATGAACGTCATCTAGAAAGTTTGTCTTTTATCAATTTCCCCACAATAAAGCTGGTTTTCTTTCTGCCTGCAGCTTTGGAGAGGATATCCCAGGAATGGAAGGGCTTGGCATGGGTAAGCAGGAGTATCACCTTTACATGTTCCACTGCACCATGAATAATTAACCACACAACGTTTCCTTCATCTTACTCACTCTTTGTTATTTCTTTTTCAGACATCACTGTAATCTGCCCATGGGAAGCATACAGTCATCTAGAGCTACATGAACTGGCTCAGTATGGGATCATCTGAGTCTCTTCGCTGAGAAATTATTTTTATATCTACCAAAGGGAACCGATGTGGCAAGTTCAGAATATCAATTAGCCTATACCAACCCAATCTGGATCATTCATATTGGCTTTTTTTATTAGTTCAAGAACCAAAATGAAAAACGGTGTCTGCATTTAGTGGATGCTTTGCCTAAGTTGTTTTATACTGTAAATTCAATATATTTTCATAAGACTCTCAAGCTGCCATTTGGAAGTCTGATGCTGCGTGTGTCATTGCCTGAGGTTGCAGTGGAGCTGTAACAGAAAGCTTGTTTCAAAGAGGGAGTTTCTGCACAAATGTTTAATCAAACTCAGAATAAAGCTTGGATTTTTTTTAAACATTTCTCGTTTTTCTTATTTTTCCTCTTTGCCAAACTTAGTGTGTTATTGAAGGTGCTATTGATAACATTGATAACATTCAGCCCAAGATGTCGCATTCTACCTCCCCCGTTCCATTGCATTCACTTCACAACAAGTCGTTGCCGGGCACTTACCGTCAAACTCAGTCTGTTTTTTTCCCACACTAACTAACTGCAACCCAGAGATACCACCAACATTGTTTTACTATTGACTCACAAGCCTTGTTAGAAGAACCAAACATCAGATATCTTCAACGGAAACAAACAAAACATTAATTTTGGACCCGCCAAAATTTATACTTTTATTCTGCATGTTTCTAAAGGCTCTCTGGATGTATTATTATTATTATTTTGAATATATATATGTCTACATAAAAATAGACCTTTAAACCATGCTACTGTGTTTGAAACGTTGCATAATTGCCATTAGGATGCTTTTTTGTCAAAAAAAAGTAGCGCATGTGAACCACAAAATAATCAGAACAGTAAAGTAATTCAGAGAATAATTCATTTGAAGAATGATACCACTCTCTATAATGTGAATATAATGGTAAATATGAAGCTATGTTGACATTTTGATTAATTTGCGATTAATCACGATTAATTATGGACAATCATTCGATTAATCGCAATTCAATATTTGAATCGATTGACGTCCCTAGTTGAAATTTGCTTCCTTAAAAACAAGATTTTTGCTCTCATGGTTTCGGGGTTTGTTTACTACAAATGAGAAACAAGGTGGACATCCAAAAGCACACATTAAATATCAGCACACAATATATTCATAATCCCATGTTATATGTAAAGTTTATGCCACTGGATGCTCTCTAACAGTCGTGTTGTGATAAACAGAGTCAGAATCTGGACCCCCAGTACGACGATTCCAACGGTCCCTATCAGGCCCTCGTGCTGCTCGATCCAGCGAGACATCCCCCCCAGACAGCCGCCCAGGAAGATCACGCTCTGAGCACTAAACTCATCCAGCAGCTGGGCTCCTAAACCACACTGAGAGTTCCACACGGTGCCGTTCTCCAAAGGATCCACGCAGCATGTCGCGGGGACGCCACAGGACAGCACTCCTGGAGATGAGCAGTTGTAATATCTGAGGAAAAGGAAAAAAAATATCCAGTAACTTTCAAAGCATTCCAACATCAATAAGTCATGATGTACTTTTTTTTATAAATATATCCAAGTTAGTCACCCTCTACTCACATGTTGAGCTCCCAGTCACGGTAGTTATCTGCCCCACAGCACTGCAGATTTGTCTGAATCTCATCCGTGATGAACCTCAGATCCAGATCGTCCTGGTAGCGCACCATGGCGGCTAACATCCCTGCCCGCAGGTATCCTCCAACCTGACCTTGTAGAGTGTAGGCCATGATGGCGGCCAGCACCTGGGCTGTGATGAGCGCCAGCACCGCGGCAGAGAACAGCTTCAGTAAAGAGCAGTTCTCTCTTAATGCGCCCACGCAGCCGGACAGGCAGAGCATAGTGAGCACAAAGCCCAGAGTCACAAGTATCAGCATCGGGTCGGTGCCGATGCTGCCGATCTTCTCCTGAGCGAACGACTCTTTGCTGATGAGGCCCCACATCCCCAGACCGAGAACCACCAGGCCCAGAACTGTGAACACCAGATTGCATAGGAACAGGAAGTATTTTAGGAAATAGTCCATACAAGAGTATCTGTAGTGGGGTTGGATGCTTGCAAATATGGGTCTGTTGTCCTCTCCGTTGGGCCCTGCTTGGTGAAACTCAGTGGTGACATTGCCAAGCTCCTCAGCGTCCTCTTTAGCAGAGCCTGCCTTTGGACACACAGGAAAAATACCATGAGAACTAATGCCACCTCAAATATTTAGATACACAGATTTCCTCAATATTCAGAAAGGAACGTAACAAAACAGAAGTTCAAAAGTGACCCTTTACCTTTGGTATGAGCGGACTGGACTCATCCTGCGCGGTGGCCCTCCTCGACCACGGCAAAGAAATCCTTTCAATCACGAAATATCTCCTCATGTTGGAGACGATTCTCCCCGTGCTTTTAGCTGGTCAGAATGACACAAGCTGAAGTGGAGCAATCGCAACAGAGGAGCATGTGAGCTGAGGTGGAGAAACCATGCAGTGTGTTCAGCCTGTGGCGGCTGCGAGCCGTGGGATTTCTTCATCATGTGAGAGTCACAGTGTGGGGATTAGACGGTTATCAAAGCATGAGAGGCTTGCACACACAAGAGTGGGGCTTTGACCAGAACAAGAGACTTTTGATGTGAAGTTTACTCACTAAACCAATAAAATGTCAAGGTGTTATGTAATAATTTCATAGCAATTGGAAAATAAAATGGATAGTTAAAGAGGACCTACTATGCTATCAGGTGCATACTTGTATTTTAGGTTTCTACTAGAACATGTTTACATGATTTAATGTTAAAAAAAAACACTTTATTTTTATGGCTGTGCTGCAGCACCTCTCTTCACCCTCTGACTGAAACGCTCTGTTTGAGCTCCACCCCCTACCGAAAAACCCAGTCTGTTCTGATTGGTCAGCTGGCCCACTATGTTGTGATTGGTCAACCGCACCAAACTCTTTGGACTGCGCTCCAGCTCCACTCTAACTAGCTTGGATTGAGGGCGTGTCAAACTAACCGCTAGGCAGGTATTATGCAAATGTGTTACTCTGTGACATCACCACGTTACGGTACAAAAGGCGGAACTTCAATCAAGGCGTTTCAGGCAGTTCAGGAGCAGTGTTTCTGTGGGGGAGAGTAACTCCCTTTGGCGTGGACTTTATAAAACCATATAACCCGCTAAAGGAAAGGGAAAAAGCACAAAAGCATAATAAATCCCCTTTAAAGAGGAGGGGAGGTTGATGGGTCTAACAGACACAAGGCTTTCATCCAGGAGACCGCTGTTTGTGTCCCGTGCACCACGTTTCACTTTGACTTTACAATTTGCTGATCGTTCTTGTCCTGTGTTCTCAACGTCAAGTCACATTTGCACTGTAAAAACGTAGTAATTTTAAGCCCAACCATGTTGTTTTTTGTGATTTAGTTGCTTAATCCTAAACAAGTGTTTTTGTTTAATTCAAAACATTAAGCACGTTTTTACTGCGACCGAAAAGTGTTTCTGGGGGTTCTGACAAAGCGTGAGATGAGAATTTGTTGGAAATCCCATTGGCTTTTTGTCGAGGGAATCAGGGCGACGCTGTCTTCCTGGTTGGCTTTCAAAAATACATCATCCCCGTCAAACACCAGCGCCCAGATGTTCCAGATTACTCCAATCAACCAGCTGCAGGGCAAGGAAAGACAGGTTAATAACGGGGATACCCCCAGATGACACCAGGGGTCATCACAGTAGATGACCCACAGACAACAAATGTGATCATATCATGTCATATTTTTGATGTGAATCTCTATCGCGTTGAGTGGAGCAGAGGAAACTGCAAGCCAGCAACATGAGAGGAAAAAAACAACTTCAGCTCCAAAATTTTTTATTATTTATGTATGTGTTGCAATTTCTAAGTCACATCAATAGATTCAAACATGTCAAAATCAATGAATTATATACGTATCTTTTGGTCCAGTCAGCTAGAAGATTGAACAAAAGCAGATCAGGGTTGTAGCAGCTATTTTAAAGTGTGAAACTGACTCTAAAGGATTACATGGCTTTGAAGGATGATTGTTAAAAGTCAAATGAAGTGAGATAACAACTGACTACAGCACCTTCTTAGTCCTCTGCCTCCTTTTATAAACACTGAGAGTCATGTGACTCCTCATGGTGCTCCTTCTGTTTGGATATATCAGCTGATATATTTCAGTTTAACCGTCCTCTGATAAAGAAGTCACTATGAAGCCAATAACACGCAGCATGTGAGAGAGCAGTAAGTTAAAAACCAGAAAGAGAGAGGCCTGGTTATCTCACTCTCTGGCTCTGCGGGTCAGCTACTGTCATTCTTTCCTCTGGCTGAGCTGGACGGAGCTGGAAGGAAGTCGGTCTGCTGCTGCAGATGGAGCTCGTGGCTGACTGGTGGTGGAGTCCAGATGTTGCTGTAAGGTTTATAAGACTGGACGTTAGCGCTTCTGTAAATCTGATTCCATATTAATGTGTATTAACAAAAAACAAACTGAGCTTCCAGATAACTTTCTTTTCACACAAGTAGCTTTGCCTTCTTGACACTGCAGATTAATGTGTGGTGGTGTGTAGGTGCAAATACACCTGTATTCACTGCTCTACAGGTGGACAACAGCAACTATGTTTATCTACGTGAGGTATTTGTACTTTTATATATTTTCATTTAATGCTACTTTATGCCTCTAGTTAGTTAGTACTACATTTCATAGTCAAATTGTCGTAATCTGCCCTGCACTTAGGTTGTGTTTTGTTGTTTCATATCACTCATTCATGTTTCCTGTTTTATTTTGTTACACACCTCTCCTCTGATCTCTTCACTTCCTGCCTTGTGTTTTCCCGCCAGTTTTGATATGTGTGCCTCAAAGAACATATAATGCCAAGAAGTGAAAGTCAATTGTTCGTTCTATTGCAAGCTACGCTTACGCCATTTTGGACTGAAAGTGACTACCGGACGCCAGTAAAAAGTGCCATACAAAAGTGAAACTAAATAATTTCTATTCTATTGTCATATCCTTCCGAAATGGCCTGTATTGAACAATTATAAATATAATAAGCATTTTCAGTCCAAAATGGCAGCAGCGGCTATAGTTTCATCTCTTTGCTTATATAATGTATATACTGTATATAAAGTAGGGGTGGGGGAAAAATTGATACAGCATAGTATTTTAATATTTTGCATATTGCAATATTGTATTGATACATGGACATCAAGCATCAATCTTTTATTATCTAAACTATTAACCAGCAGTCTTAAAACTAGTGACGATCCTGGTATCATATGAAACTAGAAAACCTAAGGAATCACACATACAACGCTCTAAAGTTACGCTAAACTGACCCTCCCTTGACCTCTGACCTCAAGATGTGAATGAAAACTGCATCTTATTAGATGAAACTGATGTTGACAAACTGCATAATTTGCAGTTTAAAAAAGGTAATAAATCGCAATATATCTTACTGTAATACTCAGCATATCGCAAAATGTTTAAAATGTTGTATCATGACCTTAGTATTGTGATAATATTGTACCATGGGGCCTCTGGTGATTCCCACCCCTATTATATATATGTATCTATAAACATCTGTGACTGGTTGCTGACAGAATAGATGAACTGATCAGTGTAAGATTTCTTTAACAAATCTCCCAAATCCTGCTGTTTCCTTGTTTATAAATCTTTTATACATTTTTTAGTTCCCACTCTTTGAATTGACTCCAACTCATTTTGTAATATTGTCAGCACAGAAGATGTATGGTACAGATGATATTCATCCTACTTACAGCATGCAGTGCAGTGTGTTGTCTCTATGGGTTTAAAGCTGGTGCAGGTGGCAGAGATTATCGCCCAGTCAGAGTCCTTGGACTCAAACTCGCGTCATATATCAGTACTGTCTGTGGACATCAGCACAGGATGCAGCAGCATTAACAGGCTTTCAAATGGAATAAGGAGCTCTGATCTGGAGCGGATCAGAGCTGGAATTTTCTTGCGTCAAAAGGTATTTAATTTCAGAGCTGTCAAGGAAAACCACTCCTTTTGCCCGGTATTTAAAAAAGAAGGAAAATGTGCCCTGATGATGGATCTTTTACAGCTTCTTTTGAGTCCAGCTGCATTTTGCGTGCCCAAAACTGTCCAGATTATAGATCTGTCCTCCATCAGCAGTCAGATTATTTCCACATAAATTATCTAGACTCATCGGGGGTTGGATTATTGTCAAACTGAGTGGACTGATGATAAATCACACATCTGTTTATTTGAGTTAGGGATGTTGGCAGTTTGGTGGTGAGGGAATCTCTGAGGGACTATATATATTTACAACATCTTATTAAACTGATTAACACTAAACCCTGTGTTTTCATTCCCTTATTTTCAGCTTCATCAAGTCTGTGTGTGTGCATCCTGGTTTTGATCATCCCTGACAGTTAAAGGGACCGTTGCTGGCTGGGCCTGTCGTAGCCCAGATGTGGAGCAGATTGTATTACAGTAGGCAGTAAGAATGCTACGCTGGAACCGCGCTGCTACATCAAACACCTCCTCTGGATTAGAGCCCACAGAGAGCGCAGTTGCCCTACACCACTCACGGCAGCCAAAAGACATGTACGGGATAAAATGGAGCACAGATAGGGGATTATCAGGACCTCCCACTCAGGATCTGTTTATCAATGTAGCACATGCACAAGTCTGCAAGACACGTTTGGAGACTGAAATGGAAAGCATGTGTGTGCATGTGTTTGGGGAGCTTTATGGCATGTTATGTGTGCAGCAGCAGCAGCAACTGTGTGTGTGTGTGTGTGTGTGTGTGTGTGTGTGTGTGTGTGTGCTAAAGGAACAGTGTGTCTTCACTGCATCACTGAAGTGGGTGGGAGCAGGTGGGGGAAAGATGAGGAGGCGGTTATAAGAGAGGTCAGGAGTTCTCAGTGTGTCACTGTTGAAGGATCGTACCACAGAGTGGGTTCTGCTGCTGTGACCCGGAAAGACCCCGGCCACTACTACACAGACAGGTACAGTACATCCCAAATATAAGTAAATAAGTGAAGATAGAATCGAGTAGAATACATTTCCTCAATCTATATGCAATCATCTGAGGGACAAAACCTTTGTTTCCTATTGTCTTAAATACAAAATATGTATATTAAGTTGAATACATTAAGCGGAATTCTAACTTTGTCATCAGGTGTAAGATGTTTTCTTCAAGTAAAAGTGTGTTAAGCATGTGTGCTTGATGAAGTTTTCAAGTTTTCCTGGCATCACTTTCCTGCAGTGGAAGAAGTACTCAGATCCTTTATTTAAGTAGAAAAGAGCAGAAAGTAGTACATATGTATTATCAGCAAAATGATCTTATGGTAACAAAAGTGAAAGTAGAAATACTCCATTATTTTTTAAGTATATAAAATACTCCATTATTAGTAAAAATGGCACTTCAGTAAAAGTACATAAGTATTATCTGCAAAATGTAATTAAAGTAACAAAAGTAAAAGTAGAAATACTCTAAAAAATTTAAAAAATATAATATTATTTTTTAAGTATTAAAAATATTCCATTATTAGTAAAAGTCCTGAATTAAAAATATTGTTTAAGTAAAAGTACAGAAGTATTATCAGCAAAATGTACTGAAAGTATCAAAAGTAAAAGCACAAATATCACAGACTAAAAATACTCCAACACAAGTAAAATTTGGCACTTAAGTAAAAATACATGAGTATTATCAACAAAATGTATTTAAAGTAACAAAAGCAAAAATAGAAATACTCTACAAAAAAAAAACTATCAAAAGTAAAAGTACCCTTTATGCAGAATGGTTCATTTCAAAGTGTAATATTATAGTCGAATATTATATTATTCTGTTTTTATCATGTAAAAACATTTCAATGTTGAAGTTTTTCACTGTGGAGCAAAAGTTGGTATACTTTGTACTTGGTATACTACTGGGTAGGTTAGTAGCATAGTACTCTGGGGTGGAAGAAGTATTCAGATCTTTTACTTGAGTAAAAGGTTTAATACAACAGTGTAACAATACTCAAGTACAAGTAAAAATTCATGCATTAGAAATCTTGCTTAAGAAAAAGTACAAAAGTATTAGCCTCAAAATCTACTTAAATTACCAAAAGTAAAAGTACTCATCATGCAGAATTTCAGAATCATGTATATTATATTATTGAAATATAATTATCAATGCATTCATGTGTTCATCACTTAAATCTTGCAGCAGGTAAAGGTGGAGTTCATTTTAATTACTATATATACTGCTGGGTGGCTTAACCTATAATAATAAATTATAACCTTATTAGTTTATTTATATGTTGTATCAATAATCTAAATTTGCAAAGTAACTAGTAACTAACATTTTTAAATAAATGTAGTGGAATAAAAAGTATAATATTTTTCTGAAATATAGTGTCATAGAAGTAGAAATTAGCGTAATTCCACCACTGATAGTACTGTATCATATCATATAATCATGTTTTTAATGTAAAAAGTGACGAGTAACTATAAGTATCAAACATTTCCCTCTGAAATGTATGTATAAAGCAGCATAAAATGTAAATACTCTAGTAAAGTAAAAGTATATCAAAGTTGTACTGGTGTAAATGTGTTTAGTCCCATTCCATCACTGCTTTCCGGTACACTTTTTTATTTTTCTCAGCAGCACCCGTCTTATATATCTGTTTTTGTCAAGGAAGATGATGATGAAGGGGATTCTGGTCCTGCTCTGCGTGATCTTAACATGCGGAGCTCAGAAATGGAAGCAGGAAACCTCCCGTTGGGACGCCAAAGGTCAGGGAAATAAATAAGTAAATGATTTGCAAAAAAAAAGGTTTCATGTTTAAAAGCACTCGAATTAAGATTTTGTTCGGACAGTTCAGGGTAAATACGTACTCCCACTGTCTTCAGCAGAACACACCAACGGCAAGACTTGCTCCAACATGACCCAGGTACTGGACAACTGGAAATATGCCATTCTGACCCAAGTGAAAGACCTGCTGATCCATGACCACGCTTCAGTCCTACCTGAATACAGCAGGTGGGTCCCGCTGGGTTATGACTGTAAATCTCAGTGATGGTAGACGCAGAGGCAAGAACAAGAAGAGAAAAACAGAAAGTTGAGTAAGAGCGAGAGCAACAACAGCCAGTGACGTCAGTGAGCACTTTATTGTTCCTTGCGGTCGTACAAAATTAGGAATTATGTAATTTCCGTTGCTCTGCGCACGACCACTGACCTCTCAGAGCCAGTAATCTGATCCATTTGCTCTGGTCCACACTCTGCTTTGTAAATGACCTCACTATACGCAGACTGTGCCAACAGAGAGCGGGAAATGTTTCAGCCTTGTGTTATGATGAATTCTGGCAGACGTTACTCCAAGTCATTGACCCTTTCCTTTAGAGATTAAGCTCATGATACCAATATGTGAACATTCCTGAGTCATTATTTTAGGGGCACTGCAGACTCACTGCAGGTGTCCTTTCTTATAATTGTGCCAAAAATCTGCTATTTCTACTTTCATCTTTTTTATAAGGGACTTCCGTTCATTCTGTTATCCTGATGTTTCCTGCAGATGAGGGGACTGTTCCTGCTTAACAGCATGCCGAGACTTTCATGTTCATGTCCGTGTTGCCAATTTCTCCTCTTGGTTATGTTTTACCAATAAACAATGTTCCTATTTTGTGTGAGCTGCAGCCGATTAGACTGTTGTCAGGCTATTAAATAGGCGTCACCAGTCGCTATAAGCCCCATAGATATGGGTCAATAGGGGCCTACTATACCCACTGGTAAATTTTATAATCTATTCACATGGTAGATTACAGAAAGAAGGAATAAAAGAACATGACAGCGACTTCTAGCGAGCGTAGTAATTATGACAGGAGCAGAAGCGGAAGTCAGGTAGTACAGACAGTGTGTAACTCCATAAGGGTCGGAGGCTTTCACCCAAGAGACCGGAGTTTGCAGCCCGCGTGAAACAAATAATGTTTGTGTTCGTAGTTATTTTAACCCACAACACAATGTTTATCCCTAAACCTAAAGAAGTTGTAGTTTTTTTGCCTTAACCTAAAGAAGTTGTATATAACTTCTTTAGGTTAAGGCAAACAAAATACAACTTCTTTAGGTTTAAGCAAAAGAAACTATAGTTTTTTTTGCTTAAACCTAAAGAAGTTATAGTTTTGGTGCCTAAACCTAAAGAAGTTGTAGTTTTGTTGCCTAAACTTAAAAGAAGCCTTTTTGTTAGTGTTCAAAACGTGATGTTTCATTCAGTTTTGCAACGTGTTAGAATGTTTCACTTTTACAACATAGTAGGCCCCTAATGACCCACATCTATGGTGCTTATAGCGACTAATAACGGCTATTTAATGGCCTGATAACAGTCGAAACGGGTGCCTTATTGAACACTACACTGACGGCCAAAGCACTTCGACTGGTCGTTCATATTCTGGAATAATTTACTCATTTGTACTTTCCCAAATGTGTCTGCATGCATGCATGTGTCCAGGATCCAGCCTCTGTCAGATGCCCTGGGAGACCTCTACAGGCAGTTTAACAGCCTAAAGGACGAGCTGGGTAGACTCAGCTTAAAGTTTGACAGCGTGGAGGGTTTTGTGGACGACCTCAAGGAGGGCAAGTTCGCTCTGCCCCAGCAGCCCGTTCAGAGGGTTCCCCCCAGCGTTGGACTGAGGTCTCCACTGCGAGCGCAGATGAGGGCTCCTGACAGAAGGACCATCAAGATCAGAGCGAGGAGGAGAGGACCACAGAGACCTTAGACCTATATCAATGCTGAGGCATCAAACAAGAGTTAATATGTTTATAGAAGATGATTAGCTTGTATAATTTTATTGTTGAGTGTGATAATATAGGTCACATAAATAAGACTTGCATGGTGAAAAAAAAATATTTTTATCATTGCCTTTCTGTACAGTCACTTTTAACCACAAGGTGGCAGCATTAATCAAATTATCTCAACTGTCATCCCGCTCCTGTGTGTGTATTAATAGTTGGACATAAAGTAACATAATGGCTGAAAAAGTAGCCTAGTGCTGTAATATAATGCACATTAATTACCATTGTATGATCATTGTTTGTATTTTAGTTTTTTACCCAAATGATGATTAAAAATAGATTCATTTCCAACTTATATCAATCAACATTTGATACGCTGTAAATGAGATACACGTATTGAGCATTTTTCAACAATAGCATGATAACAGGCTTTGCATTGTGCTACTCATTCACACACACACAGTACATACGTGCATGAAACAATGCGGCGTTTGACGACCATTTTCACACCACTCTCACTCAACGCTTAGCTTCATTCCAGATGGCCATGTCGTTGTGAAAATATCCGTGTATTGGAATGATCAGATGAGATGAAAAATGAGAAGATCCTTCTGTGCTTTTCCTCTTGACTTTGCTCGTTGGCTTGCTTTCCTCTCATCCATTTCTCTTCTCGGGCACTCATTCGTTTAAGCTGAACCGGGGCACACCGCAAAAAGTAGGCCGACGGACGCTCACCGACAACGCCAAACTGTGTGGCTTTTAGTCTACGATCGCTAGCTAACATCGGTACGAACGTCATTTCCGGGAAGTGCACAACAGCCGTGTTGGATTTGAGACAGCTATACCCTGTCGAAATTCACGCACTACACGTAGTGTACTAACGGATGTATCCTAATTGACACACAGATAAATGCCTAATATCTGTTTTCCAGTCTGTATCCTGTCTGTATTGTGATGACCCCTGCGGTGTCAGTTAATTTGCGGGGTGATTCACCTGTCTGTGCTTTCTGTGCAGGTGATCGTTAGAGCAACTGGGAACACCTGAGGGTGTCATTAAAGTCTGGTTGCAGCTGTCAACCTTCTCTCTCTGCTGCAGCTTCGCCTCTCTCTTATTTGGTTGTTTCTTTTGTTTCTTGTTTTGCTTTTATGCACCTTTTTCAAGAGTCGCACCCTGATGCAATCCACACACTGCAGATTTTACTGAATTCCACACCTATACTTTAATTAAGTTAAAGCTTAAATTTGGTTCAATTTGGTCAATAATGTATCTCCTGTTTTGTTCTGGCCACCCAAGACACGTCGTAACAATATCTATTATAGTAAAACTTAAAAATGGACTGTAGCATAAACAAAATGGAAGGAAAGGCTGTTTCTGACATTATGTTGGATGTCGGAGGGCTATAACAATTGACTTGTTCATCGTTTCCTTGTTCCTCTCTGACACAACTAGAAGAAAAGAATAATAAGCAGTTTTGAAAATATTGTATGAACACTTTTCAACACATTTCCAATTTTCTTTTATTTGGGACATCTGTAACATTCACTCAATACAACATTCACTAAGAGTTGATAGGAGGTAACCAACCATCATGATGGGTTGATAGCTACTGGTTTTACCCTGGAGGTTAACAACAAAGTGACAAAGTAACAAATGCATGACAATGCATGTGACATGTTTGTTATTAAACTTCATTATATATATTTTTTAATCTGGATTGACTCAAAAATCTGATAAAATGAGCAACTGAAACTGAGTTTTCATCCTCCGTCAGTGAAGCATCACCTCTCTACTCCTCCCTCTCTTCCTTCACAGGATGCACCTGCAGGCCTCCTCTACATATTTATAGCTGCATGTAAATGAAGAGGTCAAGTGTCAGCTCTCTGTAACATCAGAGGGAACTGTCTCTGACTGGAAACACACTGATAGTTTCATGCAAAAAAAAATATGCAAAATATATGAAAACATTCATACATGAATCTCATTCATTAGTAACCGAAAAGAGTAAGAAATCCATATAAACTGCAGGCCTCTGACATCATGACGTCATCGTATTTTGTATATTAAAGTTCTCAACTACACTGACTTTAATGGATAAATTAAAGACATTTCCCTCCACAGAAGATAACTGAGCAACACATGTGAGAAACCATGCAGATTGAAGCAAAGCTCCTCCTCCTGTCAGTCCCTCTCAGTTTCAGTGTTGTATTAAATTGCTCCTCCAGCACCTCCTCTCCTCATCCTCCAAACCCTCTAATCTGTCAGCAGTGAGCTCACTTTCCAGGTTACAAGGCCGTTCTCAGCACACACTGACAACATGCTGGGGACCCTCTGCACTCTCATCACTGCTCTAACATGTAAGGAGGCTGACTTACTGCAGCTTTGACCTCATGTTGGATTCATCAGTCTGTGTGTTTCTCTTGACTCCGTGTCATCTTGTTGTTTCCAGGTGTGAGTGGTGTGGCGGTGGTGACACAGAAGCCTCCTGTTGTGGCGGTGAGGAAAGGAGAGACAGCCACCATGGAATGTAACCTGGGGACTGTTACTGACAATTCCGCTGGCTGGTATAAACAGACTCCTGGAGGAGTTCCTCAGTATATACTGAGGTTTTATCACAGTTGGAGCGCTGTAAAATATGGCTCTGGTTTCTCCTCTCCAAAATTCACATCCACTCATCAGTCAACATCAGATTATCGTTTGATCATCAACAATGTGGAGGAGGGAGACTCAGCAGTCTATTACTGTGCTACATGGGACAGCTCTGCTACTGAGTGGGTATCACAGTGATTTACACTGTGACAAAAACCTCCTCACTAATACTTCTGCTTTTTAAGACTCTGACACATCTGGACTGGGAGTGAAGCCAACAGCCAATGCTTTCTGTAACTTCCCCACTTATATATTTAAAATATATTCTCAAACTTCTTTTTTGGATTCTCACATAAATCCTTTCATCTTTCCTGGTGAAACACTGAGTGACACAGAACAAACAGAAACCCAAATCAGTTAGGCAGCATCAGACAGGTAAGTGTAAACATAAGCTTAGTGCAAAAGACAATCAGACAGAGGATTAAATGGGCCTGTTTATACTCTACAGTGGTAATCAGGGGAATGAGAAGCAGGGGAGTGAGTGGGAGGAGCAGGTCAGGTGGGGAAACTGACAGGAAAGCGGTGATCAGAGGGCAGGAGGGAGTGGCTGGGTCTGAAACGACAAGACAGTTAGTGACATGGAAAACCAGGCAGAATGAACGACTGAGAGAGTGAGACATCAGGAGGGATTTATGGTTCCTATGGTAGTTTTATACAGTATGCCATGTGTACACGCTTTATCACTAAAACAGATAATATACTCACCAGTAAATGTAAACCACTGAAACAAAAGTTATGATCTATTAAACTGTAAAACAGTAAATATGAATGTCTCTTGCAGTTATAGAAAGTCTACAGAAGATTCTCATTTGCTGCTCTGAACTCAGATAATCTTAATTGATATAAATTAATTGGTGCACAGGTAGTGAAGATTGTCACACAAACACTTTTTGGTTTTAAATAGTCATCTAGTAGTTCCTTCTTCATGAACAGGTCAAAAGGTCATCTAGTATTCAACCTGTACATGCTCTCTGTAGGTCAAATCATACATGATGATCACGTTTCTTATTACAGCTACGCAGACGACACTCTGATTTACTTAGCTCTTCCACCAAGTGACTACGGTCCCTTAGACTCACTCTATCAATGCTTAGGGCAAGTAAATAGCTGGATGTAATTAAATGTAATTCAATTAAATAAAGACAAGATAGGAATCATTGTGTTTGGCAACAAAGAGGAAAAAAGGAAAGTTATTGTTCAGCTTGATTTCGTAGCTATAAAGACAAAAAACCCAAGTTAAAGCTTCAGCAGCTGCATCAAGGCACAAACCAAATCAGCAATGTATCTTCTTAATTAAAAAGCAAGATTTAGAGGTCTCAGAGTAAGAAAAGCCACATCTTCCTCAAGAATCAACCCTGTTTACTGGATTTATTTACAACCTGAGGAGACAAATTTAAAATTAAACCCACAAAGGAGTTTAATGTGATCAGGCCTTTATGGAAAAATACAACAAACTAATGTGAAACCAAAACTGGATTTAATACTCAAAGAGCATCAGCAGACATCAAAAAGCAATATGGAGACATGTTTGTTAAAAGTAGAAGTTCTGAAAAAGTGTCTGATGTGAAACCCACATACATGATGTAGTTGATTTATGAGTGAAAACAGAGTCAAGTGTTGATACTACTCCTCCTCCTCCTCCTCCTCCTCCATGTCTCCTCTCCTCAATGTCTTTAAAAGCTTCAGTCTCTCTTCTCCTCTCACTCCAACCCTGCTCACCTCTCAGCTGGACAGTGAGGGATGTTAACACCACACACTGACAACATGCTGGGGATCCTCTGCACTCTCATCACTGCTCTAACATGTAAGATCTTCTTCTCTTTCCTTTCACAGCCCATATTTCCACACAGAAACCTTTCACTCATGTCTTTTTCTCTGTGCGTTGACAGATGTTGATGCAGTGAAAGTGCTGACTCAGACGCCTGCTGTCCACACAGTTTCTACAGGACAACAGGCTGTTCTCAACTGCAACATCCAGAGAGATGATAGAAAATATGTCCGATGGTATAAACAGGTTCCTGGTGGAGCTCCTCAGTATGTTCTCAGATTTCGCCATCATGACAGTTCACTCAGCTTTGGATCAGGATTCTCTTCAGACCGATTCAACTCTAAATCCTCATCAAACATAGATTTCCAGTTCATCATAAAGCAGACAGAGGCAGGAGACTCTGCTGTCTATTACTGTCAGACATGGGATGACTCTGATCAATGTGGATCACAGTGATTCTCACTGTGACAAAAACCTCAGTGAGAAACTCACTGCAGCTTTTATGTATTTTGAGCAAAATCAAATAAATAAAATCAGTAAATCTGATCAAAACAAGGATGGATACTGAATAAAGTCGTCTAAAGAGACAAGAGTGTTTGAAACAAGTCCAGCAGTGTTTTGTAATAAAAGCAGACTGATGAAGTGAATGAGACGTTGACAGTGAAAGTTGGTCTCAACAGGATGTTTCAGTTCCACTCCCCTCATTAGTGAGAGTCAGGAGGTTTTTGTACGGCCATGTATACAAACTGAATCACTGTGGTATTCGGACCAGGCACCAAGCTGACTGTGACAAGTAAGTACTTTTTAACTGATCATAAAACAGGATGGATTTTATGTTTCTGAAACATATTAAGAGAAAATAATCAATGTATCTGTTGCTAATTGTTTAAAATATTCAACATGTTGTTTGGTGAATAATAGATTGACTTTTTAATATCTGCTTTGATACCAGGCTGTGTGTTTGAAGGCAAAGGAAAGATCTGCTACTGATCACAATATTTTAAATGTTTTTTACAAATTAAAAAGTTATTTGATGACTGAGGAATTTTTAACAGTTGGACATCATTTACAAGATTTTTCTTATTTATTTTAACATCATAAAACTCCATGTTAAATAGTCAAGAGTATTTTACATTGTGATATCAACACCAAACTGTACTTGTAATGTTGGTTTACTAATCTTCTAAAGTTTAGGGATAATTGTGACTTTACCTGAATATTATTGTGGCTGTTTGAGATGAGATTTTTTGTGTTATAGACACCACTAAACTACTACTAGAGATATACTTTAATTTGTCACAATGCTTTGAATAATCATATAAGAGTTTAAATACCACTTTTTTATAACACAGAAAGTGTCTTTATGACATTTTCTAAAATAAATATTCTACTGAATTAATCAAAAATATTTCCAAGTTAGTGATTGATAGATTGTTGATGTTTTAAAGAGGAACACTGCTCATATTTAGGTGATGATTTCTAAATGTTTTTGCTGATTTAAAATGTTTTAATTCTTCAGCGTGTTTGTTAAATTATCAACACAACTAATGAACTAATGTGTTACTGTCCTGCTTTGTATTAATGATGTGATTCCTAGTTATCTGATGAAAGTGCTCCATGTATTTTCAGGCTCCAGCTTCTCTCCTCCTGTCCTGACAGTCTTCCCTCCGTCCAGTGCTGAGCTCCAGTCCAACAAAGCCTCTCTGGTCTGTCTGTCCAGTCAGTCTGTGCCTTTTGCAGATGTGAGCTGGTTGTCTGGTGGGAGTCCAGTGAGCAGTGGGATCTCTACCAGCACCGCTGTTCAGCAACCAGACCACACTTTCCAAATCAGCAGCTATCTGGCCGTCCAGACGTCAGACTGGAACACGGATCAGGTTTACACATGTAAAGTGTCTTTGGGCTCCCAGACTTCAGAGAAAAACATCAAGAAGTCAGACTGTCCCACTGAACAATAGTAGAGGAGCACAATGACCATTTAACATCTGCTTCTTTACTGTTTGTGCTGTTTGCTCATCACAAGCTTCACACGGTAGAAAAGACGTGTCTGCATGCTTGTAATACATGTTGTGACCGTTAGGTGGAGGTGTTGTATCAGCTTTGCAAAATGATGCTTTTTTCAAGAATTATTCAATAAAAATAAAAAAAAAACTGTGAACAAAAAAGTGTTTGTATTTATTTGTACTCATCAAAACATCATTTATAATGTTACATTAACTTCACTAGATTTTATTCTTCTCCTGATGTTCATCTCACTGATAATTACAGTTAGTTCAGGACACAAAGATAACAGACATATTTCTTTTTAATTCTTAGTTGAATGTGTATATTTAAATAAAGAAAGCTATGTTGTTATTAGAAGTTAATTTGCAATAAAAGTACAGCAGAGAGATTAATAAGACTTTTCGTTGCTTGCAGTATTTAAGACGTTAGAAAAATCAGATAAAATGAGCAACTGAAACTGAGTTTTCATCCTCCATCAGTGAAGCATCACCTCTCTACTCCTCCCTCTCTTCCTTCACAGGATGCACCTGCAGGCCTCCTCTCCTTATTTATAGATGCATGTAAATGAAGAGGTCAAGTGTCAGCTCTCTGTAACATCAGAGGGAACTGTCTCTGACTTGAAACACTCCGATAGTTTCATTATTAACATCTGCTCAATCAATGACTGTTTACTTCTTATGTGTGTGTGCAGAGCCAAAGTTTATATCCTGTAGCAGATGTCTGTTGTTGACGTACGAAAAACCTGCAAAATCATGTAAAATATATTAAAACATTCATACATGAATCCCATTCATTAGGAACTGAAAAGAGTAAGAAATCCATATAAACTGCAGGCTTCTTTGACATCATGACGTCATCGTATTTTGTACATTAAAGTTGTCATCTACACTGACTATAATGGATGACTTGAAGACATTTCCCTCCACAGAAGATAATAGAGCAACACATGTGAGAAACCATGCAGATTTAAGCAAAGCTCCTCCTCCTGTCAGTCCCTCTCAGTTTCAGGGTTGTATTAAATTGCTCCTCCAGCACCTCCTCTCCTCATCCTCCAAACCCTCTAATCTGTCAGCAGTGAGCTCACTTTCCAGGTTACAAGGCCGTTCTCAGCACACACTGACAACATGCTGGGGACCCTCTGCACTCTCATCACTGCTCTAACATGTAAGGAGGCTGACTTACTGCAGCTTTGACCTCATGTTGGATTCATCAGTCTGTGTGTTTCTTTTGACTCCGTGTCATCTTGTTATTTCCAGGTGTGAGTGGTGTGACGGTGGTGACACAGGAGCCTCCTGTTGTGACGGTGAGCAAAGGAGAGACAGCCACCATGGACTGTCATTCTGCTATAGATGGACCTCGCTGGTATAAACAGATTCCTGGAGGAGTTCCTCAGTTCATACTGAATTATTATCACAGCTTTAGTGCGCCAGAATATGGCTCTGGTTTCTCCTCTCCAAAGTTCACATCCACTCATCAGTCAACATCAGATTATCGTTTGATCATCAACAATGTGGAGGAGGGAGACTCAGCAGTCTATTACTGTGCTACATGGGACAGCTCTGCTACTGAGTGGGTATCACAGTGATTTACACTGTGACAAAAACCTCCTCACTATTACTTCTGCTTTTTAAGACTCTGACACATCTGGAGTGGGAGTCAAGCCAACAGCCAGTGCTTTCTGTAACTTCCCCACTAATATATTTAAAATATATTCTCAAACTTCTTTTTTGGATTCTCAAATAAATCCTTTCATCTTTCCTGGTGAAACACTGAGTGACACAGAACAGACAGAAACCCAAATCAGGCAGGCAGCATCAGACAGGTAAGTGTAAACATAAGCTTAGGGCAAAAGACAATCAGACAGAGGATTAAATGGGCCTGTTTATACTCTACAGTGGTAATCAGGGGAATGAGAAGCAGGTGAGTGAGTGGGAGGAGCAGGTCAGGTGGGGAAACTGGCAGGAAAGAGGTCATCAGAGGGCAGGAGGGAGTGGCTGGTTCTGAAACCACAAGACAGTTTAGTGAAATGGAAAACCAGGCAGAATGAACGAAAGAGAGAGTGAGACATCAGGAGGGATTTATGGTTCCTGTGGTAGTTATATACAGTATGCCATGTGTACACGCTTTATCACTAAAACAGATAATATACTCACTAGTAAATGTTAACCACTGAAACAAAAGTTCTGATCTATTAAACTGTGAAACAGTAAATATGAATGCTTCTTATAGTTATAGAAAGTCTACCGAAGATTCTCATTTGCTGTTCTGAACTCAGATAATCTTAATTGATATAAATTAATTGGTGCACAGGTAGTAAAGATTGTCACACAAACACTTTTTGGTATTAGATAGTGATCTGGTAGTTCCCTCTTCTTGAACAGGTCAAAAGGTCATCTGGAAGCCCAAAGTTACAACAACAGAAAGTTATGAGCAGCTAAAACACAAACAAATGCTGCATTAATCTGGCAATATGTCACATAGATTTAGTGATTCATGATGTGTTTCCATAAAATGAAACACAGGAGTCTCAATTAATATAGAGCATGCTACTTCAGTGAGAGCAAATCATTTGAAAGGGTGATGAGATGATGAAATAAAGTAAACTCTACACCCTGCTTATTATATACCCTTATCAAAAATAAATATATTCAAGTGTGCTATTAGTAAACTTCTTTTAAACTTAAAATAAGAGTATGCTTTCTGTTAACTTTTTATGTACTTATCCCAGATATACTTAACAAAAATATTCTTAAGTATACTTGACTTATGCTTACTTTTTGATAGAGTAGCCTATTTGAGTGTGTGAGAGTTTGTAAATGTATGTTTTGATATGAATTTACTTCAGTTCATCAATAATTTTCTACATTTTTGCATTCTCTGTTCACTGTGGAGGTATGTGAGAAAAACTAATTTTATTTATTTCATTAATCTCATCACAGAACATCAAGTCAAACAGTAAAAGGAGCAAGTCTCTTTATGTAATACATAAATCATTGGCTAAGTACTATAAGTTAAGTCAGTACACTTGCAGTAAAAACTATTAAACTAGTAGTTTACTGAGAGTATACTTTAAAATGTATTTTCATAAACTAAAAAGTGGGCTACAAGTATATAGCTAGTAAACTAACGGTATAGCTATAAGTAAACTTGTAGTATAGTTCACTTCATAGTATAGTTGCAGTACAAAATACAACTTGTGTATGTAAACTGGTTGTGTTTACTATTCTTACACTTAAAGGACACTTAAAAGTACACTTTTAGAAACTGAAAAATGGGCCCATTTAGTCCGAAGAAGTATTGAAGTAGTACACTTACAAGTATACTACTAGTACATTGATATTAGTATAATTACTACATAAAGTATACTTGAACTTTACTTCAGTTTACTTGATAAAATAAACTTGAATTTTACTACTTTTTCACAAGGGTAATATTGCTTATACATACTGTAAAATACCAGAGATAGAGTGATTATAAATCTGAGCGATCATCATGAAATGTGGAGTCCAACAGGGTTCAATTCTTGAGCCGCCATTATTCAACCTGTACGTGCTTCCTGTAGGTCAAATCATACATGATGATAATGTTTCTTATCACAGCTACACAGATGACACTCTGATTTACTCAGCTCTTTAACTAAGTGACTATGGTCCCTTAGATTCACTCTATCAATGCTTAGAGCAAGTAAATAGCTGAATGTAATTAAATGTGCTTCAATTACATAAAGACAAGACAGAAATCATTGTGTTTGGCAACAAGGAGGAAAGAAGAAAAGTTATTGTTCAGCTTGATTTCAGAGCTATAAAGACGAAAACCCAAGTTAGAGCTTCAGCAGCCGCATCATGGCACAAACCAAATCAGCATTTTATCTTCTTAAACAAAGAGAAAGATTTAGAGGTCTATAGTATGAAAAGCCACGTTTTCCTCAAGAATCAACCCTGTTTACTGCATTTATTTACAACCTGAGGAGACAAATTTAAAATTAAACCCACAAAGGAGTTTAATGTTATCAGGCCTTTATGGAAAAATACATCAAACTAATGTGAAACCACAACTGGATTTAATACTCAAAGAACATCAGCAGACATCTAAAAGCAATATGGAGAAATGTTTGTTAACAACAGAAGTTATGAAAAGTGTCTGATGTGAAACCCACATACATGATGTAGTTGATTTATGAGTGAAAAGTGAGTCAAGTGTTGACACTCCTCCTCCTCCTCCTCCACATCTCCTCTCCTCCACGGCTCCTCTCCTCAATGTCTTTATAAGCTTCAGTCTCTCTTCTCCTCTCACTCCAACCCTGCTCACCTCTCAGCTGGACAGTGAGGGACGTTTACACCACACACTGACAACATGCTGGGGATCCTCTGCACTCTCATCACTGCTCTAACATGTAAGATCTTCTTCTCTTTCCTTTTACAGCCCAGATTTCCACAAAGAAACCTTTCACTCATGTATTTTTCTCTGTGTGTTGACAGATGTTGATGCAGTGAAAGTGGTGACTCAGACGCCTGCTGTCCACACAGTTTCTACAGGACAACAGGCTGTTCTCAACTGCAACATCCAGAGACCTGAAAGCTATTATGTCAGTTGGTATAAACAGGTTCATGGTGGAGCTCCTCAGTATGTTCTCAGATTCTACCATAGTGAAAGTTCACCCACCTTTGGATCAGGATTCTCTTCAGACCGATTCAACTCTAAATCCTCATCAAACATAGATTATGAGTTCATCATAAAGCAGACAGAGGCAGGAGACTCTGCTGTCTATTACTGTATGACATGGGATAACTCTGCTAAGGAGTACGTATCACAGTGATTAACACTGTGACAAAAACCTCAGTGACAAACTCACTACAGCTTCTATCAATTTTGAGCAAAATAAAATGAATCAAATCAGTAAATCTGATCAAAACAAGGACGGATACTGAACAAAGTCATCTAAAGAGACAAGAGTGTTTGAAACAAGTCCAGCAGTGTTTTGTAATAAAAGCAGACTGATGAAGTGAATGAGACGTTGACAGTGAAAGTTGGTCTCAACAGGATGTTTCAGTTCCACTCCCCTCATTAGTGAGAGTCAGGAGGTTTTTGTACGGCCATGTATACAAACTGAATCACTGTGGTATTCGGACCAGGCACCAAGCTGACTGTGACAAGTAAGTACATTTTAACTGATCATAAAACAGGATGGATTTTATGTTTCTGATACATATTAAGAGAAAATAATCAATGTATCTGTTGCTAATTGTTTAAAATATTCAACATGTTGTTTGGTGAATAATAGATTGACTTTTTAGCATCTGCTTTGATACCAGGCTGTGTGTTTGAAGGCAAAGGAAAGATCTGCTACTGATCACAATATTTTAAATGTTTTTGACAAATATTCAAAAGTTTTTTAGCGGCTGAGGATTTTTAAGAGTTGGACAACATTTATAAGATCTTTCTTATTTATTTTAACATCATAAAACTCCATGTTAAATAGTCAAGAGTATTTTACATTGTCATATCAATACCAAACTGTACTTGTAATGTTGGTTTACTAATCTTCTAAAGTTTAAGGATAATTTGAAATGAAATATTGTTTTCTTTGTTGTTATAGACACCACAAAACTACTACTACCGATATACATTAATTTGTCACAGTGATTTAAATGATTATATTTGAATTTAAATACCACTTTCTTATGACACAGAAAGTGACTTTATGACAGTTTCCAACATAAAAATTATACTGAATTAATCAAAATGTTTGAAAGTTAGTGATTGATTGATTGATTGATTGTTGACTTTACCAGAATATCATTGTGGTATTTTGAAATGTGATTTTTTTATGCTGTTATATACCACAAAACTACTACTTAATTTGTCACAGTGCTTTAAAAAATCATATAAGAGTTGAAATACCACATTTTTATGACACAGAAAGTGACTTTTTGACAGTTTCCAACACAAAAATTCTACTGAATTAATCAAAATATTTCAATGTTAGTGATTGAAAGATTGTTTATGTTTTAAAGAGGAACACTGCTCATATTTAGGTGATGATTTCTAAATGTTTTTGCTGATTTAAAATGTTTTAATTCTTCAGCGTGTTCGTGAAATTGTCATCAAAACTAATGAACTAATGTGTTACTGCCCTGCTTTGTATTAATGATGTGATTCCTAGTTATCTGATGAAAGTGCTCCATGTATTTTCAGGCTCCAGCTTCTCTCCTCCTGTCCTGACAGTCTTCCCTCCGTCCAGTGCTGAGCTCCAGTCCAACAAAGCCTCTCTGGTCTGTCTGTCCAGTCAGTCTGGGCCTTTTGCAGATGTGAGCTGGTTGTCTGGTGGGAGTCCAGTGAGCAGTGGGATCTCTACCAGCACCGCTGTTCAGCAACCAGACCACACTTTCCAAATCAGCAGCTATCTGGCCGTCCAGACGTCAGACTGGAACACGGATCAGGTTTACACATGTAAAGTGTCTTTGGGCTCCCAGACTTCAGAGAAAAACATCAAGAAGTCAGACTGTCCCACTGAACAATAGTAGAGGAGCACAACGACCATTTAACATCTGCTTCTTTACTGTTTGTGCTGTTTGCTCATCACAAGCTTCACTTGGTAGAAGACGTGTCTGCATGCTTGTAATACATGTTGTGACCGTTAGGTGGAGGTGTTGTATCAGCTTTGCAAAATGATGCTTTTTTCAAGAATTATTCAATAAAAATACAAAAAAAACTGTGAACAAAAAAGTGTTTGTATTTATTTGTACTCATCAAAACATCATTTATAATGTTACATTAACTTCACTAGATTTTATTCTTCTCCTGATGTTCATCTCACTGATAATTACAGTTAGTCCAGGACACAAAGATAACACACATATTTCTTTTTAAATCTTAGTTGAATGTGTATATTTAAATTCAGAAGGCTATGTTGTTATTAGAAGTTAATTTGCAATAAAAGTACAACAGAGAGATTAATATTAATTTAACTAGTTTTAGTTGCTTGCAGTAGTTGAGACATTAGAAAAATCCAATAAAATGAGCAACTGAAACTGAGTTTTCATCCTCCATCAGTGAAGCATCACCTCACTACTCCTCCCTCTCTTCCTTCCCAGGATGCACCTGCAGGCCTCCTCTCCTTATTTATAGCTGCATGTAAATGAAGAGGTCAAGTGTCAGCTCTCTGTAACATCAGAGGGAACTGTCTCTGACTTGAAACACTATGATAGTTTCATTATTAACATCTGCTCAATCAATGACTGTTTACTTCTTATGTGTGTGTGCAGAGCCAAAGTTTATATCCTGCTGCAGATGTCTGTTGTTGACGTACGAAAAACCTGCAAAATGATGTAAAATATATGAAAACATTCGTACATGAATCCCATTCATTAGACACCGAAAAAAGTAAGAAATCCATATAAACTGCAGGCGTCTTTGACATCATGACTTCATCGTATTTTGGAAATTAAAGTTGTCAACTACACTGACTGTAATGGATAAATTTCCCTCCAGAGAAACCATGCAGATTGAAGCAAAGCTCCTCCTCCTGTCAGTCCCTCTCAGTTTCAGTGTTGTATTAAATTGCTCCTCCAGCACCTCCTCTCCTCATCCTCCAAACCCTCTAATCTGTCAGCAGTGAGCTCACTTTCCAGGTTACAAGGCCGTTCTCAGCACACACTGACAACATGCTGGGGATCCTCTGCACTCTCATCACTGCTCTAACATGTAAGGAGGCTGACTTACTGCAGCTTTGACCTCATGTTGGATTCATCAGTCTGTGTGTTTCTCTTGACTCTGTGTCATTTTGTTGTTTCCAGGTGTGAGTGGTGTGACGGTGGTGACACAGAATCCTCCTGTTTTGACAGTGCGGACAGGAGAGACAGTCACCATGGACTGTAACCTGGGGACTGTTACTGACAGTCCTTCTCGCTGGTATAAACAGACTCCTGGAGGAGTTCCTCAGTTTGTGCTGATTTACCAGCGAAGTTGGTGGTCTGTAACTTATGGTTCTGGTTTCTCCTCTCCAAAACACACATCTAATTATCAGAATGAGACACATTATCATTTCATCATCAACAATGTGGAGGAGGGAGACTCAGCAGTCTACTACTGTCAAACATGGGACAGCTCTGCTACTGAGAACGTATCACAGTGATTTACACTGTGACAAAAACCTCCTCACTGAGTGCAATCACTTCTGCTTTCTCTCCCACTTACATAAACTCATCTATCTGTAATATTTTCACTTTGTTCTTATCACTGGACCTTGTCATATCATTGTTTGATTATTGCTTTATGCATCAAGGAGAGATTTTATGTCCTCGTGTCCAGCAGTGTTTTGTAATGAAAGCTAACTGATGAAGTGATTGAGACGTTGACAGTGAAAGTTGGTCTCAACAGGATGTTTCAGTTCCACTCCCCTCATTAGTGAGAGTGAGGAGGTTTTTGTACGGCCATGTATACAAACTGAATCACTGTGGTATTCGGACCAGGCACCAAGCTGACTGTGACAAGTAAGTACTTTTTAACTGATCATAAAACAGGATGGATTTTATTGTTTTTATTCATAATTCTATGAAATAATTGACATTTAACTTCCTATATTTAAAATTTTTTTTCATGCACTGGTCAATTTTGAGATTTTGGGCTACTTTGCTTCCATAACATGTCTTCTTTCAGACTAGTGGGAAAGAAAACATCCAAAATACACATTTAGGTGTTTATTTTACTGCTTTGTCTATTTGTGTCTGTAGATTTCTCCTGAATTCACCAAAAGTTAGCATTACATAATGCTTCATTTTCATATTTAAACATAAAATTTCAGAAAACTTGTAATACAAGGAAATAATTGTCCTAATGTAAGTTATCAACTGGGGACGTTTCATGGTGATATTTATTAGTTGCATTTCTAACCCTATTCATCTGTAGTGTTTCCCTTTAACATGTTCAATGCATAAATGAATTGCTCTCAAACTATTTTCTTTTCTAAAAGTACATTTTTTAACATTGCAAAACTATTTAGTTACATTAAGGGAAGCCTAATTTCAGTGCAAATTATACAATACTGTGCTGTGAACACTAATCTGTTAATATACATAGTAAGTAAAGTATATTTTATTACTAAAATAGGTCAATGTTTTTTTTCTGAGCCAGAGTCAAATGTAGAAGTTTACTTATTTAAATATTATTTTTTACTTTGTCACATGCCATATAAACTTTCTCTGACATTTTATATATGTTATTTTTATATTGAGATTAGATAGACAGACAGATAGACATACAGACAGACAGACAGATAGATAGATAGCAGTGCAAGTTACAATTTTTAAAAATATATTTTTATATTAAAATGTAATATATATATATATATATATATATATATATATATATATAAAAATGAAAAAATTTAAACAAAAATATTTACATTTTTTTTTAAAACTAAAATATATATTTTTTAATTAAAAATAGAAAAATTAAGTACAAAAATTAAATGAGGTAGGTTACATGATTGTATCCTATAGCTTCTGCAATCTGTTTAAATATGTTTTTATCTCTTGTTTGTGAGATAGCCACTGTTTGAATCAAGTCCCTCTCATTTAAATTGTGAACACACACACTTGTGTATTTTCAGGCTCCAGCCTCTCTCCTCCCGTCCTGACAGTCTTCCCTCCATCCACCGCTGAGCTCCAGTCCAACAAAGCCTCTCTGGTCTGTCTCGCTGCTCTGCCCAGTCAGTTTAAGGGTTTTGCAGATGTTACCTGGTTGGGTGATGGGTGTCCAGTGAGCAGTGGGATCTCAACCAGCCCTGCTGTTCAGCAACCAGACCAGACTTTCCAAATCAGCAGCTACTTGTCCATTAAAACCTCACATTGGATCACGGATCGGGTTTTCACATGTAAAGTGTCTTTGGGCTTCCAGACTGCAGAGAAAAACATGACAAGGTCTGACTGCCCCATAAAATAGATAATTATCTCAATCTTTCATGCTAGTGTGGTTTCACCTTTACAACTTTTGAAAGAAATTAAAAACTCTGCTAAACATTTGAGCTTTGCTGTATTGGGCATGTATTGTTTTAATGAAAGCTTTTTGCTATTAAAAAAAAAAAAAAAATACTGCTTTTTATTTGTTTTCTTGAAATGAAAACCATGGACCACTTGCTTCAACTCACTCAGTTGTGCTCACAGGTCCATCTACAGATGCTTTGAATTAAACTTACTCGAAAGACAAGTTTTGACTTTGTGCTTTATTTAACAGAAATTGCCACCACAGATGTTTCTGAAAACATTTGAGGTGAGAACTAGGCATTACAGTAACACAATATAGATTCATATTTGATCAGCGCTGCCTAGTTTGACCGTTTGATCGGAGTTTGCGAGTAATTGACAGCTGCCTCCGTTGAATGAACAGCCAATAGGAAGGCTCACTCTCTCTGAAATGACCTGTGATTGGTCAAAGTCTTCAGTCATATAGATTTTTTAATGCCTGAAAACAGAGCCATGAGGAGATGCAGAAGTCTAGTTTTCTCTCAGAACATTTGAATTACGATATGCTGAATGATTATTATGGAATTTTTGCCCAATGATGCCAAATAAATTCTGCTTACTGCAGGTTTAAATTAATTCACAGCAATTTCACAATGCAATTGAGCAAAAAAAAAACAGGACTCAACAGCATGATTCAGAGCAAGGCAGGTGCAATCAAACAGTCTTTACTTGCCAAAACAGGTTTGGTACAAGCAGATAAGGGCAACCAGAGCCGACAAGGATAAAGCAAAAAAACTTGGTCAGGAGTTCAGAAAAACTAAGATAACTAAAACTAGGAAATCACTGGAACGCTTGCCTTAGGGGACAAAGACAAACTGGCACAGAGACAGGGATAATTAGGAGCAGGTGAAAGCAATCAGGGAGGGGTCGGTAATCACACAGGTGGAAAACACACAAGGGCAGGAAGTGAAGTATCTGAAATGAGAGGAGAGGTAAATAACACAAAATAAAACAAGAAATAATAACTGAATATAGTAGAAAATAAAAGACATAACCTAAGGAGCAGGACGAGACATCACATGGATTCTTCTCTAATTCAAACATTACTTATAACCGTAGTAAAGTTTCTCATCAGATGAGATGAGTTGTGACTGAAAGTGACCTTGCATAAACACCCCATAGGCATATTATGATACTGGTTGCCGCAGGAGTCAAGTCTCCAATATTTATGGTTCCGTTTTTTTTATTCACATTCTTACCTAAAGCCCAGTCTGACACAAGTTTTAGTTAAACCATAACATATACAGAGCTGTTTTAATACTGTAAATGGTGGGACAACTTAGTTTGAAAGAATATAATTCACATGGTCTCTATCATAATCACTTAATGTTGAATTCAGACTCTCAGACACAAGTGAATCTATTAAATTTCTCATACAGGTCACTGAAAATAAATATATTTTTGATGGATGAGCTCATGAAGTGTTAGTGAGATCAAAGAATAAGTCGAATTAGAAAGAGACAGTGTAACAGGACTCTTCATTTACATGGAGCTATAAATAAGGAGAGGAGGCCTGCAGGTGCATCCTGGGAGGGAGGAGTAGAGAGGTGATGCTTCACTGACGGAGGATGAAAACTCAGTTTCATTTGCTCGTTTTATCTGATTTTTCAAACGTCTCAACTACTGCAAGCAAATAAAACTGGGCAAAGTCATATAATCAATGTTATGTTTATATAAAATATAGCTTTCTGAATTAAAATATAGACCTTCAACTAAGAATTAAATTAAATATGTGTGTTATCTTTGTGTCCTGGAATTAATGTAATTATCAGTGAGATAACTTCTAATAAAAACGTAGCTTTCTGAATTTAAATATAAATATTCGACTAAGAATTAAAAAGAAACATGTCTGTTATCTTTGTGTCCTGGACTAACTGTAATTATCAGTGAGATGAACATCAGGAGAAGAATAAAATCTAGTGAAGTTAATGTAACATTATAAATGATGTTTTCATGAGTACAAATAAATACAAACACTTTTTCGTTCACAGTTTTTTTGGTATTTTTATTGAATAATTCTTGAAAAAAGCATCATTTTGCAAAGCTGATACAACACCTCCACCTAACGGTCACAACATGTATTACAAGCATGCAGACACGTCTTCTACCAAGTGAAGCTTGTGATGAGCAAACAGCACAAACAGTAAAGAAGCAGATGTTAAATGGTCATTGTGCTCCTCTACTATTGTTAGGTGGGACAGTCTGACTTCTTGATGTTTTTCTCTGAAGTCTGGGAGCCCACAGACACTTTACATGTGTAAACCTGATCCGTGTTCCAGTCTGACGTCTGGACGGCCAGATAGCTGCTGATTTGGAAAGTCTGGTCTGGTTGCTGAACAGCGGTGCTGGTAGAGATCCCACTGCTCACTGGACTCCCACCAGACAACCAGCTCACATCTGCAAAAGGCCCAGACTGACTGGACAGACAGACCAGAGAGGCTTTGTTGGACTGGAGCTCAGCACTGGACGGAGGGAAGACTGTCAGGACAGGAGGAGAGAAGCTGGAGCCTGAAAATACATGGAGCACTTTCATCAGATAACTAGGAATCACATCATTAATACAAAGCAGGACAGTAACACATTAGTTCATTAGTTTTGTTGATAATTTAACAAACACGCTGAAGAATTAAAGTATTTTAAATCAGCAAAAACATTTAGAAATCATCACCTAAATATGAGCAGTGTTCCTCTTTAAAACATCAACAATCTATCATCACTACCTTAGAAATATTTTGATTAATTCAGTATAATTTTTATGTTGGAAACTGTCATAAAATCCCTTTCTGTGTTATAAAAAAGTGGTATTTAAACTCTCATATGATTATTTAAAGCATTGTGATGAATTAAAGTATATCTGTAGTAGTAGTTTAGTTGTGTCTATAACACAAAAAATCTAATTTCAAACAGCCACAATAATATTCAGGTAAAATCTGAATTATCCATAAACTTTAGAAGATTAGTAAACCAACATTACAAGTACAGTTTGGTATTGATAACACAATGTAAAATACTCTTGATTATTTAACATGGAGTTTTATAATGTTAAAATAAACAAGAAAAATCTTGTAAATGTTGTCCAACTGGTAAAAAACTTTTGAGTATTTGTCAAAAATATTTAAAATATTGTGATCAGTAGCAGATCTTTCCTTTATCTTCAAACACACAGCCTGGTATCAAAGCAGATGTTAAAAAGTCAATCTATTATTCACCAAACAACACGTTGAATATTTTAAACAATTAGCAACAGATACATTGATTATTTTCTCTTAATATGTATCAGAAACATAAAATCCATCCTGTTTTATGATCAGTTAAAAAGTACTTACTTGTCACAGTCAGCTTGGTGCCTGGTCCGAATACCACAGTGATTCAGTTTGTATACATGGCCGTACAAAAACCTCCTGACTCTCACTAATGAGGGGAGTGGAACTGAAACATCCTGTTGAGACCAACTTTCACTGTCAACGTCTCATTCACTTCATCAGTCTGCTTTCATTACAAAACACTGCTGGACTTGTTTCAAACACTTTTGGCTCTTTAGACGACTTTGTTCAATATCCATCCTTGTTTTGATCAGATTTACTGATTTGATTTATTTTATTTTGCTCAAAATTCATAGAAGCTGAGGTGAGTTTCTCACTGAGGTTTTTGTCACAGTGTGAATCATTGTGATACAGCTGCAGAGGCAGAGCTATCCCATGTCTGACAGTAATAGACAGCAGAGTCTCCTGCCTCTGTCTGCTTTATGATGAACTGATAATCTATGTTTGATATGGATTTAGTGTTGAATCGGTCTGAAGAGAATCCTGATCCAAAGCTGGGTGAACTGTCTGAATGGCGAAATCTGAGAACATACTGAGGAGCTTCACCAGGAACCTGTTTATACCATCGGACATAATTGTTGTAATGTTTCTGGATGTTGCAGTTGAGAACAGCCTGTTGTCCTGTAGAAACTGTGTGGACAGCAGGCGTCTGAGTCAGCACTATCACTGCATCAACATCTGTCAACACACAGAGAAAAAGACATGAGTGAAAGGTTTCTGTGTGGAAATCTGGGCTGTAAAAGGAAAGAGAAGAAGATCTTACATGTTAGAGCAGTGATGAGAGTGCAGAGGATCCCCAGCATGTTGTCAGTGTGTGGTGTAAACGTCCCTCACTGTCCAGCTGAGAGGTGAGCAGGGTTGGAGTGAGAGGAGAAGAGAGACTGAAGCTTATAAAGACACTGAGGAGAGGAGACGTGGAGGAGGAGGAGAGGAGATGTGGAGGAGGAGGAGGAGGAGGAGGAGGAGGAGGAGTGTCAACACTTGACTCACTTTTCACTCATAATTCAACATCATGTATGTGGGTTTCACATTAAATCATTTCCTATTAATCAGCATATATTTGGTAATTTTTATTCCTCAGTAAAATGTATCTGAAAAAATGTATTTGATAGCCGTTGATGATTTTTGCCTGAGATGAATCTACAATTGTTATATCAGATTTAAATCTGGAATTAATTTCAATTTTTTCATATTATTATTAATCACGTAAACCACAGGATTAATACATGGTCATTGTTTTATAAGTTTGTGTTTTAAAGTTTTAACTAAGTTGTATATTTTATAGGTAAACAGCATTTAAGAGTGTTAAAGTTTACTTCTTACATCAGTGTTTTTCTTCTTCTAAATATTCCTCATTAATCCAAATTGCTCTGACTAAACTATTCAAAACTATTCAAAAATGTCTTTATCCACCGCAGCAACCACTAGCTTTTTTTTATGCTTGTTTCGGTGTCTGCATTATTATTATTATTTTATTGTTATTATTATTATTTTAAATATATATGTATGTGTGTGTGGGTGTGTATATATATATATTGGTTTTTTTTATAATTATTTATTATTATTTTCTTTTCTCTATTCATTTGTTTTTCCTTCTTTGTGATTGCTTAATGTAATTCCATGTTTAAGTTGTCAAATTGTCCATGTGTACCAAACTATCTCAATCACAAAGAGGATTGGAGGGGTTAGGAAATATGGGGTAGCATAACATTGTTGAACAATTTGTAAAATACTAGTCCCGTTATAGTTGTACTGTTGTACTATACCTTTTGTGCCAATATAAATTTGAACATAAAAACATCTTTATCTACATGACCTATATTTTTTCGTGTTTTAGCTGCACATTAATGAACTTTTTTGACATCTAAATGCTTTTATTGGATTCCTACATACATTTTAAAGGTATATCTTAAATTGCGCTTTGCAAACATGTTTAATTATTGAAAAATACATTTAAGCAAAGCACCAGTAAATGTACTCCACCGTCATTCCTGATATCTGAGTCTGACGTATAAAACAGACTTTAAATGTTGCTGTGTGTTGCCATTTAACATGTTTTAGTCATAGAAAGTTTACAGAAGCTGTTCTGAATACCCAAAATGTGATAAATACTTTTGAGATACACAGATTAAGATGAAGTAAATGTGACAGTAATCTAAGTGCATTAATCATATTTCATGAAGCAGATAGAGAGTGTTGTTTGATGGCTCTATTATCAGATGTTTCAGAGTCTCAAAAAGCAGAAGTAATAGTGAGGAGGTTTTTGTCACAGTGTAAATCACTGTGATACGTACTCATTAACAGAGGTGTCCCATGTTTTACAGTAATAGACTGCTGAGTCTCCCTCCTCCACATTGTTGATGATCAAACGATAATCTGATGTTGACTGATGAGTGGATGTGAACTTTGGAGAGGAGAAACCAGAGCCATATCTCACAGAGCTCCAACTGCTATGAAACCTCAGTACATACTGAGGAACTCCTCCAGGAGTCTGTTTATACCAGCGAGCCTCACTGTTAGTAACAGTCCCCAGGTTACAGTCCATGGTGGCTGTCTCTCCTTTCGTCACCGCCACAACAGGAGGCTTCTGTGTCACCACCGCCACACCACTCACACCTGGAAACAACAAGATGACACGGAGTCAAGAGAAACACACAGACTGATGAATCCAACATGAGGTCAAAGCTGCAGTAAGTCAGCCTCCTTACATGTTAGAGCAGTGATGAGAGTGCAGAGGGTCCCCAGCATGTTGTCAGTGTGTGCTGAGAACGGCCTTGTAACCTGGAAAGTGAGCTCACTGCTGACAGATTAGAGGGTTTGGAGGATGAGGAGAGGAGGTGCTGGAGGAGCAATTTAATACAACCCTGAAACTGAGAGGGACTGACAGGAGGAGGAGCTTTGCTTCAATCTGCATAGTTTCTCACATGTGTTGCTCAGTTATCTTCTGTGGAGAGAAATGTCTTTATTTTATACATTAAAGTCAGTGTAGATGACAACTTTTATTTACAAGATACTATGAAGTCATGATGTCTAAAAACCTGCAATTTATTTTTTTATTTCTTAGTATTTTGGGTTCCTAATAAATGAGGTTTATGTATGAAATCTTTAATATATTTTGCATCATTTTGCAGGTTTTTCGTACGTCAACAACAGACATCTGCTGCAGGATATAAACTTTGGCTCTGCACACACACATAAGAAGTAAACAGACATTGATTGAGCAGATGTTAATAATGAAACTATCAGTGTGTTTCCAGTCAGAGACAGTTCCCTCTGATGTTACAGAGAGCTGTCACTTGACCTCCTCATTTACATGCAGCTATAAATAAGGAGAGGAGGCCTGCAGGTGCATCCTGTGAAGGAAGAGAGGGAGGAGTAGAGAGGTGATGCTTCACTGATGGAGGATGAAAACTCAGTTTCAGTTGCTCATTTTATCTGATTTTTCTAACGTCTCAACTACTGCAAGCAACTAAAACCAGTCAAATTAATATTAATCTCTCTGTGTTGTATTTTATTGCAAGTTAACATTAATAATATATACATATACATACATTCAACTAAGAATTAAAAATAAATATGTCTGTTATCTTTGTGTCCTGGACTAACTGTAATTATCAGTGAGATGAACATCAGGAGAAGAATAAAATCTAGTGAAATTAATGTAACATTATAAATGATGTTTTCATGAGTACAAATAAATACAAACACTTTTTCCTTCAAAGTTTTTTTTTTTGTATTTTTATTGAATAATTCTTGAAAAAAGCATCATTTTGCAAAGCTGATACAACACCTCCACCTAACGGTCACAGCATGTATTACAAGCATGCAGACACGTCTTCTACCAAGTGAAGCTTGTGATGAGCAAACAGCACAAACAGTAAAGAAGCAGATGTTAAATGGTCATTGTGCTCCTCTACTATTGTTCAGTGGGACAGTCTGACTTCTTGATGTTTTTCTCTGAAGTCTGGGAGCCCAAAGACACTTTACATGTGTAGACCTGATCCGTGTTCCAGTCTGACGTCTGGACGGCCAGATAGCTGCTGATTTGGAAAGTCTGGTCTGGTTGCTGAACAGCGGTGCTGGTAGAGATCCCACTGCTCACTGGACTCCCACCAGACAACCAGCTCACATCTGCAAAAGGCCCAGACTGACTGGACAGACAGACCAGAGAGGCTTTGTTGGACTGGAGCTCAGCACTGGACGGAGGGAAGACTGTCAGGACAGGAGGAGAGACGCTGGAGCCTGAAAATACATGGAGCACTTTCATCAGATAACTAGGAATCACATCATTAATACAAAGCAGGACAGTAACACATTAGTTCATTAGTTTTGATGACAATTTAACAAACACGCTGAAGAATTAAAACATTTTAAATCAGCAAAAACATTTAGAAATCATCACCTAAATATGAGCAGTGTTCCTCTTTAAAACATAAACATCTATCAATCACTAACTTAGAAATATTTTGATTAATTCAGTATAATTTTTATGTTGGAAACTGTCATAAAGTCACTTTCTGTGTTATAAAAAAGTGGTATTTAAACTCTCATATGATTATTTAAAGCATTGTGACAAATTAAAGTATATCTGTAGTAGTAGTTTATTGGTGTTTATAACAGAAAAAATCTCATTTATCTCAGGTAAAATCAGAATAATGCATAAACTTTAGAAGATTAGTAAACCAACATTACAAGTACAGTTTGGTATTGATATGACAATGTCAAATACTCTTGACTATTTAACATGTATTTGTAAAAAACATTTAAAATATTGTGATCAGTAGCAGATCTTTCTTTTGCCTTCAAACACACAGCCTGGTATCAAAGCAGATGTTAAAAAGTCAATCTATTATTCACCAAACAAAATGTTGAATATTTTAAACAATTAGCAACAGATACATTGATTATTTTCTCTTAATATGTATCAGAAACATAAAATCCATCCTGTTTTATGATCAGTTAAAAAGTACTTACTTGTCACAGTCAGCTTGGTGCCTGGTCCGAATACCACAGTGATTCAGTTTGTATACATGGCCGTACAAAAACCTCCTGACTCTCACTAATGAGGGGAGTGGAACTGAAACATCCTGTTGAGACCAACTTTCACTGTCAACGTCTCATTCACTTCATCAGTCTGCTTTTATTACAAAACACTGCTGGACTTGTTTCAAACACTTTTGACTCTTTTGACGACTTTGTTCAGTATCCTTCCTTGTTTTGATCAGATTTACTGATTTGATTCATTTTATTTTGCTCAAAATTCATAAAAGCTGCAGTGAGTTTCTCACTGAGGTTTTTGTCACAGTGTGAATCACTGTGATACAGCTGCAGCACCAGAGTCATCCCATGTCTGACAGTAATAGACAGCAGAGTCTCCTGCCTCTGTCTGCTTTATGATGAACTGATAATCTATGTTTGATGAGGATTTAGAGTTGAATCGGTCTGAAGAGAATCCTGATCCAAAGCTGGGTGAACTGAGACTATGGTAAAAATAGAGAACAAACTGAGGAGCTTCACCAGGAACCTGTTTATGCCAACTGACATAAGCATAATTTGTCTGAACGTTGCAGTTGAGAACAGCCTGTTGTCCTGTAGAAACTGTGTGGACAGCAGGCGTCTGAGTCAGCACTTTCACTGCATCAACATCTGTCAACACACAGAGAAAAAGACGTGAGTGAAAGGTTTCTGTGTGGAAATCTGGGCTGTAAAAAGAGAGAGAAGAAGATCTTACATGTTAGAGTGTGATAGGTAGAATATTATATGAGGAAAGCTGATCAGCTATAAATAACTTCGAGTAATAAGGGCAATTGTGGTGACATAAAAGATTAATTAATTGTGAAATGGGTCATAAAAACATTATTTTGGTTAAAACCTCTCTAAATGTCATAATATGTCCTATCTCCCTGTCCATCTGTGATCTACCTGTTGGGCCTGTTCGGAGATTGATTAGTAGTACCTGCTGAGGCCTGAAGGGGAAGCTCGCGACTGCGGTGCCTCATTCTCATGAGACTGAAAGAGAGGAGGCATCGTGTCAAGAGTCTCAATACAAATATTTCCCTATTCAGGTATAGAAATAAGTATTTCATTTTCAAAGCTGTCAGATGTGTTTATTAAGTTGTTGAGTTGTGTTTTATTGATATGATGACCTAGTTTAGAGTGTTTTGTGTGTTTTGTTGACATTGTTCGAGCACTGGTTCAAGCTAGTTAGCTGTGTTTGATCCTGCCGCTTTGATAGCGCCACAGGATGGCGGTGCGGCGCGACTCGTCGTGTGTGTGTGTGTGTGTGTGTGTGTGTGAAGACAGTATGGGCCGGTGAAGTGTATGTGTGTGTTTGGGGGTAAAGATGATGTATTTGTGTTAATTATAAAGTGATTGTTTAGGACAGAGGGAACTTAGAGTAATTTGTGTCATTTAGGATATTTTTGTTTAATTCCTTTTGCTGAGATAATTAATGTTTATTGATTTATAGGCTGTTTACAGTAATATTTCATCTGTTATAAGAATTTATGTCCCTGTTGATATTGTTTGTGGAAATTAAAGATTCTCATGAGACTGAAAGAGAGGAGGCATCGTGTCAAGAGTCTCAATACAAATATTTCCCTATTCAGGGCACAACATCTTGGAGGCACCGCTGGGAAGAATGTGACGAGGGTAAGCTGTTCCAGATAGACGTCCCCGATCATCATTCAACTCATCACATCTACAGCCGAGGTGGAGGAGAGCGTGTGGTGGTTCGACAACTGCGCAGAGAGACTTGCATGCAACCTGAGGTCAACCGCTGGTGCCCGGAGAGCTGCGTCGTCTATTCTGCAAAGGAAAAGTTCCGCTTCACACTGACACTGTCCCACGGCCAGAGACTGAAATGGATTCGTCGGAGCGAGAGGATTTGAAACTCGAAGTTGGTGGTGCATTGTACACATTGACAAGAGATGATTTGATTGAAGTTTGTGATTTTCTACACATTGCTGGGTCAAAATTTGAAATAATGTCAGGCAAAAGTCGCTCCTCTCTTATCGTACATGTCACAAGGCACATAGAAAGAGAAGAGTTAAGTGAGCTTGAAGATGAGGGTATGGTAGAGCTACTGACTTTAAAAGACAAGATAGATGAGTTGCAACAGGCTGCCCAAAATAGTGCAGTAGAACAGAAAAACTCAGATGCAAAACAGACAGATTCTGTGCAGGAGCAGATTATTCAGCCTCCAGAAGGAGAGCGGTTACAAAAAGAGATAGAGTCACTGCAATTAGCATTAGCTTTGTCACTTCAGGAGAAAGCAAACCTAAACAATAAAAATCAAAAGTCAGCGAGTGAAAACAGTAACAGCGCTAAAGGAGACCATGTACCTGCTCAACAGACCTCCCAACCCCGCCTGTCACTACAGTGGGGCAGAGAATTTAAAATATCAGGCCAGATAGGTGAGCCAGGTCAAAAGGACAAACTTACCTTCTCCAGTCTAGCACACCAGATTGAGCAAGGCATCAATAAGGGATTTCCTGAAATAGAAGTAGTTGATGCAGTGATTAGAGCAATAGCACCAAGTTTACAACTACGCAGTTACCTTGAGGGAAAGAGTAATCTTAACTTACCTACCTTAAGGAGGATTCTTAGGTCCCATTACCAAGAAAAAGGTGCAACAGAACTGTACAAACAGTTAACCTCAGAGGTTCAGAGTAGCAAGGAAACCCCACAAAATTTCCTTATCCGAGCCCTAGATTTGAGACAGAAAATCCTGTTTGCATCGCAAGAAGCAGAATCTGGTTTAAGATATGATCCTGTCCTCGTACAGAGCATGTTTCTTCATACCGTTCTGACAGGCCTGCAAAATGATAGCATTAGAAGTGACCTCCAGCCTTACCTGCAACAAACAACGACAAGTGATGAGCTGCTTCTTGAAAAACTTAACATTGCTTGTGCAAATGAAGCAGAACGACAAAATAAAAAGAAACTACTAAGCCAGCAGCGACCAACAACTGTGCACTCAGTTCAGTCTGACCCACCTGTGGATAAAGGGAGGAAAAATCCAAGCTCAGAACAAACCAGCAAAACCCAGCCTGATGTACTGAATGAATTGAAAGAATTGCGCTCTGACATGGCATTACTGAAAAATATTGGTGCTGAAGTTGCACAAATCAGAGAGTCAATTCGACAGCCTAGTCCAGCACAGACACAGCATGTGGCTGCACAGGAATACCTTCCCCCTCCTCAGTTCCAGTATCCACCACAAAGCGTCTGGCCTCCCCCAGGACCAGGACGAAGAGGAGAAACAGCACAATATCAACAGAGGTTTGCACCACAGCCACATTATCGTGCTCCAAATCGTGCACGCCTGAGAAAATGCATTGGCTGCCAGCAGAGTGAAAGTGAATATTGCACTCATTGCTACAGATGCGGCAGTGATGAACACTTCCTCGCAGGTTGCAAAGTGAGAGGAACCAGACAAGACAAAGATGGGCCTTTAAACGAAAGAGGGTTACCCCCACGGGACTAGGAGTAACCAGCAACAGTATAACGTCCCAACAGCACTGTTCCCACTGTGGTCTCTCTGGGAAAGACAAAAGCTTAAGAAAGTGTGCATCATGTAAAAAAGACATTTACTGTTCAAAAGCCTGTCAAGTTGAACACTGGCCAAAACATAAGAAACGATGCAACAAGCCCACTAACTCACCAGTAAATCAGTGCTCTCACACAAAGACAAATGCCACCAAAACAAAGAAAGAGGACAGTCATTCCCGCCTTGTTGCTCTTGTAGGGAAACGATGTATAGTTGACTGCTATATACAAGGCCGTAAAACTAGAGCATTGTGGGATACAGGTTCTCAAGTCTGCATTGTTGATGAGAAGTGGAAACGGAGACATTTGCCACATGAAAAGTTAAAGGATATCTCTGAGTTACTGGATGCACCTGATGATTTGAAAATAACAGCCGCAAACGGACAGAGCATGCCTTATAAAGGTTTCATTGAAGTCACTTTTGGATTAGCTGCTGATGGAGCTGACCCTCAAGAGCTTATTGTCCCCATGCTGGTTATGAGAGGTGGAAGACTTCCACAGCCCATCTTAGGCTTTAATGTCATTGAGCAAATGATAAAAGCCAGCACCACAGAACAACTGGATACAACAAGAAGAGAGCAACTTAATGAGACATTAACAACTGCTTTCCCCAGTCTTGAGAGCGACAATGTCACTGCCTTCATTGATCTTGTGACTACTGAACATTCATGTGACTATGTTGTGAAAACGGCAAAAGAGAAAGTTATCGTGCCCAAACACACCTCTGTTCAGATTGACTGTAAGGTGCAGACACGGCCACTAAAAAAAGACACCACACTTCTCTTTGAACCTGACATAAATCCTCAGTGGACTGAAGGCCTTGAGTTTTGTGAGACATTGGTAAAGCTAAGAAATGGTGTTTCAACTTACATTGTTCTTGATGTGCAAAATCCAACTGACCATGATATTGAACTGTCAGGAAAAACTGTTATTGGTACATTACAGCATGTCCAGGCTGTGTATCCAGCTACTGTTTTAGAGAAACCCGATCATTGCCCTCAAGTGTCAGTCAGTCAAGTAAATGCACAAAGTGAGCAAGCTAATGACATTTCGTGGGATCCACCGATTAACCTAAGCCATCTGAATGAACCTGAAAAAGAAGTTGTACAGGACATGCTGCGTGAAGAATGCTCCTCTTTTTCCAAGTCAGACAATGACATCGGATGTGTTGAAAAGTTAAAGTTGAGCATATCATTGAAAGACATGGATCCTGTTGCATGCACTTACCTGTCAGTGCCAAAGCCGCTCTACAAAGAAATGAAAGACTATCTGCACAATCTTATTGCTCAGGGATGGGTAAAGAAATCCAACTCACCTTATGCATCGCCTGTTGTCTGTGTAAGAAAAAAAGATGGAAGCCTGCGTCTTTGCATAGATTACAGGGAACTGAACAAAAAGACTCACCCTGACAGACAACCGATCCCTCGAGTGCAGGACATCCTTGACAGTCTTGGTGGCAACTCATGGTTTTCGTTGCTCGACCAAGGAAAAGCCTACCATCAAGGGTTTATGGATGAAAACAGCAGACCTTTAACTGCATTTGTGACTCCATGGGGCCTTTATGAATGGATAAGGATTCCATTTGGGCTAATGAACGCACCTGCAGCCTTTCAACGCTGCATGGAGGAGTGTCTGGAAGAAGTGAGAGATAATATCTGCGTCCCCTACCTGGATGATACTCTTGTTTACAGCCAGTCATTTGATGATCATGTTAACCATGTCAGAAAAGTACTCCAGCTGCTGAGAAAATACGGCATCAAGCTAAAACCCAGCAAATGTGAATTGTTTAAACATGAAGTCCGTTATCTGGGAAGAATTGTTTCAGACGAAGGAAGCAAAGTTGATCCAGTAGACACCATCGCTGTGAGAGCTTTGAAAGACAAAAGACCAAGCAATGTTGGAGAGCTAAGATCTGTCATGGGCTTATTAAGCTATTACAGGCAATACATAAAAGACTTTTCCCGTATCGCAGGACCACTTTACAACCTGTTGAAAGGGACAACAAAAGACAACAATGTGCCACAAAAGAAAACAAACTCGAGGCAAGTTAAAGGGAAAAACAAAGGAGTGCCGTCACACACACCAATTGTGTGGAATGAAGGACATCAACGCATATTGGAGCGGCTAATAGACTGCTTGGTAGAGCCACCAGTTCTCGGGTTCCCAGACTTTTCAAAGCCATTTGTCCTCCACACAGATGCCTCAAATCAAGGCCTTGGTGCAGTCCTCTACCAAGAACAGGATAATAAACTCCGTGTCATAGCCTATGGTTCACGAACTCTGACTGCTGCTGAAAGAAATTATCATCTCCACTCAGGAAAATTGGAATTTCTCGCATTAAAGTGGGCAGTCACAGAAAAATTCAGAGATTACTTGTATTATGCTCCAACTTTCACAGTGTTTACTGATAACAATCCCCTTACATATGTCCTGTCCAGTGCCAAGCTGAACGCAACAGGATGCAGATGGGTGGCAGAGCTTGCAGACTTCCATTTCACTATTCGATATCGCCCAGGTAAAGAAAATGTGGATGCAGATAGCCTGTCAAGAATGCCTTTAAATATTGACATGATGATGGAACAATGTACTGAAGAGTTGACATCAGACTGTGTAGCAGCGACAACCCAAGCCGTCGAGACTCAAGACTCCAGCTCATCACGGGTCTGTCCAGCAGTTAACTCTCTCCAATGTACAGAAAGTGAAGAGACACACAAACCATTCTCAGCCGATGAGATAAGACAAGCACAACAAGATGACAAAAATATAGGTCCTGTAATGCAGTGTGTATTGAGCGACAACAAACCATCAGTACATGAACTAAGAAACTTCAGTATGCAAAGCAAGTGTTTACTGCGCAGCTGGGAGAGACTTCATTTTGATGAAGATGGAATTCTTCGCAGGAAGACAACAAACAAAACACAGCTTGTATTACCTGAGAAGTATAAAGCCACTGTTCTGAAAGAGTTACATGATGAAATGGGCCATCAAGGCATCGATCGAACAACATCACTGATCAGAGATAGATTCTTCTGGCCTTACATGCAGAAAGAAATTGAACATTATGTTGCCAGGACATGTAGTTGTCTGAAACAAAAGACACCAAGCAAAGAAACACGAGCACCCATGACCAGTATTGTAACCACACAGCCATTTGAACTGGTGTCGATCGATTTCCTCCACTTGGACAAATGTAAGGGTGGCTACGAGTACATATTGGTAATTGTTGATCACTTCACTCGTTTTGCACAGGCTTACCCCACCACATCCAAGTCTGCAAAAACAGTTGCTGACCGAATATTCAACGACTATGCTCTAAAGTTTGGACTGCCGAAGCGGATACACCATGATCAAGGTGGCGAGTTTGAGAACCAGCTCTTTTCCCAGCTGAAAAAGAACTGTGGTGTTCTAGGATCGCGAACTACACCTTATCACCCGCAAGGAAATGGACAAGTTGAACGCTTTAACAGAACATTACTACAAATGCTCAAAACACTGACTGAAAAACAGAAGACAAACTGGAAAGATACTCTGAACAAGTTAATCTATGCATATAACTGCACAAGATGTGATGTCACAGGTTTCTCCCCTTTTTACCTCCTTTTCGGAAGGTCCCCAAGGTTATCTATCGACCTACTGTTTGGACTCACTTCTGAGACAGGAAAGGTAGACCATCGAACATACATGGAGAAATGGAAGCGAGAAATGCAGGAAGCATATGACATCGTCAGAGAAAATGCAAAGAAGTCAACAGAGAGAAGTAAAAGACATTATGATGGAAAAGTGAGAAGCTCAGTGCTGCACCCCGGTGATCGTGTCCTTGTAAGGAATCTGACACCTAGAGGAGGCACTGGAAAGCTTCGCAATCATTGGGAAGAGAACATTCATGTTGTGGTACGCCAGGTTGGAGAAGACATCCCAGTCTATGAAGTGAAGCCTGAGCAGGGAAGAGGAAGATCAAGAACCCTGCATCGCAACCTGTTGCTACAATGTGATCACTTGCCCTTGGAAATCCAGCCAAAAGCAGCATCCAAGCAAAACAAAAGGATAACAAAGACAACCACAGGAAACACAGAACAGGACGAAGAAAATGATGAAGATGAATGTCTAATCTACTACAGACCAGCAACAGAGTCTCAGATACCTATGGTAGAAAGAACCATTGAGCATGCAGACATACAAAATGACCAAGAGCAATCAGTGTTAAGTGACGACGGACAAGTGTTTGAACAAGGTCACATAATAGACACAGATGAGTTTGAGGTACAGCAGGAAGATGTACTGCCAGAACACGATGATCAGAGTGAAGATGAACAACCAGATGAAGGAGCACAGGATGAGATTCAGGAACTCCTGCATCCAGATTCAGATGAAGATGTCATAGAACAGAGACATGACCTGTTAAGGAGAGAAAGACGAGCTCCTAAGATCTTCACCTATGACCAATTAGGAACCCCTACATGTTACAGTGCAACCCATGCAAATGACATGCATTACCAGTATCAGCCGATAGTATACAGGGCAGTTCAGCCAGTACCAATGTGGACAAGCCCACATCAGGTTTACCAACCTTTATTTATACAGAGATATTAGGCATAAGAAAGATTTAAGCTGTTGAGTACAGTAAGAGATTGTTTAACAGAAAAGCTCTCTAGATTTAGTTGGGTCATGTATACAGTACATCCAGTACTTTGTTATAAGTAAAGTTGTCACGGTAGTAATCTCCCTTTAAGATGTAGTTAAGAAAACAGGAACATAGGTTGAGAACCATAACTCCACAACAGTAATGATGTCGGGACGACATCTAATTTTGCAGGGGAGTGTGTGATAGGTAGAATATTATATGAGGAAAGCTGATCAGCTATAAATAACTTCGAGTAATAAGGGCAATTGTGGTGACATAAAAGATTAATTAATTGTGAAATGGGTCATAAAAACATTATTTTGGTTAAAACCTCTCTAAATGTCATAATATGTCCTATCTCCCTGTCCATCTGTGATCTACCTGTTGGGCCTGTTCGGAGATTGATTAGTAGTACCTGCTGAGGCCTGAAGGGGAAGCTCGCGACTGCGGTGCCTCATTCTCATGAGACTGAAAGAGAGGAGGCATAGTGTCAAGAGTCTCAATACAAATATTTCCCTATTCAGGTATAGAAATAAGTATTTCATTTTCAAAGCTGTCAGATGTGTTTATTAAGTTGTTGAGTTGTGTTTTATTGATATGATGACCTAGTTTAGAGTGTTTTGTGTGTTTTGTTGACATTGTTCGAGCACTGGTTCAAGCTAGTTAGCTGTGTTTGATCCTGCCGCTTTGATAGCGCCACAGGATGGCGGTGCGGCGCGACTCGTCGTGTGTGTGTGTGTGTGTGTGTGTGTGAAGACAGTATGGGCCGGTGAAGTGTATGTGTGTGTTTGGGGGTAAAGATGATGTATTTGTGTTAATTATAAAGTGATTGTTTAGGACAGAGGGAACTTAGAGTAATTTGTGTCATTTAGGATATTTTTGTTTAATTCCTTTTGCTGAGATAATTAATGTTTATTGATTTATAGGCTGTTTACAGTAATATTTCATCTGTTATAAGAATTTATGTCCCTGTTGATATTGTTTGTGGAAATTAAAGATTCTCATGAGACTGAAAGAGAGGAGGCATCGTGTCAAGAGTCTCAATACAAATATTTCCCTATTCAGGGCACAACAAGAGCAGTGATGAGAGTGCAGAGGATCCCCAGCATGTTGTCAGTGTGTGGTGTAAACGTCCCTCACTGTCCAGCTGAGAGGTGAGCAGGGTTGGAGTGAGAGGAGAAGAGAGACTGAAGCTTATAAAGACACTGAGGAGAGGAGACGTGGAGGAGGAGGAGAGGAGATGAGGAAGAGGAAGAGGAGGAGGAGGAGGAGGAGGAGGAGGAACACTTGACTCACTTTTCACTCATAATTCAACATCATGTATGCAGGTTCACATTAAGTAATTTCTTATTAACAGGAATATATTTGGTAATTTTTATTCCTCATAAAAATGTATTTGATAGCCGTTGATGATTTTTGCCTGAGATGAATCTACAATTGTTATATCAGATTTAAATCTGGAATTAATTTCAATTTTTTCATATTATTATTAATCACATAAACCACAGGATTAACACATGGTCGTTGTTTTATAAGTTTGTGTTATAACGTTTTAACTAAGTTGTATATTTTGTAGGTAAACAGCATTATTGAGTTTAAAAGTTTACTTCTCACCTCAGTGTTTTTATTCTTCTAAATATTCCTCATTAATCCAAATTGCTCTCACTAATATTATTAAAAACTAATCATAAATGTCTTTACCCCCGCAGCAACCACTAGCTCTTTTTTTAATGCTTGTTTCGGTGTCTGCATTATTATGATTTTATTGTTATTATTATTATTTTAAATATATATATATGTGTGTGTGGGTGTGTATATATATATATTGGTTTTTTTTATTATTATTTATTATTATTTTCTTTTCTCTATTCATTTGTTTTTCCTTCTTTGTGATTGCTTAATGTAATTCCATGTTTAAGTTGTCAAATTGTCCATGTGTACCAAACTATCTCAATCACAAAGAGGAATGGGGGGGTTAAGAAATATGGGTCTAGCATAACATTGTTGAACAATTTGTAAAATACTAGTCCCGTTATAGTTGTACTGTTGTACTATACTTTTTGTGCCAATATAAATTTGAACATAAAAATATCTTTATCTACATGACCTATATTTTTTCGTGTTTTAGCTGCACATTAATGAACTTTTTTGACATCTAAATGCTTTTATTGCATTCCTACATACATTTTAAAGCTATATCTTAAATTGCGCTTTGCAAACATGTTTAATTATTGAAAAATACATTTAAGCAAAGCACCAGTAAATGTACTCCACCGTCATTCCTGATATCTGAGTCTGACGTATAAAACAGACTTTAAATGCTGCTGTGTGTTGCCATTTAACATATTGTAGTGATAGAAAGTTTACAGAAGCTGTTCTGAATACCCCAAATGTGATAAATACTTTTGAGATACACAGATGTAGATGAAGTAAATCTGACAGTAATCTAAGTGCATTAATCATATTTCATGAAGCAGACACAGAGTGTTGTTTGATGGCTCTTTTATCAGATGTTTCAGAGTCTCAAAAAGCAGAAGTAATAGTGAGGAGGTTTTTGTCACAGTGTAAATCACTGTGATACGTGCTCACTAACAGAGGTGTCCCATGTCTGACAGTAATAGACTGCTGAGTCTCCCTCCTCCACATTGTTGATGGTCAAACGATAATCTGATGTTGACTGATGATTAGAAGTGAATTTGGGAGAGGAGAAACCAGAGCCATATGTCACAGAGCTCCAACTGTGATAAAAGCTCAGCACAAACTGAGGAACTCCTCCAGGAGTCTGTTTATACCAGCGGGCCACACTGTTAGTAACAGTCCCCAGGTTACAGTCCATGGTGACTGTCTCTCCTTTCCTCACCGCCACAACTGGAGGCTTCTGTGTCACCACCGTCACACCACTCACACCTGGAAACAACAAGATGACACGGAGTCAAGAGAAACACACAGACTGATGAATCCAACATGAGGTCAAAGCTGCAGTAAGTCAGCCTCCTTACATGTTAGAGCAGTGATGAGAGTGCAGAGGATCCCCAGCATGTTGTCAGTGTGTGGTGTAAACGTCCCTCACTGTCCAGCTGAGTGGTGAGCAGGGTTGGAGTGAGAGGAGAAGAGAGACTGAAGCTTATAAAGTAACTGAGGTGACGTGGAGGAGGAGGAGGAGGAGGAGGAGGGGGAGGAGGAGGAGGAGGAGGAGGAGTTTCAACCCACAGATAAACTAAATAGTGTTTGTGGTTTCACATTGTGTCATTGAATCATTTTACATTAATAATATCATATTTCATAATGAGCAGTTGGTGTTTGTAAGTCTGCTGATGTCCTTTGTGTGAGTATTATTGCCTCCAGTCAGACTGATTTCCTGATTAAATCTCCATTTTAATTCATCTTCAAATAATCCAATAAATCACATCATCACTGTATCGGTTCATCTTCATCTTTTATTGTTGTATATGAAGTAAACTGTGTTCTATAATATCTCTGTTTCTTCACACGTCTACATTTTTTATACCACCAAAAAAAACATGTTTCCTAATAATCCAAACTGATTTAAAATAAATTAAGAATATCTTCATCTAGATGACCTGATGTAAAGTTAATGCAGTTTTCATTGGTTGTGCTTTAGCTGTATGTAGTCAGATTACTGTCACAATCGCTGCAGCTAGAAGTGTAACAACCATCACTACCTGAGTACAGGAGGATTCAACATTTATCACATTTTGTGTATTTCAACTGGTGTCTGTAAACTTTCTGTCACTTAAAGATATGTTAAAGTTATTCAAAGCTTGAATTACATGAAAATGTCAGATATTATGGATGATGGTGGAGTACTGGTGCATTACTTATTTCTTTATTTTTTCATCATTAAAGCATGTATGCAAGGTACAAATAAATATAATGTAATTGATTAATATGGGAATTAATCCAATAAGAGCATTTAAATGTTTGAAAACAAATTAGAGTGTTGTTTGATGGCTCTATTATCAGATGTGTCAGAGTCTCAAAAAGCAGAAGTAATAGTGAGGAGGTTTTTGTCACAGTGTAAATCACTGTGATACGTACTCATTAACAGAGGTGTCCCATGTTTTACAGTAATAGACTGCTGAGTCTCCCTCCTCCACATTGTTGATGATCAAACGATAATCTGATGTTGACTGATGAGTGGATGTGAATTTTGGAGAGGAGAAACCAGAGCCATAATATACAGTGCTCCAACCGTGATAAAACCTCAGTACATGCTGAGGAACTCCTCCAGGAGTCTGTCTATACCAGTAAGCAGGTCTGTTAGTAACAGTCCCCAGGTTACAGTCCATGGTGGCTGTCTCTCCTTTCGTCACCGCCACAACAGGAGGCTTCTGTGTCACCACCGCCACACCACTCACACCTGGAAACAACAAGATGACACGGAGTCAAGAGAAACACACAGACTGATGAATCCAACATGAGGTCAAAGCTGCAGTAAGTCAGCCTCCTTACATGTTAGAGCAGTGATGAGAGTGCAGAGGGTCCCCAGCATGTTGTCAGTGTGTGCTGAGAACGGCCTTGTAACCTGGAAAGTGAGCTCACTGCTGACAGATTAGAGGGTTTGGAGGATGAGGAGAGGAGGTGCTGGAGGAGCAATTTAATACAACCCTGAAACTGAGAGGGACTGACAGGAGGAGGAGCTTTGCTTCAATCTGCATAGTTTCTCACATGTGTTGCTCAGTTATCTTCTGTGGAGAGAAATGTCTTTATTTTATACATTAAAGTCAGTGTAGATGACAACTTTTATTTACAAGATACTATGAAGTCATGATGTCTAAAAACCTGCAATTTATTTTTTTATTTCTTAGTATTTTGGGTTCCTAATAAATGAGGTTTATGTATGAAATCTTTAATATATTTTGCATCATTTTGCAGGTTTTTCGTACGTCAACAACAGACATCTGCTGCAGGATATAAACTTTGGCTCTGCACACACACATAAGAAGTAAACAGACATTGATTGAGCAGATGTTAATAATGAAACTATCAGTGTGTTTCCAGTCAGAGACAGTTCCCTCTGATGTTACAGAGAGCTGACACTTGACCTCCTCATTTACATGCAGCTATAAATAAGGAGAGGAGGCCTGCAGGTGCATCCTGTGAAGGAAGAGAGGGAGGAGTAGAGAGGTGATGCTTCACTGATGGAGGATGAAAACTCAGTTTCAGTTGCTCATTTTATCTGATTTTTTTAACGTCTCAACTACTGCAAGAAACTAAAACCAGTTAAATTAATATTAATCTCTCTGTGTTGTATTTTATTGCAAGTTAACATTAATAATATATACATATACATACATTCAACTAAGAATTAAAAATAAATATGTCTGTTATCTTTGTGTCCTGGACTAACTGTAATTATCAGTGAGATGAACATCAGGAGAAGAATAAAATCTAGTGAAATTAATGTAACATTATAAATGATGTTTTCATGAGTACAAATAAATACAAACACTTTTTCCTTCAAAGTTTTTTTTTTGTATTTTTATTGAATAATTCTTGAAAAAAGCATCATTTTGCAAAGCTGATACAATACCTCCACCTAACGGTCACAACATGTATTACAAGCATGCAGACACGTCTTTTCTACCATGTGAAGCGTGTGATGAGCAAACAGCACAAACAGTAAAGAAGCAGATGTTAAATGGTCATTGTGCTCCTCTACTATTGTTCAGTGGAACAGTCTGACTTCTTGATGTTTTTCTCTGAAGTCTGGGAGCCCAAAGACACTTTACATGTGTAGACCTGATCCGTGTTCCAGTCTGACGTCTGGACGGCCAGATAGCTGCTGATTTGGAAAGTCTGGTCTGGTTGCTGAACAGCGGTGCTGGTAGAGATCCCACTGCTCACTGGACTCCCACCAGACAACCAGCTCACATCTGCAAAAGGCCCAGACTGACTGGACAGACAGACCAGAGAGGCTTTGTTGGACTGGAGCTCAGCACTGGACGGAGGGAAGACTGTCAGGACAGGAGGAGGGAAGCTGGAGCCTGAAAATACATGGAGCACTTTCATCAGATAACTAGGAATCACATCATTAATACAAAGCAGGACAGTAACACATTAGTTTATTAGTTGTGTTGACAATTTAACAAACACGCTGAAGAATTAAAACATTTTAAATCAGCAGAAACATTTAGAAATCATCACCTAAATATGAGCAGTGTTCCTCTTTAAAACATCAACAATCTATCAACCACTAATTTAGAGATGTTTTGATTAATTCAGTAGAATATTTATGTTGGAAACTGTCATAAAGTCACTTTCTGTGTCATAAAAAAAGTGGTATTTAAACTCTCATATGATTATTTAAAGCATCGTGATAAATTAAAGTATATCTGTAGTAGTAGTTTAGTGGTGTCTATAACACAAAGAAATCAAATTTCAAACAGCCACAATAATATTCAGGTAAAATCTGAATTATCCATAAACTTTAGAAGATTAGTAAACCAACATTACAAGAACAGTTTGGTATTGATATGACAGCGTAAAATACTCTTGATTATTTAACATGGAGTTTTAAGATGTTAAAATAAAAGATAAAATTCTTCTAAATGTTGTCCAACTGTTAAAAATCCTCAGCCGCTAAAAACTTTTGAGTATTTGTCAAAAATATTTAAAATATTGTGATCAGTAGCAGATCTTTCCTTTGCCTTCAAACACACAGCCTGGTATCAAAGCAGATGTTAAAAAGTCAATCTATTATTCACCAAACAACATGTTGAATATTTTAAACAATTAGCAACAGATACATTGATTATTTTCTCTTAATATGTATCAGAAACATAAAATCCATCCTGTTTTATGATCAGTTAAAAAGTACTTACTTGTCACAGTCAGCTTGGTGCCTGGTCCGAATACCACAGTGATTCAGTTTGTATACATGGCCGTACAAAAACCTCCTGACTCTCACTAATGAGGGGAGTGGAACTGAAACATCCTGTTGAGACCAACTTTCACTGTCAACGTCTCATTCACTTCATCAGTCTGCTTTCATTACAAAACACTGCTGGACTTGTTTCAAACACTTTTGACTCTTTAGATGACTTTGTTCAGTATCCGTCCTTGTTTTGATCAGATTTACTGATTTGATTCATTTTATTTTGCTCAAAATTCATAAAAGCTGCAGTGAGTTTCTCACTGAGGTTTTTGTCACAGTGTGAATCACTGTGATACAGCTGCAGTACCAGAGTTATCCCATGTCTGACAGTAATAGACAGCAGAGTCTCCTGCCTCTGTCTGCTTTATGATGAACTGATAATCTATGTTTGATGAGGATTTAGAGTCGAATCGGTCTGAAGAGAATCCTGATCCAAAGGTGGGTGAACTCTGACCATGGTAAAAATAGAGAACAAACTGAGGAGCTTCATCAGGAACCTGTTTATGCCAACTGACATAAGTATAATCTGTCTGAACGTTGCAGTTGAGAACAGCCTGTTGTCCTTTAGAAACTGTGTGGACTGCAGGCGTCTGAGTCAGAACTTTCACTGCATCAACATCTGTCAACACACAGAGAAAAAGACGTGAATGAAAGGTTTCTGTGTGGAAATCTGGGCTGTAAAAGGAAAGAGAAGAAGATCTTACATGTTAGAGCAGTGATGAGAGTGCAGAGGATCCCCAGCATGTTGTCAGTGTGTGGTGTAAACGTCCCTCACTGTCCAGCTGAGAGGTGAGCAGGGTTGGAGTGAGAGGAGAAGAGAGACTGAAGCTTATAAAGACACTGAGGAGAGGAGACGTGGAGGAGGAGGAGAGGAGATGTGGAGGAAGAGGAGGAGGAAGAGGAGGAGGAGGAGGAGGAGGAGGAGGAGGAGGAGGAGGAGGAGGAGGAGGAACACTTGACTCACTTTTCACTCATAATTCAACATCATGTATGCAGGTTCACATTAAATAATTTCTTATTAACAGGAATATATTTGGTAATTTTTATTCCTCATAAAAATGTATTTGATAGCCGTTGATGATTTTGGCCTGAGATGAATCTACAATTGTTATATCAGATTTAAATCTGGAATTAATTTCAATTTTTTCATATTATTATTAATCACATAAACCACAGGATTAACACATGGTCGTTGTTTTATAAGTTTGTGTTATAAAGTTTTAACTAAGTTGTATATTTTGTAGGTAAACAGCATTATTGAGTTTAAAAGTTTACTTCTCACCTCAGTGTTTTTATTCTTCTAAATATTCCTCATTAATCAAAATTGCTCTGACTAAAACTATTAAAAACTAATCAAAAATGTCTTTACCCCCGCAGCAACCACTAGCTCTTTTTTTATGCTTGTTTCGGTGTCTGCATTATTATGATTTTATTATTATTATTATTATTTTAAATATATATGTATGTGTGTGTGGGTGTGTATATATATATATTGTTTTTTTTTATTATTATTTATTATTATTTTCTTTTCTCTATTCATTTGTTTTTCCTTCTTTGTGATTGCTTAATGTAATTCCATGTTTAAGTTGTCAAATTGTCCATGTGTACCAAACTATCTCAATCACAAAGAGGATTGGAGGGGTTAGGAAATATGGGTCTAGCATAACATTGTTGAACAATTTGTAAAATACCAGTCCCGTTATAGTTGTACTGTTGTACTATACTTTTTGTGCCAATATAAATTTGAACATAAAAATATCTTTATCTACATGACCTATATTTTTTCATGTTTTAGCTGCACATTAATGAACTTTTTTGACATCTAAATGCTTTTATTGCATTCCTACATACATTTTAAAGGTATATCTTAAATTGCGCTTTGCAAACATGTTTAATTATTGAAAAATACATTTAAGCAAAGCACCAGTAAATGTACTCCACCGTCATTCCTGATATCTGAGTCTGACGTATAAAACAGACTTTAAATGCTGCTGTGTGTTGCCATTTAACATGTTTTAGTCATAGAAAGTTTACAGAAGCTGTTCTGAATACCCCAAATGTGATAAATACTTTTGAGATACACAGATGTAGATGAAGTAAATCTGACAGTAATCTAAGTGCATTAATCATATTTCATGAAGCAGACACAGAGTGTTGTTTGATGGCTCTTTTATCAGATGTTTCAGAGTCTCAAAAAGCAGAAGTAATAGTGAGGAGGTTTTTGTCACAGTGTAAATCACTGTGATACGTGCTCACTAACAGAGGTGTCCCATGTCTGACAGTAATAGACTGCTGAGTCTCCCTCCTCCACATTGTTGATGGTCAAACGATAATCTGATGTTGACTGATGATTAGAAGTGAATTTGGGAGAGGAGAAACCAGAGCCATATGTCACAGAGCTCCAACTGTGATAAAAGCTCAGCACAAACTGAGGAACTCCTCCAGGAGTCTGTTTATACCAGCAAGCCTGACTGTTAGTAACAGTCCCCAGGTTACAGTCCATGGTGACTGTCTCTCCTTTCCTCACCGCCACAACTGGAGGCTTCTGTGTCACCACCGTCACACCACTCACACCTGGAAACAACAAGATGACACGGAGTCAAGAGAAACACACAGACTGATGAATCCAACATGAGGTCAAAGCTGCAGTAAGTCAGCCTCCTTACATGTTAGAGCAGTGATGAGAGTGCAGAGGGTCCCCAGCATGTCGTCAGTGTGTGGTGTAAACGTCCCTCACTGTCCAGCTGAGAGGTGAGCAGTGTTGGAGTGAGAGGAGAAGAGAGACTGAAGCTAATAAAGTAAGTGAGGTGACGTGGAGGAGGAGGAGGAGGAGGAGGAGGAGGAGGAGTTTCAACCCACAGATAAACTAAATAGTATTTGTGGTTTCACATTGTGTCATTGAATCATTTTACATTAACAATATCATATTTCATAATGAGCAGTTGTTGTTTGTAAGTCTGCTGATGTCCTTTGCGTGAGTATTATTGCCTCCAGTCAGACTGATTTCCTGATTAAATCTCCATTTTAATTCTTCTTCAAATAATCCAATAAATCACATCATCACTGTATCGGTTCATCTTCATCTTTTATTGTTGTATATGAAGTAAACTGTGTTCTATAATATCTCTGTTTCTTCACACGTCTACATTTTTTATACCACCAAAAAAAACATGTTTCCTAATAATCCAAACTGATTTAAAATAAATTAAGAATATCTTCATCTAGATGACCTGATGTAAAGTTAATGCAGTTTTCATTGGTTGTGCTTTAGCTGTATGTAGTCAGATTACTGTCACAATCGCTGCAGCTAGAAGTGTAACAACCATCACTACCTGAGTACAGGAGGATTCAACATTTATCACATTTTGTGTATTTCAGCTGGTGTCTGTAAACTTTCTGTTACTTAAAGATATGTTAAAGTTATTCAAAGCTTGAAGTACATGAAAATGTCAGATAGTATGGATGATGGTGGAGTACTGGTGCATTTCTTATTTCTTTATTTTTTCATCATTAACGCATGTATTTAAGGTACAAATAAATATACTGTCATTGATTAATGTGGGAATTAATCCAATATGAGCATTTAAATGTTTGAAAACAAATTAGAGTGTTGTTTGATGGCTCTATTATCAGATGTGTCAGAGTCTCAAAAAGCAGAAGTATTAGTGGGGAGGTTTTTGTCACAGTGTAAATCACTGTGATACGTACTCAGTAGCAGAGGTGTCCCATGTTTTACAGTGATAGACTGCTGAGTCTCCCTCCTCCACATTGTTGATGGTCAAACGATATTCTGATGTTGACTGATGAGTGGATGTGAACTTTGGAGAGGAGAAACCAGAGCCATATCTCACAGAGCTCCAACCGTGATAAAAGCTCAGTAGATACTGAGGAACTCCTCCAGGAGTCTGTTTATACCAGCTAGCTCTTTCGTTAGTAACACACCCCAGGTTACAGTCCATGGTGGCTGTCTCTCCTTTCGTCACCGTCACAACAGGAGGCTTCTGTGTCACCACCGTCACACCACTCACACCTGGAAACAACAAGATGACACGGAGTCAAGAGAAACACACAGACTGATGAATCCAACATGAGGTCAAAGCTGCAGTAAGTCAGCCTCCTTACATGTTAGAGCAGTGATGAGAGTGCAGAGGGTCCCCAGCATGTTGTCAGTGTGTGCTGAGAACGGCCTTGTAACCTGGAAAGTGAGCTCACTGCTGACAGATTAGAGGGTTTGGAGGATGAGGAGAGGAGGTACTGGAGGAGCAATTTAATACAACACTGAAACTGAGAGGGACTGACAGGAGGAGGAGCTTTGCTTCAATCTGCATGGTTTCTCACATGTGTTGCTCAGTTATATTCTGTGGAGGGAAATGTCTTTAATTTATACATTAAAGTCAGTGTAGATGATAACTTTCATTTACCGGATACTATGAAGTCATAATGTCTAAAAACCTGCAATTTATTTTTATTTCTTAGTATTTTCAGTTCCTAATGAATGAGATTCATGTATGAAAGTTTTAATATATTTTGCATCATTTTGCAGGTTTTTCGTACGTCAACAACAGACATCTGCTGCAGGATATAAACTTTGGCTCTGCACACACACATAAGAAGTAAACAGTCATTGATTGAGCAGATGTTAATAATGAAACTATCAGTGTGTTTCCAGTCAGAGACAGTTCCCTCTGATGTTACAGAGAGCTGACACTTGACCTCTTCATTTGCATGCAGCTATAAATAAGGAGAGGAGGCCTGCAGGTGCATCCTGTGAAGGAAGAGAGGGAGGAGTAGAGAGGTGATGCTTCACTGATGGAGGATGAAAACTCAGTTTCAGTTGCTCATTTTATCAGATTTTTTTAACGTCTCAACTACTGCAAGAAACTAAAACCAGTTAAATTAATAATAATCTCTCTGTTGTGTTTTTATTGCAAATTAACTTCTAATAATTCCGTAGCTTTCTGAATTTAAATATACATATTCATCTGTGAATTAAAAAGAAATATGTCTGTTATCTTTGTGTCCTGGACTAACTGTAATTATCAGTGAGATGAACATCAGGAGAAGAATAAAATCTAGTGAAGTTAATGTAACATTATAAATGATGTTTTCATGAGTACAAATAAATACAAACACTTTTTGTTCACAGTTTTTTTTGTATTTTTATTGAATAATTCTTGAAAAAAGCATCATTTTGCAAAGCTGATACAACACCTCCACCTAACGGTCACAACATGTATTACAAGCATGCAGACAAGTCTTTTACACCATGTGAAGCTTGTGTTGAGCAAACAGCACAAACAGTAAAGAAGCAGATGTTAAATGGTCATTGTGCTCCTCTACTATTGTTCAGTGGGACAGTCAGACTTCTTGATGTTTTTCTCTGAAGTCTGGGAGCCCACAGACACTTTACATGTGTAAACCTGATCCGTGTTCCAGTCTGACGTCTGGACGGCCAGATAGCTGCTGATTTGGAAAGTCTGGTCTGGTTGCTGAACAGCGGTGCTGGTAGAGATCCCACTGCTCACTGGACTCCCACCAGACAACCAGCTCACATCTGCAAAAGGCCCAGACTGACTGGACAGACAGACCAGAGAGGCTTTGTTGGACTGGAGCTCAGCACTGGACGGAGGGAAGACTGTCAGGACAGGAGGAGAGAAGCTGGAGCCTGAAAATACATGGAGCACTTTCATCAGATAACTAGGAATCACATCATTAATACAAAGCAGGACAGTAACACATTAGTTTATTAGTTGTGTTGATAATTTAACAAACACGCTGAAGAATTAAAACATTTTAAATCAGCAAAAACATTTAGAAATCATCACCTAAATATGAGCAGTGTTCCTCTTTAATACATCAACAATCTATCAATCACTAACTTAGAAATATTTTGATTAATTCAGTAAAATATTTAAGGTGGTCATTAAGTCACTTTCTGTGTTATAAAAAGTGGTATCTAAACTCTCATATGATTATTTAAAGCATTGTGATAAATTAAAGTATATCTGTAGTAGTAGTTTAGTGTTGTCTATAACACAAAGAAATCTCGTCTCAAACAGCCACAATAATATTCAGGTAAAATCTGAATTATCCATTAACTTTAGAAGATTAGTAAACCAACATTACAAGTACAGTTTAGTATTGATATCACAATGTAAAATACTCTTGACAAATTAACATGGAGTTTGAAATAAACAAGAAAATTCTTCTAAATGTTGTCCAACTGTTAAAAATCCTCAGCCGATAAAAAACTTTTGAGTATTTGTCAAAAACATTTAAAATATTGTGATCAGTAGCAGATCTTTTCTTTGTCTTCAAACACACAGCCTGGTATCAAAGCAGATGCTAAAAAGTCAATCTATTATTCACCAAACAACATGTTGAATATTTTAAACAATTAGCAAAAGATACATTGATTATTTTCTCTTAATATGTATCAGAAACATAAAATCCATCCTGTTTTATGATCAGTTAAAAAGTACTTACTTGTCACAGTCAGCTTGGTGCCTGGTCCGAATACCACAGTGATTCAGTTTGTATACATGGCCGTACAAAAACCTCCTGACTCTCACTAATGAGGGGAGTGGAACTGAAACATCCTGTTGAGACCAACTTTCACTGTCAACGTCTCATTCACTTCATCAGTCTGCTTTTATTACAAAACACTGCTGGACTTGTTTCAAACACTTTTGACTCTTTAGACGACTTTGTTCAGTATCCGTCCTTGTTTTGATCAGATTTACTGATTTGATTCATTTTATTTTGCTCAAAATTCATAGAAGCTGTGGTGAGTTTCTCACTGAGGTTTTTGTCACAGTGTGAATCACTGTGATACAGCTGCAAAGGGAGAGCTATCCCATGTCTGACAGTAATAGACAGCAGAGTCTCCTGCCTCTGTCTGCTTTATGATGAACTGATAATCTATGTTTGATGAAGATTTAGAGTTGAATCGGTCTGAAGAGAATCCTGATCCAAAGCTGGGTGAACTGTCACCATAGTGAAATCTGAGAACATACTGAGGAGCTTCACCAGGAACCTGTTTATACCAACTGACATGAGCATAATTTGTCTGAACGTTGCAGTTGAGAACAGCCTGTTGTCCTGTAGAAACTGTGTGGACAGCAGGCGTCTGAGTCAGAACTTTCACTGCATCAACATCTGTCAACACACAGAGAAAAAGACGTGAGTGAAAGGTTTCTGTGTGGAAATCTGGGCTGTGAAAGGAAAGAGAAGAAGATCTTACATGTTAGAGCAGTGATGAGAGTGCAGAGGATCCCCAGCATGTTGTCAGTGTGTGGTTTAAACGTCCCTCACTGTCCAGCTGAGAGGTGAGCAGGGTTGGAGTGAGAGGAGAAGAGAGACTGAAGCTTATAAAGACACTGAGGAGAGGAGACGTGGAGGAGGAGGAGGAGGAGGAGGAAGAGGAGGAGGAGAATGAGGAGGAGGAGGAGGAGAATGAGAATGAGGATCAGGAGGAGGAGGAGTGTCAACACTTTACTCTTTTTTCACTCATAATTCAACATCATGCATGCAGTTTCACATTAAATAATTTCTTATTAATCAGCATATATTTGGTAATTTGTATTCCTTATAAAAATGTATCTGAAAAATGTATTTGATAGCCGTTGATGATTTTTTCCTGAGATGAATCTATAATTGTTATATCAGATTTAAATCTGGAATTAATTTCTATTTTTCCATATTATTTTTAATCACATAAACCATAGGATTAACACATGGTCGTTGTTTTCTAAGTTTGTGTTATAAAGTTGTAACTAAGTTGTACATTTTATAGGTAAACAGAACTATAGAGTGTAAAAGTTTACTTCTCATCTCAGTGTCTTTATTCTTCTAAATAATCCTCACTAATACAAATTGCTCTGACTAAAACTATTAAAAACTATTCAAAAATGTCTTTATCCCCGCAGCAACCACTAGCTCTTTTTTTTAGATGCTTGTTTCGGTGTCTGCATTATTAAGATTTTATTATTAATAATTTATATATATATATATATATATATTTGTGTGTGTGTGTGTGTGTTTGTGTGTGTGTGTGTGTGTGTGTGTGTGTGTATATATATATATATATATATATTGTTTTATTGCTTTTATTATTATTTATTATTATTATTATTATTATTATTTTATATTATTTTATCTATTTATTTGTTTTTCCTTCTTTGTGATTGCTTAATGTAATTATATGTTTAAGTTGTCAAATCTTCCATTTGTACCAAACTATCTCAATTACAAAGAGATTTGGAGGGGTTAGGAAATATGGGTCTAGCATAACATTGTTGCGAAAATATGTAAAATACTAGTCCCGTTATAGTTGTACTGTTGTACTATACTTTTTGTGCCAATAAAAATTTGAACATAAAAATATCTTTATCTACATGACCTATATTTTCTTGTGTTTTAGCTGCACATTAATGAACTTTTTTGACATCTAAATGCTTTTATTGGATTACTACATACATTTTAAAGCTATATCTTAAATTGCACTTTGCAAACATGCTTAATTTATGAAAAATAAATTTAAGCAAAGCACCAGTAAATATACTCAACAGTCATTCCTGATATCTGAGTCTGACGTATAAAACAGACTTTAAATGCTGCTGTGTGTTGCCATTTAACATGTTTTAGTCATAGAAAGTTACAGAAGCTGTTCTGAATAACCCAAAATGTGATAAATACTTTTGAGATACACAGATGTAGATGAAATATATCTGACAGTAATCTAAGTGCATTAATCATATTTCATGAAGCAGACACAGAGTGTTGTTTGATGGCTCTTTTATCAGATGTGTCAGAGTCTCAAAAAGCAGAAGTAATAGTGAGGAGGTTTTTGTCACAGTGTGAATCACTGTGATACAGCTGCAGAGGCAGAGTCATCCCATGTCTGACAGTAATAGACAGCAGAGTCTCCTGCCTCTGTCCGCTTTATGATGAACTGAAAATCTATGTTTGATGAGGATTTAGAGTTGAATCGGTCTGAAGAGAATCCTGATCCAAAGCTGAGTGAACTGTCATGATGGCGAAATCTGAGAACATACTGAGGAGCTTCACCAGGAACCTGTTTATACCAACTGACATAATTGTTGTAATTTGTCTGGATGTTACAGTTGAGAGCAGCCTGTTGTCCTGTAGAAACTGTGTGGACAGCAGGCGTCTGAGTCACCACTATCACTGCATCAACATCTGTCAACACACAGAGAAAAAGACATGAGTGAAAGGTTTCTGTGTGGAAATCTGGGCTGTAAAAGGAAAGAGAAGAAGATCTTACATGTTAGAGCAGTGATGAGAGTGCAGAGGATCCCCAGCATGTTGTCAGTGTGTGGTGTAAACGTCCCTCACTGTCCAGCTGAGAGGTGAGCAGGGTTGGAGTGACAGGAGAAGAGAGACTGAAGCTTATAAAGACACTGAGGAGAGGAGACGTGGAGGAGGAGAAGGAGGAGGAGGAGGAGGAGGAGATTTAACACTTGACTCTGTTTTCATTCATAAATCAACTACATCATGTATGTGGGTTTCACATCAGACACTTTTTCATAACTTCTGTTATCAACAAACATGTCTCCAATAACTTTCCTTCTTTACTCATTGTTGCCAAATACAATGATTTCTGTCTAGTCTTTATTTAATTGAAGCAAATTTAATTGCATTCAGCTATTTACTTTCTCTAAGCATTGATAGAGTGAGTCTAAAGGACCGTAGTCACTTGGTTAAAGAGCTGAGTAAATCAGAGTGTCGTCTGCGTAGCTGAGATAAGAAACGTTATCATCATGTATGATTTGACCTGGGAGCACGTACAGTTTGAATAATAGCGGCTCAAGAATCGAACCCTGTTGGATTCCACATGTCATGATGATTGCTCGGATTTATAATCACTCTATCTCTGGTATTTTACAGTAAGCAGTATATAAGCATGGTGTAGAATTGACTTTATTTCATCATCTCGTCACCCTTTCAAATGATTTGCTCTCACTGAAGTAGCATGCTCTATATTAATTAAGTCTCCTGCCTGTGTTTCATTTTGTGGAAACACATCATGAATCACTAAATCTATGTGACATATTGCCAGATTAATGCAGCATTTGTTTGTGTTTTAGCTGCTCATAACTTTCTGTTGTTGTAACTTTGGGCTTCCAGATTACCTTTTGACCTGTTCATGAAGAGGGAACTACCAGATCACTATCTAATACCAAAAAGTGTTTGTGTGACAATCTTCACTACCTGTGCACCAATTAATTTATATCAATTAAGATTATCTGAGTTCAGAACAGCAAATGAGAATATTCTGTAGTCTTTCTATATCTGCAAGAGACGTTCATATTTACTGTTTCACAGTTTAATAGATCATAACTTTTGTTTCAGTGGTTTACATTTACTAGTGAGTATATTATCTGTTTTAGTGATAAAGTGTGTACACATGGCATACTGTATATAACTACCATAGGAACCATAAATCCCTCCTAATGCCTCACTCTCTCATTCGTTCATTCTACCTGGTTTTCCATGTCACTAACTGTCTTGTTGTTTCAGAACCAGCCACTCCCACCTGCCCTCTGATCACCGCTTTCCCGCCAGTTTCCCCACCTGGCCTGCTCCTCCCACTCACTCACCTGCTTCTCATTCCCCTGATTACCACTGTAAAGTATAAACAGGCCCATTTAATCCTCTGTCTGATTGTCTTTTGCGCTAAGCTTATATTTACACTTACCTGTCTGATGCTGCCTGCCTGATTTCTGGTTTCTGTCTGTTCTGTGTCACTCAGTGTTTCACCAGGAAATATCAGAGGATATATGTGAAAATCCCAAAAGTTTAAGAATATATTTTAAATGTGTGAGTGGGGAAGAAAAACAGAAAGCACTGGCTGGTGACTTTACTCCCAGTCCAGATGTGTCAGAGTCTCAAAAAGCAGAAGTAATAGTGAGGAGGTTTTTGTCACAGTGTAAATCACTGTGATACCCACTCATTAACAGAGCTGTCCCATGTTTGACAGTAATACACTGCTGAGTCTCCCTCCTCCACATTGTTGATGATCAAACGATAATCTGATGTTGACTGATGAGTGGATGTGAACTTTGGAGAGGAGAAACCAGAGCCATAATATACAGAGCTATAACTGTGATGAAACCTCAGTATATACTGAGGAACTCCTCCAGGAGTCTGTTTATACCAGCGAGCCTGACTGTTAGTAACAGTCCCCAGGTTACAGTCCATGGTGGCTGTCTCTCCTTTCCTCACCGCCACAACAGGAGGCTTCTGTGTCACCACCGTCACACCACTCACACCTGGAAACAACAAGATGACACGGAGTCAAGAGAAACACACAGACTGATGAATCCAACATGAGGTCAAAGCTGCAGTAAGTCAGCCTCCTTACATGTTAGAGCAGTGATGAGAGTGCAGAGGATCCCCAGCATGTTGTCAGTGTGTGGTGTAAACGTCCCTCACTGTCCAGCTGAGAGGTGAGCAGGGTTGGAGTGAGAGGAGAAGAGAGACTGAAGCTAATAAAGACACTGAGGAGAGGAGACGTGGAGGAGGAGGAGGAGGAGGAGGAGGAGGAGTTTCAACCCACAGATAAACTAAATAGTGTTTGTGGTTTCACATTGTGTCATTGAATCATTTTACATTTATAATATAATATTTCATAATGAGCAGTTGGTGTTTGTAAGTCTGCTGATGTCCTTTGCGTGAGTATTATTGCCTCCAGTCAGACTGATTTCCTGATTAAATCTCCATTTTAATTCTTCTTCAAATAATCCAATAAATTCACATCATCACTGTATCGGTTCATCTTCATCTTTTATTGTTGTATGTGAAGTAAACAGTGTTCTATAATATCTCTGTTTCTTCACACGTCTACATTTTTTATACCACCAAACAAACATGTTTCCTAATAATCCAAACTGATTTAAAATAAATTAAGAATATCTTCATCAAGATGACCTGATGTAAAGTTAATGCAGTTTTCATTGGTTGTGCTTTAGCTGTATGTAGTCAGATTACTGTCACAATCGCTGCAGCTAGAAGTGTAACAACCATCACTACCTGAGTACAGGAGGATTCAACATTTATCACATTTTGTGTATTTCAACTAGTGTCTGTAAACTTTCTATTACTTAAAGATATGTTAAAGTTATTCAAAGCTTGAATTACATGAAAATGTCAGATAGTATGGATGATGGTGGAGTACTGGTGCATTTCTTATTTCTTTATTTTTTCATTATTAAAGCATGTATTTAAGGTACAAATAAATATACTGTCATTGATTAATGTGGGAATTAATCCAATATGAGCATTTAAATGTTTGAAAACAAATTAGAGTGTTGTTTGATGGCTCTATTATCAGATGTGTCAGAGTCTCAAAAAGCAGAAGTATTAGTGGGGAGGTTTTTGTCACAGTGTAAATCACTGTGATACGTACTCATTAACAGAGGTGTCCCATGTTTTACAGTAATAGACTGCTGAGTCTCCCTCCTCCACATTGTTGATGGTCAAACGATATTCTGATGTTGACTGATGAGTGGATGTGAACTTTGGAGAGGAGAAACCAGAGCCATATCTCACAGAGCTCCAACCGTGATAAAAGCTCAGTACATACTGAGGAACTCCTCCAGGAGTCTGTTTATACCAGCTAGCTCTTTCGTTAGTAACACACCCCAGGTTACAGTCCATGGTGGCTGTCTCTCCTTTCGTCACCGTCACAACAGGAGGCTTCTGTGTCACCACCGTCACACCACTCACACCTGGAAACAACAAGATGACACGGAGTCAAGAGAAACACACAGACTAATGAATCCAACATGAGGTCAAAGCTGCAGTAAGTCAGCCTCCTTACATGTTAGAGCAGTGATGAGAGTGCAGAGGATCCCCAGCATGTTGTCAGTGTGTGCTGAGAACGGCCTTGTAACCTGGAAAGTGAACTCACTGCTGACAGATTAGAGGGTTTGGAGGATGAGGAGAGGAGGTGCTGGAGGAGCAATTTAATACAACACTGAAACTGAGAGGGACTGACAGGAGGAGGAGCTTTGCTTCAATCTGCATGGTTTCTCACATGTGTTGCTCAGTTATATTCTGTGGAGGGAAATGTCTTTAATTTATCCATTAAAGTCAGTGTAGATGACAACTTTAATGTACAAAATACCATGGTGTCATGATGTCAAAGAAGCCTGCAATTTATATGTATTTCTTAGTATTTTCAGTTCCTAATGAATGAGATTTACGTATTAAAGTTTTAATATATTTTGCATCATTTTGCAGGTTTTTCGTACGTCAACAACAGACATCTGCTGCAGGATATAAACTTTGGCTCTGCACACACACATAAGAAGTAAACAGACATTGATTGAGCAGATGTTAATAATGAAACTATCAGTGTGTTTCCAGTCAGAGACAGTTCCCTCTGATGTTACAGAGAGCTGACACTTGACCTCTTCATTTACATAAAGCTATAAATAAGGAGAGGAGGCCTGCAGGTGCATCCTGGGAAGGAAGAGAGGGAGGAGTAGAGAGGTGATGCTTCACTGACGGAGGATGAAAACTCAGTTTCAGTTGCTAGTTTTATCAGATTTTTCTAACGTCTCAACTATTGCAAGCAACTAAAATTCATATTAATCTCTGTGCTGTACATTTATTGCAAATTAACTTCTAATAATGTAGCTTTCTGAATTTAAATATACACATTCAACTAAGATTTAAAAAGAAATATGTCTGTTATCTTTGTGTCCTGGACTAACTGTAATTATTATGATGAACATTAGGAGAAGAATAAAATCTAGTGAAGTTAATGTAACATTATAAATGATGTTTTCATGAGTACAAATAAATACAAACACTTTTTTGTTCACAGTTTTTTTTGTATTTTATTGAATAATTCTTGAAAAAAGCATCATTTTGCAAAGCTGATACAACACCTCCACCTAACGGTCACAACATGTATTACAAGCATGCAGACAAGTCTTTTACACCATGTGAAGCTTATGATGAGCAAAACAGCACAAACAGTAAAGAAGCAGATGTTAAATGGTCATTGTGCTCCTCTACTATTGTTAGGTGGGACAGTCTGACTTCTTGATGTTTTTCTCTGAAGTCTGGGAGCCCAAAGACACTTTACATGTGTAAACCTGATCCGTTTTCCAGTCTAACGTCTGGACGGCCAGATAGCTGCTGATTTGGAAAGTCTGGTCTGGTTGCTGAACAGCGGTGCTGGTAGAGATCCCACTGCTCACTGGACTCCCACCAGACAACCAGCTCACATCTGCAAAAGGCACAGACTGACTGGACAGACAGACCAGAGAGGCTTTGTTGGACTGGAGCTCAGCACTGGACGGAGGGAAGACTGTCAGGACAGGAGGAGAGAAGCTGGAGCCTGAAAATACATGGAGCACTTTCATCAGATAACTAGGAATCACATCATTAATACAAAGCAGGACAGTAACACATTAGTTCATTAGTTTTGTTGATAATTTAACAAACACGCTGAAGAATTAAAGTATTTTAAATCAGCAAAAACATTTAGAAATCATCACCTAAATATGAGCAGTGTTCCTCTTTAAATCACAAACAATCTATCAATCACTAACATAGAAATATTTTGATTAATGTAGTAGAATATTTATGTTAGAAACTGTCATAAAGTCACTTTCTGTGTTATAAAAAAGTGGTATTTAATCTCCTTTATGATTATTTAAAGCATTGTGACAAATTAAAGTATATCTGTAGTAGTAGTTTAGTGGTGTCTATAACACAAAAAATCTAATTTCAAACAGCCACAATAATATTCAGGTAAAATCTGAATTATCCCTAAACTTTAGAAGATTAGTAAACCAACATTACAAGTACAGTTTGGTATTGATATCACAATGTAAAATACTCTTGACTATTTAACATGGAATTTTATAATGTTAAAATAAATAAAAAAAATCTTGTAAATGTTGTCCAACTGGTAAAAAACTTTTGAGTATTTGTCAAAAATGTTTTAAATATTGTGATCAGTAGCATGTTTTTTTTTTTGCCTTCAAACACACAGCCTGGTATCAAAGCAGATGTTAAAAAGTCAATCTATTATTCACCAAACAACATGTTGAATATTTTAAACAATTAGCAACAGATACATTGATTATTTTCTCTTAATATGTATCAGAAACATAAAATCCATCCTGTTTTATGATCAGTTAAAAAGTACTTACTTGTCACAGTCAGCTTGGTGCCTGGTCCGAATACCACAGTGATTCAGTTTGTATACATGGCCGTACAAAAACCTCCTGACTCTCACTAATGAGGGGAGTGAAACTGAAACATCCTGTTGAGACCAACTTTCACTGTCAACGTCTCATTCACTTCATCAGTCTGCTTTCATTACAAAACACTGCTGGACTTGTTTCAAACACTTTTGGCTCTTTAGAGGAATATGTTCAATATCCATCCTTGTTTTGATCAGATTTACTGATTTGATTTATTTTATTTTGCTCAAAATTCATAGAAGCTGAGGTGAGTTTCTCACTGAGGTTTTTGTCACAGTGTGAATCATTGTGATACGTGCTCATCATCAGAGCTATCCCATGTCTGACAGTAATAGACAGCAGAGTCTCCTGCCCCTGTCTGCTTTATGATGAACTGATAATCTATGTTTGATGTGGATTTAGCGTTGAATCGGTCTGAAGAGAATCCTGATCCAAAGCTGGGTGAACTGTCTGAATGGCGAAATCTGAGAACATACTGAGGAGCTTCACCAGGAACCTGTTTATACCATCGGACATAATTGTTGTAATGTTTCTGGATGTTGCAGTTGAGAACAGCCTGTTGTCCTGTAGAAACTGTGTGGACAGCAGGCGTCTGAGTCAGCACTATCACTGCATCAACATCTGTCAACACACAGAGAAAAAGACATGAGTGAAAGGTTTCTGTGTGGAAATCTGGGCTGTAAAAGGAAAGAGAAGAAGATCTTATATGTTAGAGCAGTGATGAGAGTGCAGAGGATCCCCAGCATGTTGTCAGTGTGTGGTGTAAACGTCCCTCACTGTCCAGCTGAGAGGTGAGCAGAGTTGGAGTGAGAGGAGAAGAGAGACTGAAGCTTATAAAGACACTGAGGAGAGGAGACGTGGAGGAGGAGGAGGAGGAAGAGGAGGAGAATGAGGATCAGGAGGAGGAGGAGGAGTGTCAACACTTGACTCTGTTTTCACTCATAATTCAACATCATGCATGCAGTTTCACATTAAATAATTTCTTATTAATCAGCATATATTTGGCAATTTCTATTCCTCATAAAAATGTATCTGAAAAATGTATTTGATAGCCGTTGATAATTTTGCTTGAGATGAATCTACAATTGTTATATCATATTCAAATCTGGAATTAATTTCTACTTTTCCATATTATTATTAATCACGTAAACCACAGGATTAACACATGGTCGTTATTTAATAAGTTTGTGTTATAAAGTTTTAACTAAGTTGTATATTTTATAGGTAAACAGAACTATTGAGTGTAAAAGTTTACTTCTTACATCAGTGTTTTTATTCTTCTAAATATTCCTCATTAATCCAAATTGCTCTGACTAAAACTATTAAAAACAATTCAAAAATATCTTTATCCCCGCAGCAACCACTAGCTTTTTTTTAATGCTAGTTTCGGTGTCTGCATTATTATGATTTTATTGTTATTATTATTATTTTAAATATAATATATGTGTGTGTGTGTTATATATATTGATTTTTTATTATTATTTATTATTATTTTCTTTTACCTATTTATTTGTTTTTTCCTTTCTTTGTGATTAATGTAATTCCATGTTTAAGTTGTCAAATCTTCCATGTGTACCACACTATCTCAATCACAAAGAGGATTGAAGGGGTTAGGAAATATGGGGTAGCATAACATTATTGCAAAATTTGTAAAATACCAGTCCCGTTATAGTTGTACTGTTGTACAATACCTTTTGTGCCAATATAAATTTGAACATAAAAATATCTTTATCTACATGACCTTTAGGAGGGTTAATGTAGCATTTTATTATCTTGTGTTTTAGCTGCACATTAATGAACTTTTTTGACATCTAAATGCTTTTATTGGATTCCTACATATATTTTAAAGCTATATCTTAAATTGCGCTTTGCAAACATGTTTAATTAATAGAAAATAAGTGTAAGCAAAGCACCAGTAAATATACTCAACAGTCATCCCTGATATCTGAGTCTGACGTATAAAACAGACTTTAAATGCTGCTGTGTGTTGCCATTTAACATGTTGTAGTCATAGAAAGTTTACAGAAGCTGTTCTGAATACCCAAAATGTGATAGATACTTTTGAGATACACAGATGAAGATGAAGTAAATCTGACAGTAATCTAAGTGCATTAATCATTTTTCATGAAGCAGACAGAGAGTGTTGTTTGATGGCTCTATTATCAGATGTGTCAGAGTCTCAAAAAGCAGAAGTAATAGTGAGGAGGTTTTTGTCACAGTGTAAATCACTGTGATACTTCCTCCTTAGCAGAGCTGTCCCATGTTTCACAGTAATAGACTGCTGAGTCTCCCTCCTCCACATTGTTGATGATCAAACGATAATCTGATGTTGACTGATGATTAGAAGTGAATTTGGGAGAGGAGAAACCGGAACCATATGTTGGAGAACTGCTGCTGTGATAAAACCTCAGTACATACTGAGGAACTCCTCCAGGAGTCTGTTTATACCAGCGAGCGGAGCTGTCAGTAACAGTCCCCAGGTTACAGTCCATGGTGGCTGTCTCTCCTTTCCTCACCGTCACAACAGGAGGCTTCTGTGTCACCACCGTCACACCACTCACACCTGGAAACAACAAGATGACACGGAGTCAAGAGAAACACACAGACTGATGAATCCAACATGAGGTCAAAGCTGCAGTAAGTCAGCCTCCTTACATGTTAGAGCAGTGATGAGAGTGCAGAGGATCCCCAGCATGTTGTCAGTGTGTGGTGTAAACGTCCCTCACTGTCCAGCTGAGAGGTGAGCAGGGTTGGAGTGAGAGGAGAAGAGAGACTGAAGCTAATAAAGACACTGAGGAGAGGAGACGTGGAGGAGGAGGAGGAGGAGGAGGAGGAGGAGGAGTTTCAACCCACAGATAAACTAAATAGTGTTTGTGGTTTCACATTGTGTCATTGAATCATTTTACATTTATAATATAATATTTCATAATGAGCAGTTGGTGTTTGTAAGTCTGCTGATGTCCTTTGCGTGAGTATTATTGCCTCCAGTCAGACTGATTTCCTGATTAAATCTCCATTTTAATTCTTCTTCAAATAATCCAATAAATTCACATCATCACTGTATCAGTTCATCTTCATCTTTTATTGTTGTATGTGAAGTAAACTGTGTTCTATAATATCTCTGTTTCTTCACACGTCTACATTTTTTATACCACCAAACAAACATGTTTCCTAATAATCCAAACTGATTTAACATAAATTAAGAATATCTTCATCTAGATGACCTGATGTAAAGTTAATGCAGAGTTTTCATTGGTTGTGCTTTAGCTGCATGTAGTCAGATTACTGTCAAGATCGCTGCAGCTAGAAATGTAACAACCATCACTACCTGAGTACAGGAGGATTCAACATTTATCACATTTTGTGTATTTCAACTAGTGTCTGTAAACTTTCTGTCACTTAAAGATATGTTAAAGTTATTCAAAGCTTGAATTACATGAAAATGTCAGATATTATGGATGATGGTGGAGTACTGGTGCATTACTTATTTCTTTATTTTTTCATCATTAAAGCATGTATGTAAGGTACAAATAAATATACTGAAATTGATTAATGTGGGATTTAATCCAATATGAGCATTTAAATGTTTGAAAACAAAATAGAGTGTTGTTTGATGGCTCTATTATCAGATGTGTCAGAGTCTCAAAAAGCAGAAGTAATAGTGAGGAGGTTTTTGTCACAGTGTAAATCACTGTGATACGAATTCAGTAGCAGAGCTGTCCCATGTTTTACAGTGATAGACTGCTGAGTCTCCCTCCTCCACATTGTTGATGATCAAACGATAATCTGATGTTGACTGATGATTAGAAGTGAATTTGGGAGAAGAGAAACCAGAGCCATATGTTGGAGAACTATTGCCGTGATAAAAGCTCAGTACATACTGAGGAACTCCTCCAGGAGTCTGTTTATACCAGCAAGCTCTATAGTTAGTAACCGTCCCCATGTTACAGTCCATGGTGGCTGTCTCTCCTTTCGTCACCGCCACAACAGGAGGCTTCTGTGTCACCACCGTCACACCACTCACACCTGGAAACAACAAGTTGACACGGAGTCAAGAGAAACACACAAACTGATGAATCCAACATGAGGTCAAAGCTGCAGTAAGTCAGCCTCCTTACATGTTAGAGCAGTGATGAGAGTGCAGAGGGTCCCCAGCATGTTGTCAGTGTGTGCTGAGAACGGCCTTGTAACCTGGAAAGTGACCTCACTGTTGACAGATTAGAGGGTTTGGAGGATGAGGAGAGGAGGTGCTGGAGGAGCAATTTAATACAACACTGAAACTGAGAGGGACTGACAGGAGGAGGAGCTTTGCTTAAATCTGCATAGTTTCTCACATGTGTTGCTCAGTTATCTTCTGTGGAGGGAAATGTCTTTAATTTATCAATTAAAGTCAGTGTAGATGACAACTTTAATTTACAAAATACCATGGTGTCATTATGTCAAAGAGGCCTGCAATTTATATGTATTTCTTAGTATTTTCAGTTCCTAATGAATGAGATTTATGTATGAAAGTTTTAATATATTTTGCATCATTTTGCAGGTTTTTCGTACGTCAACAACAGACATCTGCTGCAGGATATAAACTTTGGCTCTGCACACACACATAAGAAGTAAACAGACATTGATTGAGCAGATGTTAATAATGAAACTATCGAAGTGTTTCCAGTCAGAGACAGTTCCCTCTGATGTTACAGAGAGCTGACACTTGACCTCTTCATTTACATGCAGCTATAAATAAGGAGAGGAGGCCTGCAGGTGCATCCTGGGAAGGAAGAGAGGGAGGAGTAGAGAGGTGATGCTTCACTGATGGAGGATGAAAACTCAGTTTCAGAAGCTCATTTTATTGGATTTTTCTAATGTCTCAACTACTGCAAGCAACTAAAACCAGTTAAAGTCATATTAATCTCTGTGGTGCTTTTATTGCAAATTAACTTCTAATAACAACGTAGCCTTCTGAATTTAAATATACATATTCAACTAAGAAATAAAAAGAAACATGTCTGTTATCTTTGTGTCCTGGACTGACTGTAATTATCAGTGAGATGAACATCAGGAGAAGAATAAAATCTAGTGAAGTTAATGTAACATTATAAATGATGTTTTCATGAGTACAAATGAATACAAACACTTTTTCCTTCAAAGTTTTTTTTTTTGTATTTTTATTGAATAATTCTTGAAAAAAGCATCATTTTGCAAAGCTGATACAACACCTCCACCTAACGGTCACAACATGTATTACAAGCATGCAGACAAGTCTTTTACACCATGTGAAGCTTGTGATGAGCAAACAGCACAAACAGTAAAGAAGCAGATGTTAAATGGTCATTGTGCTCCTCTACTATTGTTCAGTGGGACAGTCTGACTTCTTGATGTTTTTCTCTGAAGTCTGGGAGCCCACAGACACTTTACATGTGTAAACCTGATCCGTGTTCCAGTCTGACGTCTGGACGGCCAGATAGCTGCTGATTTGGAAAGTGTGGTCTGGTTGCTGAACAGCGGTGCTGGTAGAGATCCCACTGCTCACTGGACTCCCACCAGACAACCAGCTCACATCTGCAAAAGGCCCAGACTGACTGGACAGACAGACCAGAGAGGCTTTGTTGGACTGGAGCTCAGCACTGGACGGAGGGAAGACTGTCAGGACAGGAGGAGAGAAGCTGGAGCCTGAAAATACATGGAGCACTTTCATCAGATAACTAGGAATCACATCATTAATACAAAGCAGGACAGTAACACATTGGTTTTTAGTTGTGATGACAATTTAACAAACACGCTGATGAATTAAAGTATTTTAAATCAGCAAAAACATTTAGAAATCATCACCTAACATTTAGAAATCATCACCTAAATATTAAATCATAAACAATCTATCATCACTACCTTAGAAATATTTTGATTAATTCAGTAAAGGTTTTATGTTAGAAACTGTCATAAAGTCACTTTCTGTGTTATAAAAATGTGGTATTTAAACTCTTAAATATTTTTTAAAGCACTGTGACAATTAAGTAGTAGTAGTTTTGTGGTATATAACACCATAAAAAAAAATATTTCAAACAACCACAATGATATTCAGGTAAAGTCAACAATCTATCAACCACTAAATTAGAAATATTTTGATTAATTCAGTACAATTGTTATGTTGGAAACTGTCATAAAGTGACTTTCTGTGTTGTGAGAAAGTGCTATTTCATTTCAAATATAATTATTTAAATCACTGTGAGAAATTAATGTATATCAGTAGTAGTAGTTTTGTGGTATATAACAGCAAAGAAAACAATATTTCATTTAAAATTATCCCTAAACTTTAGAGGATGAATAAACCAACATTACAAGTACAGTTTGGTATTGATATGACAAAGTAAAATACTCTTGACTATTTAACATAGAGTTTTATAATGTTAAATTAAATAAGAAAAATCTTGCAAATGTTGTCCAACTTTTAAAAATTCCTCCGCCTTTTTAATTTGTAAAAAACATTTAAAACATAGTGATGAGATCTTTCCTTTGCCTTCAAACACACAGCCTGGTATCAAAGCAGATGTTAAAAAGTCAATCTATTATTCACCAAACAACATGTTGAATATTTTAAACAATTAGCAACAGATACATTGATTATTTTCTCTTAATATGTATCAGAAACATAAAATCCATCCTGTTTTATGATCAGTGAAAAAGTACTTACTTGTCACAGTCAGCTTGGTGCCTGGTCCGAATACCACAGTGATTCAGTTTGTATACATGGCCGTACAAAAACCTCCTGACTCTCACTAATGAGGGGAGTGGAACTGAAACATCCTGTTGAGACCAACTTTCACTGTCAACGTCTCATTCACTTCATCAGTCTGCTTTCATTACAAAACACTGCTGGACTTGTTTCAAACACTTTTGACTCTCTAGATGACTTTGTTCATTATCCGTCCTTGTTTTGATCAGATTTACTGATTTGATTCATTTTATTTTGCTCAAAATTCATAAAAGCTGCAGTGAGTTTCTCACTGAGGTTTTTGTCACAGTGTGAATCACTGTGATACAGCTGCAGCACCAGAGTCATCCCATGTCTGACAGTAATAGACAGCAGAGTCTCCTGCCTCTGTCTGCTTTATGATGAACTGATAATCTATGTTTGATGAGGATTTAGAGTTGAATCGGTCTGAAGAGAATCCTGATCCAAAGGTGGGTGAACTGAGACTATGGTAAAAATAGAGAACAAACTGAGGTGCTCCACCAGGAACCTGTTTATGCCAACTGACATAAGCATTATCTGTCTGAACGTTGCAGTTGAGAACAGCCTGTTGTCCTGTAGAAACTGTGTGGACTGCAGGCGTCTGAGTCACCACTTTCACTGCATCAACATCTGTCAACACACAGAGAAACAGACGTGAGTGAAACGTTTCTGTGTGGAAATCTGGGCTGTAAAAGGAAAGAGAAGAAGATCTTACATGTTAGAGCAGTGATGAGAGTGCAGAGGATCCCCAGCATGTTGTCAGTGTGTGGTGTAAACGTCCCTCACTGTCCAGCTGAGAGGTGAGCAGGGTTGGAGTGAGAGGAGAAGAGAGACTGAAGCTTTTAAAGACACTAAGGAGAGGAGACGTGGAGGAGGAGGAGGAGGAGGAGGAGGAGAATGAGGATCAGGAGGAGGAGGAGTGTCAACACTTGACTCTGTTTTCACTCATAATTCAACATCATGTATGTGGGTTTCACATTAAATAATTTCTTCTTAATCAGCATATATTTGGTAATTTGTATTTCTTATAAAAATGTATCTGAAAAATGTATTTGATTGCCGTTGATGATTTTTGGCCTGAGATGAATCTGCAATTGTTATATCAGATTTAAATCTGGAATTAATTTCTATTTTTTCATATTATTATTAATCGCATAAACCACAGGATTAACACATGGTCGTTGTTTTATAAGTTTGTGTTATAAAGTTTTAACTAAGTTGTATATTTTGTAGGTAAACAGCATTATAGAGTTTAAAAGTTTACTTCTCACCTCAGTGTTTTTATTCTTCTAAATATTCCTCATTAATCCAAATTGCTCTGACTAAAACTATCAAAAACTATTCAAAAATGTCTTTACCCCCGCAGCAACCACTAGCTTTTTTTTAATGCTTGTTTCGGTGTCTGCATTATTATGATTTTATTGTTATTATTATTATTTTAAATATATATATGTGTGTGTGTGGGTGTGTATATATATATATTGTTTTTTTATTATTATTTTCTTTTCTCTATTTATTTGTTTTTTCCTTTCTTTGGGATTGCTTAATGTAATTCCATGTTTAAGTTGTCAAATTTTCCATGTGTACCAAACTATCTCAATCACAAAGAGGATTGGAGGGGTTAGGAAATATGGGTTTAGCATAACATTGTTGAAAATGAGTAAAATACCAGCCCCGTTATAGTTGTACTGTTGTACTATACCTTTTGTGCCAATACAAATTTGAACATAAAAATGTTTTTATCTACATGACCTTTAGGAGGGTTAATGTAGCATTTTATTATCTTGTGTTTTAGCTGCACATTAATGAACTTTTTTGACATCTAAATGCTTTTATTGGATTCCTACATACATTTTAAAGCTATATCTTAAATTGCGCTTTGCAAACATGTTTAATTAATGAAAAATAAATTTAAGCAAAGCACCAGTAAATATACTCAACAGTCATTCCTGATATCTGAGTCTGACGTATAAAACAGACTTTAAATGCTGCTGTGTGTTGCCATATAACATGTTTTAGACATCGAAGGTTTACAGAAGCTGTTCTGAATACCCCAAATGTGATGAATACTTTTGAGATACACAGATGAAGATGAAGTAAATGTGACAGTAATCTAAGTGCATTAATCATATTTCATGAAGCAGACACAGAGTGTTGTTTGATGGCTCTATTATCAGATGTGTCAGAGTCTCAAAAAGCAGAAGTAATAGTGAGGAGGTTTTTGTCACAGTGTAAATCACTGTGATACGTGCTCATTAACAGAGCTGTCCCATGTCTGACAGTAATAGACTGCTGAGTCTCCCTCCTCCACATTGTTGATGATCAAACAATAATCTGATGTTGACTGATGATTAGAAGTGAATTTGGGAGAGGAGAAACCAGAGCCATATCTCACAGAGCTCCAACCGTGATAAAACCTCAGTACATGCTGAGGAACTCCTCCAGGAGTCTGTTTATACCAGCGAGCAGCTGTGTTAGTAACAGTCCCCAGGTTACAGTCCATGGTGGCTGTCTCTCCTTTCCTAACCGTCAAAACAGGAGGCTTCTGTGTCACCACCGTCACACCACTCACACCTGGAAACAACAAGATGACACAAAGTCAAGAGAAACACACAGACTGATGAATCCAACATGAGGTCAAAGCTGCAGTAAGTCAGCCTCCTTACATGTTAGAGCAGTGATGAGAGTGCAGAGGATCCCCAGCATGTTGTCAGTGTGTGGTGTAAAACTCCCTCACTGTCCAGCTGAGAGGTGAGCAGGGTTGGAGTGAGAGGAGAAGAGAGACTGAAGCTTATAAAGACACTGAGGAGGAGGAGGAGGAGGAGGAGGAGGAGTTTCAACCCACAGATAAACTAAATAGTGTTTGTGGTTTCACATTGTGTCATTGAATCATTTCACATTAATAATATCATATTTCATAATGAGCAGTTGGTGTTTGTAAGTCTGCTGATGTCCTTTGCGTGAGTATTATTGCCTCCAGTCAGACTGATTTCCTGATTAAATCTCCATTTTAATTAATCTTCAAATAATCCAATAAATCACATCATCACTGTATCGGTTCATCTTCATCTTTTATTGTTGTACATGAAGTAAACAGTGTTCTATAATATCTCTGTTTCTTCACGCGTTTACATTTTTTATACCACCCAACAAACATGTTTCCTAATAATCCAAACTGATTTAACATAAATTAAGAATATCTTCATCTAGATGACCTGATGTAAAGTTAATGCAGAGTTTTCATTGGTTGTGCTTTAGCTGTATGTAGTCAGATTACTGTCACAATTAATGCAGCTAGAAGTGTAACAACCATCACTACCTGAGTACAGGAGGATTCAACATTTATCACATTATGTGTATTTCAACTAGTGTCTGTAAACTTTCTGTTACTTAAAGATATGTCAAAATTATTCAAAGCTTGAATTACATGAAAATGGCAGATATTATGGATGATGGTGGACAACTGGTGCATTACTTATTTCTTTATTTTGTCATTATTAAAGCATGTATGTAAGGTACAAATAAATATATTGTCATTGATTAATGTGGGAATTAATCCAATGAGCATTTAAATGTTTTAAAACAAATTAGAGTGTTGATTGATGGCTCTATTATCAGATGTTTCAGAGTCTCAAAAAGCAGAAGTAATAGTGAGGAGGTTTTTGTCACAGTGTAAATCACTGTGATACGTACTCAGTAGCAGAGGTGTCCCATGTTTTACAGTAATAGACTGCTGAGTCTCCCTCCTCCACATTGTTGATGGTCAAACGATATTCTGATGTTGACTGATGAGTGGATGTGAACTTTGGAGAGGAGAAACCAGAGCCATATCTCACAGAGCCCCAACCGTGATAAAAGTTCAGTACAAACTGAGGAACTCCTCCAGGAGTCTGTTTATACCAGCTTGCTCTTTCGTTAGTAACACACCCCAGGTTACATTCCATGGTGGCTGTCTCTCCTTTCGTCACCGCCACAACAGGAGGCTTCTGTGTCACCACCGTCACACCACTCACACCTGGAAACAACAAGATGACACGGAGTCAAGAGAAACACACAGACTGATGAATCCAACATGAAGTCAAAGCTGCAGTAAGTCAGCCTCCTTACATGTTAGAGCAGTGATGAGAGTGCAGAGGGTCCCCAGCATGTTGTCAGAGTGTGCTGAGAACGGCCTTGTAACCTGGAAAGTGAGCTCACTGCTGACAGATTAGAGGGTTTGGAGGATGAGGAGAGGAGGTGCTGGAGGAGCAATTTAATACAACACTGAAACTGAGAGGGACTGACAGGAGGAGGAGCTTTGCTTCAATCTGCATGTTTCTCACATGTGTTGCTCAGTTATCTTCTGTGGAAGGAAATGTCTTTAATTTATACATTAATGTCAGTGTAGTTGACAAATTTAGTATACAAAATACCATGGTGTCATTAAATCAAAGAAGCCTGCAGTTTATATGGATTTCTTAGTATATTGGGCTCCTAATGAATGAGATTTATGTATGAATGTTTTAATATATTTTGCATCATTTTGCAGGTTTTTCGTACGTCAACAACAGACATCTGCTGCAGGATATAAACTTTGGCTCTGCACACACACATACAAAGTAAACAGTCATTGATTGAGCAGATGTTAATAATGAAACTATCAGTGTGTTTCCAGTCAGAGACATTTCCCTCTGATGTTACAGAGAGCTGACACTTGACCTCTTCATTTACATGCAGCTATAAATAAGGAGAGGAGGCCTGCAGGTGCATCCTGTGAAGGAAGAGAGGGAGGAGTAGAGAGGTGATGCTTCACTGATGGAGGATGAAAACTCAGTTTCAGTTGCTCATTTTATCAGATTTTTTTAACGTCTCAACTACTGCAAGAAACTAAAACCAGTTAAATTAATAATAATCTCTCTGTTGTGTTTTTATTGCAAATTAACTTCTAATAACTCCGTAGCTTTCTGAATTTAAATATACATATTCATCTGTGAATTAAAAATACATATGTCTGTTATCTTTGTGTCTTGGACTAACTGTAATTATCAGTCAGATGAACATCAGGAGAAGAATAAAATCTAGTGAAGTTAATGTAACATTATAAATTATGTTTTCATGAGTACAAATAAATACAAACACTTTTTCCTTCAAAGTTGTTTTTTTTGTATTTTTATTGAATAATTCTTGAAAAAAGCATCATTTTGCAAAGCTGATACAACACCTCCACCTAACGGTCACAACATGTATTACAAGCATGCAGACACGTCTTTTACACCATGTGAAGCTTGTGATGAGCAAACAGCACAAACAGTAAAGAAGCAGATGTTAAATGGTCATTGTGCTCCTCTACTATTGTTCAGTGGGACAGTCTGACTTCTTGATGTTTTTCTCTGAAGTCTGGGAGCCCAAAGACACTTTACATGTGTAAACCTGATCCGTGTTCCAGTCTGACGTCTGGACGGCCAGATAGCTGCTGATTTGGAAAGTCTGGTCTGGTTGCTGAACAGCGGTGCTGGTAGAGATCCCACTGCTCACTGGACTCCCACCAGACAACCAGCTCACATCTGCAAAAGGCCCAGACTGACTGGACAGACAGACCAGAGAGGCTTTGTTGGACTGGAGCTCAGCACTGGACGGAGGGAAGACTGTCAGGACAGGAGGAGAGAAGCTGGAGCCTGAAAATACATGGAGCACTTTCATCAGATAACTAGGAATCACATCATTAATACAAAGCAGGACAGTAACACATTAGTTTATTAGTTGTGTTGACAATTTAACAAACACGCTGAAGAATTAACGCATTTTAAATCAGCAAAAACATTTAGAAATCATCACCTAAATATGAGCAGTGTTCCTCTTTAAAACATAAACAATCTATCAATCACTAACTTGGAAATATTTTGATTAATTCAGTAGAATATTTATGTTGGAAACTGTCATAAGTCATTTTCTGTGTTATAAAAAATTGGTATTTAAACTCTCATATGATTATTTAAAGCATTGTGATAAATTAAAGTACATCTGTAGTAGTAGTTTATTGGTGTCTATAACACAAAAAATCTAATTTCAAACAGCCACAATAATATTCAGGTAAAATCTGAATTATCCATAAACTTTAGAAGATTAGTAAACCAACATTACAAGTACAGTTAGGTATATATATCACAATGTAAAATACTCTTGACAAATTAACATGGAATTTTATGATGTTAAAATAAATAAGAAAAATCTTGTAAATGTTGTCCAACTGGTAAAAATCCTCAGCCGCTAAAAAACTTTTGAGTATTTGAAAAAACATTTAAAATATTGTGATCAGTAGCAGATCTTTCCTTTGCCTTCAAACACACAGCCTGGTATCAAAGCAGATGTTAAAAAGTCAACCTATTATTCACCAAACAACATGTTGAATATTTTAAACAATTAGCAACAGATACATTGATTATTTTCTCTTAATATGTATCAGAAACATAAAATCCATCATGTTTTATGATCAGTTAAAAAGTACTTACTTGTCACAGTCAGCTTGGTGCCTGGTCCGAATACCACAGTGATTCAGTTTGTATACATGGCCGTACAAAAACCTCCTGACTCTCACTAATGAGGGGAGTGGAACTGAAACATCCTGTTGAGACCAACTTTCACTGTCAACGTCTCATTCACTTCATCAGTCTGCTTTCATTACAAAACACTGCTGGACTTGTTTCAAACACTTTTGTCTCTTTAGATGACTTTGTTCAGTATCCGTCCTTGTTTTGATCAGATTTACTGATTTGATTCATTTTATTTTGCTCAAAATTGATAGAAGCTGTGATGAGTTTTTCACTGAGGTTTTTGTCACAGTGTGAATCACTGTGATACAGCTGCAGAGGCAGAGTCATCCCATGTCTGACAGTAATAGACAGCAGAGTCTCCTGCCTCTGTCTGCTTTATGATGAACTGATAATCTATGTCTGATGAGGATTCAGAGTTGAATCGGTCTGAAGAGAATCCTGATCCAAAGGTGGGTGAACTGGCTGAATGGTGAAAACTGAGAACAAACTGAGGAGCTTCACCAGGAACCTGTTTATGCCAACTGACATAATTTTCATCTGTCTGAATGTTGCAGTTGAGAACAGCCTGTTGTCCTGTAGAAACTGTGTGGACAGCAGGCGTCTGAGTCAGCACTTTCACTGCATCAACATCTGTCAACACACAGAGAAAAAGACGTGAGTGAAAGGTTTCTGTGTGTAAATCTGGGCTGTAAAAGGAAAGAGAAGAAGATCTTACATGTTAGAGCAGTGATGAGAGTGCAGAGGATCCCCAGCATGTTGTCAGTGTGTGGTGTAAACGTCCCTCACTGTCCAGCTGAGAGGTGAGTAGGGTTGGAGTGAGAGGAGAAGAGAGACTGAAGCTTATAAAGACACTGAGGAGAGGAGACGTGGAGGAGGAGGAGAAGGAGGAGGAGGAGGAGGAGGAGGAACACTTGACTCACTTTTCACTCATAATTCAACATCATGTATGCAGGTTCACATTAAATAATTTCTTATTAACAGGAATATATTTGGTAATTTTTATTCCTCATAAAAATGTATTTGATAGCCGTTGATGATTTTTGCCTGAGATGAATCTACAATTGTTATATCAGATTTAAATCTGGAATTAATTTCAATTTTTTCATATTATTATTAATCACATAAACCACAGGATTAACACATGGTCGTTGTTTTATAAGTTTGTGTTATAAAGTTTTAACTAAGTTGTATATTTTGTAGGTAAACAGCATTATTGAGTTTAAAAGTTTACTTCTCACCTCAGTGTTTTTATTCTTCTAAATATTCCTCATTAATCCAAATTGCTCTGACTAAAACTATTAAAAACTAATCAAAAATGTCTTTACCCCCCGCAGCAACCACTAGCTCTTTTTTTATGCTTGTTTCGGTGTCTGCATTATCATGATTTTATTGTTATTATTATTATTTTAAATATATATGTATGTGTGTGTGGGTGTGTATATATATATATTGGTTTTTTTTATTATTATTTATTATTATTTTCTTTTCTCTATTCATTTGTTTTTTCTTCTTTGTGATTGCTTAATGTAATTCCATGTTTAAGTTGTCAAATTGTCCATGTGTACCAAACTATCTCAATCACAAAGAGGATTGGAGGGGTTAGGAAATATGGGTCTAGCATAACATTGTTGAACAATTTGTAAAATACCAGTCCCGTTATAGTTGTACTGTTGTACTATACCTTTTGTGCCAATATAAATTTGAACATAAAAATATCTTTATCTACATGACCTATATTTTTTCGTGTTTTAGCTGCACATTAATGAACTTTTTTGACATCTTAATGCTTTTATTGCATTTCTACATACATTTTAAAGGTATATCTTAAATTGCGCTTTGCAAACATGTTTAATTATTGAAAAATACATTTAAGCAAGCACCAGTAAATGTACTCCACCGTCATTCCTGATATCTGAGTCTGACGTATAAAACAGACTTTAAATGCTGCTGTGTGTTGCCATTTAACATGTTGTAGTCATAGAAAGTTTACAGAAGCTGTTCTGAATACCCAAAATGTGATAAATACTTTTGAGATACACAGATTAAGATGAAGTAAATGTGACAGTAATCTAAATGCATTAATCATATTTCATGAAGCAGATAGAGAGTGTTGTTTGATGGCTCTATTATCAGATGTTTCAGAGTCTCAAAAAGCAGAAGTAATAGTGAGGAGGTTTTTGTCACAGTGTAAATCACTGTGATACGTTCTCCTTAGCAGAGTCATCCCATGTCTGACAGTAATAGACTGCTGAGTCTCCCTCCTCCACACTGTTGATGGTCAAACGATAATCTGATGTTGACTGATGATTAGAAGTGAATTTGGGAGAGGAGAAACCAGAGCCATATGTCACAGAGCTCCAACTGTGATAAAAGCTCAGCACAAACTGAGGAACTCCTCCAGGAGTCTGTTTATACCAGTAAGCATCACTGTTAGTCCCAGTCCCCAGGTTACAGTCCATGGTGGCTGTCTCTCCTTTCCTCACCGTCACAACAGGAGGCTTCTGTGTCACCACCGTCACACCACTCACACCTGGAAACAACAAGATGACACGGAGTCAAGAGAAACACACAGACTGATGAATCCAACATGAGGTCAAAGCTGCAGTAAGTCAGCCTCCTTACATGTTAGAGCAGTGATGAGAGTGCAGAGGGTCTCCAGCATGTTGTCAGTGTGTGGTGTAAACGTCCCTCACTGTCCAGCTGAGAGGTGAGCAGGGTTGGAGTGAGAGGAGAAGAGAGACTGAAGCTTATAAAGACACTGAGGAGAGGAGACGTGGAGGAGGAGGAGGAGGAGGAGTTTTCACCCACAGATAAACTAAATAGTGTTTTTGGTTTCACATTGTGTCATTGAATCATTTCACATTAATAATATCATATTTCATAATGAGCAGTTGGTGTTTGTAAGTCTGCTGATGTCCTTTGCGTGAGTATTATTGCCTCCAGTCAGACTGATTTCCTGATTAAATCTCCATTTTAATTCATTTTCAAATAATCCAATAAATCACATCATCACTGTATCGGTTCATCTTCATCTTTTATTGTTGTATGTGAAGTAAACTGTGTTCTATAATATCTCTGTGTCTTCACACATCTACATTTTTTATACCACCAAACAAAAATGTTTCCTAATAATCAAAACTGATTTAACATAAATTAAGAATATCTTCATCTAGATGACCTGATGTAAAGTTAATGCAGAGTTGTCATTGGTTGTGCTTTAGCTGTATGTAGTCAGATTACTGTCACAATCGCTGCAGCTAGAAGTGTAACAACCATCACTACCTGAGTACAGGAGGATTCAACATTTATCACATTTTGTTTATTTCAACTAGTGTCTGTAAACTTTCTGTCACTTAAATATATGTTAAAGTTATTCAAAGCTTGAATTACATGAAAATGTCAGATATTATGGATGATGGTGGAGTACTGGTGCATTACTTATTTCTTTATTTTTTCATCATTAAAGCATGTATGGAAGGTACAAATAAATATACTGAAATTGATTAATGTGGGATTTAATCCAATATGAGCATTTAAATGTTTGAAAACAAATTAGAGTTTTGTTTGATGGCTCTATTATCAGATTTGTCAGAGTCTCAAAAAGCAGAAGTAATAGTGAGGAGGTTTTTGTCACAGTGTAAATCACTGTGATACGTACTCAGTAGCAGAGCTGTCCCATGTAGCACAGTAATAGACTGCTGAGTCTCCCTCCTCCACATTGTTGATGATCAAACGATAATCTGATGTTGACTGATGAGTGGATGTGAACTTTGGAGAGGAGAAACCAGAGCCATATCTCACAGAGCTCCAACTGCTATGAAAGCTAAGTACAAACTGAGGAACTCCTCCAGGAGTCTGTTTATACCAGCAAGCTCTATAGTTAGTAACAGTCCCCAGGTTACAGTCCATGGTGGATGTCTCTCCTTTCGTCACCGTCACAACAGGAGGCTTCTGTGTCACCACCGTCACACCACTCACACCTGGAAACAACAAGTTGACACGGAGTAAAGAGAAACACACAAACTGATGAATCCAACATGAGGTCAAAGCTGCAGTAAGTCAGCCTCCTTACATGTTAGAGCAGTGATGAGAGTGCAGAGGGTCCCCAGCATGTTGTCAGAGTGTGCTGAGAACGGCCTTGTAACCTGGAAAGTGAGCTCACTGCTGACAGATTAGAGGGTTTGGAGGATGAGGAGAGGAGGTGCTGGAGGAGCAATTTAATACAACACTGAAACTGAGAGGGACTGACAGGAGGAGGAGCTTTGCTTCAATCTGCATAGTTTCTCACATGTGTTGCTCAGTTATCTTCTGTGGAGGGAAATGTCTTTAATTTATCCATTAAAGTCAGTGTAGATGACAACTTTAATTTACAAAATACCATGGTGTCATTATGTCAAAGAGGCCTGCAATTTATATGTATTTCTTAGTATTTTCAGTTCCTAATGAATGAGATTTATGTATGAAAGTTTTAATATATTTTGCATCATTTTGCAGGTTTTTCGTACGTCAACAACAGACATCTGCTGCAGGATATAAACTTTGGCGCTGCACACACACATAAGAAGTAAACAGACATTGATTGAGCAGATGTTAATAATGAAACTATCGGAGTGTTTCCAGTCAGAGACAGTTCCCTCTGATGTTACAGAGAGCTGACACTTGACCTCCTCATTTACATGCAGCTATAAATAAGGAGAGGAGGCCTGCAGGTGCATCCTGTGAAGGAAGAGAGGGAGGAGTAGAGAGGTGATGCTTCACTGATGGAGGATGAAAACTCAGTTTCAGTTGCTCATTTTATCTGATTTTTCTAACGTCTTAAATTAATCTTTCTGCTATACTTTTATTGCAAATTAACTTCTAATAACAACATAGCTTTCTGAATTTAAATATACATATTCAAGTTAGAATTAAAAAGAAATGTGTTTGTTATGTTTGTGTCCTGGACTAACTGTAATTATCAGTGAGATGAACATCAGGAGAAGAATACAATCTAGTGAAGTTAATGTAACATTATAAATGATGTTTTCATGAGTACAAATAAATACAAACACTTTTTTGTTCACAGTTTTTTTTTGTATTTTTATTGAATAAATCTTGAAAAAAGCATCATTTTGCAAAGCTGATACAACACCTCCACCTAACGGTCACAACATGTATTACAAGCATGCAGACACGTCTTTTCTACCATGTGAAGCTTGTGATGAGCAAACAGCACAAACAGTAAAGAAGCAGATGTTAAATGGTCATTGTGCTCCTCTACTATTGTTCAGTGGGACAGTCTGACTTCTTGATGTTTTTCTCTGAAGTCTGGGAGCCCAAAGACACTTTACATGTGTAAACCTGATCCGTGTTCCAGTCTGACGTCTGGACGGCCAGATAGCTGCTGATTTGGAAAGTCTGGTCTGGTTGCTGAACAGCGGTGCTGGTAGAGATCCCACTGCTCACTGGACTCCCACCAGACAACCAGCTCACATCTGCAAAAGGCACAGACTGACTGGACAGACAGACCAGAGAGGCTTTGTTGGACTGGAGCTCAGCACTGGACGGAGGGAAGACTGTCAGGACAGGAGGAGAGAAGCTGGAGCCTGAAAATACATGGAGCACTTTCATCAGATAACTAGGAATCACATCATTAATACAAAGCAGGACAGTAACACATTAGTTTATTAGTTGTGTTGACAATTTAACAAACACGCTGAAGAATTAAAACATTTTAAATCAGCAAAAACATTTAGAAATCATCACCTAAATATGAGCAGTGTTCCTCTTTAAATCATAAACAATCTATCAATCACTAACTTAGAAATATTTTTGATTAATTCAGTAAAAACTTTATGTTGGAATTTGTCATAAAGTCACTTTCTGTGCCATAAAAATGTGGTATTTAAAGTTTTATATGATTATTTAAAGCATTGGGAAAAATTAAAGTACATCTGTAGTAGTAGTTTAGTGGTGTCTATAACACCAAAGAAAAATATATATTTCATTTCAAACAGCCACAATAATATTCAGGTAAAATCTGAATTATCCCTAAACTTCAGAATATTAGTAAACCAACATTACAAAAACAGTTTGATATTGATATCACAATTTAAAATACTATTGACTATTTAACATGGAGTTTTATAATGTTAAAATAAATAAGAAAAATCTTGTAAATGTTGTCCAACTGTTAAAAATCCTCAGCCGCTAAAATTTTTTTGAGTATTTGTCAAAAACATTTAAAATATTGTGATCAGTAGCAGATCTTTCCTTTGCCTTCAAACACACAGCCTGGTATCAAAGCAGATGTTAAAAAGTCAATCTATTATTCACCAAACAACACGTTGAATATTTTAAACAATTAGCAACAGATACATTGATTATTTTCTCTTAGTATGTATCAGAAACATAAAATCCATCCTGTTTTATGATCAGTTAAAAAGTACTTACTTGTCACAGTCAGCTTGGTGCCTGGTCCGAATACCACAGTGATTCAGTTTGTATACATGGCCGTACAAAAACCTCCTGACTCTCACTAATGAGGGGAGTGGAACTGAAACATCCTGTTGAGACCAACTTTCACTGTCAACGTCTCATTCACTTCATCAGTCTGCTTTCATTACAAAACACTGCTGGGCTTGTTTCAAACACTCTTGTCACTTTAGATGACTTTGTTCAGTATCTGTTCTTGTTTTGATCAGATTTACTGATTTGATTCATTTTATTTTGCTCAAAATTCATAGAAGCTGTGATGAGTTTCTCACTGAGGTTTTTGTCACAGTGTGAATCACTGTGATACAGCTGCAGAGCTAGACCATGTCTGACAGTAATAGACAGCAGAGTCTCCTGCCTCTGTCCGCTTTATGATGAACTGATAATCTATGTTTGATGAGGATTTAGAGTTGAATCGGTCTGAAGAGAATCCTGATCCAAAGGTGGGTGAACTGGCTGAATGGTGAAATCTGAGAACATACTGAGGAGCTTCACCAGGAACCTGTTTATACCAATGGACATAATTTTCATCTGTCTGAACGTTGCAGTTGAGAACAGCCTGTTGTCCTGTAGAAACTGTGTGGACTGCAGGCGTCTGAGTCAGCACTTTCACTGCATCAACATCTGTCAACACACAGAGAAACAGACGTGAGTGAAAGGTTTCTGTGTGGAAATCTGGGCTGTAAAAGGAAAGAGAAGAAGATCTTACATGTTAGAGCAGTGATGAGAGTGCAGAGGATCCCCAGCATGTTGTCAGTGTGTGGTGTAAACGTCCCTCACTGTCCAGCTGAGAGGTGAGCAGGGTTGGAGTGAGAGGAGAAGAGAGACTGAAGCTTATAAAGACACTGAGGAGAGGAGACGTGGAGGAGGAGGAGAGGAGACGTGGAGGAGGAGGAGGAGGAGGAAGAGGAGGAGGAGGAGAATGAGGATCAGGAGGAGGAGGAGGAGGAGAATGAGGATCAGGAGGAGGAGGAGTAGTATCAACACTTGACTCTGTTTTCACTCATAATTCAACATCATGCATGCAGTTTCACATTAAATAATTTACTATTAATCAGCATATATTTGGTAATTTTTATTCCTCATAAAAATGTGTCTGAAAAATGTATTTGATAGCCGTTGATGATTTTTGCCTGAGATGAATCTACAATTGTTATATCAGATTCAAATCTGGAATTAATTTCTATTTTTCCATATTATCATTAATCACATAAACCACAGGATTAACACATGGTCATTGTTTTATAAGTTTGTGTTATAAAGTTTTAACTAAGTTGTATATTTTATAGGTAAACAGCATTATAAAGTGTTAAAGTTTACTTCTTACATCAGTGTTTTTATTCTTCTAAATATTCCTCATTAATCCAAATTGCTGTGACTAAACTATTCAAAACTATTCAAAAATGTCTTTATCACCCGCAGCAACCACTAGCTCTTTTTTTTTAAATGCTTGTTTCGGTGTCGGTGTAGGAATAGGAAAAGAGAGGAGGAGTAATATCAACACTTGACTCAGTTTTCACTCATAATTCAACTACATCATGTATGTGGGTTTCACATTAAATCATTTCTTATTGATCAGCATATATTTAGTCATTTTTATTCCTCATTAAAATGTATCTGAAAAATGTATTTGATAGCCGTTGATAATATTTGCCTCAGATTAATCTACAATTGTTACATCAGATTCAAATCTGGAATTTATTTTTCCATATCATTATTAATCACATAAACCACAGGATTAACACATGGTCGTTGTTTTATAAGTTTGTGTTATAAAGTTTTAACTAAGTTGTATATTTTATAGGTAAACAGCATTACAGAGTGTAAAAGTTGACTTCTCACCTCAGTGTTTTTATTCTTCTAAATATTCCTCATTAATCCAAATTGCTCTGACTAAAACTATTAAAAACAATTCAAAAATGTCTTTATCCCCGCAACAACCACTAGCTTTTTTTTAATGCTAGTTTCGGTGTCTGCATTATTTTGATTTTATTGTTATTATTATTATTTTAAATATAATATATGTGTGTGTGTGTGTTATATATATTGATTTTTTATTATTATTTATTATTATTTTCTTTTACCTATTTATTTGTTTTTTCCTTTCTTTGTGATTGCTTAATGTAATTCCATGTTTAAGTTGTCAAATTGTCCATGTGTACCACACTATCTCAATCACAAAGAGGATTGAAGGGGTTAGGAAATATGGGGTAGCATAACATTATTGCAAAATTTGTAAAATACCAGTCCCGTTATAGTTGTACTGTTGTACAATACCTTTTGTGCCAATATAAATTTGAACATAAAAATATCTTTATCTACATGACCTTTAGGAGGGTTAATGTAGCATTTTATTATCTTGTGTTTTAGCTGCACATTAATGAACTTTTTTGACATCTAAATGCTTTTATTGGATTCCTACATATATTTTAAAGCTATATCTTAAATTGCGCTTTGCAAACATGTTTAATTAATAGAAAATAAGTTTAAGAAAAGCAACAGTAAATGTACTCCACCCTCATTTCTGATATCTGAGTCTGACGTATAAAACAGACTTTAAATGCTGCTGTGTGTTGCCATTTAACATGTTGTAGTCATAGAAAGTTTACAGAAGCTGTTCTGAATACCCAAAATGTGATAAATACTTTTGAGATACACAGATGAAGATGAAGTAAATCTGACAGTCATCTAACGGCATTAATCATATTTCATGAAGCAGACACAGAGTGTTGTTTGATGGCTCTATTATCAGATGTGTCAGAGCCTCAAAAAGCAGAAGTAATAGTGAGGAGGTTTTTGTCACAGTGTAAATCACTGTGATACGCGCTCACCAGCAGAGCTGTCCCATGTCTGACAGTAATACACTGCTGAGTCTCCCTCCTCCACATTGTTGATGATCAAACGATAATCTGATGTTGACTGATGAGTGGATGTGAATTTGGGAGAGGAGAAACCAGAGCCATATCTCACAGAGCTATAACTGCTATGAAAGTACAGTATGTACTGAGGAACTCCTCCAGGAGTCTGTTTATACCAGTAAGCAGGACTGCCAGTAACAGTCCCCAGGTTACAGTCCATGTTGGCTGTCTCTCCTTTCGTCGCCGCCACAACAGGAGGCTTCTGTGTCACCACCGTCACACCACTCACACCTGGAAACAACAAGATGACACGGAGTCAAGAGAAACACACAGACTGATGAATCCAACATGAGGTCAAAGCTGCAGTAAGTCAGCCTCCTTACATGTTAGAGCAGTGATGAGAGTGCAGAGGGTCCCCAGCATGTTGTCAGTGTGTGGTGTAAACGTCCCTCACTGTCCAGCTGAGAGGTGAGCAGGGTTGGAGTGAGAGGAGAAGAGAGACTGAAGCTTATAAAGACACTGAGGTGACGTGGAGGAGGAGGAGGAGGAGGAGGAAGAGGAGGAAGAGGAGGAGGAGGAGTTTTCACCCACAGATAAACTAAATAGTGTTTGTGGTTTCACATTGTGTCATTGAATCATTTCACATTAATAATATCATATTTCATAATGAGCAGTTGGTGTTTGTAAGTCTGCTGATGTCCTTTGCGTGAGTATTATTGCCTCCAGTCAGACTGATTTCCTGATTAAATCTCCATTTTAATTCATTTTCAAATAATCCAATAAATCACATCATCACTGTATCAGTTCATCTTCATCTTTTATTGTTGAATGTGAAATAAACTGTGTTCTATAATATCTCTGTGTCTTCACACATCTACATTTTTTATACCACCAAACAAACATGTTTCCTAATAATCCAAAATGATTTAAGATAAATTAAGAATATCTTCATCTAGATGACCTGATGTAAAGTTAATGCAGAGTTGTCATTGGTTGTGCTTTAGCTGTATGTAGTCAGATTACTGTCACAATCGCTGCAGCTAGAAGTGTAACAACCATCACTACCTGAGTACAGGAGGATTCAACATTTATCACATTTTGTGTATTTCAACTAGTGTCTGTAAACTTTCTGTCACTTAAAGATATGTTAAAGTTATTCAAAGCTTGAATTACATGAAAATGTCAGATATTATGGATGATGGTGGAGTACTGGTGCATTACTTATTTCTTTATTTTTTCATCATTAAAGCATGTATGCAAGGTACAAATAAATATAATGTAATTGATTAATATGGGAATTAATCCAATAAGAGCATTTAAATGTTTGAAAACAAATTAGAGTGTTGTTTGATGGCTCTATTATCAGATGTGTCAGAGTCTCAAAAAGCAGAAGTAATAGTGAGGAGGTTTTTGTCACAGTGTAAATCACTGTGATACGTACTCATTAACAGAGGTGTCCCATGTTTTACAGTAATAGACTGCTGAGTCTCCCTCCTCCACATTGTTGATGATCAAACGATAATCTGATGTTGACTGATGAGTGGATGTGAATTTTGGAGAGGAGAAACCAGAGCCATAATATACAGTGCTCCAACCGTGATAAAACCTCAGTACATGCTGAGGAACTCCTCCAGGAGTCTGTCTATACCAGTAAGCAGGGCTGTTAGTAACAGTCCCCAGGTTACAGTCCATGGTGGCTGTCTCTCCTTTCGTCACCGCCACAACAGGAGGCTTCTGTGTCACCACCGTCACACCACTCACACCTGGAAACAACAAGATGACACGGAGTCAAGAGAAACACACAGACTGATGAATCCAACATGAGGTCAAAGCTGCAGTAAGTCAGCCTCCTTACATGTTAGAGCAGTGATGAGAGTGCAGAGGATCCCCAGCATGTTGTCAGAGTGTGCTGAGAACGGCCTTGTAACCTGGAAAGTGAGCTCACTGCTGACAGATTAGAGGGTTTGGAGGATGAGGAGAGGAGGTGCTGGAGGAGCAATTTAATACAACACTGAAACTGAGAGGGACTGACAGGAGGAGGAGCTTTGCTTCAATCTGCATAGTTTCTCACATGTGTTGCTCAGTTATATTCTGTGGAGGGAAATGTCTTTAATTTATCCATTAAAGTCAGTGTAGATGACAACTTTAATTTACAAAATACCATGGTGTCATGATGTCAAAGAGGCCTGCAATTTATATGGATTTCTTAGTATTTTCAGTTCCTAATGAATGAGATTTATGTATGAAAGTTTTAATATATTTTGCATCATTTTGCAGGTTTTTCGTACGTCAACAACAGACATCTGCTGCAGGATATAAACTTTGGCTCTGCACACACACATAAGAAGTAAACAGACATTGATTGAGCAGATGTTAATAATGAAACTATCAGAGTGTTTCCAGTCAGAGACATTTCCCTCTGATGTTACAGAGAGCTGACACTTGACCTCTTCATTTACATGCAGCTATAAATAAGGAGAAGAGGCCTACAGGTGCATCCTGTGAAGGAAGAGAGGGAGGAGTAGAGAGGTGATGCTTCACTGATGGAGGATGAAAACTCAGTTTCAGTTGCTCATTTTATCTGATTTTTCTAACGTCTCAACTACTGCAAGCAACTAAAACCAGTCAAATTAATATTAATCTCTCTGTGTTGTATTTTATTGCAAGTTAACATTAATAATATATACATATACATACATTCAACTAAGAATTAAAAATAAATATGTCTGTTATCTTTGTGTCCTGGACTAACTGTAATTATCAGTGAGATGAACATCAGGAGAAGAATAAAATCTAGTGAAATTAATGTAACATTATAAATGATGTTTTCATGAGTACAAATAAATACAAACACTTTTTCCTTCAAAGTTTTTTTTTTTGTATTTTTATTGAATAATTCTTGAAAAAAGCATCATTTTGCAAAGCTGATACAACACCTCCACCTAACGGTCACAGCATGTATTACAAGCATGCAGACAAGTCTTTTACACCATGTGAAGCTTGTGATGAGCAAACAGCACAAACAGTAAAGAAGCAGATGTTAAATGGTCATTGTGCTCCTCTACTATTGTTCAGTGGAACAGTCTGACTTCTTGATGTTTTTCTCTGAAGTCTGGGAGCCCAAAGACACTTTACATGTGTAAACCTGATCCGTGTTCCAGTCTGACGTCTGGACGGCCAGATAGCTGCTGATTTGGAAAGTGTGGTCTAGTTGCTGAACAGCGATGCTGGTAGAGATCCCACTGCTCACTGGACTCCCACCAGACAACCAGCTCACATCTGCAAAAGGCCCAGACTGACTGGACAGACAGACCAGAGAGGCTTTGTTGGACTGGAGCTCAGCACTGGACGGAGGGAAGACTGTCAGGACAGGAGGAGGGAAGCTGGAGCCTGAAAATACATGGAGCACTTTCATCAGATAACTAGGAATCACATCATTAATACAAAGCAGGACAGTAACACATTAGTTTATTAGTTGTGTTGACAATTTAACAAACACGCTGAAGAATTAAAACATTTTAAATCAGCAGAAACATTTAGAAATCATCACCTAAATATGAGCAGTGTTCCTCTTTAAAACATCAACAATCTATCAACCACTAATTTAGAGATGTTTTGATTAATTCAGTATAATATTTATGTTGGAAACTGTCATAAAGTCACTTTCTGTGTCATAAAAAAAGTGGTATTTAAACTCTCATATGATTATTTAAAGCATCGTGATAAATTAAAGTATATCTGTAGTAGTAGTTTAGTGGTGTCTATAACACAAAAAATCTAATTTCAAACAGCCACAATAATATTCAGGTAAAATCTGAATTATCCATAAACTTTAGAAGATTAGTAAACCAACATTACAAGAACAGTTTGGTATTGATATGACAGCGTAAAATACTCTTGATTATTTAACATGGAGTTTTAAGATGTTAAAATAAAAGATAAAAATCTTGTAAATGTTGTCCAACTGGTAAAATCCTCAGCCGCTAAAAACTTTTGAGTATTTGTCAAAAATATTTAAAATATTGTGATCAGTAGCAGATCTTTCCTTTGCCTTCAAACACACAGCCTGGTATCAAAGCAGATATTAAGAAGTCAATCTATTATTCACCAAACAACATGTTGAATATTTTAAACAATTAGCAACAGATACATTGATTATTTTCTCTTAATATGTATCAGAAACATAAAATCCATCCTGTTTTATGATCAGTTAAAAAGTACTTACTTGTCACAGTCAGCTTGGTGCCTGGTCCGAATACCACAGTGATTCAGTTTGTATACATGGCCGTACAAAAACCTCCTGACTCTCACTAATGAGGGGAGTGGAACTGAAACATCCTGTTGAGACCAACTTTCACTGTCAACGTCTCATTCACTTCATCAGTCTGCTTTCATTACAAAACACTGCTGGACTTGTTTCAAACACTTTTGACTCTTTAGACGACTTTGTTCATTATCCGTCCTTGTTTTGATCAGATTTACTGATTTGATTCATTTTATTTTGCTCAAAATTCATAAAAGCTGCAGTGAGTTTCTCACTGAGGTTTTTGTCACAGTGTGAATCACTGTGATACAGCTGCAGTACCAGAGTTATCCCATGTCTGACAGTAATAGACAGCAGAGTCTCCTGCCTCTGTCTGCTTTATGATGAACTGATAATCTATGTCTGATGAGGATTCAGAGTTGAATCGGTCTGAAGAGAATCCTGATCCAAAGGTGGGTGAACTGGCTGAATGGTGAAAACTGAGAACAAACTGAGGAGCTTCACCAGGAACCTGTTTATGCCAACTGACATAAGCATAATCTGTCTGAACGTTGCAGTTGAGAACAGCCTGTTGTCCTGTAGAAACTGTGTGGACTGCAGGCGTCTGAGTCAGCACTTTCACTGCATCAACATCTGTCAACACACAGAGAAAAAGACGTGAATGAAAGGTTTCTGTGTGGAAATCTGGGCTGTAAAAGGAAAGAGAAGAAGATCTTACATGTTAGAGCAGTGATGAGAGTGCAGAGGATCCCCAGCATGTTGTCAGTGTGTGGTGTTAACATCCCTCACTGTCCAGCTGAGAGGTGAGCAGGGTTGGAGTGAGAGGAGAAGAGAGACTGAAGCTTATAAAGACACTGAGGAGAGGAGACATGGAGGAGGAGAATGAGGAGGAGGAGGAGGAGAATGAGGATCAGGAGGAGGAGGAGTGTCAACACTTGACTCTGTTTTCACTCATAATTTAACATCATGCATGCAGTTTCACATTAAATAATTTCTTATTAATCAGCATATATTTGGTAATTTTTATTCCTCATTAAAATGTATCTGAAAAATGTATTTGATAGCAGTTGGTGATTTTTGGCCTGAGATTAATCTACAATTCTTATAACAGATTCAAATCTGGAATTAATTTATATTTTTCCATATCATTATTAATCACATAAACCACAGGATTAACACATATTCGTTGTTTTATAAGTTTGTGTTATAAACTTTTAACTAAGTTGTATATTTTATAGGTAAACAGAACTATTGAGTGTAAAAGTTTACTTCTCACCTCAGTGTTTTTCTTCTTCTAAATATTCCTCATTAATCCAAATTGCTCTGACTAAACTATTAAAAACTAATCAAAAATGTCTTTATCCCCCGCAGCAACCACTAGCTCTTTTTTAATGCTTGTTTCGGTGTCTGCATTATTATGATTTTTATTATTATTATTATTATTTTATATATCTATCTATATATCTATCTATCTATATCTATAGATATAGATATCTATATCTATAGATATAGATATAGATATATATATACTGTTGTACTATACCTTTTGTGCCAATAAAGATTTAACATAAAAATGTCTTTATCTACATGACCTATATTTTGTTGTGTTTTAGCTGCACATTAATGAACTTTTTCAACATCTAAATGCTTTTATGGCGTTCCTACATACATTTTAAAGCTACATCTTAAATTGCACTTTGCAAACATGTTTAATTAAGGAAAAATGAGTTTAAGCAAAGCACCAGTAAATATACTCAACAGTCATTCCTGATATCTGAGTCTGACGTATAAAACAGACTTTAAATGCTGCTGTGTGTTGCCATTTAACATGTTGTAGTCATAGAACGTTTATAGAAGCTGTTCTGAATACCCCAAATGTGATAAATACTTTTGAGATACACAGATGAAAATGAATTAAATCTGACAGTAATCTAAGTGCATTAATCATTTTTCATGAAGCAGACACAAAGTGTTGTTTGATGGCTCTATTATCAGATGTGTCAGAGTCTCAAAAAGCAGAAGTATTAGTGAGGAGGTTTTTGTCACAGTGTAAATCACTGTGATACGTACTCACTAACAGAGCTGTCCCATGTTTTACAGTAATAGACTGCTGAGTCTCCCTCCTCCACATTGTTGATGATCAAACGATAATCTGATGTTGACTGATGAGTGGATGTGAATTTTGGAGAGGAGAAACCAGAGCCATATGTTGGAGAACTACTGCTGTGATAAAACAGTAAGTCAGCCTCCTTACATGTTAGAGCAGTGATGAGAGTGAGGAGAGGAGACGTGGAGGAGGAGGAGGAGGAGGAGGAGGAGGAGGAGGAGGAGTTTTCACCCACTGATAAACTAAATAGTGTTTTAACAACCATCACTACCTGAGTACAGGAGGATTCAACATTTATCACATTTTGTGTATTTCAACTTGTGTCTGTAAACTTTCTGTTACATAAAGATATGTTAAAGTTATTCAAAGCTTGAATTACATAACAATGGCAGATATTATGGATGATGATGGAGTGCATACTGGTGCATTACTTATTTCTTTATTTTTTCATCATTGAAGCATGTATTTAAGGTATAAATAAATATACTGTCATTGATTAATGTGGGAATTAATCCAATAAGAGCATTTAAATGTTTGAAAACAAATAAGAGTGTTGTTTGATGGCTCTATTATCAGATGTTTCAGAGTCTCAAAAAGCAGAAGTAATAGTGAGGAGGTTTTTGTCACATGGTAAATCACTGTGATACGCTCTCCTTAGCAGAGTTATCCCATGTGTAACAGTAATAGACAGCAGAGTCTCCTGCCTCTGTCTGCTTTATGATGAACTGATAATCTATGTTTGATGAAGATTTAGAGTTGAATCGGTCTGAAGAGAATCCTGAACCAAAGTCGGGTGAACTTTTACTATTGTGAAATCTGAGAACATACTGAGGAGCTTCACCGGGAACCTGTTTATACCATTCTACATAATATCCATCATCTCTCTGGATGTTGCAGTTGAGAACAGCCTGTTGTCCTGTAGAAACTGTGTGGACTGCAGGCGTTTGAGTCAGCACTATCACTGCATCAACATCTGTCAACACACAGAGAAAAAGACGTGAATGAAAGGTTTCTGTGTGGAAATCTGGGCTGTGAAAGGAAAGAGAAGAAGATCTTACATGTTAGAGCAGTGATGAGAGTGCAGAGGATCCCCAGCATGTTGTCAGTGTGTGGTGTAAACGTCCCTCACTGTCCAGCTGAGAGGTGAGCAGGGTTGGAGTGAGAGGAGAAGAGAGACTGAAGCTTATAAAGACACTGAGGAGAGGAGACGTGGAGGAGGAGGAGGAGGAGGAGAATGAGGATCAGGAGGAGGAGGAGGAGGAGGAGAATGAGGATCAGGAGGAGGAGGAGGAGGAGGAGGAGGAGGAGGAGGAGTGTCAACACTTGACTCTGTTTTCACTCATAATTCAACATCATGCATGCAGTTTCACATTAAATAATTTCTTATTAATCAGCATATATTTGGTCATTTTTATTCCTCATATAAAATGTATCTGAAAAATGTATTTGATAGCCGTTGACAATTTTTGGCCTGAGATTAATCTACAATTCTTATAACAGATTCAAATCTGGAATTCATTTCTATTTTTCCATATTATTCTTAATCACATAAACCACAGGATTAACACATGGTCGTTGTTTTCTAAGTTTGTGTTATAAAGTTGTACATTTTGTAGGTAAACAGAACTATAGAGTGTAAAAGTTTACTTCTCATATCAGTGTCTTTATTCTTCTAAATATTCCTAACTAATACAAATTGCTCTGACTAAAACTATTAAAAACTATTCAAAAATGTCTTTATCCCCGCAGCAACCACTAGCTCTTTTTTTTAGATGCTTGTTTCGGTGTCTGCATTATTAAGATTTTATTATTAATAATTTATATATATATATATATATATATATATTTGTGTGTGTGTGTGTGTGTGTGTGTGTGTGTGTGTGTATATGTATATATATTTTGTTTTATTGCTTTTATTATTATTTATTATTATTATTATTATTTTATATTATTTTATCTATTTATTTGTTTTTCCTTCTTTGAGATTACTTAATGTAATTCCATGTTTAAGTTGTCAAATCTTCCATGTGTACCAAACTATATCAATCACAAAGATGATTGAAGGGGTTAGGAAATATGGGTGTAGCATAACATTGTTGCAAAATTTGTAAAATACCAGTCCCTTTATTGTTGTACTGTTGTACTATACCTTTTGTGCCAATATAAATTTGAACATAAAAATATCTTTATATACATGACCTTTAGGAGGGTTAATGTAGCATTTTATTATCTTGTGTTTTAGCTGCACATTAATGAATTTTGTTGACATCTAAATGCTTTTATTGGATTCCTACATACATTTTAAAGGTATATCTTAAATTGCGCTTTGCAAACATGTTTAATTAATGAAAAATAAATATAAGCAAAGCAACAGTAAATGTACTCCACCGTCATCCCTGATATCTGAGTCTGACGTATAAAACAGACTTTAAATGTTGCTGTGTGTTGCCATTTAACATGTTGTAGTCATAGAAAGTTTACAGAAGCTGTTCTGAATACCACAAATGTGATAAATACTTTTCAATTACACAGATGAAGATGAAGTAAATCTGACAGTAATCTAAGTGCATTAATCATTTTTCATGAAGCAGACAGAGAGTGTTGTTTGATGGCTCTTTTATCAGATGTGTCAGAGTCTCAAAAAGCAGAAGTATTAGTGAGGAGGTTTTTGTCACAGTGTAAATCACTGTGATACGTACTCACTAACAGAGCTGTCCCATGTTTTACAGTAATAGACTGCTGAGTCTCCCTCCTCCACATTGTTGATGATCAAACGATAATCTGATGTTGACTGATGAGTGGATGTGAATTTTGGAGAGGAGAAACCAGAGCCATATGTTGGAGAACTACTGCTGTGATAAAACATCAGTATATACTGAGGAACTCCTCCAGGAGTCTGTTTATACCAGCGAGCCTGACTGTTAGTAACAGTCCCCAGGTTACAGTCCATGGTGGCTGTCTCTCCTTTCCTCACCGCCACAACAGGAGGCTTCTGTGTCACCACCGTCACACCACTCACACCTGGAAACAACAAGATGACACGGAGTCAAGAGAAACACACAGACTGATGAATCCAACATGAGGTCAAAGCTGCAGTAAGTCAGCCTCCTTACATGTTAGAGCAGTGATGAGAGTGCAGAGGGTCCCCAGCATGTTGTCAGTGTGTGGTGTAAACGTCCCTCACTGTCCAGCTGAGAGGTGAGCAGGGTTGGAGTGAGAGGAGAAGAGAGACTGAAGCTAATAAAGACACTGAGGAGAGGAGACGTGGAGGAGGAGGAGGAGGAGGAGGAGGAGGAGTTTTCACCCACAGATAAACTAAATAGTGTTTGTGGTTTCACATTGTGTCATTGAATCATTTTACATTAACAATATCATATTTCATAATGAGCAGTTGGTGTTTGTAAGTCTGCTGATGTCCTTTGCGTGAGTATTATTGCCTCCAGTCAGACTGATTTCCTGATTAAATCTCCATTTTAATTCTTCTTCAAATAATCCAATAAATCACATCATCACTGTATCGGTTCATCTTCATCTTTTATTGTTGAATGTGAAGTAAACAGTGTTCTATAATATCTCTGTTTCTTCACACGTCTACATTTTTTATACCACCAAACAAACATGTTTCCTAATAATCCAAACTGATTTAACATAAATTAAGAATATCTTCATCTAGATGACCTGATGTAAAGTTAATGCAGAGTTTTCATTGGTTGTGCTTTAGCTGCATGTAGTCAGATTACTGTCAAGATCGCTGCAGCTAGAAATGTAACAACCATCACTACCTGAGTACAGAAGGATTCAACATTTATCACATTTTGTGTATTTCAACTAGTGTCTGTAAACTTTCTGTTACTTAAAGATATGTTAAAGTTATTCAAAGCTTGAATTACATGAAAATGTCAGATATTATGGATGATGGTGGAGTACTGGTGCATTACTTATTTCTTTATTTTTTCATCATTAAAGCATGTATGTAAGGTACAAATAAATATACTGAAATTGATTAATGTGGGATTTAATCCAATATGAGCATTTAAATGTTTGAAAACAAATTAGAGTGTTGTTTGATGGCTCTATTATCAGATGTGTCAGAGTCTCAAAAAGCAGAAGTAATAGTGAGGAGGTTTTTGTCACAGTGTAAATCACTGTGATACGTACTCATTAACAGAGCTGTCCCATGTTTTACAGTAATAGACTGCTGAGTCTCCCTCCTCCACATTGTTGATGGTCAAACGATAATCTGATGTTGACTGATGAGTGGATGTGAACTTTGGAGAGGAGAAACCAGAGCCATATGTCACAGAGCTCCAACCGTGATAAAAGCTAAGTACAAACTGAGGAACTCCTCCAGGAGTCTGTTTATACCAGCAAGCCTGATAGTTAGTAACAGTCCCCAGGTTACAGTCCATGGTGGATGTCTCTCCTTTCGTCACCGTCACAACAGGAGGCTTCTGTGTCACCACCGTCACACCACTCACACCTGGAAACAACAAGTTGACACGGAGTCAAGAGAAACACAAAGACTGATGAATCCAACATGAGGTCAAAGCTGCAGTAAGTCAGCCTCCTTACATGTTAGAGCAGTGATGAGAGTGCAGAGGGTCCCCAGCATGTTGTCAGTGTGTGATGAGAACGGCCTTGTAACCTGGAAAGTGAACTCACTGCTGACAGATTAGAGGGTTTGGAGGATGAGGAGAGGAGGTGCTGGAGGAGCAATTTAATACAACACTGAAACTGAGAGGGACTGACAGGAGGAGGCGCTTTGCTTAAATCTGCATAGTTTCTCACATGTGTTGCTCTATTATCTTCTGTGGAGAGAAATGTCTTTAATTCATCCATTAAAGTCAGTGTAGATGACAACTTTAATTTACAAAAATACCATCATTATGTCAAAGAGGCCTGCAATTTATATGTATTTCTTAGTATTTTCAGTTCCTAATGAATGAGATTCATGTATGAATGTTTTAATATATTTTGCATCATTTTGCAGGTTTTTCGTACGTCAACAACAGACATCTGCTGCAGGATATAAACTTTGGCTCTGCGCACACACATAAGAAGTAAACAGTCATTAATTGAGCAGATGTTAATAATGAAACTATCAGTGTGTTTCCAGTCAGAGACAGTTCCCTCTGATGTTACAGAGAGCTGACACTTGACCTCTTCATTTACATGCAGCTATAAATAAGGAGAGGAGGCCTGCAGGTGCATCCTGTGAAGGAAGAGAGGGAGGAGTAGAGAGGTGATGCTTCACTGATGGAGGATGAAAACTCAGTTTCAGTTGCTCATTTTATCTGATTTTTCTAACGTCTTAAATTAATCTTTCTGCTGTACTTTTTTTGCAAATTAACTTCTAATAACAACATAGCTTTCTGAATTTAAATAAACATATTCAAGTTAGAATTAAAAATAAATATGTGTGTTATCTTTGTGTCCTGGACTAACTGTAATTATCAGTGAGATGAACATCAGGAGAAGAATAAAATCTAGTGAAGTTAATGTAACATTATAAATGATGTTTTCATGAGTACAAATAAATACAAACACTTTTTTGTTCACAGTTTTTTTTGTATTTTTATTGAATAATTCTTGAAAAAAGCATCATTTTGCAAAGCTGATACAATACCTCCACCTAACGGTCACAACATGTATTACAAGCATGCAGACAAGTCTTTTACACCATGTGAAGCTTGTGATGAGCAAACAGCACAAACAGTAAAGAAGCAGATGTTAAATGGTCATTGTGCTCCTCTACTATTGTTCAGTGGGACAGTCAGACTTCTTGATGTTTTTCTCTGAAGTCTGGGAGCCCACAGACACTTTACATGTGTAAACCTGATCCGTGTTCCAGTCTGACGTCTGGACGGCCAGATAGCTGCTGATTTGGAAAGTCTGGTCTGGTTGCTGAACAGCGGTGCTGGTAGAGATCCCACTGCTCACTGGACTCCCACCAGACAACCAGCTCACATCTGCAAAAGGCCCAGACTGACTGGACAGACAGACCAGAGAGGCTTTGTTGGACTGGAGCTCAGCACTGGACGGAGGGAAGACTGTCAGGACAGGAGGAGAGAAGCTGGAGCCTGAAAATACATGGAGCACTTTCATCAGATAACTAGGAATCACATCATTAATACAAAGCAGGACAGTAACACATTAGTTTATTAGTTGTGTTGACAATTTAACAAACACGCTAAAGAATTAAAGCATTTTAAATCAGCAAAAACATTTAGAAATCATCACCTAAATATGAGCAGTGTTCCTCTTTAAAACATAAACAATCTATCAACCACTAACTTAGAAATATTTTTGATTAATTCAGTAAAATCTTTATGTTGGAAACTGTCATAAAGTCACTTTCTGTGTTATAGTTTAAGTGGTATTTAAACTCTCATATGATTATTTAAAGCATTGTGATAAATTAAAGTATATCTGTAGTAGTAGTTTAGTGGTGTTTATAACACAAAAAATCTCATTTCAAACAGCCACAATAATATTCAGGTAAAATCTGAATTATCCATAAACTTTAGAAGATTAGTAAACCAACATTATAACAACAGTTTGGTGTTGATATCACAATGTAAAATACTCTTGACTATTTAACATGGAGTTTTATAATGTTAAAATAAATAAGAAAAATCTTATAAATGTTGTCCAACTGTTAAAAATCCTCAGCCGCTAAAAGACTTTTGAGTATTTGTCAAAAACATTTAAAATATTGTGATCAGTAGCAGATCTTTCCTTTGCCTTCAAACACACAGCCTGGTATCAAAGCAGATATTAAGAAGTCAATCTATTATTCACCAAACAACATGTTGAATATTTTAAACAATTAGCAACAGATACATTGATTATTTTCTCTTAATATGTATCAGAAACATAAAATCCATCCTGTTTTATGATCAGTTAAAAAGTACTTACTTGTCACAGTCAGCTTGGTGCCTGGTCCGAATACCACAGTGATTCAGTTTGTATACATGGCCGTACAAAAACCTCCTGACTCTCACTAATGAGGGGAGTGGAACTGAAACATCCTGTTGAGACCAACTTTCACTGTCAACGTCTCATTCACTTCATCAGTCTGCTTTCATTACAAAACACTGCATGACTTGTTTCAAACACTTTAGGCTCTTTAGATGACTTTGTTCAGTATCCGTCCTTGTTTTGATCAGATTTACTGATTTGATTCATTTTATTTTGCTCAAAATTCATAGAAGCTGTGGTGAGTTTCTCACTGAGGTTTTTGTCACAGTGTGAATCACTGTGATACAGCTGCAAAGGGAGAGCTATCCCATGTCTGACAGTAATAGACAGCAGAGTCTCCTGCCTCTGTCTGCTTTATGATGAACTGATAATCTATGTTTGATGAAGATTTAGAGTTGAATCGGTCTGAAGAGAATCCTGATCCAAAGCTGGGTGAACTGTCACCATAGTGAAATCTGAGAACATACTGAGGAGCTTCACCAGGAACCTGTTTATACCAACTGACATGAGCATAATTTGTCTGAACGTTGCAGTTGAGAACAGCCTGTTGTCCTGTAGAAACTGTGTGGACAGCAGGCGTCTGAGTCAGAACTTTCACTGCATCAACATCTGTCAACACACAGAGAAAAAGACGTGAATGAAAGGTTTCTGTGTGGAAATCTGGGCTGTGAAAGGAAAGAGAAGAAGATCTTACATGTTAGAGCAGTGATGAGAGTGCAGAGGATCCCCAGCATGTTGTCAGTGTGTGGTGTAAACGTCCCTCACTGTCCAGCTGAGAGGTGAGCAGGGTTGGAGTGAGAGGAGAAGAGAGACTGAAGCTTATAAAGACACTGAGGAGAGGAGACGTGGAGGAGGAGGAGGAGGAGGAGGAAGAGGAGGAGGAGAATGAGGAAGAGGAGGAGGAGAATGAGGATCAGGAGGAGGAGGAGTGTCAACACTTTACTCTTTTTTCACTCATAATTCAACATCATGCATGCAGTTTCACATTAAATAATTTCTTATTAATCAGCATATATTTGGTAATTTGTATTCCTTATAAAAATGTATCTGAAAAATGTATTTGATAGCCGTTGATGATTTTTTCCTGAGATGAATCTATAATTGTTATATCAGATTTAAATCTGGAATTAATTTCTATTTTTCCATATTATTTTTAATCACATAAACCATAGGATTAATACATGGTCGTTGTTTTCTAAGTTTGTGTTATAAAGTTGTAACTAAGTTGTACATTTTATAGGTAAACAGAACTATAGAGTGTAAAAGTTTACTTCTCATCTCAGTGTCTTTATTCTTCTAAATAATCCTCACTAATACAAATTGCTCTGACTAAAACTATTAAAAACTATTCAAAAATGTCTTTATCCCCGCAGCAACCACTAGCTCTTTTTTTTAGATGCTTGTTTCGGTGTCTGCATTATTAAGATTTTATTATTAATAATTTATATATATATATATATATATATTTGTGTGTGTGTGTGTGTGTTTGTGTGTGTGTGTGTGTGTGTGTGTGTGTGTGTGTATATATATATATATATATATATTGTTTTATTGCTTTTATTATTATTTATTATTATTATTATTATTATTATTTTATATTATTTTATCTATTTATTTGTTTTTCCTTCTTTGTGATTGCTTAATGTAATTATATGTTTAAGTTGTCAAATCTTCCATGTGTACCAAACTATCTCAATTACAAAGAGATTTGGAGGGGTTAGGAAATATGGGTCTAGCATAACATTGTTGCGAAAATATGTAAAATACTAGTCCCGTTATAGTTGTACTGTTGTACTATACTTTTTGTGCCAATAAAAATTTGAACATAAAAATATCTTTATCTACATGACCTATATTTTCTTGTGTTTTAGCTGCACATTAATGAACTTTTTTGACATCTAAATGCTTTTATTGGATTACTACATACATTTTAAAGCTATATCTTAAATTGCACTTTGCAAACATGCTTAATTTATGAAAAATAAATTTAAGCAAAGCACCAGTAAATATACTCAACAGTCATTCCTGATATCTGAGTCTGACGTATAAAACAGACTTTAAATGCTGCTGTGTGTTGCCATTTAACATGTTGTAGTCATAGAAAGTTTACAGAAGCTGTTCTGAATAACCCAAAATGTGATAAATACTTTTGAGATACACAGATGAAGATGAAATATATCTGACAGTAATCTAAGTGCATTAATCATATTTCATGAAGCAGACAGAGAGTGTTGTTTGATGGCTCTTTTATCAGATGTGTCAGAGTCTCAAAAAGCAGAAGTAATAGGGAGTAGGTTTTTGTCACAGTGTAAATCACTGTGATACAGCTGCAGAGGCAGAGTCATCCCATGTCTGACAGTAATAGACAGCAGAGTCTCCTGCCTCTGTCCGCTTTATGATGAACTGAAAATCTATGTTTGATGAGGATTTAGAGTTGAATCGGTCTGAAGAGAATCCTGATCCAATGCTGAGTGAACTGTCATGATGGCGAAATCTGAGAACAAACTGAGGAGCTTCACCAGGAACCTGTTTATACCAATGGACATAATTGTTGTAATTTGTCTGGATGTTACAGTTGAGAACAGCCTGTTGTCCTGTAGAAACTGTGTGGACAGCAGGCGTCTGAGTCACCACTATCACTGCATCAACATCTGTCAACACACAGAGAAAAAGACATGAGTGAAAGGTTCCTGTGTGGAAATCTGGGCTGTAAAAGGAAAGAGAAGAAGATCTTACATGTTAGAGCAGTGATGAGAGTGCAGAGGATCCCCAGCATGTTGTCAGTGTGTGGTGTAAACGTCCCTCACTGTCCAGCTGAGAGGTGAGCAGGGTTGGAGTGAGAGGAGAAGAGAGACTGAAGCTTATAAAGACACTGAGGAGAGGAGACGTGGAGGAGGAGGAGGAGGAGGAGGAGGAGGAGGAGATTTAACACTTGACTCAGTTTTCATTCATAAATCAACTACATCAAGTATGTGGGTTTCACATCAGACACTTTTTCATAACTTCTGTTGTCAACAAACATGTCTCCAATAACTTTCCTTCTTTACTCATTGTTGCCAAATACAATGATTTCTGTCTAGTCTTTATTTAATTGAAGCAAATTTAATTGCATTCAGCTATTTACTTTCTCTAAGCATTGATAGAGTGAGTCTAAAGGACCGTAGTCACTTGGTTAAAGAGCTGAGTAAATCAGAGTGTCGTCTGCGTAGCTGAGATAAGAAACGTTATCATCATGTATGATTTGACCTGGGAGCACGTACAGTTTGAATAATAGCGGCTCAAGAATCGAACCCTGTTGGATTCCACATGTCATGATGATTGCTCGGATTTATAATCACTCTATCTCTGGTATTTTACAGTAAGCAGTATATAAGCATGGTGTAGAATTGACTTTATTTCATCATCTCGTCACCCTTTCAAATGATTTGCTCTCACTGAAGTAGCATGCTCTATATTAATTAAGTCTCCTGCCTGTGTTTCATTTTGTGGAAACACATCATGAATCACTAAATCTATGTGACATATTGCCAGATTAATGCAGCATTTGTTTGTGTTTTAGCTGCTCATAACTTTCTGTTGTTGTAACTTTGGGCTTCCAGATTACCTTTTGACCTGTTCATGAAGAGGGAACTACCAGATCACTATCTAATACCAAAAAGTGTTTGTGTGACAATCTTCACTACCTGTGCACCAATTAATTTATATCAATTAAGATTATCTGAGTTCAGAACAGCAAATGAGAATATTCTGTAGTCTTTCTATATCTGCAAGAGACGTTCATATTTACTGTTTCACAGTTTAATAGATCATAACTTTTGTTTCAGTGGTTTACATTTACTAGTGAGTATATTATCTGTTTTAGTGATAAAGTGTGTACACATGGCATACTGTATATAACTACCATAGGAACCATAAATCCCTCCTAATGCCTCACTCTCTCATTCGTTCATTCTACCTGGTTTTCCATGTCACTAACTGTCTTGTTGTTTCAGAACCAGCCACTCCCACCTGCCCTCTGATCACCGCTTTCCCGCCAGTTTCCCCACCTGGCCTGCTCCTCCCACTCACTCACCTGCTTCTCATTCCCCTGATTACCAGCGTAGAGTATAAACAGGCCCATTTAATCCTCTGTCTGATTGTCTTTTGCGCTAAGCTTATATTTACACTTACCTGTCTGATGCTGCCTGCCTGATTTCTGGTTTCTGTCTGTTCTGTGTCACTCAGTGTTTCACCAGGAAATATCAGAGGATATATGTGAAAATCCCAAAAGTTTAAGAATATATTTTAAATGTGTAAGTGGGGAAGAAAAACAGAAAGCACTGGCTGTTGGCTTCACTCCCAGTCCAGATGTGTCAGAGTCTCAAAAAGCAGAAGTAATAGTGAGGAGGTTTTTGTCACAGTGTAAATCACTGTGATACCCACTCATTAACAGAGCTGTCCCATGTTTGACAGTAATACACTGCTGAGTCTCCCTCCTCCACATTGTTGATGATCAAACGATAATCTGATGTTGACTGATGAGTGGATGTGAACTTTGGAGAGGAGAAACCAGAGCCATAATATACAGAGCTATAACTGTGATGAAACCTCAGTATATACTGAGGAACTCCTCCAGGAGTCTGTTTATACCAGCGAGCCTCACTGTTAGTAACAGTCCCCAGGTTACAGTCCATGGTGGCTGTCTCTCCTTTCGTCACCGCCACAACAGGAGGCTTCTGTGTCACCACCGTCACACCACTCACACCTGGAAACAACAAGATGACACGGAGTCAAGAGAAACACACAGACTGATGAATCCAACATGAGGTCAAAGCTGCAGTAAGTCAGCCTCCTTACATGTTAGAGCAGTGATGAGAGTGCAGAGGGTCCCCAGCATGTTGTCAGTGTGTGCTGAGAACGGCCTTGTAACCTGGAAAGTGAGCTCACTGCTGACAGATTAGAGGGTTTGGAGGATGAGGAGAGGAGGTGCTGGAGGAGCAATTTAATACAACACTGAAACTGAGAGGGACTGACAGGAGGAGGAGCTTTGCCTCAATCTGCATAGTTTCTCACATTCGTTGCACTATTATCTTCTGTGAAGGGAAATGTCTTTAATTCATCCATTAAAGTCAGTGTAGTTGACAACTTTAATTTACAAAATACCATGATGTCATTATGTCAAAGAGGCCTGCAGTTTATATGTATTTCTTAGTATTTTCAGTTCCTAATGAATGAGATTCATGTATGAATGTTTTCATATATTTTGCATATTGTTTTAGGTTCTTCATAAGTCAACAACAGACATCTGCTGCAGGATATAAACTTTGGCTCTGCACACACACATAAGAAGTAAACAGTCATTGATTGAGCAGATGTTAATAATAAAACTATCAGAGTGTTTCCAGTCAGAGACAGTTCCCTCTGATGTTACAGAGAGCTGACACTTGACCTCTTCATTTACATGCAGCTATAAATAAGGAGAGGAGGCCTGCAGGTGCATCCTAGGAAGGAAGAGAGGGAGGAGTCGAGAGGTGATGCTTCACTGATGGAGGATGAAAACTTAGTTTCAGTTGCTCATTTTATCTGATTTTTTTAACGTCTCAACTACTGCAAGAAACTAAAACCAGTTAAATTAATAATAATCTCTCTGTTGTGTTTTTATTGCAAATTAACTTCTAATAACTCCGTAGCTTTCTGAATTTAAATATACATATTCATCTGTGAATTAAAAAGAAATATGTCTGTTATCTTTGTGTCCTGGACTAACTGTAATTATCAGTGAGATGAACATCAGGAGAAGAATAAAATCTAGTGAAGTTAAGGTAACATTATAAATGATGTTTTCATGAGTACAAATAAATACAAACACTTTTTGTTCACAGTTTTTTTTGTATTTTTATTGAATAATTCTTGAAAAAAGCATCATTTTGCAAAGCTGATACAACACCTCCACCTAACGGTCACAACATGTATTACAAGCATGCAGACACGTCTTCTACCATGTGAAGCTTGTGATGAGCAAACAGCACAAACAGTAAAGAAGCAGATGTTAAATGGTCATTGTGCTCCTCTACTATTGTTCAGTGGGACAGTCTGACTTCTTGATGTTTTTCTCTGAAGTCTGGGAGCCCAAAGACACTTTACATGTGTAAACCTGATCCGTGTTCCAGTCTAACGTCTGGACGGCCAGATAGCTGCTGATTTGGAAAGTCTGGTCTGGTTGCTGAACAGCGGTGCTGGTAGAGATCCCACTGCTCACTGGACTCCCACCAGACAACCAGCTCACATCTGCAAAAGGCCCAGACTGACTGGACAGACAGACCAGAGAGGCTTTGTTGGACTGGAGCTCAGCACTGGACGGAGGGAAGACTGTCAGGACAGGAGGAGAGAAGCTGGAGCCTGAAAATACATGGAGCACTTTCATCAGATAACTAGGAATCACATCATTAATAGAAAGCAGGACAGTAACACATTAGTTCATTAGTTTTGTTGATAATTTAACAAACACGCTGAAGAATTAAAGTATTTTAAATCAGCAAGAACATTTAGAAATCATCACCTAAATATGAGAAGTGTTCCTCTTTAAAACATCAACAATCTATCAATCACTAACTTAGAAATATTTTGATTAGTTCAGTAGAATATTTATGTTGGAAACTGTCATAAAGTCACTTTCTGTGTTATAAAATAGTGGTAATTAAACTCTTATATGATTATTTAAAGCATTGTGATAAATTAAAGTATATCTGTAGTAGTAGTTTAGTGGTGTCTATAACACAAAACATCTCATTTCAAACAGCCACAATAATATTCAGGTAAAATCTGAATTATCCATAAACTTTAGAAGATTAGTAAACCAACATTACAAGAACAGTTTGGTATTTATATGACAGCGTAAAATACTCTTGACTATTTAACATGGAGTTTTATGATGTTAAAATAAGCAAGAAAGATCTTGTAAATGTTGTCCAACTGTTAAAAATTCTCAGCCGCTAAAAAACTTTTGAGTATTTGTCAAAAAAATTTTAAATATTGTGATCAGTAGCAGATCTTTCCTTTGCCTTCAAACACACAGCCTGGTATCAAAGCAGATGTTAAAAAGTCAATCTATTATTCACCAAACAACATGTTGAATATTTTAAACAATAAGCAACAGATACATTGATTATTTTCTCTTAATATGTATCAGAAACATAAAATCCATCCTGTTTTATGATCAGTTAAAATGTACTTACTTGTCACAGTCAGCTTGGTGCCTGGTCCGAATACCACAGTGATTCAGTTTGTATACATGGCCGTACAAAAACCTCCTGACTCTCACTAATGAGGGGAGTGGAACTGAAACATCCTGTTGAGACCAACTTTCACTGTCAACGTCTCATTCACTTCATCAGTCTGCTTTTATTGCAAGACATTGCTGGACTTGTTTCAAACACTTTTGACTCTTTAGATGACTTTGTTCAGTATCAGTCCTTGTTTTGATCAGATTTACTGATTTGATTCATTTTATTTTGCTCAAAATTCATAGAAGCTGCAGTGAGTTTCTCACTGAGGTTTTTGTCACAGTGTGAATCACTGTGATACAGCTGCAAAGGGAGAGCTATCCCATGTCTGACAGTAATAGACAGCAGAGTCTCCTGCCTCTGTCTGCTTTATGATGAACTGATAATCTATGTTTGATGAAGATTTAGAGTTGAATCGGTCTGAAGAGAATCCTGATCCAAAGCTGGGTGAACTGTCACCATAGTGAAATCTGAGAACATACTGAGGAGCTCCACCAGGAACCTGTTTATGCCAACTGACATGAGCATAATTTGTCTGAACGTTGCAGTTGAGAACAGCCTGTTGTCCTGTAGAAACTGTGTGGACAGCAGGCGTCTGAGTCAGCACTTTAACTGCATCAACATCTGTCAACACACAGAGAAAAAGACGTGAGTGAAAGGTTGCTGTGTGGAAATCTGGGCTGTGAAAGGAATGAGAAGAAGATCTTACATGTTAGAGCAGTGATGAGAGTGCAGAGGATCCCCAGCATGTTGTCAGTGTGTGGTGTAAACGTCCCTCACTGTCCAGCTGAGAGGTGAGCAGGGTTGGAGTGAGAGAAGAAGAGAGACTGAAGCTTATAAAGACACTGAGGAGAAGAGATGTGGAGGAGGAGGAGGAGGACGAGGAGGAGGAGAATGAGGATCAGGAGGAGGAGAAGGCGGAGGAGGAGGAGGAGTGTCAACACTTGACTCTGTTTTCACTCATAATTCAACATCATGCATGCAGTTTCACATTAAATAATTTCTTATTAATCAGCATATATTTGGCAATTTCTATTCCTCATAAAAATGTATCTGAAAAATGTATTTGATAGCCATTGATGATTTTGCCTGAAATGAATCTACAATTGTTATATCAGATTCAAATCTGGAATTAATTTCTACTTTTTCATATTATTATTAATCACATAAACCACAGGATTAACACATGGTCGTTGTTTTATAAGTTTGTGTTGTAAAGTTTTAACTAAGTTGTATATTTTGTAGGTAAACAGCATTATAGAGTGTAAAAGTTTACTTCTAACATCAGTTTTTATTCTTCTAAATATTCCTCATTAATCCAAATTACTCTGAGTAATACTATTAAAAACTAATCAAAAATATCTTTATCCCCCGCAGCAACCACTAGCTCTTTTTTAATGCTAGTTTTGGTGTCTGCATTATTATGATTTTATTATTATTATTATTATTTTATACATCTATCTATATATCCATCTATCTATATATATAGATATCTATATCTATATCTATATCTATAAATATAGATATATATATACTGTTGTACTATACCTTTTGTGCCAATAAAGATTGAACATAAAAATGTTTTTATCTACATGTCCTATATTATCTTGTGTTTTAGCTGCACATTAATGAACTTTGTTGACATCTAAATGATTTTATTGCATTCCTACATACATTTTAAAGCTATATCTTATATTGCACTTTGCAAACATGCTTAATTAATGAAAAATAAATTTAAGCAAAGCACCAGTAAATATACTCCACTATCATTCCTGATATCTGAGTCTGACGTATAAAACAGACTTTAATTGCTGCTGTGTGTTGCCATTTAACATGTTGTAGTCATAGAACATTTACAGAAGCTGTTCTGAAAACCACAAATGTGATAGAAACTTTTGAGATACACAGATGAAGATGAATTAAATCTGACATTAATCTAACAGCATTAATCCTATTTCATGAAGCAGACAGAGAGTGTTGTTTGATGGCTCTATTATCAGATGTGTCAGAGTCTCAAAAAGCAGAAGTAATAGTGAGGAGGTTTTTGTCACAGTGTAAATCACTGTGATACGTTCTCACTAGCAGAGCTGTCCCATGTCTGACAGTAATACACTGCTGAGTCTCCCTCCTCCACATTGTTGATGATCAAACGATAATCTGATGTTGACTGATGATTAGAAGTGAATTTGGGAGAGGAGAAACCAGAGCCATATGTTGGAGAACTGCTGCTGTGATGAAAGTACAGTACAAACTGAGGAACTCCTCCAGGAGTCTGTTTATACCAGCGGGCCACACTGTTAGTAACAGTCCCCAGGTTACAGTCCATGGTGGCTGTCTCTTCTTTCCTCACCGCCACAACTGGAGGCTTCTGTGTCACCACCGTCACACCACTCACACCTGGAAACAACAAGATGACACGGAGTCAAGAGAAACACACAGACTGATGAATCCAACATGAGGTCAAAGCTGCAGTAAGTCAGCCTCCTTACATGTTAGAGCAGTGATGAGAGTGCAGAGGGTCCCCAGCATGTCGTCAGTGTGTGGTGTAAACGTCCCTCACTGTCCAGCTGAGAGGTGAGCAGGGTTGGAGTGAGAGGAGAAGAGAGACTGAAGCTTATAAAGTAACTGAGGTGACGTGGAGGAGGAGGAGGAGGAGGAGGAGGAGGAGGAGTTTCAACCCACAGATAAACTAAATAGTGTTTGTGGTTTCACATTGTGTCATTGAATCATTTTACATTAATAATATCATATTTCATAATGAGCAGTTGGTGTTTGTAAGTCTGCTGATGTCCTTTGCGTGAGTATTATTGCCTCCAGTCAGACTGATTTCCTGATTAAATCTCCATTTTAATTCTTCTTCAAATAATCCAATAAATCACATCATCACTGTATCGGTTCATCTTCATCTTTTATTGTTGTATATGAAGTAAACAGTGTTCTATAATATCTCTGTTTCTTCACACGTCTACATTTTTTATACCACCAAAAAAAACATGTTTCCTAATAATCCAAACTGATTTAAAATAAATTAAGAATATCTTCATCTAGATGACCTGGTGTAAAGTTAATGCAGTTTTCATTGGTTGTGCTTTAGCTGTATGTAGTCAGATTACTGTTACAATCGCTGCAGCTAGAAGTGTAACAACCATCACTACCTGAGTACAGGAGGATTCAACATTTATCACATTTTGTGTATTTCAGCTGGTGTCTGTAAACTTTCTGTTACATAAAGATATATTAAAGTTATTCAAAGCTTGAAGTACATGAACATGTCAGATATTATGGATGATGGTGGAGTACTGGTGCATTTCTTATTTCTTTATTTTTTCATCATTAACGCATGTATTTAAGGTACAAATAAATATACTGTCATTGATTAATGTGGGAATTAATCCAATATGAGCATTTAAATGTTTGAAAACAAATTAGAGTGTTGTTTGATGGCTCTATTATCAGATGTGTCAGAGTCTCAAAAAGCAGAAGTATTAGTGGGGAGGTTTTTGTCACAGTGTAAATCACTGTGATACGTACTCAGTAGCAGAGGTGTCCCATGTTTTACAGTGATAGACTGCTGAGTCTCCCTCCTCCACATTGTTGATGGTCAAACGATATTCTGATGTTGACTGATGAGTGGATGTGAACTTTGGAGAGGAGAAACCAGAGCCATATCTCACAGAGCTCCAACCGTGATAAAAGCTCAGTACATACTGAGGAACTCCTCCAGGAGTCTGTTTATACCAGCTAGCTCTTTCGTTAGTAACACACCCCAGGTTACAGTCCATGGTGGCTGTCTCTCCTTTCGTCACCGTCACAACAGGAGGCTTCTGTGTCACCACCGTCACACCACTCACACCTGGAAACAACAAGATGACACGGAGTCAAGAGAAACACACAGACTGATGAATCCAACATGAGGTGAAAGCTGCAGTGAGTCAGCCTCCTTACATGTTAGAGCAGTGATGAGAGTGCAGAGGGTCCCCAGCATGTTGTCAGTGTGTGCTGAGAACGGCCTTGTAACCTGGAAAGTGAGCTCACTGCTGACAGATTAGAGGGTTTGGAGGATGAGGAGAGGAGGTACTGGAGGAGCAATTTAATACAACACTGAAACTGAGAGGGACTGACAGGAGGAGGAGCTTTGCTTCAATCTGCATGGTTTCTCACATGTGTTGCTCAGTTATATTCTGTGGAGGGAAATGTCTTTAATTTATACATTAAAGTCAGTGTAGATGATAACTTTCATTTACCGGATACTATGAAGTCATAATGTCTAAAAACCTGCAATTTATTTTGATTTCTTAGTATTTTTGGTTCCTAATGAATGAGATTCATGTATGAAATCTTTAATATATTTTGCATCATTTTGCAGGTTTTTCGTACGTCAACAACAGACATCTGCTGCAGGATATAAACTTTGGCTCTGCACACACACATAAGAAGTAAACAGACATTGATTGAGCAGATGTTAATAATGAAACTATCAGTGTGTTTCCAGTCAGAGACAGTTCCCTCTGATGTTACAGAGAGCTGACACTTGACCTCTTCATTTACATGCAGCTATAAATAAGGAGAAGAGGCCTACAGGTGCATCCTGGGAAGGAAGAGAGGGAGGAGTAGAGAGGTGATGCTTCACTGATGGAGCAGTGATGAGAGTGCAGAGGGTCCCCAGCATGTTGTCAGTGTGTGGTGTAAACGTCCCTCACTGTCCAGCTGAGAGGTGAGCAGGGTTGGAGTGAGAGGAGAAGAGAGACTGAAGCTTATAAAGACACTGAGGAGAGGAGACGTGGAGGAGGAGGAGGAGAAGGAGGAGGAGGAGGAGTTTCAACCCACAGATAAACTAAATAGTGTTTGTGGTTTCACATTGTGTCATTGAATCATTTTACATTTATAATATCATATTTCATAATGAGCAGTCGGTGTTTGTAAGTCTGTTGATGTCCTTTGCGTGAGTATTATTGCCTCCAGTCAGACTGATTTCCTGATTAAATCTCCATTTTAATTCTTCTTCAAATAATCCAATAAGTCACATCATCACTGTATCAGTTCATCTTCATCTTTTATTGTTGTATGTGAAGTAAACAGTGTTCTATAATATCTCTGTGTCTTCATACGTCTACATTTTTTATACCACCAAACAAACATGTTTCCTAATAATCCAAACTGATTTAAGATAAATTAAGAATATCTTCATCTAGATGACCTGATGTAAAGTTAATGCAGAGTTTTCATTGGTTGTGCTTTAGCTGCATGTAGTCAGATTACTGTCACAATCGCTGCAGCTAGAAGTGTAACAACCATCACTACCTGAGTACAGGAGAATTCAACATTTATCACATTTTGTGTATTTCAACTAGTGTCTGTAAACTTTCTGTTACTTAAAGATATGTTAAAGTTATTCAAAGCTTGAATTACATGAAAATGTCAGATATTATGGATGATGGTGGAGAACTGGTGCATTACTTATTTCTTTATTTTGTCATTATTAAAGCATGTATGGAAGGTACAAATAAATATAATGTAATTGATTAATGTGGGAATTAATCCAATGAGCATTTAAATGTTTTAAAACAAATTAGAGTGTTGATTGATGGCTCTATTATCAGATGTGTCAGAGTCTCAAAAAGCAGAAGTAATAGTGAGGAGGTTTTTGTCACAGTGTAAATCACTGTGATACGTACTCAGTAGCAGAGGTGTCCCATGTTTTACAGTAATAGACTGCTGAGTCTCCCTCCTCCACATTGTTGATGGTCAAACGATATTCTGATGTTGACTGATGAGTGGATGTGAACTTTGGAGAGGAGAAACCAGAGCCATATCTCACAGAGCCCCAAGCGTGATAAAAGTTCAGTACAAACTGAGGAACTCCTCCAGGAGTCTGTTTATACCAGCTTGCTCTTTCGTTAGTAACAGTCCCCAGGTTACATTCCATGGTGGCTGTCTCTCCTTTCGTCACCGCCACAACAGGAGGCTTCTGTGTCACCACCGTCACACCACTCACACCTGGAAACAACAAGATGACACGGAGTCAAGAGAAACACACAGACTGATGAATCCAACATGAGGTCAAAGCTGCAGTAAGTCAGCCTCCTTACATGTTAGAGCAGTGATGAGAGTGCAGAGGATCCCCAGCATGTTGTCAGTGTGTGCTGAGAACGGCCTTGTAACCTGGAAAGTGAGCTCACTGCTGACAGATTAGAGGGTTTGGAGGATGAGGAGAGGAGGTGCTGGAGGAGCAATTTAATACAACACTGAAACTGAGAGGGACTGACAGGAGGAGGAGCTTTGCTTCAATCTGCATGTTTCTCACATGTGTTGCTCAGTTATCTTCTGTGGAGGGAAATGTCTTTAATTTATCCATTAAAGTCAATGTAGTTGACAAATTTAGTATACAAAATACCATGGTGTCATTAAATCAAAGAAGCCTGCAGTTTATATGGATTTCTTAGTATATTGGGCTCCTAATGAATGAGATTTATGTATGAAAGTTTTAATATATTTTGCATCATTTTGCAGGTTTTTCGTACGTCAACAACAGACATCTGCTGCAGGATATAAACTTTGGCTCTGCACACACACATAAGAAGTAAACAGTCATTGATTGAGTAGATGTTAATAATGAAACTATCAGTGTGTTTCAAGTCAGAGACAGTTCCCTCTGATGTTACAGAGAGCTGACACTTGACCTCTTCATTTACATGCAGCTATAAATAAGGAGAGGAGGCCTGCAGGTGCATCCTGGGAAGGAAGAGAGGGAGGAGTAGTGAGGTGATGCTTCACTGATGGAGGATGAAAACTCAGTTTCAGTTGCTCATTTTATCTGATTTTTTTAACGTCTCAACTACTGCAAGCAACTAAAACCAGTCAAATTAATATTAATCTCTCTGTGTTGTATTTTATTGCAAGTTAACATTAATAATATATACATATACATACATTCAACTAAGAATTAAAAATAAATATGTCTGTTATCTTTGTGTCCTGGACTAACTGTAATTATCATTGAGATGAACATCAGGAGAAGAATAAAATCTAGTGAAATTAATGTAACATTATAAATGATGTTTTCATGAGTACAAATAAATACAAACACTTTTTCCTTCAAAGTTTTTTTTTTTGTATTTTTATTGAATAATTCTTGAAAAAAGCATCATTTTGCAAAGCTGATACAACACCTCTACCTAACGGTCACAACATGTATTACAAGCATGCAGACACGTCTTTTCTACCATGTGAAGCTTGTGATGAGCAAACAGCACAAACAGTAAAGAAGCAGATGTTAAATGGTCGTTGTGCTCCTCTACTATTGTTCAGTGGGACAGTCTGACTTCTTGATGTTTTTCTCTGAAGTCTGGGAGCCCAAAGACACTTTACATGTGTAGACCTGATCCGTGTTCCAGTCTGACGTCTGGACGGCCAGATAGCTGCTGATTTGGAAAGTCTGGTCTGGTTGCTGAACAGCGGTGCTGGTAGAGATCCCACTGCTCACTGGACTCCCACCAGACAACCAGCTCACATCTGCAAAAGGCCCAGACTGACTGGACAGACAGACCAGAGAGGCTTTGTTGGACTGGAGCTCAGCACTGGACGGAGGGAAGACTGTCAGGACAGGAGGAGGGAAGCTGGAGCCTGAAAATACATGGAGCACTTTCATCAGATAACTAGGAATCACATCATTAATACAAAGCAGGACAGTAACACATTAGTTTATTAGTTGTGTTGACAATTTAACAAACACGCTGAAGAATTAAAACATTTTAAATCAGCAGAAACATTTAGAAATCATCACCTAAATATGAGCAGTGTTCCTCTTTAAAACATCAACAATCTATCAACCACTAATTTAGAGATGTTTTGATTAATTCAGTAGAATATTTATGTTGGAAACTGTCATAAAGTCACTTTCTGTGTCATAAAAAAAGTGGTATTTAAACTCTCATATGATTATTTAAAGCATCGTGATAAATTAAAGTATATCTGTAGTAGTAGTTTAGTGGTGTCTATAACACAAAGAAATCAAATTTCAAACAGCCACAATAATATTCAGGTAAAATCTGAATTATCCATAAACTTTAGAAGATTAGTAAACCAACATTACAAGAACAGTTTGGTATTGATATGACAGCGTAAAATACTCTTGATTATTTAACATGGAGTTTTAAGATGTTAAAATAAAAGATAAAATTCTTCTAAATGTTGTCCAACTGTTAAAAATCCTCAGCCGCTAAAAACTTTTGAGTATTTGTCAAAAATATTTAAAATATTGTGATCAGTAGCAGATCTTTCCTTTGCCTTCAAACACACAGCCTGGTATCAAAGCAGATGTTAAAAAGTCAATCTATTATTCACCAAACAACATGTTGAATATTTTAAACAATTAGCAACAGATACATTGATTATTTTCTCTTAATATGTATCAGAAACATAAAATCCATCCTGTTTTATGATCAGTTAAAAAGTACTTACTTGTCACAGTCAGCTTGGTGCCTGGTCCGAATACCACAGTGATTCAGTTTGTATACATGGCCGTACAAAAACCTCCTGACTCTCACTAATGAGGGGAGTGGAACTGAAACATCCTGTTGAGACCAACTTTCACTGTCAACGTCTCATTCACTTCATCAGTCTGCTTTCATTACAAAACACTGCTGGACTTGTTTCAAACACTTTTGACTCTTTAGATGACTTTGTTCAGTATCCGTCCTTGTTTTGATCAGATTTACTGATTTGATTCATTTTATTTTGCTCAAAATTCATAAAAGCTGCAGTGAGTTTCTCACTGAGGTTTTTGTCACAGTGTGAATCACTGTGATACAGCTGCAGTACCAGAGTTATCCCATGTCTGACAGTAATAGACAGCAGAGTCTCCTGCCTCTGTCTGCTTTATGATGAACTGATAATCTATGTTTGATGAGGATTTAGAGTCGAATCGGTCTGAAGAGAATCCTGATCCAAAGGTGGGTGAACTCTGACCATGGTAAAAATAGAGAACAAACTGAGGAGCTTCATCAGGAACCTGTTTATGCCAACTGACATAAGTATAATCTGTCTGAACGTTGCAGTTGAGAACAGCCTGTTGTCCTTTAGAAACTGTGTGGACTGCAGGCGTCTGAGTCAGAACTTTCACTGCATCAACATCTGTCAACACACAGAGAAAAAGACGTGAATGAAAGGTTTCTGTGTGGAAATCTGGGCTGTAAAAGGAAAGAGAAGAAGATCTTACATGTTAGAGCAGTGATGAGAGTGCAGAGGATCCCCAGCATGTTGTCAGTGTGTGGTGTAAACGTCCCTCACTGTCCAGCTGAGAGGTGAGCAGGGTTGGAGTGAGAGGAGAAGAGAGACTGAAGCTTATAAAGACACTGAGGAGAGGAGACGTGGAGGAGGAGGAGAGGAGATGTGGAGGAAGAGGAGGAGGAAGAGGAGGAGGAGGAGGAGGAGGAGGAACACTTGACTCACTTTTCACTCATAATTCAACATCATGTATGCAGGTTCACATTAAATAATTTCTTATTAACAGGAATATATTTGGTAATTTTTATTCCTCATAAAAATGTATTTGATAGCCGTTGATGATTTTGGCCTGAGATGAATCTACAATTGTTATATCAGATTTAAATCTGGAATTAATTTCAATTTTTTCATATTATTATTAATCACATAAACCACAGGATTAACACATGGTCGTTGTTTTATAAGTTTGTGTTATAAAGTTTTAACTAAGTTGTATATTTTGTAGGTAAACAGCATTATTGAGTTTAAAAGTTTACTTCTCACCTCAGTGTTTTTATTCTTCTAAATATTCCTCATTAATCAAAATTGCTCTGACTAAAACTATTAAAAACTAATCAAAAATGTCTTTACCCCCGCAGCAACCACTAGCTCTTTTTTTATGCTTGTTTCGGTGTCTGCATTATTATGATTTTATTATTATTATTATTATTTTAAATATATATGTATGTGTGTGTGGGTGTGTATATATATATATTGTTTTTTTTTATTATTATTTATTATTATTTTCTTTTCTCTATTCATTTGTTTTTCCTTCTTTGTGATTGCTTAATGTAATTCCATGTTTAAGTTGTCAAATTGTCCATGTGTACCAAACTATCTCAATCACAAAGAGGATTGGAGGGGTTAGGAAATATGGGTCTAGCATAACATTGTTGAACAATTTGTAAAATACCAGTCCCGTTATAGTTGTACTGTTGTACTATACTTTTTGTGCCAATATAAATTTGAACATAAAAATATCTTTATCTACATGACCTATATTTTTTCATGTTTTAGCTGCACATTAATGAACTTTTTTGACATCTAAATGCTTTTATTGCATTCCTACATACATTTTAAAGGTATATCTTAAATTGCGCTTTGCAAACATGTTTAATTATTGAAAAATACATTTAAGCAAAGCACCAGTAAATGTACTCCACCGTCATTCCTGATATCTGAGTCTGACGTATAAAACAGACTTTAAATGCTGCTTTGTGTTGCCATTTAACATGTTGTAGTCATAGAAAGTTTACAGAAGCTGTTCTGAATACCCCAAATGTGATAAATACTTTTGAGATACACAGATGTAGATGAAGTAAATCTGACAGTAATCTAAGTGCATTAATCATATTTCATGAAGCAGACACAGAGTGTTGTTTGATGGCTCTATTATCAGATGTTTCAGAGTCTCAAAAAGCAGAAGTAATAGTGAGGAGGTTTTTGTCACAGTGTAAATCACTGTGATACGTTCTCACTAACAGAGCTGTCCCATGTCTGACAGTAATAGACTGCTGAGTCTCCCTCCTCCACATTGTTGATGGTCAAACGATAATCTGATGTTGACTGATGATTAGAAGTGAATTTGGGAGAGGAGAAACCAGAGCCATATGTCACAGAGCTCCAACTGTGATAAAAGCTCAGCACAAACTGAGGAACTCCTCCAGGAGTCTGTTTATACCAGCGGGCCACACTGTTAGTAACAGTCCCCAGGTTACAGTCCATGGTGACTGTCTCTCCTTTCCTCACCGCCACAACTGGAGGCTTCTGTGTCACCACCGTCACACCACTCACACCTGGAAACAACAAGATGACACGGAGTCAAGAGAAACACACAGAATGATGAATCCAACATGAGGTCAAAGCTGCAGTAAGTCAGCCTCCTTACATGTTAGAGCAGTGATGAGAGTGCAGAGGATCCTCAGCATGTCGTCAGTGTGTGGTGTAAACGTCCCTCACTGTCCAGCTGAGAGGTGAGCAGGGTTGGAGTGAGAGGAGAAGAGAGACTGAAGCTTATAAAGTAACTGAGGTGACGTGGAGGAGGAGGAGGAGGAGGAGGAGGAGGAGGAGTTTCAACCCACAGATAAACTAAATAGTGTTTGTGGTTTCACATTGTGTCATTGAATCATTTTACATTAATAATATCATATTTCATAATGAGCAGTTGGTGTTTGTAAGTCTGCTGATGTCCTTTGCGTGAGTATTATTGCCTCCAGTCAGACTGATTTCCTGATTAAATCTCCATTTTAATTCTTCTTCAAATAATCCAATAAATCACATCATCACTGTATCGGTTCATCTTCATCTTTTATTGTTGTATATGAAGTAAACTGTGTTCTATAATATCTCTGTTTCTTCACACGTCTACATTTTTTATACCACCAAAAAAAACATGTTTCCTAATAATCCAAACTGATTTAAAATAAATTAAGAATATCTTCATCTAGATGACCTGACGTAAAGTTAATGCAGTTTTCATTGGTTGTGCTTTAGCTGTATGTAGTCAGATTACTGTTACAATCGCTGCAGCTAGAAGTGTAACAACCATCACTACCTGAGTACAGGAGGATTCAACATTTATCACATTTTGTGTATTTCAGCTGGTGTCTGTAAACTTTCTGTTACATAAAGATATGTTAAAGTTATTCAAAGCTTGAAGTACATGAAAATGTCAGATAGTATGGATGATGGTGGAGTACTGGTGCATTTCTTATTTCTTTATTTTTTCATCATTAACGCATGTATGCAAGGTACAAATAAATATACTGTCATTGATTAATGTGGGAATTAATCCAATATGAGCATTTAAATGTTTGAAAACGAATTAGAGTGTTGTTTGATGGCTCTATTATCAGATGTTTCAGAGTCTCAAAAAGCAGAAGTATTAGTGGGGAGGTTTTTGTCACAGTGTAAATCACTGTGATACGTACTCAGTAGCAGAGGTGTCCCATGTTTTACAGTGATAGACTGCTGAGTCTCCCTCCTCCACATTGTTGATGGTCAAACGATATTCTGATGTTGACTGATGAGTGGATGTGAACTTTGGAGAGGAGAAACCAGAGCCATATCTCACAGAGCTCCAACCGTGATAAAAGCTCAGTACATACTGAGGAACTCCTCCAGGAGTCTGTTTATACCAGCTAGCTCTTTCGTTAGTAACACACCCCAGGTTACAGTCCATGGTGGCTGTCTCTCCTTTCGTCACCGTCACAACAGGAGGCTTCTGTGTCACCACCGTCACACCACTCACACCTGGAAACAACAAGATGACACGGAGTCAAGAGAAACACACAGACTGATGAATCCAACATGAGGTGAAAGCTGCAGTGAGTCAGCCTCCTTACATGTTAGAGCAGTGATGAGAGTGCAGAGGGTCCCCAGCATGTTGTCAGTGTGTGCTGAGAACGGCCTTGTAACCTGGAAAGTGAGCTCACTGCTGACAGATTAGAGGGTTTGGAGGATGAGGAGAGGAGGTACTGGAGGAGCAATTTAATACAACACTGAAACTGAGAGGGACTGACAGGAGGAGGAGCTTTGCTTCAATCTGCATGGTTTCTCACATGTGTTGCTCAGTTATATTCTGTGGAGGGAAATGTCTTTAATTTATACATTAAAGTCAGTGTAGATGATAACTTTCATTTACCGGATACTATGAAGTCATAATGTCTAAAAACCTGCAATTTATTTTGATTTCTTAGTATTTTTGGTTCCTAATGAATGAGATTCATGTATGAAAGTTTTAATATATTTTGCATCATTTTGCAGGTTTTTCGTACGTCAACAACAGACATCTGCTGCAGGATATAAACTTTGGCTCTGCACACACACATAAGAAGTAAACAGTCATTGATTGAGCAGATGTTAATAATGAAACTATCAGAGTGTTTCCAGTCAGAGACAGTTCCCTCTGATGTTACAGAGAGCTGACACTTGACCTCTTCATTTACATGCAGCTATAAATAAGGAGAGGAGGCCTGCAGGTGCATCCTGTGAAGGAAGAGAGGGAGGAGTAGAGAGGTGATGCTTCACTGACGGAGGATGAAAACTCAGTTTCAGTTGCTCATTTTATCTGATTTTTCTAACGTCTTAAATTAATCTTTCTGCTCTACTTTTATTGCAAATTAACTTCTAATAACAACATAGCTTTCTGAATTTAAATATACATATTCAAGTTAGAATTAAAAATAAATATGTCTGTTAGCTATGTGTCCTGGACTAACTGTAATTATCAGTGAGATGAACATCAGGAGAAGAATAAAATCTAGTGAAGTTAATGTAACATTATAAATGATGTTTTCATGAGTACAAATAAATACAATCACTTTTTTGTTCACAGTTTTTTTTTTTGTATTTTTATTGAATAATTCTTGAAAAAAGCATCATTTTGCAAAGCTGATACAACACCTCCACCTAACGGTCACAACATGTATTACAAGCATGCAGACACGTCTTTTCTACCATGTGAAGCGTGTGATGAGCAAACAGCACAAACAGTAAAGAAGCAGATGCTAAATGGTCATTGTGCTCCTCTACTATTGTTCAGTGGGACAGTCTGACTTCTTGATGTTTTTCTCTGAAGTCTGGGAGCCCAAAGACACTTTACATGTGTAAACCTGATCCGTGTTCCAGTCTGACGTCTGGACAGCCAGATAGCTGCTGATTTGGAAAGTGTGGTCTGGTTGCTGAACAGCGGTGCTGGTAGAGATCCCACTGCTCACTGGACTCCCACCAGACAACCAGCTCACATCTGCAAAAGGCCCAGACTGACTGGACAGACAGACCAGAGAGGCTTTGTTGGACTGGAGCTCAGCACTGGACGGAGGGAAGACTGTCAGGACAGGAGGAGAGAAGCTGGAGCCTGAAAATACATGGAGCACTTTCATCAGATAACTAGGAATCACATCATTAATACAAAGCAGGACAGTAACACATTAGTTCATTAGTTTTGTTGATAATTTAACAAACACGCTGAAGAATTAAAGCATTTTAAATCAGCAAAAACATTTAGAAATCATCACCTAAATATGAGCAGTGTTCCTCTTTAAAACATCAACAATCTATCATCACTACCTTAGAAATATTTTGATTAATTCAGTAGAATATTTAAGCTGGAAACTGTAATTAAGTCACTTTCTTTGTCATGAAGAAATGGTATTTAAAATCTTATATGATTATTTAAAGCATTGTGATAAATTAAAGTATATCTGTAGTAGTAGTTTAGTGGTGTCTATAACACAAAAAAACCTAATTTCAAACAGCCACAATAATATTCAGGTAAAATCTGAATTATCCATAAACTTTAGAAGATTAGTAAACCAACATTACAAGTACAGTTTGATATTGATATCACAATGTAAAATACTCTTGACTAATTAACATGGAGTTTTGTAATGTTAAAATAAATAAGAAAAATCTTGTAAATGTTGTCCAACTGTTAAAAATCCTCAGCCGCTAAAAAACTTTTGAGTATTTGAAAAAAAATTTTTTAAATATTGTGATCAGTAGCAGATCTTTCCTTTGCCTTCAAACACACAGCCTGGTATCAAAGCAGATATTAAGAAGTCAATCTATTATTCACCAAACAACATGTTGAATATTTTAAACAATTAGCAACAGATACATTGATTATTTTCTCTTAATATGTATCAGAAACATAAAATCCATCCTGTTTTATGATTAGTTAGAAAGTACTTACTTGTCACAGTCAGCTTGGTGCCTGGTCCGAATACCACAGTGATTCAGTTTGTATACATGGCCGTACAAAAACCTCCTGACTCTCACTAATGAGGGGAGTGAAACTGAAACATCCTGTTGAGACCAACTTTCACTGTCAACGTCTCATTCACTTCATCAGTCTGCTTTTATTACAAAACACTGCTGGACTTGTTTCAAACACTTTTGTCTCTTTAGACGACTTTGTTCAGTATCCGTCCTTGTTTTGATCAGATTTACTGATTTGATTCATTTTATTTTGCTCAAAATTCATAAAAGCTGTGGTGAGTTTCTCACTGACCCTAACCCTCACTGAGGAGGAGGAGGAGGAGGAGTTTTCACCCACAGATAAACTAAATAGTATTTGTGGTTTCACATTGTGTCATTGAATCATTTCACATTAATAATATCATATTTCATAATGAGCAGTTGTTGTTTGTAAGTCTGCTGATGTCCTTTGCGTGAGTATTATTGCCTCCAGTCAGACTGATTTCCTGATTAAATCTCCATTTGAATTCATCTTCAAATAATCCAATAAATCACATCATCACTGTATCGGTTCATCTTCATCTTTTATTGTTGTATGTGAAGTAAACTGTGTTCTATAATATCTCTGTGTCTTCACATGTCTACAATTTTTATACCACCAAACAAACATGTTTCCTAATATTCCAAATTGATTTAACATAAATTCAGAATATCTTCACCTAAATGACCTGATGTAAAGTTAATGCAGAGTTTTCATTGGTTGTGCTTTAGCTGTATGTAGTCAGATTACTGTCACAATCGCTGCAGCTAGAAGTGTAACAACCATCACTACCTGAGTACAGGAGGATTCAACATTTATCACATTTTGTGTATTTCAACTAGTGTCTGTAAACTTTCTGTTACTTAAAGATATGTTAAAGTTATTCAAAGCTTGAATTACATAAAAATGTCAGATATTATGGATGATGGTGGAGTGCATTTACTGGTGCATTATTTCTTTCGTTATTTTTTCATCATTAAAACATGTATGGAAGATACAAATAAATATACTGTATTGATTAATGTGGGAAATAATCGGATAAGAGCATTTAAATGTTTGAAAACAAATTAGAGTGTTGTTTGATGGCTCTATTATCAGATGTTTCAGAGTCTCAAAAAGCAGAAGTATTAGTGAGGAGGTTTTTGTCACAGTGTAAATCATTGTGATACAGCTGCAGTGGCAGAGTCATCCCATGTCTCACAGTAATAGACAGCAGAGTCTCCTGCCTCTGTCTGCTTTATGATGAACTGAAAATCTATGTTTGATGAGGATTTAGAGTTGAATCGGTCTGAAGAGAATCCTGATCCAAAGCTGAGTGAACTGTCTGAATGGCGAAAACTAAGCGCATACTGAGGAGTTCCACCAGGAACCTGTTTATACCAACTGACATAATTGTTGTAATGTTTCTGGATGTTGCAGTTGAGAACAGCCTGTTGTCCTGTAGAAACTGTGTGGACAGCAGGCGTCTGAGTCACCACTATCACTGCATCAACATCTGTCAACACACAGAGAAAAAGACATGAGTGAAATGTTTCTGTGTGGAAATCTGGGCTGTGAAAGGAAAGAGAAGAAGATCTTACATGTTAGAGCAGTGATGAGAGTGCAGAGGATCCCCAGCATGTTGTCAGTGTGTGGTGTAAACGTCCCTCACTGTCCAGCTGAGAGGTGAGCAGGGTTGGAGTGAGAGAAGAAGAGAGACTGAAGCTTATAAAGACACTGAGAAGAGGAGACGTGGAGGAGGAGGAGGAGGAGGAGGAGGAGGAGTTTTCACCAACAGATAAACTAAATAGTGTTTTTGGTTTCACATTGTGTCATTGAATCATTTCACATTAATAATATCATATTTCATAATGAGCAGTTGGTGTTTGTAAGTCTGCTGATGTCCTTTGCGTGAGTATTATTGCCTCCAGTCAGACTGATTTCCTGATTAAATCTCCATTTTAATTCTTCTTCAAATAATCCAATAAGTCACATCATCACTGTATCGGTTCATCTTCATCTTTTATTGTTGAATGTGAAGTAAACAGTGTTCTATAATATCTCTGTGTCTTCACACGTCTACATTTTTTATACCACCAAACAAACATGTTTCCTAATAATCCAAACTGATTTAAAATAAATTAAGAATATCTTCATCTAGATGACCTGATGTAAAGTTAATGCAGAGTTTTCATTGGTTGTGATTTAACTGAACATAAATCAACTATGTCTTTGAGGATTCATGTAGTCAGATTACTGTCACAATCGCTGCAGCTAGAAGTGTAACAACCATCACTACCTGAGTACAGGAGGATTCAACATTTATCACATTTTGTGTATTTCAACTAGTGTCTGTAAACTTTCTATTACTCAAAGATATGTTAAAGTTATTCAAAGCTTGAATTACATGAAAATGTCAGATATTATGGATGATGGTGGAGTACTGGTGCATTACTTATTTGTTTATTTTTTCATCATTAAAGCATGTATGGAAGGTACAAATAAATATACTGTCATTGATTAATGTGGGAATTAATCCAATATGAGCATTTAAATGTTTTAAAAAAAATTAGAGTGTTGTTTGATGGCTCTATTATCAGATGTTTCAGAGTCTCAAAAAGCAGAAGTAATAGTGAGGAGGTTTTTGTCACAGTGTAAATCACTGTGATACGTTCTCACTAGCAGAGCTGTCCCATGTCTGACAGTAATAGACTGCTGAGTCTCCCTCCTCCACATTGTTGATGATCAAACGATAATCTGATGTTGACTGATGAGTGGATGTGAACTTTGGAGAGGTGAAACCAGAGCCATGTGCAGGAGCACTCATGCTGTGATAAAAGTACAGTACAAACTGAGGAACTCCTCCAGGAATCTGTTTATACCAGATAACCTGATAGTTAGTAACAGTCCCCAGGTTACAGTCCATGGTGGTTGTCTCTCCTTTCCTCACCGCCACAACAGGAGGCTTCTGTGTCACCACCGTCACACCACTCACACCTGGAAACAACAAGATGACACGGAGTCAAGAAAAACACTCAGACTGATGAATCCAACATGAGGTCAAAGCTGCAGTAAGTCAGCCTCCTTACATGTTAGAGCAGTGATGAGAGTGCAGAGGATCCCCAGCATGTTGTCAGTGTGTGGTGTAAACGTCCCTCACTGTCCAGCTGAGAGGTGAGCAGGGTTGGAGTGAGAGGACAAGAGAGACTGAAGCTTATAAAGACACTGAGGAGAGGAGATGTGGAGGAGGAGGAGGAGGAGGAGGAGAATTAGGATCAGGAGGAGGAAGGAGGAGGAGTGTCAACACTTGACTCTGTTTTCACTCATAATTCAACATCATGCATGCAGTTTCACATTAAATAATTTCCTATTAATCACCATATATTTGGTCATTTCTATTCCTCATAAAAATGTATCTGAAAAATGTATTTGATAGCCGTTGATGATTTTTTTGCCTGAGATTAATCTACAATTGTTATATCAGATTTAAATCTGGAATTAATTTCTACTATTCCATATTATTATTAATCACATAAACCACAGGATTAACACATAGTCATTGTTTTATAAGTTTGTGTTATAAAGTTTTAACTAAATTGTATATTTTGTAGGTAAACAGCATTATAGAGTGTAAAAGTTGACTTCTCACCTCAGTGTTTTTATTCTTCTAAATATTCCTCATTAATCCAAATTACTCTGATTAAAACTATTAAAAACTAATAAAAAATGTCTTTACCCCCGCAGCAACCACTAGCTTTTTCTTAATGCTTGTTTCGGTGTCTGCATTATTATGATTTTATTGTTATTATTATTATTACATATATATATATGTGTTTGTGTGTGTGTGTATATATATATTGATTTTTTTTATTATTATTATTATTAATTATTATTTTCTTTCATCTATTTATTTGTTTTTCCTTCTTTATGATTAACGCAATTCCATGTTTAAGTTGTCAAATCTTCCATGTGTACCACACTATCTCAATCACAAAGAGGATAGGAGGGGTTCGGAAATATGGGTCTAGCATAACATTGTTGTAAAATGTGTACAATACCAGTCTCTTTATTGTTGTACTGTTGTACTATACCTTCTGTGCCAATACAAATTTGAACATAAAAATATCTTTATATACATGACCTATATTTTTTTGTGTTTTAGCTGCATATTAATGAACTTTTTTGACATCTAAATGTTTTTATTGGATTCCTACATACATTTTAAAGCTATATCTTAAATTGCACTTTGCAAACATGCTTAATTAATGAAAAATAAATTTAAGAAAAGCAACAGTAAATGTACTCCACTGTCATCCCTGATATCTGAGTCTGACGTATAAAACAGACTTTAAATGCTGCTGTGTGTTGCCATTTAACATGTTGTAGTCACAGGAGGTTTACAGAAGCTGTTCTGAATACCCCAAATGTGAAAAATACTTTTGAGATACACAGATGAAGATGAAGTAAATCTGACATTAATCATATTTCATGAAGCAGACACAGAGTGTTGTTTGATGGCTCTATTATCAGATGTTTCAGAGTCTCAAAAAGCAGAAGTATTAGTGAGGAGGTTTTTGTCACAGTGTAAATCACTGTGATACGTTCTCACTAGCAGAGCTGTCCCATGTCTGACAGTAATAGACTGCTGAGTCTCCCTCCTCCACATTGTTGATGATCAAACGATAATCTGATGTTGACTGATGAGTGGATGTGAACTTTGGAGAGGAGAAACCAGAGCCATATGTCACAGAGCTCCAACTGCTATGAAAGCTAAGTACAAACTGAGGAACTCCTCCAGGAGTCTGTTTATACCAGCAAGCCTGACTGTTAGTAACAGTCCCCAGGTTACAGTCCATGGTGGCTGTCTCTCCTTTCCTCACCGCCACAACAGGAGGCTTCTGTGTCACCACCGTCACACCACTCACACCTGGAAACAACAAGATGACACGGAGTCAAGAGAAACACACAGAATGATGAATCCAACATGAGGTCAAAGCTGCAGTAAGTCAGCCTCCTTACATGTTAGAGCAGTGATGAGAGTGCAGAGGATCCCCAGCATGTTGTCAGTGTGTGCTGAGAACGGCCTTGTAACCTGGAAAGTGAGCTCACTGCTGACAGATTAGAGGGTTTGGAGGATGAGGAGAGGAGGTGCTGGAGGAGCAATTTAATACAACACTGAAACTGAGAGGGACTGACAGGAGGAGGAGCTTTGCTTCAATCTGCATAGTTTCTCACATGTGTTGCTCAGTTATCTTCTGTGGAGAGAAATGTCTTTAATTTATCCATTAAAGTCAGTGTAGATGACAACTTTTATTTACAAGATACTATGAAGTCATGTTGTCTAAAAACCTGCAATTTATTTTTTTATTTCTTAGTATTTTGGGTTCCTAATAAATGAGATTTATGTATGAAATCTTTAATATATTTTGCATAATTTTGCAGGTTTTTCGTACGTCAACAACAGACATCTGCTGCAGGATATAAACTTTGGCGCTGCACACACACATAAGAAGTAAACAGTCATTGATTGAGCAGATGTTAATAATAAAACTATCAGTGTGTTTCCAGTCAGAGACAGTTCCCTCTGATGTTACAGAGAGCTGACACTTGACCTCTTCATTTACATGCAGCTATAAATAAGGAGAGGAGGCCTACAGGTGCATCCTGGGAAGGAAGAGAGGGAGGAGTAGAGAGGTGATGCTTCACTGACGGAGGATGAAAACTCAGTTTCAGTTGCTCATTTTATCTGATTTTTCTAACGTCTTAAATTAATCTTTCTGCTCTACTTTTATTGCAAATTAACTTCTAATAACAACATAGCTTTCTGAATTTAAATATACATATTCAAGTTAGAATTAAAAATAAATATGTCTGTTAGCTATGTGTCCTGGACTAACTGTAATTATCAGTGAGATGAACATCAGGAGAAGAATAAAATCTAGTGAAGTTAATGTAACATTATAAATGATGTTTTCATGAGTACAAATAAATACAATCACTTTTTTGTTCACAGTTTTTTTTTTTGTATTTTTATTGAATAATTCTTGAAAAAAGCATCATTTTGCAAAGCTGATACAACACCTCCACCTAACGGTCACAACATGTATTACAAGCATGCAGACACGTCTTTTCTACCATGTGAAGCGTGTGATGAGCAAACAGCACAAACAGTAAAGAAGCAGATGTTAAATGGTCATTGTGCTCCTCTACTATTGTTCAGTGGGACAGTCAGACTTCTTGATGTTTTTCTCTGAAGTCTGGGAGCCCAAAGACACTTTACATGTGTAGACCTGATCCGTGTTCCAGTCTGACGTCTGGACGGCCAGATAGCTGCTGATTTGGAAAGTCTGGTCTGGTTGCTGAACAGCGGTGCTGGTAGAGATCCCACTGCTCACTGGACTCCCACCAGACAACCAGCTCACATCTGCAAAAGGCCCAGACTGACTGGACAGACAGACCAGAGAGGCTTTGTTGGACTGGAGCTCAGCACTGGACGGAGGGAAGACTGTCAGGACAGGAGGAGAGAAGCTGGAGCCTGAAAATACATGAAGCACTTTCATCAGATAACTAGGAATCACATCATTAATACAAAGCAGGACAGTAACACATTAGTTTATTAGTTGTGTTGACAATTTAACAAACACGCTAAAGAATTAAAGCATTTTAAATCAGCAAAAACATTTAGAAATCATCACCTAAATATGAGCAGTGTTCCTCTTTAAAACATAAACAATCTATCAACCACTAATTTAGAAATATTTTTGATTAATTCAGTAAAATCTTTATGTTGGAAACTGTCATAAAGTCACTTTCTGTGTTATAGTTTAAGTGGTATTTAAACTCTCATATGATTATTTAAAGCATTGTGATGAATTAAAGTATATCTGTAGTAGTAGTTTAGTGGTGTCTATAACACAAAAAATCTCATTTCAAACAGCCACAATAATATTCAGGTAAAATCTGAATTATCCATAAACTTTAGAAGATTAGTAAACCAACATTATAACAACAGTTTGGTGTTGATATCACAGTGTAAAATACTCTTGACTATTTAACATGGAGTTTTATAATGTTAAAATAAATAAGAAAAATCTTATAAATGTTGTCCAACTGTTAAAAATCCTCAGCCGCTAAAAGACTTTTGAGTATTTGCCAAAAACATTTAAAATATTGTGATCAGTAGCAGATCTTTCCTTTGCCTTCAAACACACAGCCTGGTATCAAAGCAGATATTAAGAAGTCAATCTATTATTCACCAAACAACATGTTGAATATTTTAAACAATAAGCAACAGATACATTGATTATTTTCTCTTAATATGTATCAGAAACATAAAATCCATCCTGTTTTATGATCAGTTAAAAAGTACTTACTTGTCACAGTCAGCTTGGTGCCTGGTCCGAATACCACAGTGATTCAGTTTGTATACATGGCCGTACAAAAACCTCCTGACTCTCACTAATGAGGGGAGTGGAACTGAAACATCCTGTTGAGACCAACTTTCACTGTCAACGTCTCATTCACTTCATCAGTCTGCTTTCATTACAAAACACTGCATGACTTGTTTCAAAGACTTTAGGCTCTTTAGATGACTTTGTTCAGTATCCGTCCTTGTTTTGATCAGATTTACTGATTTGATTAATTTTATTTTGCTCAAAATTCATAGAAGCTGTGGTGAGTTTCTCACTGAGGTTTTTGTCACAGTGTGAATCACTGTGATACAGCTGCAAAGGGAGAGCTATCCCATGTCTGACAGTAATAGACAGCAGAGTCTCCTGCCTCTGTCTGCTTTATGATGAACTGATAATCTATGTTTGATGAAGATTTAGAGTTGAATCGGTCTGAAGAGAATCCTGATCCAAAGCTGGGTGAACTGTCACCATAGTGAAATCTGAGAACATACTGAGGAGCTTCACCAGGAACCTGTTTATGCCAACTGACATGAGCATAATTTGTCTGAACGTTGCAGTTGAGAACAGCCTGTTGTCCTGTAGAAACTGTGTGGACAGCAGGCGTCTGAGTCAGAACTTTCACTGCATCAACATCTGTCAACACACAGAGAAAAAGACGTGAGTGAAAGGTTTCTGTGTGGAAATCTGGGCTGTGAAAGGAAAGAGAAGAAGATCTTACATGTTAGAGCAGTGATGAGAGTGCAGAGGATCCCCAGCATGTTGTCAGTGTGTGGTGTAAACGTCCCTCACTGTCCAGCTGAGAGGTGAGCAGGTTTGGAGTGAGAGGAGAAGAGAGACTGAAGCTTATAAAGACACTGAGGAGAGGAGACGTGGAGGAGGAGGAGGAGGAGGAGGAAGAGGAGGAGGAGAATGAGGAGGAGGAGGAGGAGAATGAGGATCAGGAGGAGGAGGAGTGTCAACACTTTACTCTTTTTTCACTCATAATTCAACATCATGCATGCAGTTTCACATTAAATAATTTCTTATTAATCAGCATATATTTGGTAATTTGTATTCCTTATAAAAATGTATCTGAAAAATGTATTTGATAGCCGTTGATGATTTTTTCCTGAGATGAATCTATAATTGTTATATCAGATTTAAATCTGGAATTAATTTCTATTTTTCCATATTATTATTAATCACATAAACCATAGGATTAATACATGGTCGTTGTTTTATAAGTTTGTGTTATAAAGTTGTAACTAAGTTGTACATTTTATAGGTAAACAGAACTATAGAGTGTAAAAGTTTACTTCTCATCTCAGTGTCTTTATTCTTCTAAATAATCCTCACTAATACAAATTGCTCTGACTAAAACTATTAAAAACTATTCAAAAATGTCTTTATCCCCGCAGCAACCACTAGCTCTTTTTTTTAGATGCTTGTTTCGGTGTCTGCATTATTAAGATTTTATTATTAATAATTTATATATATATATATATATATATATATATTTGTGTGTGTGTGTGTGTGTGTGTGTGTGTGTGTGTGTGTGTGTATATATATATATATATATATATTGTTTTATTGCTTTTATTATTATTTATTATTATTATTATTATTATTATTTTATATTATTTTATCTATTTATTTGTTTTTCCTTCTTTGTGATTGCTTAATGTAATTATATGTTTAAGTTGTCAAATCTTCCATGTGTACCAAACTATCTCAATTACAAAGAGATTTGGAGGGGTTAGGAAATATGGGTCTAGCATAACATTGTTGCGAAAATATGTAAAATACTAGTCCCGTTATAGTTGTACTGTTGTACTATACTTTTTGTGCCAATAAAAATTTGAACATAAAAATATCTTTATCTACATGACCTATATTTTCTTGTGTTTTAGCTGCACATTAATGAACTTTTTTGACATCTAAATGCTTTTATTGGATTACTACATACATTTTAAAGCTATATCTTAAATTGCACTTTGCAAACATGCTTAATTTATGAAAAATAAATTTAAGCAAAGCACCAGTAAATATACTCAACAGTCATTCCTGATATCTGAGTCTGACGTATAAAACAGACTTTAAATGCTGCTGTGTGTTGCCATTTAACATGTTGTAGTCATAGAAAGTTTACAGAAGCTGTTCTGAATAACCCAAAATGTGATAAATACTTTTGAGATACACAGATGAAGATGAAATATATCTGACAGTAATCTAAGTGCATTAATCATATTTCATGAAGCAGACAGAGAGTGTTGTTTGATGGCTCTTTTATCAGATGTGTCAGAGTCTCAAAAAGCAGAAGTAATAGGGAGTAGGTTTTTGTCAGAGTGTAAATCACTGTGATACAGCTGCAGAGGCAGAGTCATCCCATGTCTGACAGTAATAGACAGCAGAGTCTCCTGCCTCTGTCCGCTTTATGATGAACTGAAAATCTATGTTTGATGAGGATTTAGAGTTGAATCGGTCTGAAGAGAATCCTGATCCAATGCTGAGTGAACTGTCATGATGGCGAAATCTGAGAACAAACTGAGGAGCTTCACCAGGAACCTGTTTATACCAATGGACATAATTGTTGTAATTTGTCTGGATGTTACAGTTGAGAACAGCCTGTTGTCCTGTAGAAACTGTGTGGACAGCAGGCGTCTGAGTCACCACTATCACTGCATCAACATCTGTCAACACACAGAGAAAAAGACATGAGTGAAAGGTTCCTGTGTGGAAATCTGGGCTGTAAAAGGAAAGAGAAGAAGATCTTACATGTTAGAGCAGTGATGAGAGTGCAGAGGATCCCCAGCATGTTGTCAGTGTGTGGTGTAAACGTCCCTCACTGTCCAGCTGAGAGGTGAGCAGGGTTGGAGTGAGAGGAGAAGAGAGACTGAAGCTTATAAAGACACTGAGGAGAGGAGACGTGGAGGAGGAGGAGGAGAAGGAGGAGGAGGAGGAGGAGGAGATTTAACACTTGACTCAGTTTTCATTCATAAATCAACTACATCAAGTATGTGGGTTTCACATCAGACACTTTTTCATAACATGTTGTTAACAAACATGTCTCCAATAACTTTCCTTCTTTACTCATTGTTGCCAAATACAATGATTTCTGTCTAGTCTTTATTTAATTGAAGCAAATTTAATTGCATTCAGCTATTTACTTTCTCTAAGCATTGATAGAGTGAGTCTAAAAGGACCGTAGTCACTTGGTTAAAGAGCTGAGTAAATCAGAGTGTCGTCTGCGTAGCTGAGATAAGAAACGTTATCATCATGTATGATTTGACCTGGGAGCACGTACAGTTTGAATAATAGCGGCTCAAGAATCGAACCCTGTTGGATTCCACATGTCATGATGATTGCTCGGATTTATAATCACTCTATCTCTGGTATTTTACAGTAAGCAGTATATAAGCATGGTGTAGAATTGACTTTATTTCATCATCTCGTCACCCTTTCAAATGATTTGCTCTCACTGAAGTAGCATGCTCTATATTAATTAAGTCTCCTGCCTGTGTTTCATTTTGTGGAAACACATCATGAATCACTAAATCTATGTGACATATTGCCAGATTAATGCAGCATTTGTTTGTGTTTTAGCTGCTCATAACTTTCTGTTGTTGTAACTTTGGGCTTCCAGATTACCTTTTGACCTGTTCATGAAGAGGGAACTACCAGATCACTATCTAATACCAAAAAGTGTTTGTGTGACAATCTTCACTACCTGTGCACCAATTAATTTATATCAATTAAGATTATCTGAGTTCAGAACAGCAAATGAGAATATTCTGTAGTCTTTCTATATCTGCAAGAGACGTTCATATTTACTGTTTCACAGTTTAATAGATCATAACTTTTGTTTCAGTGGTTTACATTTACTAGTGAGTATATTATCTGTTTTAGTGATAAAGTGTGTACACATGGCATACTGTATATAACTACCATAGGAACCATAAATCCCTCCTAATGCCTCACTCTCTCATTCGTTCATTCTACCTGGTTTTCCATGTCACTAACTGTCTTGTTGTTTCAGAACCAGCCACTCCCACCTGCCCTCTGATCACCGCTTTCCCGCCAGTTTCCCCACCTGGCCTGCTCCTCCCACTCACTCACCTGCTTCTCATTCCCCTGATTACCAGCGTAGAGTATAAACAGGCCCATTTAATCCTCTGTCTGATTGTCTTTTGCGCTAAGCTTATATTTACACTTACCTGTCTGATGCTGCCTGCCTGATTTCTGGTTTCTGTCTGTTCTGTGTCACTCAGTGTTTCACCAGGAAATATCAGAGGATATATGTGAAAATCCCAAAAGTTTAAGAATATATTTTAAATGTGTAAGTGGGGAAGAAAAACAGAAAGCACTGGCTGTTGGCTTCACTCCCAGTCCAGATGTGTCAGAGTCTCAAAAAGCAGAAGTAATAGTGAGGAGGTTTTTGTCACAGTGTAAATCACTGTGATACCCACTCATTAACAGAGCTGTCCCATGTTTGACAGTAATACACTGCTGAGTCTCCCTCCTCCACATTGTTGATGATCAAACGATAATCTGATGTTGACTGATGAGTGGATGTGAACTTTGGAGAGGAGAAACCAGAGCCATAATATACAGAGCTATAACTGTGATGAAACCTCAGTATATACTGAGGAACTCCTCCAGGAGTCTGTTTATACCAGCGAGCCTCACTGTTAGTAACAGTCCCCAGGTTACAGTCCATGGTGGCTGTCTCTCCTTTCCTCACCGTCACAACAGGAGGCTTCTGTGTCACCACCGTCACACCACTCACACCTGGAAACAACAAGATGACACGGAGTCAAGAGAAACACACAGACTGATGAATCCAACATGAGGTCAAAGCTGCAGTAAGTCAGCCTCCTTACATGTTAGAGCAGTGATGAGAGTGCAGAGGGTCCCCAGCATGTTGTCAGTGTGTGCTGAGAACGGCCTTGTAACCTGGAAAGTGAGCTCACTGCTGACAGATTAGAGGGTTTGGAGGATGAGGAGAGGAGGTGCTGGAGGAGCAATTTAATACAACACTGAAACTGAGAGGGACTGACAGGAGGAGGAGCTTTGCCTCAATCTGCATAGTTTCTCACATTCGTTGCACTATTATCTTCTGTGAAGGGAAATGTCTTTAATTCATCCATTAAAGTCAGTGTAGTTGACAACTTTAATTTACAAAATACCATGATGTCATTATGTCAAAGAGGCCTGCAGTTTATATGTATTTCTTAGTATTTTCAGTTCCTAATGAATGAGATTCATGTATGAATGTTTTCATATATTTTGCATATTGTTTTAGGTTCTTCATAAGTCAACAACAGACATCTGCTGCAGGATATAAACTTTGGCTCTGCACACACACATAAGAAGTAAACAGTCATTGATTGAGCAGATGTTAATAATGAAACTATCAGAGTGTTTCCAGTCAGAGACAGTTCCCTCTGATGTTACAGAGAGCTGACACTTGACCTCTTCATTTACATGCAGCTATAAATAAGGAGAGGAGGCCTGCAGGTGCATCCTAGGAAGGAAGAGAGGGAGGAGTAGAGAGGTGATGCTTCACTGATGGAGGATGAAAACTCAGTTTCAGTTGCTCATTTTATCTGATTTTTTTAACGTCTCAACTACTGCAAGAAACTAAAACCAGTTAAATTAATAATAATCTCTCTGTTGTGTTTTTATTGCAAATTAACTTCTAATAACTCCGTAGCTTTCTGAATTTAAATATACATATTCATCTGTGAATTAAAAATAAATATGTCTGTTATCTTTGTGTCCTGGACTAACTGTAATTATCAGTGAGATGAACATCAGGAGAAGAATAAAATCTAGTGAAGTTAAGGTAACATTATAAATGATGTTTTCATGAGTACAAATAAATACAAACACTTTTTGTTCACAGTTTTTTTTGTATTTTTATTGAATAATTCTTGAAAAAAGCATCATTTTGCAAAGCTGATACAACACCTCCACCTAACGGTCACAACATGTATTACAAGCATGCAGACACGTCTTCTACCAAGTGAAGCTTGTGATGAGCAAACAGCACAAACAGTAAAGAAGCAGATGTTAAATGGTCATTGTGCTCCTCTACTATTGTTCAGTGGGACAGTCTGACTTCTTGATGTTTTTCTCTGAAGTCTGGGAGCCCAAAGACACTTTACATGTGTAAACCTGATCCGTGTTCCAGTCTGACGTCTGGACGGCCAGATAGCTGCTGATTTGGAAAGTGTGGTCTGGTTGCTGAACAGCGGTGCTGGTAGAGATCCCACTGCTCACTGGACTCCCACCAGACAACCAGCTCACATCTGCAAAAGGCCCAGACTGACTGGACAGACAGACCAGAGAGGCTTTGTTGGACTGGAGCTCAGCACTGGACGGAGGGAAGACTGTCAGGACAGGAGGAGAGAAGCTGGAGCCTGAAAATACATGGAGCACTTTCATCAGATAACTAGGAATCACATCATTAATACAAAGCAGGACAGTAACACATTAGTTTATTAGTTGTGTTGACAATTTAACAAACACGCTGAAGAATTAAAGCATTTTAAATCAGCAAAAACATTTAGAAATCATCACCTAAATATGAGCAGTGTTCCTCTTTAAAACATAAACAATCTTTCAATCACTAACTTAGAAATATTTTTGATTAAATCAGTAGAATATTTAGTTTGGAAACTGTCATAAAGTCACTTTCTGTGTTATAAAATAGTGGTATTTAAACTCTCATATGATTATTTAAAGCATTGTGACAAATTAAAGTATATCTGTAGTATTAGTTTAGTGGTATATAACACAAAAAATCTTATTTCAAACAGCCACAATAATATTCAGGTAAAATCTTAATTATCCATAAACTTTAAAAGATTAGTAAACCAACATTACAAGTACAGTTTGGTATTGATATCACAGTGTAAAATACTCTTGACTATTTAACATGGAATTTTATGATGTTAAAATAAATAAGAACAATCTTGTAAATGTTGTCCAACTGTTAAAAATGATCAGCCGCTAAAAATTTTTTCAGTATTTGTCAAAAATATTTAAAATATTGTTATCAGTAGCAGATCTTTTCTTTGTCTTCAAACACACAGCCTGGTATCAAAGCAGATGCTAAAAAGTCAATCTATTATTCACCAAACAACATGTTGAATATTTTAAACAATTAGCAACAGATACATTGATTATTTTCTCTTAATATGTATCAGAAACATAAAATCCATCATGTTTTATGATCAGTTAAACAGTACTTACTTGTCACAGTCAGCTTGGTGCCTGGTCCGAATACCACAGTGATTCAGTTTGTATACATGGCCGTACAAAAACCTCCTGACTCTCACTAATGAGGGGAGTGGAACTGAAACATCCTGTTGAGACCAACTTTCACTGTCAACGTCTCATTCACTTCATCAGTCTGCTTTTATTACAAAACACTGCTGGACTTGTTTCAAACACTCTTGTCACTTTAGATGACTTTATTCAGTATCCGTCCTTGTTTTGATCAGATTTACTGATTTGATTCATTTTATTTTGCTCAAAATTCATAAAAGCTGTGATGAGTTTCTCACTGAGGTTTTTGTCACAGTGTGAATCACTGTGATACAGCTGCAGTACCAGAGTTATCCCATGTCTGACAGTAATAGACAGCAGAGTCTCCTGCCTCTGTCTGCTTTATGATGAACTGATAATCTATGTTTGATGAGGATTTAGAGTTGAATCGGTCTGAAGAGAATCCTGATCCAAAGGTGGGTGAACTTTCACTATGGTGAAATTTGAGAACATACTGAGGAGCTCCACCAGGAACCTGTTTATGCCAACTGACATGAGCATAATCTGTCTGAACGTTGCAGTTGAGAACAGCCTGTTGTCCTGTAGAAACTGTGTGGACTGCAGGCGTCTGAGTCAGCACTTTCACTGCATCAACATCTGTCAACACACAGAGAAGAAGACGTGAGTGAAATGTTTCTGTGTGGAAATCTGGGCTGTAAAAGGAAAGAGAAGAAGATCTTACATGTTAGAGCAGTGATGAGAGTGCAGAGGATCCCCAGCATGTTGTCAGTGTGTGGTGTAAACGTCCCTCACTGTCCAGCTGAGAGGTGAGCAGGGTTGGAGTGAGAGGAGAAGAGAGACTTAAGCTTATAAAGACACTGAGGAGAGGAGACATGGAGGAGGAGAATGAGGAGGAGGAGGAGGAGAATGAGGATCAGGAGGAGGAGGAGTGTCAACACTTGACTCTGTTTTCACTCATAATTTAACATCATGCATGCAGTTTCACATTAAATAATTTCTTATTAATCAGCATATATTTGGTAATTTTTATTCCTCATTAAAATGTATCTGAAAAATTTATTTGATAGCAGTTGGTGATTTTTGGCCTGAGATTAATCTACAATTCTTATAACAGATTCAAATCTGGAATTAATTTATATTTTTCCATATTATTATAAATCATATAAACCACAGGATTAACACATATTCGTTGTTTTATAAGTTTGTGTTATAAACTTTTAACTAAGTTGTATATTTTATAGGTAAACAGAACTATTGAGTGTAAAAGTTTACTTCTCACCTCAGTGTTTTTCTTCTTCTAAATATTCCTCATTAATCCAAATTGCTCTGACTAAACTATTAAAAACTAATCAAAAATGTCTTTATCCCCCGCAGCAACCACTAGCTCTTTTTTAATGCTTGTTTCGGTGTCTGCATTATTATGATTTTTATTATTATTATTATTATTTTATATATCTATCTATATATCTATCTATCTATATCTATAGATATAGATATCTATATCTATAGATATAGATATAGATATATATATACTGTTGTACTATACCTTTTGTGCCAATAAAGATTTAACATAAAAATGTCTTTATCTACATGACCTATATTTTGTTGTGTTTTAGCTGCACATTAATGAACTTTTTCAACATCTAAATGCTTTTATGGCGTTCCTACATACATTTTAAAGCTACATCTTAAATTGCACTTTGCAAACATGTTTAATTAAGGAAAAATTAGTTTAAGCAAAGCACCAGTAAATATTCTCAACAGTCATTCCTGATATCTGAGTCTGACGTATAAAACAGACTTTAAATGCTGCTGTGTGTTGCCATTTAACATGTTGTAGTCATAGAACGTTTATAGAAGCTGTTCTGAATACCCCAAATGTGATAAATACTTTTGAGATACACAGATGAAAATGAAGTAAATCTGACAGTAATCTAACTGCATTAATCATTTTTCATGAAGCAGACACAAAGTGTTGTTTGATGGCTCTATTATCAGATGTGTCAGAGTCTCAAAAAGCAGAAGTATTAGTGAGGAGGTTTTTGTCACAGTGTAAATCACTGTGATACGTACTCACTAACAGAGCTGTCCCATGTTTTACAGTAATAGACTGCTGAGTCTCCCTCCTCCACATTGTTGATGATCAAACGATAATCTGATGTTGACTGATGAGTGGATGTGAATTTTGGAGAGGAGAAACCAGAGCCATATGTTGGAGAACTACTGCTGTGATAAAACAGTAAGTCAGCCTCCTTACATGTTAGAGCAGTGATGAGAGTGAGGAGAGGAGACGTGGAGGAGGAGGAGGAGGAGGAGGAGGAGGAGGAGGAGGAGGAGGAGGAGTTTTCACCCACTGATAAACTAAATAGTGTTTTAACAACCATCACTACCTGAGTACAGGAGGATTCAACATTTATCACATTTTGTGTATTTCAACTTGTGTCTGTAAACTTTCTGTTACATAAAGATATGTTAAAGTTATTCAAAGCTTGAATTACATAACAATGGCAGATATTATGGATGATGATGGAGTGCATACTGGTGCATTACTTATTTCTTTATTTTTTCATCATTGAAGCATGTATTTAAGGTATAAATAAATATACTGTCATTGATTAATGTGGGAATTAATCCAATAAGAGCATTTAAATGTTTGAAAACAAATAAGAGTGTTGTTTGATGGCTCTATTATCAGATGTTTCAGAGTCTCAAAAAGCAGAAGTAATAGTGAGGAGGTTTTTGTCACAGTGTAAATCACTGTGATACGCTCTCCTTAGCAGAGTTATCCCATGTGTAACAGTAATAGACAGCAGAGTCTCCTGCCTCTGTCTGCTTTATGATGAACTGATAATCTATGTTTGATGAAGATTTAGAGTTGAATCGGTCTGAAGAGAATCCTGAACCAAAGTCGGGTGAACTTTTACTATTGTGAAATCTGAGAACATACTGAGGAGCTTCACCGGGAACCTGTTTATACCATTCTACATAATATCCATCATCTCTCTGGATGTTGCAGTTGAGAACAGCCTGTTGTCCTGTAGAAACTGTGTGGACTGCAGGCGTTTGAGTCAGCACTATCACTGCATCAACATCTGTCAACACACAGAGAAAAAGACGTGAATGAAAGGTTTCTGTGTGGAAATCTGGGCTGTGAAAGGAAAGAGAAGAAGATCTTACATGTTAGAGCAGTGATGAGAGTGCAGAGGGTCCCCAGCATGTTGTCAGTGTGTGGTGTAAACGTCCCTCACTGTCCAGCTGAGAGGTGAGCAGGGTTGGAGTGAGAGGAGAAGAGAGACTGAAGCTTATAAAGACACTGAGGAGAGGAGACGTGGAGGAGGAGGAGGAGGAGGAGAATGAGGATCAGGAGGAGGAGGAGGAGGAGTGTCAACACTTGACTCTGTTTTCACTCATAATTCAACATCATGCATGCAGTTTCACATTAAATAATTTCTTATTAATCAGCATATATTTGGTCATTTTTATTCCTCATATAAAATGTATCTGAAAAATGTATTTGATAGCCTTTGACAATTTTTGGCCTGAGATTAATCTACAATTCTTATAACAGATTCAAATCTGGAATTCATTTCTATTTTTCCATATTATTCTTAATCACATAAACCACAGGATTAACACATGGTCGTTGTTTTCTAAGTTTGTGTTATAAAGTTGTACATTTTATAGGTAAACAGAACTATAGAGTGTAAAAGTTTACTTCTCATATCAGTGTCTTTATTCTTCTAAATATTCCTAACTAATACAAATTGCTCTGACTAAAACTATTAAAAACTATTCAAAAATGTCTTTATCCCCGCAGCAACCACTAGCTCTTTTTTTTAGATGCTTGTTTCGGTGTCTGCATTATTAAGATTTTATTATTAATAATTTATATATATATATATATATATATATATTTGTGTGTGTGTGTGTGTGTGTGTGTGTGTGTATATGTATATATATTTTGTTTTATTGCTTTTATTATTATTTATTATTATTATTATTATTTTATATTATTTTATCTATTTATTTGTTTTTCCTTCTTTGAGATTACTTAATGTAATTCCATGTTTAAGTTGTCAAATCTTCCATGTGTACCAAACTATATCAATCACAAAGATGATTGAAGGGGTTAGGAAATATGGGTGTAGCATAACATTGTTGCAAAATTTGTAAAATACCAGTCCCTTTATTGTTGTACTGTTGTACTATACCTTTTGTGCCAATACAAATTTGAACATAAAAATATCTTTATATACATGACCTTTAGGAGGGTTAATGTAGCATTTTATTATCTTGTGTTTTAGCTGCACATTAATGAATTTTGTTGACATCTAAATGCTTTTATTGGATTCCTACATACATTTTAAAGGTATATCTTAAATTGCGCTTTGCAAACATGTTTAATTAATGAAAAATAAATATAAGCAAAGCAACAGTAAATGTACTCCACCGTCATCCCTGATATCTGAGTCTGACGTATAAAACAGACTTTAAATGCTGCTGTGTGTTGCCATTTAACATGTTGTAGTCATAGAAAGTTTACAGAAGCTGTTCTGAATACCACAAATGTGATAAATACTTTTCAATTACACAGATGAAGATGAATTAAGTCTGACAGTAATCTAAGTGCATTAATCATTTTTCATGAAGCAGACACAAAGTGTTGTTTGATGGCTCTATTATCAGATGTGTCAGAGTCTCAAAAAGCAGAAGTATTAGTGAGGAGGTTTTTGTCACAGTGTAAATCACTGTGATACGTACTCACTAACAGAGCTGTCCCATGTTTTACAGTAATAGACTGCTGAGTCTCCCTCCTCCACATTGTTGATGATCAAACGATAATCTGATTTTGACTGATGAGTGGATGTGAATTTTGGAGAGGAGAAACCAGAGCCATATGTTGGAGAACTACTGCTGTGATAAAACATCAGTATATACTGAGGAACTCCTCCAGGAGTCTGTTTATACCAGCGAGCCTGACTGTCAGTAACAGTCCCCAGGTTACAGTCCATGGTGGCTGTCTCTCCTTTCCTCACCGCCACAACTGGAGGCTTCTGTGTCACCACCGTCACACCACTCACACCTGGAAACAACAAGATGACACGGAGTCAAGAGAAACACACAGACTGATGAATCCAACATGAGGTCAAAGCTGCAGTAAGTCAGCCTCCTTACATGTTAGAGCAGTGATGAGAGTGCAGAGGGTCCCCAGCATGTTGTCAGTGTGTGGTGTAAACGTCCCTCACTGTCCAGCTGAGAGGTGAGCAGGGTTGGAGTGAGAGGAGAAGAGAGACTGAAGCTAATAAAGACACTGAGGAGAGGAGACGTGGAGGAGGAGGAGGAGGAGGAGGAGGAGTTTCAACCCACAGATAAACTAAATAGTGTTTGTGGTTTCACATTGTGTCATTGAATCATTTTACATTAACAATATCATATTTCATAATGAACAGTTGTTGTTTGTAAGTCTGCTGATGTCCTTTGCGTGAGTATTATTGCCTCCAGTCAGACTGATTTCCTGATTAAATCTCCATTTTAATTCTTCTTCAAATAATCCAATAAATCACATCATCACTGTATCAGTTCATCTTCATCTTTTATTGTTGTATGTGAAGTAAACAGTGTTCTATAATATCTCTGTTTCTTCACACGTCTACATTTTTTATACCACCAAACAAACATGTTTCCTAATAATCCAAACTGATTTAACATAAATTAAGAATATCTTCATCTAGATGACCTGATGTAAAGTTAATGCAGAGTTTTCATTGGTTGTGCTTTAGCTGCATGTAGTCAGATTACTGTCACAATCGCTGCAGCTAGAAGTGTAACAACCATCACTACCTGAGTACAGGAGGATTCAACATTTATCACATTTTGTGTATTTCAACTAGTGTCTGTAAACTTTCTGTACTTAAAGATATGTTAAAGTTATTCAAAGCTTGAATTACATGAACATGTCAGATATTATGGATGATGGTGGAGTGCATTTACTGGTGCATTACTTATTTCTTTATTTTTTCATCATTAAAGCATGTATGGAAGGTATAAATAAATATACTGAAATTTATTAATGTGGGAATTAATCCAATAAGAGCATTTAAATGTTTGAAAACAAATTAGAGTGTTGTTTGATGGCTCTTTTATCAGATGTTACAGAGTCTCAAAAAGCAGAAGTAATAGTGAGGAGGTTTTTGTCACAGTGTAAATCACTGTGATACGAACTCATTAACAGAGGTGTCCCATGTTTTACAGTAATAGACTGCTGAGTCTCCCTCCTCCACATTGTTGATGATCAAACGATAATCTGATGTTGACTGATGAGTGGATGTGAACTTTGGAGAGGAGAAACCAGAGCCATAATATACAGAGCTCAAACTGCTATGAAAGCTAAGTACATACTGAGGAACTCCTCCAGGAGTCTGTTTATACCAGTAAGCTCTTTTGTTAGTAACAGTCCCCAGGTTACAGTCCATGGTGGCTGTCTCTCCTTTCGTCACCGCCACAACAGGAGGCTTTTGTGTCACCACCGTCACACCACTCACACCTGGAAACAACAAGATGACACGGAGTCAAGAGAAACACACAGACTGATGAATCCAACATGAGGTCAAAGCTGCAGTAAGTCAGCCTCCTTACATGTTAGAGCAGTGATGAGAGTGCAGAGGGTCCCCAGCATGTTGTCAGTGTGTGCTGAGAACGACCTTGTAACCTGGAAAGTGAGCTCACTGCTGACAGATTAGAGGGTTTGGAGGATGAGGAGAGGAGGTACTGGAGGAGCAATTTAATACAACACTGAAACTGAGGGGGACTGACAGGAGGAGGAGCTTTGCCTCAATCTGCATGATTTTTCACATTCGTCTTATTTGTCATCATTATTATCAGTGTAGGTGATTTCCCCAACCTCTCCCAAAAATGTTAGGATCTGAAAAGATTTTCTGCAGTTTTGTTGTAATATAATTGTGACTTTGTCCAGCTCTTAATGATTTGGATTCATGGCATGCATCCAAGTTTGTATTTTTTTAATCTTTATATTACTTTACATACAAAAATCATCTTTATCTAAATCACAAGTTTTTCACAAGTTAAACGGATAGTCCTATTGCAAGATTTAAACGTTGGCTCTTCACACACACACATGTAAAAATGATAATAATTTGCATCATTACTGTGTTTCCAGTCAGGGGCAGTTTTACAGAGAACTGACACTTAACCTCATAATTTACATGAAGCTAAATAAAGACAGGAGGCCTGCAGGTGCATCCTGCAAATGAGAGAGGAGTTGAAAATGAGCCCTGACTTGTGGTGAAATTTAGGGTTGCTTCTCTTTTTGAATGTGTGTTTTTGTGCACATATGTGTCTTTTTTTAATTGCTATTTTTTTTAAACTATTCAAATCAGTAAGAGTGCCCTCTGTGTGTCTCTCTAATAGTAATGCAGTGCTGCCCTCTAGTGTGCATTCAAAAGAATAACACCTTGTACTCTACATCTCCCCTATTTATTGTCATCAGGTTGTGCAGATCTATTGAAAGAAATGCATGCAAAGAACTTGGTAAATACTACTTGAGTAATTTTGTGCAATTACTTCTTCAATCAAAAATTGAAATACATAAATAAATAAATGCATTCCCTGAATTAATATCTAAATGTGAATGTGAAATGTGAATTTTTACTTTGATGCTTGAGAGATTGTGGTGGCACTTTGTCTGCTTTACTGCTAACAACCAGCAGAGGGCCAATAAGAGTGCGTGTGAGGGAGGGAATACATATTTATGTCTGAAGAATGCAGACATTAATCCAACATATGTGTGATCTGTGCATTTGGAATCAATAGTTTGCATAAATCTTCTGAACAGAAACCCCATCAGAATGTATAATCTTACTGAACCAACATGATTCAGAGGAATATCACATGTAAATTGGGCCACAGCAAAAGCAACACTTGTTAGCACTCAAACATGCACATTTATGCGCCTGGCCTCTAGATATCTGAACATGTGCACACCAAAACACTGACAATAATCTGATATTTTCAGGTGAAATTTCATTCATTCATTCATTCATTCTCACTGTGCAATATCATTTTCCACTTGTGCAATTTTATTAATAGTCTGTTTATTGTCAATACTGTGTATACTGCTACTATTTTTAACCTTCCTTTTATTTAAATGGTTCATATTTTATTACACTTTGTTTAGCTCTTTTTTTTTTTTACTGTGTTAGCTGATGCATCTTGTTTTTTGCACTATCCCCTTTGCTGCTGTACACTGCAAATTTCCCCACTGCAGGACTAATAAAGGAATATCTTATCTTATCTTATCTTATCTTATCTTATCTTATTTTATTTTATCTTATTTGATCTTATCTTATCTTATTTGATCTTATCTTATCTTATCTTATCTTATCTTATCTTATCTTATTTTACAGTAAATATGTGGATTGCAAAATTATCCACACTGACTGCAGCGCTGAACCAATCACAGTGTTGGAATTGCTAAGTCCCGCCCCCTTGGATACAGACTGGCCAATCAGAGTGCAGCATCGGCCAGCTACGACTACAGGGTGGGTTCCGACAAACTCCTGATTTTCTACATTTTCAGGCTGTTTTTTGGTGATTTCGAGTCACGGTTAAACTTTGTGCTTGGGGATGTGTAATAGTGATACTCGTTACCCGGAGAGGTTGAAAGGAGATAAATGTATGGATATATGTTTCTAAAACGGTACGTTTCTACGTAAAACTTGTGGAGCTAACATTAGCATAGAACGTTAGCATAGAACGTTAGCTTAGGTCGCAAAACATTTGATCATTGTGATGAAGGTAACGCAGTTTATAGTCTAAGTATATAGTATATACGACTAATGCAGTGAGGGCAAATGTACTACGGAGTATTAGGGCCACATTGAGGGGAAAAAATCGGATATCTCCAGAATAAAGTTATAATATTACGAGAAAAAAGTTTTAATATTACGAGAAAAAAATCATAACTTTACGCGAAAAAAAGAAAGTGACACGTAAAATTACTACTTTATAATATGACTTTATTACGACATTTTCTCATAAATCTATAACTTTATTTTCATAACATTATGACTTTATTCTCGTAATATTACCACTTTTTTTCTCATAAATCAAAAAAAAATTACCGACTTTATTCTCAAAATCACGGATTTTTTTTGTTTCCCTCACTGTGGCCCTAATACTCCGTCTCGTACTGTCGTACCATAGAGGTCAGTGGTATGATAAATAAAAATGAAAATGTAAACAAAAAACAGTTATTCATTTCCATTTCTAAAAATCCACCGGGAGCCACTTGAGAGGAGCTAAAGAGCCGCATGTGGCTTTGGAGCCGCAGGTTGCAGACCCCTGGTGTAGGACGTTAGCGTATCGTTAATTCCAGGGTTTGATGCTGCCTGCCTTTCCTGACCTGTTAGCTACTTTCCCAACTCGCTAGTGTCTTCTGGTGGCTGTTATTTAACAGTGACAGAAAAAAATGGCCACGATGGACTTTTAAATTTTTTTTTTTATTAAAGATAATTCATTTACAAATGTTAAGACATTGTAATTTAAACTCAATACTTCTAACATACACGGAACAATTGGATAGGAAAGATAAAATAATATAATAACAAAAATAAAAGAGGGGGTAGAAAATAATTAAAGGAACAAAAAGAGAAATGCATAAATAAATAAATAAATAATAATAAGACTGCACTCTTCCATAGTAGCTCTATAGGGGTCATCATCATATATGTTCAGTTCTTCATAAGCTCTGAGGAGAGACTTTGCATGTTGCCCTTTCAATAGTCTTAAAGCACTGAGATGATTGTCCACAAAGTCTCTTTTGAAAATGGAAAATAGGGGGTTCATTTTCCTCCATTTGGATGCATGGATGAAAACATTTGCCAGCAGTATCAGATTGTTCAATATCAAGTCACTCTTAGTGTCCTTCATGTTAATACCAAACACAATATTTTCTCTTGTGAGAGGAGCAGAATATATACAGTGGAAAAACAGATGATCAGTATTTTCAATCTCAGTCTCACAGAAGTTGCAGTTATTGTGATCAACATTAAATCTCAGGCCGTGATGGACTCAGCAGACTCTTTTTACTGGCCCAGTGCTCCAGGAAGCCAACCATGCTGTCCTCCATACAACCAGCTGGTCGTGGACTGGCCTGTCTCTGGAGCCTGCTGGTCCTCTTGTGTCTTTCCTCTCCTCTTGGACAGACCTGGTGGTATATGGCAGCATAGAAGGTATGGTGATGCCTGTGTGCTAGTGATGTGTCGGTCATGAACGAGCCGGTTCATTGAGCCGGCTCTTTTAAGTGAACAATAAGAGCCGGCTCCCGTCAGAGAGACGTTTTTTTTCTTTCTTTTTTCTTTAATTAATTCAAGGCAGAATGATAGGACGATCTTCTCCGCGCCACGGGCACTCCATGCACTAACTGTGACTGAATGTGTGTTAATGACGTCCGTGCAACCAATCAAGTTGATGACAGACAAGGATCATACCATCAAGCAGGGCGGGGCAGGGTGTTCAGGGCGCGGTGATGGTCTACAGGTACAGAGCAGGAGGGAGAGGAGGAGAGAAAGATGAGGAGTGCAAATAGCAGACAAGACGAGTGACATTTGGAAACAAAGCAGCATATAAAATTATGGTATTCTGGAAATTTTAAGGTTTAGTATAATTATATTAAATAATTTAAGTGATATATGTGCACACATACTAATCATAGGTCAAAACAGCGCTACATTTGGCTGAATTATAAAAGGCAGAAGTGGTAAAACAAAGAGCCGTTTGGGAGCCGAAAGAGCCGACTCTTCTTGGTGAGCTGAGCCAAATGATCTGACTCATTAAAAAGAGCCGGAATTCCCATCACTACTGTGTGCCCCCCAATTCAAGATAAAACATGAGGAAATATTCCAGTAAAATGTTCAAAAATGACCCCCATACACACTTGCAGGATCCCTGTAGAAATGTCTGCGTCAAGTGGGACACAGAAAGTCGTGATTTTGTCTTCAAAATAAAACGCACACCATTCTTGTGGAACGTAAATGTGCTTTTATTTTGAAGGCTGTAGACTGAAGTACTTGCCTACTGTATGTGGCTTGACACTGGTGCAAGATGTCGCTCATTCTTTCTGGACCGAAGCTGAGACCCAAATGCGCATCGCTGACCGACGCATCTTCTTAAAAAAAAAAAAAAGAGCCAGCTGCTGCTCTCCCTAAAAACGGCATGTGACATGTAGCAAGGAGCAACCAAGGGGTTTTATTCTGAAAGGAACACACATGGGAGATGTGACCAAATATTTGGAGGAGGCAGGATTTGACAGTGTATCAAAATTGGTGTGAAACCGAGTACCAAACCTATCCAGAATAGCAGTCAAATGCAAAGGGATTTTTGTTGTCAAGCAAGTAAACTAACAGATGTGGTAAAAATGGAAATGACTGTCAACATCTGTCTCCAAATCCTATCGAGCTGAAGGTGGAGCAGGATTTTCGGTGGGGCTCTCTGTGAGGTGTGATGGAATAAAATGCTGCGCATTACAGCTTCTACTACAGGTTAATCTAAAACGCACTTGGAATTTATTCTTGACCTTTTTTTTTATGTTTTTAGGCTTTTGCTGTGTTCTGCAACCGCATCGAGGAGGATGGTCTTTGCCCTACATGTGATTGTCATGTCTTCGGCGTTTTTCAATCCCAGCTTTGCCTTCAGCTCCCACTTTGATACAGGTAAGGGTCAAACTGGTGAATAGCTTGAATTTATCCATTTGCTGCAGACCTGCTTGTGATGTATGTATGTTTCTTCGTGATCAAGCTGAGTGTTTGATTCAAGGCCACTGTGTCTTGGTGCTATATCAGGCTATTTCTTAGTCACCAGCAGCAGCATCAATGCCATAACATCATCATCATCATGACAGTGAGCCTAAACATCAAAAGATTAGCTCGGGTGTGGGTGTTTTACATCCAATCTGTCCCTTACAGCTCGGTAACAAGAGGGTTAAAAGTTGTGCCTGCACAGATTCTGCATAGTCCTACACATATGTCCCTGCAGCTGAGTGTGCATGTGTGTATTGTGTGCTTGCTAAATGACTACAACATTACAGAGGTGACCTGCTGACAGAGGAGCATGGCTGTACTGCTTGAGGTTGCTTGTTCTTGGTGTCTGTTTGGATGCAGCGTTTAATCATCCCTCGGGTGTCTGGGTGATGGTGAAGGAGAACCCAGGTGCTGCTGCTGCTGCAGTGCTGTGGGACCACCGAGCAGGAAGTCCTGGCCGTCCTGTGTGAGGGCTTGAATTGGAGCAGAATAAATAACCGTGTGCAAGTGTAAACAGGACTGAGAGAGAGTCCCTGCACTGAGCACAGTGTGCTGAGCATACAAATGACGGTGAGTCCAGTGGCTCTCAAGTTTCAGGGCTTTCTATCTGTCCTCTCCAAACCAGCACACTCTCACTCAGTGATCCCTCTTTGTCCTATTATTCCACCCCTCCTCTACCTTCCTGTGACTCCTCCAGCTCTCAGTCTTTGCATCTCTTCTCTGTTGTCCCTCAGAATGCGACACTAAAAGAGGCTTCCATTTAAAGTCAAATGGGTTATTTATAGGAGGTATGCTGTCCCTGTGCATTTGGGAAGTGTCTGTGCTTACAATAACATTGTAAGACATTATAGCAAGACATAAGAGACCATTTTAACTGTTAACAAACACAGTTTTATTATGTGAAGCACCACAGCAAGACAACTGATAAGGGGACATGGAAAGGATGCTTTTACCATCCCAGAGCATTTTTGGATGCAAAACAACAAGAGACGAAAATAGGAATGTAGTACATTGACACGCATTCACAGCTTTGAAGGATTCCTTCATAAATAATGACTGACCTGGTTCTGCTCTGCTTTAAAACACACTGCACAGAGAAACACAGACTGGTTTAGTGTTTTAGGTATTTGGGAAAAACCATGACAAAAGCACTTCTCGGTGTGGAATGTGTAGTGGGTGCTGAGCCGGCTATCCCTTGTTCTGTGCAGTGAAATATGATACGAACCTACCGGAGGAGTGCAATCATTTAATTTTGAGGCAGGATACATGGTTCCCAGCTGAGTTATGGGTAAAATGTCTGCTAACTGTGGCTCTTCTGGGGCATCTTATAATTTAATTGTCTTGGTATTTTCTTTTCCTGGAAGAGATCTCAGGTTTTTAAGAATTTCCCCCCAGGAATGTGCAGGGACACATTTTCTTTCATCAGATGACAGTAGCTGAATGAGTAGCCTCAGTGACAGGTGACAGGTCAGGGTGGAATCACCACACGCACTGGGATTGGTTAAGCTTTAGGAGTGGGCATGTACATGTAGCTGGAGTGGAGGATAGGCGTCTGGATCGTCACTCTCCTGTCATAATGATCTACATTTCTCATTAGAGCGCCACCTCACTCGCGGTCCTGTTCCTTCCTAGTAATTGCGCTGAGAATTAATGTTGCCTAGGCGATGAAAGGGGGCGTGAGGAGGAACCAGTCATTTTCATGGCCAGTGCTATAAGGACAGAGAAACGTCTCTTAAAGGGGGAGGGACACACAGCATTCAATCAGCTGTAGTTGCTGAATACGTTGTCTTTGAGGCTGAGGAGTAGATTAATAAAACACACCCAGATTTCCAAACACAAAATCCAGCGTTTGAACTGTAGCACTGCTCAAACCGCCCTCAACAGCTGCACTTCCTCCCTTCGCCCGGGGCTATGTAAGAACATAGTGTGCTCTACCTCTCCACACACTTGCACAAACAGTCACTCATGCGCAAACACACTCAGACAGAGGAAAACAACTATGAGGCCAGGTCAGCCGTCACATTGCATGGCATTATATAAGCCATCAGCGTGGACAGGACACACCGTGGCAGGATTTAGTTTTTTTGATCTCCTGACCACATCGGCCCTCACATGTTTGGGGGCTTGGTATGTGTGCGGCCAGCCGGGGGGAAAGTTGGGTGCATGTGTGGCATTCTGCACCAGTGACAACTGCAGCGCCTTGCACCTGGCTTACTACTGCTTCAGCACCTCGGAGAGCTCTCCCATCAGGAGAGGGAGCAGATGTGTGTGTGGTAGCTATTTGAAAACCTAGCTGCATCCTGCGAACAGAATTAATATGCATCGCTTTACTGTCAGGGCAAACAGAAGACAGACCGACCTGGAAGGCAGCGCCGATACACCAACAAGCTGACAATGCAGCAACTGTGGGAGACTGTCTTTCAGCAGTCTCCTCTGGTGCCTGGAGGTGGCAGTGGCAGCTAGTGTGCACGTTACGGACGGTATCTCAGTGTAGATGCAAAACAACACACACTTTACATGTTCCCTCGCATACTCATAGACACATCACTGCAGGCTATAACCAAGGTGGTACTGATACCAGAGAGGAAAGATGTTAAAAATGGTGCCTTGACTTGCTCTCGGAGCTCCTCCCACTGACTCGGTCAGTGCAAGCCAGTGCTGACTGTTTGATTATTCATCTCTCCATGTGTAACCAAGCACTTTAGTTACATAAGTCAGCCTCTGGGGGAACTAGAATAAGAATGAAGTGGATATAGGAAGCAGTCAGGGTCTCCTCTATGTGTTCTCTGTGTGATGTTGTGGGTTTTCTTGGTGTCCTACCCGTTTAAGGCTTGTGTGTGTCTGTGCAAATGCATACTTAACAGGTTTCATGCAGTATTTAAATCACCACCAAGTATAATGTCTTGTTGAATATAAAGCCATTTAGCAACACCGTCACATAGTGGTGGACGGAAGTGGAGAAGTTTGCTAGTTACGAAGCCAGGTCGAGGTGTGTTGGACTGATTTCAGGGATGTTTTATGATGACAGCCAGGGGGGAAAAGCAGATGCATGATGTGTTTTTCACGTGTTCAAAAGGGGCCGCTTCAAATTGGTTAGACAGGTGGAAGACATTTGGGTGAAAAGTGTGACTGTGTGAATTCACTGCATGCGTGTCAGAGTGGGAGTATATGTGCTTAACAATAGCAGCAGGAATCCAGAAGGATATGGGAGGAATAATGAATACATGGTAGCCAGCATAACTCACACTAACTTGTTTTGCTCAGGTATGTTTGTTTTTCAGGCACAAACACATCCCCACACAAAACGTACACACACGCTTCCTTTGTCTGCATCATGAGACTCGGAGCTGAAATGTCATTCCATTAGTGCATATTTCTATGTCTGCATATGGTTTGCACATGCATCTAATTTTATCAGGCCTAAACACATGCAGGGGCCCAATCACTCCTTCCTGTGTGTGTGTGTGCAGAGCTCTATTCTGTCAGGTCTGTATGCTTTAGTCATAGATTATACTATACGACTAATTTGACGTTTAAACAGAAGTTTAAACTTAGATTAGTCGACTACTAAAAGTAAGAAAACGCTCAGAAAAAAGTCAAAATAGATCACTTTAATCTATAAGGTTAGTGCTTATGGGCCATTTGAAATCCTAATATTTCAGTAACCAAATCATATTTTAAACACCACCAGAAGCAATTTGTCCCCAGAGTCCGCTCTGGTTGCTCTGTTAGGAATACGTCTCACGAACCCGGTGTGCGGTGTAATATTTGATGAAACGCCAGTGGGGACTGTAGACTAAGAGGAGTGATGGTTTGGCAATGCTTATAGGCTACCATTAGTATCTTAGTGTGCAAGTTTTATTACCTGCCGCCTTCTCTTCCCCCCACCTCCATCTCTCTCAAACACACACAGCGAGCGACGCATGCTCAGCCCTAGTCGATGTAAAGTAAAATTAATTGTCGCTGTCCTCAGTTCAAAAGTCGAAATTTATTGAAAAAATATAGATGTAATAATTTCCAATGAAATATTCTGCTTCAATCCATATTTGTTGGCGTTTAGCCTTTCAAAAATGACTTTTCCACAGCAGTCAAAAGCCTGTTTACACCAGACATTCAACGCTTCATTCGAAAACCTCAATCAAAACTTTGAATGTAAATGAATGACATGATACAGCCCTATCTGCTAGTCAATCCAGTCGATCAGGAGATAACCAGACCGAATTCTGAACCCTATTTTGTAAAGAGGAGGTGGAGGCAGGCGGAGGCAGGCGGAGGCCGGGGGAACGCGGCGGAGTGGAAGTGAGTCAGGAGCAGCTGATGAGTTCAGATCCCAGCCGTCGCTTCTGGAGGAAGAGCAGTAGCTCTCCACAGCAACAGCTGATATAGCATATGTCAATATGTAATTTTAATGTGTACATTAAAGAGGACCTATTATGCTCAATTTCAGGTTCATACTTATATTTTGGGTTTCTACTAGAGCATGTTTACATGCTTTAATATTAAAAAAACGCTGTATTTTTCTCATACCAGCTGTGCTGCAACACCTCTCTGATTGGTCAGCTGGCCCACTGTTGTGATTGGTAACTAGCTTTGAGGGTGTGTTACTTAGTGACATCACCACGTTACGGAAGAAAAGGCATGACTTAAAGCAAGGCGTTTCAGGCAGTTCAGGAACAGTGTTTCTGTGTGGGAGAGTAACTCACTTTGGCGTGGACTTTGTAACTTTGCAGACCTTAAATGCACGGAAAACAATAAACTGTATCACACTAAAGGAAAGGGACAAAGCACAAAAGCATCATAGGTCCCCTTTAATAAAATAATACGTTTAACAAACGAGTATTTCTGGTGCCGACTAGCGAGGTTAGCAATGCTTTATCAACTAGTGGATTAATCGCGCACATCCCTAATGCAGAAGTAGAGTTCAAACAAATTGTTGTGAAATCAGGAGTTTGTTACGAGCTTTACTGAAATATAATTTATTGTCTGTCCATGTAACCAAATGGTGAGAAAGTTCACCAATCGCGTACTCATGTCCAAATGAGTGATAACACATTTCAACAAAGTACAAGGAAAGCACTAGGCCCATTGGGATATCACAAGTTCAACTTTTTAACATGTGATTTTGGTAACTGACTATCCTAATATACTGGTATTGATTAAATATTGTGATACCAACCGAATAGTTAAAACACTTGAGTTGAAAACCGTTGATAGCCACTGATTTAACTGACTGCATTAGTCCTTTTGGCCCTCTTTTAAGAGCTTTACATGATTTCCATATCCAACTTTGGTTAGTTTTTCACTGTTACATAAATATATAGAAATGCATGCATGTATCCTTCATTACAGTTTTCTCTAGTGTTACCGGGCCATTCCATCTCATATGAAAGTAAAACCTCTATGAATGTATTTTTCAAGTGGTTGATCTGCTTTCTTAAAGGTGCTATGAGTAGCATTTCTCTGTCATTGTTGAATTAATTAATGAGGATTATTACGTCAGAGGTGAAACATTAATATCTCATGGGATTGTTAGTGCTGGTCTTCGGCAGAATTTACATTTCCTATAAACTGTGTTGCTTCCTGTTGCAAAGAGAATCCTTAAATCCTCCGTCTAGTTTCCTCCTCTATTTGACTGAAGAGGATAAACATATTTTCAGTCCGTTCATTCATTCAGCCGTGTGTTTTCCAGTGTGATAAACTGCGAGCAGCTTTTGTGCCATTTGTGCAGAAGGAACAGTCGCTCTGATTCCTTTTGTGCTGCATAATAATCACCCAATTCAGCAGATTTCCTTCAATATCTGAAACCAGACAGCCCACACTGCGAAATGCAGAATAGAGGCCAGTCTCCTCTGCAATAACCTGGTACATTAATTATAATAATGTCTCGAATAAATGAATTATTGATGTTAAATATTACACCTTTACATGCAATGAATGCCCTGGTCGTGTAGTTGGTGAAATCAACTCAAAAAGTCCGTCCATCAGAGACAGAGTTGATACTCAGACCATTTTCTTTCCAGCAGTGTGCCCTTGCCTGGGCTGTCAGGGGACGGACATGACAGGCCTGTAATGCTGATCCATGGTGGTCCTCCTGGGCTCTCACTCCCAGTTAATGACAGTTATCATGGCTCTCTGCAGGCCAGCGAATCCCTCTTCCATCTGCAGTCATTCACAGAGAGCGTGGCTAGAGAACGGCAGAGAGGATGCACATGGGTGGAGGATACGGTACCCTGCCATTAATCGCGCTGTTCCTTTTGCTGTCAATTGGAGACTGACATGTGTGTGCACACGTGTGATTGCCGAGTGCTTCCTCCTCTGCATGTTCAGCCCTCTCTCATCGCAGTCTGATGCTTCTTGCTCTGCAGTTCTGCTTTAGCTCTCCTTTTCCCCAGAGCATTTTCTTTCCCTCCCTCTGTCCTAACTCATGATCTCTCCCCTCTCCATGCAGCCCGTAACAGAGGGTTGCTGTCGGACGTCTTCCTCTCTTGGGAATCCGGGCTGTGTCAGAGCACAGCTCACTTCTCCTTCAATGCAGCTCCTCTCGCTCTCCCAGTGGGGAAAAAAAGAGGAGTGCTAACTCTAGCCGTTCTGCATCCCTAGACGCTGATACATATAGAACAAGTCTTTTAAAAAACAGATGCTCAAATTACATCTTGACACCAAAGATGAGCTAACCACTTGAGCCAACAATTGATCCGTAACGATTGTCCTTATGCATTCTATTTACACATGCACAAAAGCAGTGGAGAATCGATATTTAGCTTGGCTTATATACAGGAAGACAGCTCTCTGTCAATTACCTGAAGCTGTAATATGTATTCAGCTGTAAGCCGATTGTTTTCATTGTCGTTCTGTAGTAGGCAAATATCATTGTAGCTCTGAAAGTTTTCTGCATGTGTGTGTATTTACTTATGTAAATTCTTTGGCTCTGCTCCTGCTGTCTCCTGACTGACCTGTAAAGCTAAACCTAAAGGTCACACTTCTCTCCTGTCTCTATCTATCTAGTCTGCTGTTGTATCCTAAGCACAGCATCCTGTGAGTGTATGCGTTTTTGTTGGAAGCCACTTGGTGCAGCTCAGGCAGGGCAGATGGAGGAGCTTGTTTGCCCCTGCAGCACTGTCCTGAATTTAAACGCATGCTCAGAGAGATTTGGGGCTCTTTCTGCTCTCTTTTATGTGTGCTATGCTTCCCCATTAGGAAGCACTGAGGGGAAGTGGAAGGCAGTTAAGTGGCTGAATGATGGCGGCAGCTAGCCTCCTTTTGCAGGCGGTGACACTAGCATCCACAGAGTTTTCACAATCACTGACTTTGATATATTGCTGTCAACGTTTGTTCACTTTGACTCGGCACCGATCCACTGTGCGCACAAATCCCTTCTCCTACAGTTTATCTCAAATGACTTTATAAACGCCACTATTTTTGTGGACTTTATTCAGCTTTTTCTTGATGTTCTTTTTGGCCCAGATGTCAAGCAAGCATCGGACTTCTGCAGAAGTCCAGGTCAGTCCTCTCCCACTCATGTTTACCTGTCGTTTACCTGTGTTCATCTCAACAAATGAATAGTATGTTCCTGCAATAGAGGAAGCTGCAGTTTCAGGACCGCAGTCCTAGGACCGCATGTGTAGGACCCTAGTTTTTCGCAAAGCCTACTGTCTTCAGTGTAAATACTTGTTTAATACTTCTTGTTTTACCATTTCAATGAAGTTTAAATAATCATAACAATTAAACTAATCTGGCTGCCTGTTAACCCCCACAAAACGTGTTATCAGCCAGTCAAATGTCAATAATCTCACATGTTTCTATTAGGTTTTAGTTGCATCTCTGGACTCGTTGAGACCTTCAGCGGTTCTGTCGTACTCCGCTGTACAAACAGAGAGGTAGTTTGCAAGCAATTTGTAAAAGTAACATTACTTATTTTAACCCAAACCATGATCTTTTCTTTCCTAAACCTAAGGAAGTAGTTATATTGCCTAAATCTAACTGTTTCCATGGTGGCCACACAGTTTTCATGGTCATTTAACATAGGCTATTTCTAATTAGGGGCTAATTAGAGTACGACTACTGCATTCACAACTGCCCAAACGAACCACTCCAGAGTTCGATTAAAACGGACTAAATGTTGGTTTGTGAAAGCGCCCTAAAACTTCCCACAGTCTTTTTGCTGTATATTCCATACAGTTTAGTCATTAGTACCTTGAGGACATGTTTCTACTGTAAGTCAACCTAGCCTTCCTAACAGACACAAAGCTCAGTCTGTGGCCACTGACCACACATCAAATGGAGACTTTTACATAACACAATAGCTTCATAATGTATGTCCCTATTTGTGTCCGGTCTATGAATACCAACTGCAGCCGAAACTGTATCTCACCCTCTCCTCTTTGTCTCCCCCTGACTCTTTCTCAAGACGATTTGATTGCAGTGGTGTGTAGTTTGGCACACTGCCCGCCCTGCAGCACTGTCATTACTTGGTCTCTTGGTCAAAAACAAGAAGCTGTGTGTGTGTGTGTGCATTTGTGCATGCATAGCAACCACACCGGCAAGAAAGAGACAAAGTGAAGTAAAGATGAGAACTCACAGGGAGAGACACTTCTGTTTTGCAGGTTTGTGTCAAAGCATACAACATTATCTGTGGTGTGTTCGAGCTCCTCTTCGTGGACTTGGGGTCGCTGCTGTCAGGAGCAGAAACAACAGCCCACTGCTCTTGAGTTACCACGGAAACTCCAAAGTTATCCCATGCAGCCCAGTGCAACACCTTGACTGGGCTTTCTGTGTGGGTTCATATCTGAATACAAACACATGGCTCGGCCCTGGCCGCGATGCAAGTGTGGGAGGCCACACTGCCTTGAATAAAATCCCTATTTTCTCTCTGCAGCCTTCCCTGCACTTGTTTGTCCTCTCTACCTCTCCTACACATGTCCATTTGGAACAGATTTGTTGAATGCACGATGAGCTCTATCGTGTAAACCGGGTAGTAAATATCCCAGCAGCTGTAGATGTGACATTCACTTGCTTCATCTACAGCTGCACAGCAACAGAAAGCCCTACCTCGCTAGTGCATGCTTTATTTATGATGTACCATGAAAAGCTCAGTGGCTGTGCTTAACGCACTACATTGTCATCTCGTACATAACATGCATGAACACACATACACCCTTGAATTTGAGCATTCCTTAGGTTTCCTGCGTCCTCCTTGAGCCCCCGCATAAATTTCTCTCGCTCTGTTTATTACTCTCTGTCAGTGTGTCTGGTATTTCAGCAGCAGGCGCTATTGCATTTTATGGCTGTTATTTAGTTGCATGTTGAGAAACATGCATTATCAGCTCTTGCTCTGTGACTGTGAAGGACGCCGCTAATTCTTTCCTGCCACAGATGACTGCATGGCCGTAATCTGACAGCACGAGCAAGGCTTCATTAATCCAAGCTGAAGGAGTCATAGATTAGTTGAGTGAAACCGATCCGGAGCGGGAGTGCAAAGTCACGCTTAATATTGATAAGTCTCACTTTTGAGAAATGCAAAGCAACAGCAATGGCCCCCTCATTCATCCTCTTTACACCCACACATCTTTTCCTCCCTCCCTTCATCCCACTGCCTCTTCCTCATCGTCGGCCTGAATTTGCGGAGGGGCCTCCATCGCTCTCCCCTCCCGTTTGTCAGGACATGGCTCATCTTCCTTCAGTCCTGAAGACAGCTTTTTAATAAAGCGGGTATGAGCCCGGCTTTAAGTGCTTTATTTTCATTTCGCCGTGCAGCTGCTGAAGTAATGTGTGCTCCTCAAATATTTATGGAGGTTCCCGGGTCGTCGCTCTCACAGTTCTTCAGAGAGAGTGGGAGATGAATTCCTCAAATGTCGCACTTATGAAAATAGTGCCACTGATTTTCCTCTGGATGACCATATTAGACTTTCTGGTGGTGAATGACGAAGTAAGGTCTGTTGTAGTTAAAACTACATACAAAAAAATCAAGCTACCAAAACTGTAGGTATAACAACAATTCCAGGATGATGAGGATTTTTGATCCTCCATCTATTCATCCATTTTCAAACCATTCGTTTTGATCATAGTGGTGAAAAGATGAGCAAGAAGCACAAACGTCGTTTGTCTCTGCAACTTTCTCCAAATATTTTAGGGGGATTCCCCCAAGCTCTGTCTGCCCTGGAGTCCACACTCAGCCAATCATGCACTTGTAAATACTTGCTGGCTGTTTTTTCGATCCAAACGCCCGCTTAGAGATATTTCAGCTTGATACCAGTAGGCTAGTAGAATCTCAAATAGAAGAGGCAGAGAGGTACACTCTTGTCAGAGTCCAGTGTACATGTGGATCTTATGAATGCAAACACAGCTCCGAATGTAGAAGGACAAATGGCCGTCTGTTACGACTCTACAGGAAACAGTAGTGGTGGTTTGCCAATTTCCATGATGCCTTCATTATCTGCGAAAGAGTAAAAGTTCGGTCCACTGTTTAGCGCCTGTGTTCACCATCTGCTTCATCAGTGGAGGCTTGACAGTTACCAGTTACCTCGGCCTCGGACTCGATAGCTATTCAAGGTAGACAGCTTATCACGATGAATGAGGTTTTGTGGTGGGAGGAAGTGGGCAAGATCGTACACTTTCTACTTCAAGGTGAAAAGTTGCATATTGTTGCTTTTAAAACTTAATATGAAGAGATGTATTTTTGTGGGAGATGATCTTTGCTGAAATAGGTATAGAAAGATGGTGTGTGTAGTAAGGGCATAACAATAAAAAAAGGCGGAAACAGAGCCATTGATCAGCCCTGAGGCTTGCACGTCATGACAGCCGACTTAATAGAAATTGCAACATGTGGATGTGTGTTTTATGTTGTGTCCTTCAGTGAGCCCTGAATCACCACTCCCTCTGATTCAGCATGTGTCATCACTGTCCCTGGCACCATCTGCACAGTGTGCTTCCTCTCTACTCTGTCCACCTTCCTCACATCCATCCACCCATCCATCCATAACCGATGTGCAGCATATTGCTTAAAAAATGCTCACAAGTTTCCATTGAATGGCTGAATAACATCGTTATAAAGTGCTGAATCTCCATTGGAAATTAGGCTAATTTATCTGCGTAATGGCAGAGAGGAAAAAATGCGTGTTTGTAATAGTTGTATTGATTCTTGGATGTGAATATTCATCCCTGTTTCCCCTATCAGCCTCTACACAATGTGTGCTGTCACCGCCCACGCAGGCTTTGTGTTGTGGTATGTGTGGTGGATCCAGAAAGGGCGCTGCTTGGGTTAGCTTCTCCATCTTTTCCACTTCACAGTCACTTTGACATTACAGACACACAAGCTGTTACAGCATAATATAGACGGGAGGGTGCTCCGGTGTACGAGGCACCAGCAAAAACGTGTTTCTTCCAAAAGTGGGTAAATATAGAGGGGGCATGAGGTTTACCGCACCGTAAACGCCAATCAACTAATATGTGTTGGCCAGCAAGGTTGTTACCATGGTGATGTGTTGGCGGGTCAGTGCCCAAAAACACACACACATGCTGTAGTTCTTAAACCAGGCTTCAAGTAGGAACCTAGATGCATTGTGCCTGTCTGTCTTCATTGTGTGTGTGCATGTAGGCTTTATGGCCGTGACCTCATGGTCGAGCTTTGGTCGGAGCGGTACTGTTTGGGCCACAGGAGCTGCTGGGTCTGGAACAGTGCGTTCCCCACAGCCAAGTGGGTCAGGACCGCAGAGTCTCAGTCAGTGAGCTGGAAAAGTATGCACACACAAGCATCACACACCACAATTACTGGTGGACCCAATGGGCACAGGAGTGCCATGCTTGTGTTGTCCTCACAAGGATAGAGAAATAAAGGGAATCCTGGAGTATGCAAGTCCTCTTCTTTAACAGGCTATAGCCGGGTTTCCAGCAAAAAGTTCCTGGTAATTTCAGTCCCGGGACTATTTTTCAAGGAACTAAAAGAGTCCTTCAGCCCATTGTTGTCTGCGTTTCCGTAGCAGCTGCGAAAGCCTGCGAAAATTAGTCCAATGGCGTATGAAAAAGCAACATCACATGGGACGAGGGCTGCTCACAACAGTCAACACACTCTGCAACCATAACATTGCAAACTCAAGCCCAACAGGCAACAACAGCTGTCAGTGTGTCAGTGTGCTGACTTGTCCCAAACTGCATGTGATTATCATAAAGTGGGCATGTCTGTAAAGGGGAGACTTGTGGGTACCCATAGAACCCATTTTCATTCACATATCTGGAGGTCAAGGGACCCCTTTGAAAATGGCCATGACCGTTTTTCCTCGCCAAAATTTAGCGCAAGTTTGGAGCGTTATTTAACCTCCTTCCCGAAGAAAATTAGTGGCATTAAAACGATTTTACATTATTATCATTAGCGTTAACTGTGACATCCATACTTTTAATGTTATCAAACAAAGGGAAATGCTCTCCCCTCGTCCTAAAATGATACTAGAGTACTTTCTTGTTTTATGAATGAAGCGATACAGTTGAAGCAGCGACGCTGTGCGTGTGTTTTACCATAAGCGACGGTCATCCCTGCAACTTGAAAGTTCCTATACTTTCAGAAAGTACAATCCCCGACCAGGGCCATTTTAGTCTGTAAAAAGGCTCCGGAAAATGTCTCTGGACTGAATTTAGACCCTGGTCCCTGCGGTCGAAACGCAATGAGTTCCTCAAAAGGTCCCTAGTTCCAGGGGGAAGTTCCTGCGGTCGAAACGGGGCTTATGATAGATAGATTTACAGCAGATGTAGAAAGGGAGTAAACATGGAGGCCTGGGACTTGGGCATTTCAGAAGTAGACATGTTGGCATAATGCAGTGTGCTGCTGACAGATGGTGGAGTTCTGACAGATTGCTGTGGTTGGCGAGTTAAGTTTACTTGTGGGTATAGTGCTTACGATGACAGAGGAGTTCAGAATATTCACTTTCTGTTTTTGTTTTTTTACAAGAATACATGTTGTGAGAGAAACCGTTAATGAGAACTCGGACCAGAGATGCATAAATACGTTTTATTTAAACAACATGGGAAAATAAGAAGTAATGGATTTGCTGTCTATTAAAAGGGGAAAGCTCTTAGCCGGGAATTTCCGACCACCAAAACATTTCTTAAGATGTGTGTGAGCTTAATTTGGAGAACTAACCACAAAGTATGTAAATTTACCATCATATGAAACGCCTTAACGTCTTAATAACGACTCCACTGATTTAACTCATGAAGATCAGCTTACTTACTTAATCTTTGAAAACAGTTGCGTGACGTCTTTGTGTCTCTGGGGGGAGCTGTTTATAGTTTTCAGGAAATAACCCTGATGATGTCATAGTCATTTTTAACACACAGCCCGTTTTTTTGGCGACTACGTCCACTTCTCATATACAGTCTATGGCATTTACCTGGCCAGGAGATTCTAATGAAAGATGCTATTGAGGTGTGTTGTGGGAGTTGTAGGCCATTTCCAGCATTTTTTTGGAGCTTGAACAATACTAGGGACTAGAAGTCAAGGATTGTTCTCTTTATGTCTTTCACAAATTGCTCAACTACGTGGAAGCCCAATACTCAATTGCTGTAATACCCCTTAAATTAAAATATTCCATAAAGCAGCTCCATCGAGAGGTGATCCCTCCGCTAATGAAAATGACATTAGGGCACTCTTTATAGTAGCATAATAGTGACTAGTTAAAAAGTGTGAAGGGACTATTACTGAACAGAATGGGACCCTAAATAATACATACAGACAAATGAGAAAATCAATGCTCCATGAGCTCATTTTAAAGCATTAAATATGAAGGTCAGATATATGTGCACATTATATTTTCTCCAGCTGTGCTATGAGATGGAGGCTATATTGATGCTCTCCTCATCGCTCCCAGTAGACGGCTAATGCAGGCAGTGGTTAGGTGATGTAGTGCAATAACCTTTGAGTGTCCAATACTTCATTGATTGAGGTTGAGTCCCGCAACCATTTGTTGTTTGGATGCTACAGGTGTACAAATGTTTGTTTAAAGATGAATGCAGTGGGCCCTGATGTGGATGTTAATGAAAAGGCATGTTGGTATGGAGTGAAGAATGAATGTGTTCAGTGAAGGTTTCAATCTCTTTCTCTCTTTCATCTGTCCCGGCAGGAGGTTTAAAACTGTAAATCAGATTTATATGGATGTCCTCAGCTACTGGAGGCTAAAAGACAAACTGACACATGTGTGCTGCACATATGCACGCAAGAAAAACAGTGACAGATGGTGAAAAAACTCGCACAAAGCCCCGAAATAAGTACGCACAATCACCAATGAGCATGTGTGTGTGCTCTCTGTTTATTGGTCACAGACCCACAGAAAACATTTCTTTGACAGACTGCGGTTGAATTAGACCTTTTTCGAAATGCTTTGCACTCAAAACAGAACTACGTCACATTGTGTGCTGTGATTTAATAGCATTGTGTGCATTGTTCTGGAAAGCAGTTATTCCAATTAACTAAATTATGGGTTGTGTTTTGAGGGCGATTTTTGCCGAGCGTTTCAGAAAATGAGAAGCAGATTATAGATTCGCGGTAAGCATTTTCATTCATCGGTTGTTTACATTGAGACAGAACGAGCCACTACACCTACTCTGGCGCTGCTTTATTAAATTATTATCCAGAGGGAGTCATTGTGTTTGTGGGTGGTGTGAAACTCTTTGCCTCGATGACTCAGAGTGCATAGTAACTGCTGTAATTAAGCCACAGGAACCTGATTCCCTATTCAGAGTTACAGATTCTAGCGATGAATAGGAAGCAGAAGAGAATGCTAATTATGAGTCTCATGCTCCTTTCTTCAAGCTGCCAATTAAACGGTCACAAATCATCTGTGTGTGTACAAATCATCTTTGTTTCCATTTAGTTTTAATTTCCTGTATGTTTGCCATTTGATCTGTGTGCGGCTCCACCTTTTTAACACTGGCGTCATCCTTTCCCATGTTGCAGATGGGGCTCCGCTGAGCGAGCTGTCGTGGCCTTCATCCCTGGCGGTGGTCGCTGTCTCCTTCTCCGGCCTCTTCACCTTCGTCTTCCTCATGCTGGCCTGCCTCTGCTGCAAGAAGGGCGACATCGGCTTCAAGGTGAGCTCACTGCTGCCCCCCGCTGGACGTGGTGAGGAGAGCACAACTGTGTGTGTGTGTGTGTGTGTGTGTGTGTGTGTGTGTGTGTGTGTGTGTGTGCACGGTGGATGGGAATCCGTGATTTACATGTGAAAATAACAGAAAAGGAACTAATACTTGTAAAGTATCAAATATGTGTTTCTAGTACTAACACACACTGTACAGACATGAAAAAAAAAAACATCTAAAAGCCTTGAATATATTTTAATAAAGTGTCATTCAACCTCTTTTTAGTGTGCCACTAAGTAAAGGCTGAATTGAGGTTGAAATAAAGCAGGGCTGCAGCTAAAGATTATTCTTTTATTGTTGAGTAATTTGTTGATTTTATTCTTCACTTAACCACTTAGTCTATGAAATGTCAACCAAAAATAAGTGTAAAAATGTTTTGCAATGCCCAACCAACAATTGAAAACTCAAAAATATTCCATTTAAAAAGGATAAACAGAGGAACTTAAATCCTGGAAAGAGCAAATTTGATTGATTTAATTACTTAAATGACTAATTTGTTGCCCACTGTTTTCCTTTCAATCTACTTATCAATTCATTTTTTTAAGCTCTAAAATAAATGTGTCAAGATTGAGTGCCAATTTAAAAAAGAAAAAGAATTGAAAGGGAGCATTCCTGTCCATCACTTGGTACATTAAAAGATTTTTTTTTAAATTTCCTGAAAAAAGTCATAATTAAATGTAAGGGCTGCAACTAACAATTATTTCCATTATCTGCCGATTATTTTCTCAATCGTTTTGTCTATATAATGGTGAAAAGGTGGTGGTGATGCCTTTTTAAATATGTTGTTTCGTGCTATCAACAATCCAAAATCCCAAAATATTCAGGTTACTTTCCTGTATGACAGAGAAAAGCTTCAAATCCTCAAATTTGAGAAGCTGGAACCAGAAAATGTTTGGCATTTGTGCTTAAAAAATGACTTAAATTTATTATTTGATTATCAAAACAGTTGCCAATTAATGTTCTGTCAATCAAGTAATCGCTTAATCAACTAATTATTGCGGATGACTAGAAGAAACGCTTTGGTACTGTGTTAATATTTTACGTTAGAAGTGATTCTCAAGAGACTTCAGTATCATAATCGTATTGATAAAGACCCCTAACTTACATTTACTGTAAATGCTGAAGGACTAATGCCTCGTAGCCTTGGTCCCAGGCTGCCATTGTCTCTATGTTGCCTTCAGCTGCCAGCATGACTCAGCCATGCTGTGTCAAACATCAGCGCTGCACTGAGCGGCTGAGGGCTAACAGAGACTGACACAAGCGGGGGGCATACGGAGAGGCAGAGGGAGGAGAACCCCCAGAGACTGTACTGGCTGCTCCTTTTCGTTACTAGCTCCCTCATTAACTCGCTGCTCATATTATGGCATTAGCATCAAAACATATTTTTCATTTTGGTCGGGCCTTTTTAATGTCTGTAGCTCTTTTAGCTGGAGAATGGATAAATTACAGCCCCGACTGAACAGCCGTCTGTTAAGATCACTTATGCAGAATCGTTTTGCAATTTGAATAATTCCTCGTATGAATTATGGGGCTAGGAATGGAGGGAATAAAAGGACAGGAGGAAGAGGATGAGAGCAGAGCAGCTTGTTTTCTTGTTCATGTATGTGGTGAGAGTCAGGTCTGTGCTTCGGCATTCACACTGAGCAGTGGGAGCAGCCTGTGGGAGGTAGAAACTGCTGCAGGGATAATAGTGCCACTAATGAGCCCGGCATAGAGGAGGCCCATTAACAACTTCTGAACTTTTCTTATGTGTGTGTGTGTGTGTGTGTCTGTCCCACGCCAGATCGCCTCATTACGTGAACGTGTATTTTAATAACCTGCAGGAACGGCAGGAGTCTGGGTCTGTGTCGGCTAATGACAGAAGGATGGCTCTATCTGCTAAAACAACAATAGTTGACTTATTTTGTCATGATACCGTAAACCACGGCCCCACCTTGAGCATGGTGGATTTAAATATGTATTGATTCCTGCAGAGGTATTGTCTTATAGCACCGTGTCATCAGAGAGTTCAGGGTGAAAGTGTAGCTACAGTACAGCTGCCCTCGAGCTGGAAAACAATCAATATCTTTCTCATGGACACTTCAGCGGCGCAGAGTGACAGTTACAAACCACTATGCCACCCTGACTATGTTGTTTTAATCCTCGCATGATTGTCCATTGTGATTAAGTGTAAATTAATCGCACATTTTTTATCTGTTCAAGATGGAGAGTTAAAGGGGAGTGGGCAAATATGCTTGCTTTATGCAAATGTATGTATATATTTATTACTGGAAATCAAATAGCAACACAAAACAATGACAAATATTGTCCATAAACCCTCACAGACTTGACTATGACTTGCCCAAAACTGCATGTGATTATCATAAAGTGGGCATGTCTGTAAAGGGGAGACTCGTGGGTACCCTTAGAACACATTTTTATTCACATTTCTTGAGGTCAGAGGTCAAGGGGGCCCTTTAAAATGGCCATGCCAGTTTTTCCTCGCCAAAATTTAGCATAAGTTTGGAGCGTTATTTAACCTCCTTCTTGACAAGCTGGTATGACAGTTCTCAGGCAATTTGAATTTAAAATATTCTTAATTTATTTGGGTTATGCTAAAATTGTACAAAACAAATAGTTACTTTAGTGAATACAAAATGATGCTTGTTGTCTTTATCATAGTTCACTGTAATTCCTCTATCAAACTATCAAATCTTCTCCTTTCTCTCTGAGTCTGGCAGCAAACTTCACAGAATGGTTCCCCCCTCTTCTTCCCTTCTCTTTGGCCCCGGCCCGTCACTCAACAGCTCACTTGTAAGGTGTGCATTCGTGTGGGACCTGCAAAAATTGCACCGTTGCGCCCGTCCAAAAAGCTCCATTATTCCTCTCTCCATCGCGGTGCTCTTACTGGAGCGCGTAGTGTGAGGCTGGGTATTAAGTGCTTTCTAAACTGAAGGCTCTCTGGGGAGCTATGCAACGCTGACTCACAGCCAGGTGCTCCGCTTTCACACTTCGCTCTGAGGAGAGTGGCAGATGGTTCTCTTGAATGAGAAAACACACATTCCTATGTATATAGACACACACACAGTGGTGTTTTAGGACACCTGTAAACACACACACACACACACACACACACACACACACACACACACACACACACACACACACACAATGAGCCATTCAAATATTTCATATTAGTCCATCCTGCAACCCACTCTCCTGCTCTCCTCCTTTCTCATTTCCTCCTGTTTCTCTCCTCATCTTTTTCTCCTTTCTTTACCTCTGTGGTTGCTGCAAGTGGGAGATGTAAGAGGCTTGTAACAGTTCATTAACCAGCGGATGGATGGATGGCTCAGTGCTTGTGAACAGAGCACCATTGCCAGCCCAGTTTCCCAACATAGCCACAGCCTTAGAAACTGCTAACAAGATGGCCTTGAATCGCTGTGGGATGTTGCTTCGTGTGGTAGGACGTGGTTAGAACAGCATCAAGAGGGGCTTTGACTGAAAGACATGATTTATTAAATGAAATTCAAGAGACTTTCAATGTCTGCTATGACCTAAACAATTATACAGACGAGGACATCATCATAAGTGCAGCATAAGCTTGCCTCAATGACTAATTCATGTGTATGACCTTCTTTAGTGCTGACCTGCTGAGGTTATAATTGACCCTCTCTAAGTCCCGCCCTTTTGCGCTCTGTTCTCCAGTTGAGCAAGCTTGGAACCCGCCAGAACCTCGTTCAACTTTCCCTTTTCCTGTTATACTTAGATATTCTATGTCTGTTCAAAGGTAACATTATTAAGTAAGTCACATTGGTGTCCCAATCTTCACGGACACATTGTATGTAGTCACGGATACTACGAGGACCTTTCATTTTGTGGCGATTTTGGCGGTCCCCGTGGACAAAAGTGTTTCTGAGCACCAGATTCCCTTTGGAGAACCTCTCCTTTTAGTGCAGCAGGGTCGGACAGTCTGCCCCGCGCAGTCCTTGTCCTGGTTCTCCCATGCCTCCCTTCCCATCCAGAGGGCCCAGCAATACGGCCTGGGCCTTGAGCAGCGTGGTGTCGGCTCCCAGCGGGGACCGGCGAAGCAGCGAGGCGAAGCTCTGCTCCTGGCCGGAGGAGGAGTAGCTGCTGGAGCTCTCCGCCTCCCGTCAGAGGTCCGATTGCAGGCCGAAGGCGTCAGCGAAACTGGATCTGGGTCTGTCCACGGCTGGCTGGCCGCTGCTGGAGGCTGAGCTGAAGGAGCAAAGTAAAATCTGTCACAATGACAGTGTGTTGTTCAGCAGTGACGATACATAGAGTATGCTAATAATGTGGGGTTCCTACTGGATTCCTTCCAGGGAAAGAGTAGATTTTGAAGACAATTTCCAGAAAATACTGGGATCTCAATTAACACAATTCAAGCCTCACTCACAGCCCAGAGTGACCGGGATAAGTTAGTTTTTTTAGGTTTACACTGGGACTAGTGCTGAACAAAAATGTGCACTTTTTCCAAACAGAAGAATTAAAAGAGCATAAAAAGTATGAATATGTAACAATAACACAATCATAATTGAACACATAGGACTCACAGAGTTGTTTACTCTTAGAAATCTCGACCCACTCTGACAATACTCTCTGCCTTATGATCTGCCTCATGCTGCAGATTATGCAGTTTGTCTAGTTTACTGTTAATATACTGTTTCTTTTGGCTGCGTCTCTTCTACTGCTCAGCTGGTTTTTCTTAGCATTTACACCATGAAGGTTGAAGGTGTTAAAAGCACTAAATAAAAGCTACTTGGCTGAGTAAAGACAGGTCAGGAGAGTAAAGGACAATACAAGATTTGTCTGGCATGTATGTGCAAAGTATCAAAAATGTCTCCTTCCTGCTATGCGGTATGTCCGCACTTTCCATACATGCTGTATGGGGGTTTCTATATCAGGGACACACTACATTAGAGAGCAAGGACACTGCAGTAGACTGGGGAGCAACGATGGATAGGGGCAGAAAGAAGAGTAGTAGGGATGAAACAGACAGAGCAGAGGATGTGGGATATATGGTGTAGGCTACAGGGATGGAAAGAGAGAAGGTCACTATCTCGCATTTAGCACCTTTAACCTTTTCTATTGTTAATATATAAATAAAGGTTAAACAAATATAAACAGTATTTACTCTATATGTTAGTTCTGGTTATCTTTTTTTTTGTGCACAGTAGAGGATGTAGTTGCAGTTACATGTTGGTGTAACGGGGAAACATTCAACAGAAAGTTCTGGTCTAGTGATTATTATTGATCACAGTCCAGAACAGGTATTTTGTATATTTTTGCAACATTATTGTGTAATAAGCCATCCTTTTTCAGTCCGTACAAACCTTGAAACCTTAGGATGTACAGTACTAATGCAATGCCCTGCACTGGCAGATGTATTCGCACGGTTTAAATCATGAAGCTCCAAATAATCGGGATGCCACAGTGGTGTTTCCTCTCAAATGTTTTAGACATGATGCAAGTGGTGACGTTTCACAAACTAAAACATCCTTTGAGAATAAGAAGTCCTCATAAATAAATGCCAAAATGTACTTTTTACTCTGTAAAAACAAACACAAAAACGAGATGTATGTGAAATCATTTTGTTTTGCAGTTGTTTGACTAGATTGTTTCGTGATGGGAACCTTGGTTTGTATATGTGAGTGTATATGAGCAAGAAAGAAAAGCCAGAAGGAAAGAAAGACAGGCTTTGTGTATACAGTTTGAACACACACATTAGTGTGTTCCCCCTACAGCGTCTTTGTCGTGACCCACACAATACGCCCCGCAACGTACATGACTTATGCATATAGCTCGGTGGGCGTGCCTCAGTGCATTTGAATGCCCTCACAGTTGAACCATTGTCTCCCACTATCTCAGTGGTAGGATGGCTGCGAGTGGGTGACTAATCCAAGCGTGTGTCTTTGCACCAGGAGTTTGAAAACACTGAGGGAGAGGAGTACCAGGCAGATCTCTCCGCCCTGGCCTCGCCTTCCTCCCAGAATGGCCCCGAGGTCTACATCCTTCCCCTCACTGAGGTCTCCCTGCCGGTGTCCAAACAGCCCGGCAGATCCAGTAAGAAACTACACAACACCGTCAAAACACCTCAAAGTTATTTCTGCTTGGACTTTTAATGACCTGTTTTTTAATTTTAGTTTTTGCTTCCTGGTGTTTTTCCTTTCTTCTTTTCTCTCATCTTCTCTCTTTTCTGTATTGCATATCTCTGTAGTCCTTTTTAATTTCCAGCTCTTTAGAAAGAGTGCATGTCTGCCACACTAACAGACTTTTAAAAAAGGTTCTTACATCTCTGGAGCATAGCACACGTGAATTATGTAACATCTTACTGGCTCAATAGATTTGGATGAGATAAAACATTTTATCTACCTTAGTTGAAGCAGACATGGCCTACTTCATTTTGTTATCTTGTATTATATGTCTCTTCTTCATGCCCTCTCTCTCAACAAGGGACATACATCTGTCCATTGTGTAATGCATTTAGAAATCAACCTACATGCTCTATGTGAAAACTGCAGCCCACTGGAGAGGAGGGAATCTGACCACCCAGTATACATTATAAACGGGTTTCTGTGTGTGTTCGTTAAATACATGCTGCTTAACATTAAAGGGATATTTCTGGTGTTTTGAAGTGGGGTTTTATGAGGTACTTGTCCATTATTAGTGCATTACCTAAAGTAGATGACGGTCGGCACGCCCCCAGTTTGGAGAAACAGACAAAGCAATGTACTGCTGTGGACGGGGCCGACACAAAACGTATTTTAGCTTCCTAAAAGAATGGCCAACCTAAAAAAATCAATATCAGTTTAAGTGTACGCTATATTTAGCATTTTCGGCGGTTTAACTTGCCGTTGGACAGCTATCCAATCAAGCTCGTTCTCATTCCCAGGGCGTCAGATACCGACGCTTAAGGCACTCTTTAGCATTGGGAAAGTGTGCATGGAGTGTGGTGGCGTAGTTTTAAGAGCGAAAAGACACGTGGCGGGCAGGCGGGAGAGAGGGGAGGTGGATGGGTCCAACAAACACGAGGCTTTCATCCGGGAGACCGCTGTTCGTGTCCCGTGCATCACGTTAAAATCAATTGTTCGTTCATGTCCAGTGTTCACAACGTTCCGCGTCAATTTCACTGTACAAATGTAGTCGTTTTTAAGCCATGTTGTTTTTTCCTAAACCTAACTATAGTGGTTTTATTGCCTTAACCAAAGCAACTGTTTTTGTTTACTACCCAACATTAAGCATGTGTTTACTGCGTCCAAAAAGAGTGACGCCGAGTTGTCTGAAACAGAAGTCAGTATATGACGAGTTGGGATGAGAACACGTTGTCCAGTCTATGTTTCAGACGGGGAACTGAAGCCGTTATCTATGGTCCTGTAAAGCAACCAGACTCCATTGAAAAAAGACGTAATTTTACCTCACAGAATACGCGGTTACAGAACACGCGGGTTGCTGGTCAACCGCTGCCTCGATCGGTTAGTTTGAATTCACCAGAGTTACACAATATCGCAAACAAACTAACCGATCGAGGCAGCGGAAGAACGGCAACCCCCGTGTTCTGCGAGGTAAAATTACAGGTTTTTACAATGGAGTCTAGTGGCCTTGGCGAGAGCATAGACGATACAACAGCTTCAGTCCCTTGTCGAAAAGGGCTGTCTGACAGCAAGGTAAAGCAGTGAAAATATTCTAAATATAGCGTACACTTAAACAGATTTTTTTAGGTGGGCCTTTCTTTTAGGTGGCTAAAATGCATTTTGCTGCCGGCCCCGTCCTTAGCAGTACATCGCTGTGCTTCCGTGCGATAACTCCTGTCTGCTTCTCCAAACTGGGGGCGTGCCGACCGTCATGTACTGTAGGTAATACACTGACTATGGATAAGTACCTCATGCAACCCCACTTCAAAACAGCCGCACTATCCCTTTAACATGAATCTCCTATTTTACTTCAGTCTTACATAATCCAACATCAGCACTTCAACACACGTCCATATTATGTTGGTGTGTTTAATTTCTATATCCACGATCCTCCTACGCATCGTCACAGCCTGTTTGTTCTTCTTCAGGTCATTCCGCCTCAAACCCAGCCTGTTAAAATGTGTGTGTGCATCATGTATGTGGACTAGAGTGTGTTTGTGTGAGTCTCAGTGTATGTAAGCCAGATCCTGGGTGTCTCTCTCCCTGCATGACTCACTGGCTGTCTGCGCTGCGCTGTGCTGCTCAGCCAGAAGGGAGGTGAGTTGGGGCTCCGCATCCCAGGATGTGAGCTCCGTCAATGATTGGATAAGGCAGCCTCAGGCTCGCAGCCAATCACCAGCCTCCCCTCTGTCCTCCATAGCTACCGCTGTATGATTGGAGCAGGTGTTGCAGGGCGAGGAATGGATGGATGGCGAAAGGAGACGAGAGTGCCTCCTTTCACTGAGTCAGAGAGAATTATTCATTCCTCCTTTCTTATGTAAAGACAGTAAAACACATTGTTATATTCACTTTTTCACATGTACCTATTGTGGATTGGAAGTATTAGGAATGTATACTTTTAGGAAAGCAAATTAGTAAGCATGCAAAAAGATTGAGAGGAGAGGAAATGGCATGAATGACGTCATATTTCAAAAGTATTACATCAATAAGCTGCAGGTCAAGGCTCCTCCATACATATTAACATCATGTCATAAATGATCCACCCCCACACTGACCTACACACGATGAAAATGAGCCTAGTAATTGCATGTTGAACAGAAACACTAGTTATATAGTTTAACCATGAATGGCGTAGTCTATATCACTTATACATCTGTATGAACACGCAGTACAACGTTCGCCATTGATCCGACAGTCCTGCTTTTCACTTGTTGGTCTAATCTTTTATTTAAGAGGTCGTGTAAAGCCTTCACACCCATTACAGAGGCTCGATGCATCAAAGTGAGAGTTATGAAGCGAGTGTGTATCATTCCACGGGCCCACCGATCCCACAGTCTCGCTGGACCCCAACCGTCTTCTCCGGGAATGCCACGACGTAGGACGGGAATGCACACTCACGCTCACACATTCCACATTCGGAATAATGCCACTTTTTAATTTCTCTCCGTCGGGGAGGGGCGGTGTGGGTCTGTTGTCACCGTGACAACCTCTGCCCAGCGTTCCAGTGGAGAATGGGCCTTGTGTGTGTCTGCACATGAGTGTTTGTGTGTGTGTGTTTGGTCCACTGGGTACCAGGAGACGCAGCATGAGCGTGTGAGCGAGCGGGCCAAACAATGGCCCCGATTTAGGCCGGCTGGGCAGTGGGTGAGCATAAGGCCGCGCTGAAACGTCCATGGAACGCACCAGTGGAGGACTGGCATTATGGGCCGAATACAGTGAGAGGTTTGTGACAGGATGAGGAGAGACAGGGGAAGGGTGGTGGCATGCACCAGGACCTAAGAGCGGGGAGGGGAGGCTTGAGATAGGGGTGGCGAGTGTGGATGACAGAGGTCTTTTTCTGCGTCTGACAGAGCAGCGTTTGTGTCCTGTTTGGCTGAGGAATGCTGCTGTCCGGGGTGACAGGGGGGCTTTATGTGGGCCTTATGTCACCACTGGGTGTCTTGAAGCTGCACACAGAACTGGCGCGTCAGACGGCACACTAGCAACATGCGTGACGGTCACATCAGGCGTGATGCATGACCAGAAAATCTCAGCGCCCGAAGCAGAAGTCCTCCCGTCGGCACATCGCTCCACTGCCTCGAAGCCGTGATACGTTTCGATCTCGCTCAGCTCAACCGTAGATTTAAATGTAGTCTTGTGTAGGAAGCGAGGATTTTGCTCGACAGCTGGAGCGCTCCAGACGAGGACAGTGTTGTGTGTTTTCGTGTGTCCCAGTTGGAGGATGAGCTCGGCGCAGACTGGGAGAGGCAGCGTGGCGAGCTTGTTCAGCTGTGCGAGGGCTCGGAGGGTTAAATCCTGCCGAGGCTCTCACACACACACACACACACACACACACGCACACATTACGACCGTGGGCTTTTTCTCAAATACACACAATGAGGCTAAGACGCCTGGGGTTGGGGCTGGGGCCACGGGCTCTCGGTTCTCACACTCTGAACCAGTGCTTCATCTCTGCCTGGGACTCGGACTCAGTCCCCGTCACGGTGCTCAGAGTGGCTGGCCGCTCCACTGCTCCACCATCATCTCTCCACTCACCATCATCATGTCCATTCTTGAGATATGAGGATCCATGGAGGTATTTCAATTTGTACACGACTTGCTGGCTCTTGTAGATACTTATTTAATGTAGCTGGGAAGTTTGGGCAACCTCTCTTTAGTAGATGCAACTATTTATTTAGGAAAATGTGCATTTATTGTTTGGTTGAGAGGAGTTTCTATTGTTTCTCTTCTTATCTCTGTCTGTGATGTTTCCCTGTCCTGTAGGAAAGACCCAACCTTCTATTTTTCTTTTCAGGAATCAGTTTCTTTTCTCTTAATCACTTCTTTCCAACTACAACCGTCTCCTTTTTTGCCTGTCTAAAAGTAATCTTATGTCTTTCTTACTGTTCCTTTCCAGTCCAGCTGCTGAAATCGTCAGACCTCGGCCGCCATAGTCTGCTCTATCTAAAGGAGATTGGACATGGCTGGTTTGGCAAGGTGAAACATGCTTTTTTATTGTTCCTAAAACATACAATCACCCAGTGGTTTTTGGATCCGTAGACACCACCTTTGTACTCATTTGAACTCTTTCAACTGCCTCTGTCTTTACTGTATTAACTGTACTCTAATGTGCTTTCTACTCTGTGAGGAATGCGAGCGTAATGTGATGATGATCTCATTCTAGCGAAGCTAATCTTTGGCACTACTGTTAAAGGAGAGGAGTTGAAATTCACAGTCACAGTAAATTCCTCACAATTTACTGTACAGTACATGCTGCTGTGACACGTCTAGATTTGTCCATGATGCACCGTTCTCGTTCTGCTTTTTTTTCTCACTTTGTAATTGCATTTAGATGCTGTTTGTAGTAAATTCTGATTTACATTAGAGTTTGGTATAAAAGTATGTATACTTCTCAGGTCCTGCTGGGCGAGGTCAACGCGGGCCTCAGCACCACCCAGGTGGTGGTAAAGGAGCTGAAGGCCAGTGCCAGTGTCCAGGATCAGATGCAATTCCTGGAGGAGGTGCAGCCATACCGGTCAGTTCACAGAGATCACACTATGATCAGATTATTTATTGTATGTGCGGTCTTTGTGCATTCATAACTACTTCACAAATCCCGTTTCCTCCGCCAGAACCCTCCAGCACCCGGCCCTCCTGCCGTGCCTGGCCCAGTGCTCAGAGGTCACTCCTTATCTGCTGGTCATGGAGTTTTGCCCTCTGGTTGGACACGCCTTAATGATCAAATTCAGTTCTTTCCACATGTCTTATTATTTTTTCTTGGTGCATTGTTGTTTTGTTTATTCATAAGCGGTCAGAGCAGCTTACGACCTGTTTCCTCTCAGGGCGATCTGAAGAGCTATCTGCGCAGTTGTCGGGTGGCTGACTCCGAGACCCCTGACCCTTTGATCCTCCAGCGAATGGCGTGCGACATTGCCTCAGGGCTTCTGCAACTCCACAAATATAACTTCATACACAGGTGCAGTATGTCAATCAGTCAGTCCCTCTCCATTTACCTTCATCAACCTGAATATTAACGCCCTAGAAAATAGAAAAGGAACCGGTGCGCCCCCTGCTGGTCTCTCCCGGCAACAACATCCTGGTGCTGCCTGAGTAGTTGTCAGAAACTCCAGCATCAGTGATTTTGTTGCCGGGGGCGAGCCCCTATCGCGCTCTCTCTCTCTCTCTCAGCCATGTGGTGGTTGCCATAGCAACCAATCAGTGGCTGCCAGGCGGAGGAGGAGGTGAGATTAAACTAAGTGACTTAGTTTAGTCTGTGTCTTTATATGTACACAGATATGATTTAAATCATGCCGTAGCTGCATAGGATAATCATAATGCTGTGAGACATATTCATTGACAGTATGGCACATATAAAATGTTTTTAACAAACACTGATACACAAGTATAACTAAAGAAAGCTTCCCATAATATACCGACCTGGGTGTAAAAAAAAAAATATATGAATCCTAAAACTTCCAGCAATAATTTAAAGCCCCTGAAAACCTGGTTTCAAATCCTAAATACTTATCTATACTGTAACATTAAATGTTTAAATAAAATAACCTAAAGCTGGATTGAGATTGAAAAAAAAAGGTTTTCAGGGCTTTTAAAGGTGATAAATAAATATGAAATATGTTGATGCAGCTCAGTTGTGCTGTATTAGATAACAGTTTCCTTTGTTTTGACAGTGACCTGGCCTTGCGAAACTGCCTGCTAACTTCAGAAATGTCAGTTAAGATCGGAGACTATGGCCTTTCTCACAGCCGATACAAGGTCAGACTGTCTTTTGATAATGTCATTTTTATTGACTGCATTTTACCTCGTCACCCTATCAGTACTCCAACATGTTTTTGTTGTTGTTCTTCTTCTTCTCTAGGATGACTATTATGTTACACAAGACCAGATTTGGGTGCCCCTGCGCTGGATTGCACCAGAGCTCATAGACGAGGTCCACGGAAACCTGCTGGTGGTTGACCAAACAAAATCCAGCAACATATGGTGAGATATTTATTTTATTTTATTTTATTTTATTTTATTTTATTTTATTTTATTTTATTTTATTTTATTTTATTTTATTTTATTTTATTTTATTATTTATTTTATTTTTATTTTTTTTATTTTATTTTATTTTATTTTATTTTATTTTATTTTATTTTATTTTATTTTATTTTATTATTTTAGTATTAATTTTTAGTACCTGGTCAAAGATTGTGTATTTATTTGTGTTATGACAAACAAAAAAGTTTATTGAGATAACACTACCATACCAACATCACCTTTATCAAAATATAAAAAAGGTTTAACACCATTTTTTTGTGTGTATTTGATTTAATGCAGATTATATTGTTAGAATGTCACTTTGGATTCTCATATTTTGATGTTTACCTGTGAACTTCCTCTGCTTTTATTGTGAAACTCTGTGGGAAATAATGCATACAGCACAAAAATACACTTATGATATAACATAAAGAAGGCCATATCCGGGATATGAGTGGTGAACACACTTTTCTTTGCCCGTTCCAGGTCATTGGGGGTGACTGTGTGGGAGTTGTTTGAGCTGGGAAACCAGCCGTACAGACACTACTCTGACAGACAGGTGCTGACATATGCTGTGAAGGAACAGCAGCTCAAGCTACCCAAACCGCTGCTCCAATTCCCCCTGGCTGAGCGCTGGTAAGACATAGTTGCATGCCCACACACTCGAGGAGACATACTTCACATACACATGCACAGGCTGACCCTCCGAACGGTATATATCTTGATACCACATACATTTTACACATTACAAGCCTTCCGGTCTCGCTGACCAATTAATTTCTAACAAGCCAGTGTGTCTTGTTTTTAAAATCGGTTTCTGCTTTTGGTGGTACACCAGTCCACTGTAGCAATATATCTCTTTGCTAGCGAGGGCAGATGATCAATACTTTCCCCTTTCTTTACGATCCCCCTTGGCATCGACCAGAGTGGAATCACCTCATTCATCTTTCCCTGGGAAGCCAGCCAAATGTTGTTTTTATTTATTTATTTTTCAAAACTGTTCTTCACTAAATTAAATGTGCTCCACTGAGAGGGCTCCAAGGAGGAACGTAAATATCTTTTAACTATGTCAGCATCTGCACTGCACCTCCTTCATGTACTCTATATGTCCTGGACAAGTGCTAGGTGTTGCTAGAAAGCGCTGACTTCTTCTCTTTTATATTCCCCTGTTAGTCTAGAATCAATTGTTTAACTTTTGCCTATTTCTCTCCTTATATGAAAACCTATAGATATTAATAAGTTCTTCTGAGCTAACTGATATGTAGACGTAAGGAGAGTAACACAATTACTGCTACAACTAACAATTATTTTATCTATTATTATTTTCTCTATTAGTTGTTTGGTCTATAAAATGTCTAAAAATGGTGAAAAATGTCCATCAGTGTTTCTCAAGGACCAGGATGACGCCCCTTAAATGTCTTGTTTTTCCCAAAACTCATAGATATTCAGTTTACTGTCATAGAGGAGTAAAGAAATCAGAAAATATTCACATTTAAGAAGCTAGAATCAGAGAATTTTTACTTTTTTTTCTTAAAAAATTACTAAAATCGATTATCAAAATAGTTGGTGATTAATTCAGTAGCTGACAACTAATTAGCTTTAAACACAATTATATCTTATAATCTCTTTTGCCTCTGATCTGTTCTCCTCTCTCCGTCCAGGTACGAGGTGATGCAGTTCTGCTGGCTGCAGCCGGAGCTGAGACCCAGCAGTGAGGAAGTCCACCTTCTGGTCACGTACTTGTGTGCCAAAGGCTCCAGCGAGGCCGAGGAAGACTTTGAACAACGCTGGAACGCTTTGAGACCCAACCTACTCGGCAGCACCTCCCACACAGCCACATCCACGACCCTAGTCCTGACCCCTACGCCCGCCTCAGCTGAAGTCCCCAGTCCAGACCAAACTCAGGCAGTGGAGCTGGCCTCCTCCGCCTCGTCCTCTTTCCCCCTCCTGGAGCACTTCTCTGACAGCTTCCACTCTGACACCGGGGACGACCTGCTGACCGTCACGGAGACCAGCCACGGTCTCAACTTTGAGTACAAGTGGGAGCAGGCCCGAGCCGAGCAGCCCTACTGCTCCTCCTCCACCAGTGGGCAGCTGGGCCAGGGGAACCCATATTACCAGGATATCTACTATTCAAGTAAAGGAAGCACCTCAGGGGGCTGCAAGACTGACAGCCTGACCTCAGGCATATCCCCGTCCTATTATGAACCCGAACACCCGGGTGTGGTCCCAGTGCTGAGCGCTCACAGCCCCTCGGTCAGCAGTGAGTACTACATTCGCATAGAGGAACCAGTAGAGTGTAACATTAACCTGGATGACAGCGTGGTGGACTACAGCCCAGGACTGGAGGCCAGCAGCAGAAGGTTGTCCTCTGACAGTCGGACTGGTTCCTCCATGGCACAACCCAGTGCTTACTGGTCAACTGAGAACAACAGATCTACTGCCTATGACTCCGATTCAAGCCCCACTGTCCAACTCACCATGGAGCCACTGCTGAAACAGTCATCCAGCACCAGCCCTGTAAAGCTCAGCCACTCGCACAACTGCTTCTCGTCCAGTCAAGACGACTACTGTGAATCAGCATACAAGGCACGCCAATCCTGTCTGTCTGTACTGGATACGTCGCCGGAGTCAAACCTCATCCTTCCAGCGGGGCGTTTAGAAAACCCACGCAGTTTGTCACAAGCAGTCAGCAGCCCCAGCTTAGGGTTCTGCGATCCCTACCTTGAAGCGAGCACAGGTCGGAGCACGGTTAGTGAAAGCTGCCAAAGTATGATGGGTCCCCTCAGAAAGACACTACCCATTGTTAACCACATTAGCATCGACGTAGGGACCGACGACGGCTTGCTGGTGGGCCAGCAGCGAGGTGACGACGTCGAGGATGACCTTTTCTCTGAGGGAGAGGCCACAAACTGGACCTCAAACCATTCGGCAAACAATAACAGCCTGAGCTTTGACGGCAGGCAGACAGGAAGTGGGCATGACAGCTACCTGGACCTTCAATATACTGCTCTCTCTAACACAACAGAATTATGGTCTTTAACCAAGGCCACCACCAGAACCTTCCACAGCTCCAGGTCTTGTGGCACCTTGGATGCAGAAGGAGGTTGTAACGCTGCTAACAAGCCCACTGAATTAGATTCATACATTCACTTATGTCACAAAGAAGGAGAGGAAGCTGCCACTCAAGCGGAAAGGAGCTTAACTGCAGAAAATCTAAGAAGTATTGATTCTCTTACCAGCTCAAGTATTAGTGCCAGAGGTACAGAGGGTCGACAAATGGAGGGAAAATATGAAAAGCAGTTGTTGCTTAATGGAGAGAGACTGTACTCTGAGCCTAAGATGATACCCGAGGCCAGCTATATAAAGTCCCCGTCTTTCAACGAGCCTCAGACTGGACAGACTGGAGCCTTGTCGGAGAAGCAGCGAGGCAACATTTGGGAGGGGGTTTCAATCTCTGTTGGTCTGGGAGACAAGAGACTGAACTATCCAGAGACGTCGGAAAGCAGCAGAGCGTTGGACAGCGGTGTGGGGGTCAGAGACTCCAGCCTGGTTGAACTTGGCGACTTTAGCGAGGATGACGACGATGACCTCACAGATATTACGTCGGGGATCTTTGCCGACTTCAACCTGGACTACGCCGAGGTAGAGGAGGAAGAGCTTAGCCCGTCGAATCATCCAGAGAGAACTCCTGACTCCGTAGACACCCTTAACCTGTCCTCATCGATGGCAAGCAACAGCGATCAGGCCTTCAGCCCCGATCCCTTCAACACCCCCGTCCTGCCCAAATCCCTGGACAGTGGCTACGACACGGAGAACAACGAATCACCAGAGTTTTTCTTCAAAGAGCTTGGAGATCCCCGGGGTGGTGAACGGAGCTTGGGTGGAGAACCTGAACTAGTCCTGCAGGTGGGTTTGGGCCAAGGGGTCTGCACATCCACAAGCACCTCAGAGCTACAGCTAAAGGGCCTGACTGATAAGAACCCATACAGGGACTCGGCTTATTTCTCCGACTATGATGCTGAAAATGAGAGGAGCCCTCAAGAGGAAGGCAGCAAGTTCTTTGCAGGTCCAAGTAGCCGCACCTTTCCTGCTGAGAAATCGAGCTCAATCAGAGTAGATGATCTCGTCAAAAGGCAATTCAACGAGGAACATTTAACAAATCTGAGATACGTCAAAAGTTGTGTTTTGGTGAATCTCTCAGAGGCTGAGCCTAGTTCACACCATCCCCTTCCCACCCCTGGGTTGTCCATGCTGTCGCCGTTTCCTCCTCAGATGGGCGGCTGCCTGACTAAAGAGGCAGCCCCTGCAGATGACGACCTCGGGCTGGAGACGGAGCACTCAGGAGAGGAACCTCCCTCAGAGCTTGGCTCCTCCATCGGGTCCGAAGCCTCTACCGCTGTCCAGCAGGCCTCAGGAAACCACGAGGAGGGGAACAGAAGAGCAGACAAATGTTCCCCTGTCCAGTCTTTCCACTCTGACTCCACCTTAACGGACTACAGAGACGAGGCCCCCAGCGAAAATGAAAATGAAAATGGATCCACAGAGGAGGAAATGCCCGAATTCAATCACGTCAAGGAAGAGACGGAGGACAGAAGGGAGATTGTGAGAATAAACGAGGAAGATTTCGAGGACATAGACGCGGGGGAATGTGACTCACAGGACAGCTTATGCGAAGAATCCAACGGCCCCGTCGACCTCTCCTCTTCCTCGTCGCTGTTGGAGCTGTGCGGAGAAGACGTGAGAGCTCCGCTGGAGGAGGCGGAGGATGAAGACGACTCAGATGACAGCGAGTCTGATGAAGAGCTGAGGACATATAACATCCAAGATGAAGACAGTGAGGAGAGTGAGGAGGATGTCAGCACAGTGCCAGTGGTGGTAAGCGACTGCAGCAGGGCGAGACACCTCCGCAGCCTCCTGAAGATGCCCACGCTGCTCACCCAGTCCTTCTGTGACGAGTTGGAGAGGAAGAAAAAAGCGGTGTCCTTTTTTGACGATGTTACGGTGTTCCTTTTTGACCAGGTACGACACGTTTTGACTATTAAAGATTACTTTATTGGTGTAGAATATGAGAGGGATATTTTTGTTTATGACTTCCAGGAGAGCCCCACGGGAGAGCTGGCAGACTTCGCCTTCTCCACAGGAACAGAGTCCAGTGAGCAGGAATCTCCAGAGGAAAAAAACACTGACCACCAGCTGCAGGCTGACCCTGAACTCGAAGCTCAGTCCTGTGAATCATTCTGTGGTTCTGAAGAAACAGATGGGAACAACTCAGAAGAGGGTGAGTTTGTAAAGAACACAAAATGCTACGCAGAGTAATCCGAGTTGATTTCTCCTGGATTGTTCACAATAACTGCAATTGTGGCTTTGTCTGTGTGCACTCAGGAGTGGGTTATGAATGGGAAGATGACCTTTCGTTCGAGCCCCGCCCGTCCTCACCTGACACCATCCCTGAGCCCAAGGCTTCACCCACATCCACCTCCAACAGTCCTGAAGCTCCAAAACCTGCAGCTGTAGCACTTAACCGTTTTATGGTGTCACGATTCTCTATCACACATGTCTCCGACTCCCACGTGGGCTCAGCAACAGGTATGCTTTCACTGTCTTTCATACACAGTTTGGACTGTTGTATAATGTTGAAAACCTCTCAAATCTTTAATTCAAAATCACCCAATATTTTTAAAGTCCAACTGAAATTGAATTGTTTGTTTCATAGTATAGTTAATTAATAATTAATAAATTTTTTATAATGTGATTATTATAAAGTCATAGTGTAGTATGTCATGAAAATGTCATTATCATAAAGTCATAATATAGTATGCGATAATTGTGTAGGGAATCTGTTGTTGTGACAACCCTGGGATGGAGTATAACTTTAAGCTGTTTGATTAATGTCTCTTACGGCCGGGACACATTGCCTGCAGCAGTGCGTGACGGCTGCCTCGCTGAACTGCTGCGTCACTCACGCGTGTGGCGTCCACACTGGCAGCGTTTCTGCTGCCAGCCCTTTCTTTCTACATAGAGTTTGCCTTTCATAATGGCCATTACATTTAATTATAAATGTCATTTATATTAATTTAAAGGTTAAGACGTGTGTGCTCATTTGTAAATAATAGTAATAATCCACAATTAAAAGTACTTTATTCATTCATGGAGCTCTGCAAGTCACTGCATTTTCTACAACATTGTCCTGCAAATTTTTCAGAATAAAAGCCTGGTGTTGAAAATAAAAAACAGGCTCCGCCACGCGCTGCTGATGTTCCCCGTGTGTCCCGGCCGTTACAATGAAAGCTGTCATACTTATTTCCAATACATTTTTTCCAACAGGGAACAGTGAAGAAAGCCCGAAAGATTGATCGCAACACGGTCCCGACTGGAGGAGGACGAGTCCTGGTCCTTCTCGACACAGAAAAAGCAGCATTATTATTATATCTAGATGTTTTACAGAGTTTTATTTTTTATCAACGTGTGGGGCATCTGACCCTGGTGACCCTTTATGAGACAGTGCCTCATGTTGTAGTGAAAGACCCTCAATGATTTGCACATTTCTTTTTTGTTTTTTTTATTTTGTGGAGAAAGAGATAGCTGCTGGTGAGACAACAAAATCAGATCATATTATTTGCAGAAATAGAAATCATCAGTATATTAGTTCAACACACAGTATATGACGATAACTCCTTTGCTTGATGCAGCATCGACTTCTGTTGGTGACCTTACAGGTAATTTAATTTGTAAATTTAAAAGAAAATAAATGAAGATAAATGGAGAAGAAAAATGAAATTCATAGCTGCTCCCCGTCATTGGCTGCCTCGGTCCACCTGCTTACCATCGATCTGGCATTTTTAAAGACTGTTACGGCTCTCATTGTTGGAGCCAGAGAACAATGCTTGAAGAATTTCCCAACACAAAATCAGACTTTATTACAGCCGTGGGTGGTGGTGATGGTGTTTTGAAGATGGAGATGCTGAAACTTAATTTGTCCCTTATTAATCCAAGTCATATCCAAATCATATTGATGGTGGATTCGGTGTGCTATGTTAAAGAAATCAAGGTGTTGCCGCTCCCTATAATTATCACCACCACTCACTCTGGTTAATGATGACCTACAGTATATGTCTACAGTGATCATATCTGTCTGAAGCACTTTGTATAGCCAAGCTGGGTCTTTATTTGTAGAAGTGTGTTGCTCTTCATCAACCCCTCCCCCATCCTGGAATGAAATATCTAAAACATGTGACGTTCCTTATTTGTGTCCACAGTGCCAGCTACAGGTTTATTTTATTGCATATTAGCTTTGTTTATATGACATTTCATCAGCAATAGAGTGACAACCAAAGGGATACAGAGGTGTTGCAACACAACAGAGCGGTGTCATGTCATAAATGTTGAATGTCATCTTTATGCATCTTTTTTCTACGTATCGTCCATAGTGTCATACATAATGTATTCTATTACATTTGTGCTGAATGCCCGGGTCTGAGGTGTACAAAAACAAACAAAAAAAAAGACATTCAAAATATCTCACATAATTGTATGAATGTTTTCTCGACATGTAGCAGGTAGCTTGACTTGAATTACTACTGCTGTATCGGCGGCTCCCTCCCCCTCTCTACCCTTCTGTAGCTCAAAGTGCCAATTCAGTTTCCTCTCACCTTGCCTTTTAAGTCCCTGCAAGAAGAGAAAACTAGTATTTTTGTACGATTTGAAAAGACGCAATCCAGGATGACGGTCTCTAAAATTTGCCAAAGAGATATTACAAAGCCTATTGGCTAAAAGTGGCAGACACCTTTTGGAGAAGGTGAGGTGGGTTGCTCTGTGCACCGGTAGTAACATCATTGCTGTTTCCATTTCCCCCTCCCTTTCCTCACTCATTGCTATTGTACTATCCCAAACAAATAAATCCAAATACTTTGTTTCCCTTCTTGTGTCTGTGATATTGACGTGGAAGAAGTGCAAACAAGAACACATGAAAACACGACAACACAACACATAAAAAGTGTGACGTTTCTGCCCATTTAGATTTATTTTGGACAAGATAATTTATATGCACTTTCTGTACAGTACAGATATAATACAAACGGGGACAAAAAAAAGTGAGAAATGGACACAATGAAAGCTATATAAAAGTAAAAAAAAAAAAATGCATTTGAAACTTGCCGCCCAAATGAGCCGTGTAATAAAAGCCCGATCATATCACTCAGTCTAAAGGACTCATCTGTGGAAAATTGACTTTTCATGATGTTAATTTCTTGCAGTCTAAGAGGCATTTTAGCTCATTCACACAACCACACACATTATTGCTTTTTCATCACATACAGTTCCACTTCTATCCCCACACGTCACACTGTAGATAAATGCCTCTGCTCTAAGCTTCTCTCCCAGATGAGTGTATAATACTGAGAATGAACGATCAAAAGCTACGATAATACTGTACCTTATCTGATAAGCTACCACTCCCTCAAAGCTAAATATATATTTTTTTGAAAAGACCCATTATGTATGCACTGTTTACATCTCTTGGCTATCTGGTAGCTGATATATTACTGACATTTTAAAGGTACAGTGTGTAGGATTTGGTGGCATCTAGTGGTGTGGTTGCAGATTGCAACCAGTGGGCAACCTCCGAGTATGAAAAATGAAGCCAATGAGGAAGTGCCTTAAACTTGCTTTCTTTCTATTAGCCAGCAGGGGGCGACTCCGATTGTATAGAAGTCTGAGAAAATGAGGCTACTTCTCACTTGATTTATTACCTCAGTAAACATTGTAAACATGAATTTATGGTCTCAATCGCTAGTTTCAAGTCTTCTTCAATACATCATGATGTTCATTTAGTAAATAATTGTCCCATTTAGATTCAAATAAACCATAAGGCAGGGTATGCTTTAGGGAAGGTAAGGGACCTTAACCCTAAAATTAAAGTTTATTGTAACTTTTTGGTCGCCTAAAAATGTCTTATTCAGTGTTCGGTTGCTCCACTCTCGTACCACTTCTGATTACAAAAAAAAAAGATGACAACGGCCAAAAACCAAGATTGTCGAAGATCGAGGCTTCAAATCGGTACTCCACAAACCCATGTGTGACGTCACGGTGACTACGTCCATTTCTTATATAGTCTGTGGTAAAAATGTGAAAGGCTCTCTCTAGAGCCAGTGTTTGGTGTGTCCGTTCTGGGCTACTGTAGAAACAAGGCGGACTCCGTGAAGAGACACGCTTCCTATGTAGGTATGAGGAGCTCATTTTAAGCTAACAAAAACACAACAATTCTTAGTTTCAGGTGATAATACACTCATGAAAACATAGTTATAAAAATGATATTCCATTTCTGCCAATAGATCCCCCGAAATGTAACACACTGTTCCTTTAAAGAGGAAAAAACAGCAAAAATATCCTTATTTTGGTGAAATTGCGCTGTACTGGAGCTTGCTAAGCAAAAAAAGATAAAGTCCGAACATTACAAGCAAACAAACACAAAAAAGGGAAATAACCCCACTTATATGTTCAGGAATATATATATTTAAAAAAAAAAAACGTTGAACTTTGATGCAAACCAGTTTACAGAATAATTGGGTCAACGCTGCATGAAGAAAAAAAAAAATAGAAGGCACAGTTCCCACGTTGTAAATATGGGTATACTGTATCACAACTAGTAAATATATAGTACTTTATCACTTAACAAAAGCAGAATCATATCATTCTAGCTATCTGTGGCAGTATTCAATCAACACAGCGCATATTACAGTGATGCACTGAAATCTGTTGTCACCCTCGAGCCTCACTTAAACAACTAAATGCAGAGTGTGCCTTCACTGCTCATTAATGCAAATAATCCTCAAATGAAATTTGTACAGTGTATAGTGTCAAAGAACAAAAGAAATCCCATAGTAGAAGTGCAGATAAATAATAATGTGACTAGTAAAAACCTATTAGCCATACCTTATCAACAACTTTGTGTGATCTAAATAAAATCTACTCTCACACTTGCAGTTGAATGTTCAAGCGAGACATTCAACGTTTGTGGAAGCAAAAAAAATAAAAATATCACGAGGATTAACCGGAAATTCTCCGCGGTGAAGAAACTAAACTTCTTAGCAGTGTAACAAAACTACTGGGCGCTCTTGTGATATAATACAACTCAAACATGCCTCTCTGTTTCCTTCTAAAAGGGCCTCGTTAGTGGACAAAATTGGGGCAGCAGGCCGCTAGTAGAAGATGGGTGCAGATCGGTCATCGGTGAAGGTGGGCCGGAGGTAGACCTCCATGGATCGGTCACTGTGGGGGGAGAGGAAGGGGTGAGACAAGGAACAGTGACAGTTAGGATGAACACGTGACAGAATTTAGAGAGACACACAGTCAGCTATGTAACACCCAAAGAAATCTGCCTTCCCATAGTTGTGTTGAGCAAACAGTTATCTACTGTGAGTTTTAGCAAGCATGTAATGGGGAAAAATAAAGAATAAAAACAGCTTGCTGTAGGCATGCATGCAGGGTTAGTCTTTCTCTGTATGATACACACACATTAAAAAGAAGTATTTCTTTTACAACCCAAAGCCTGCAAGAAATGCTGCCACATCCCTGGATGCCAAAGGACAGAAAAGACCAGCAGCATCCTACTGCAGCCAGACAGCCAGTAACAGCAGAGAGCACCAGGCAGTAATAGAGAGAGGAGGAGGAGGAGAAAAGGGATTGGCTGAGAGGCGATGGGAGGGCTGGTGACTTACGGAGGTCCTGTTCCCTCAGAACCGGGACAATTCTGGACCCAAACTGGAAGGTAAAAAGAACCTTGAATGGGTTTGAATGGCTCAATCGCTCAGATCATGCATGGCTCACATTTTGTTAAAGACACTGCTGGTTAGTCTGGTGCAAGATGAACATACTGTAGGTTGGTAACAATAATAATAACTGGAACTGAAATGAGGTATGGAAGTACACACTCCATGCTCAACATGCCATATGCTCCTTTTCAAATCCTAAAAACCACATGACAAAACGTGTCTGCAGCTCGCCTTAGTGGACATACAGTACATTTCACTGCAAATGCAATCAACAAGCAGGAGTTTCTGATGTTGTGTCTGCTAAAAAATGACCCAAATACAACTCAAACACAAGCTAAAATACAACAAAAAGAAGAAGGTAAGCAGGCAGAGTTCAGATACTCACAATACGCATACACAACACCACCACACACACACACTCACAGTCATTTACAGAGAGCACCATAGATGCTATGGGTGTTACTGGGGGAGGGGTACGGATGACACTGCATGCTTTAGACACAGCAGGGTGGCAGTTTTGAGAAAAAAAAAATGAATTCAAAACATTTAAAGCAGCAGTAGGCAGAATATTGTTGGCATCATTGGACAAAAAGTCCATAATAACCTTTCAGCATATTGTAATTCAAGTGTTCTGAGAGAAAACTAGACTTCTGCACCTCCTCATGGCTCTGTTTTCAGGCTTTAAAAAAATCTAGAGAGAGCGTTCCTATTGGCTGTTCATTCAACGGAGGCAGCTGTCAATCACTCGCAAACTCCGATCAAACTAGGCAGCACTGATTAAATATGAATCAATATTCTGTTACTGTAATGCCTATTACATTTTATAGAAATAGACATTACAGTAACAGAATACTGATTCATATTTGATCAGCGCTGCCTAGTTTGGCCGTTTGATCGGAGTTTGTGAGTGATTGACAGCTGCTCAGAGACGGCAGGCTCCAGCTCGGCTCTGATTGGTTGTTTTCCTCCGGTCTGTGAAATCTTGCAGACACCATTAGGAGCACCGGAGGACACAGAGGCACATGATTTCTTTCAGATTACCTGTCTCATGCACTACTGTCATGATAAAGTGAGTTTTATATGAGTATAAAAATTACTTTTTTTAAAATCATATTTGCTCTAATTCTACCCACTGCAGCTTTAACAGGAAAAGAAGAAAAGAAAATCAGTTCAACTTTGAGAAAAAAAAAAGTTCAACAAAACTGAAAACGTCATCGTCAGTGACAGAACAGATTTCTCGTCAGACCAGACTGTTTATTAATATATAGAGATATGTTTTATTTAGAATACCTTTGTAAAAAGTCACCATACATTCAAGGTCAATTTGTAGTATCACATTTTTCTGGTTTCCCTCCACAGCATGCATAAGATAAACACTTCAACTAATCAGTAGTTTCTGGAAATATTTTGTGTTTTTTTTTTTTTACAAGGACAATAATTTTTCAAAATAAAAGACCAAAAAAACTACATAGCCACTCAGGGAATACAATCATAAATAACACACTGAGAGCCGCAAAAAAGCCGTGATTTGTCATTTAACCTAGAAACGAATTCATTCACAGCTGTTATTGAGGATACTCAACAGAAGATCACTGCAGCTTCAGAAAAAGACCAAACTGAAGGTTATTATTGGAGTGAGGCGTTTTTTATTTTGACAATTCTGGCAGTAAATTCAGCCGAGAATAGGGCTGAGGGTGGAAAGTTTCATCGAAAATTTATATGAAAATGATCATAATACAGTGCAATTTGGTGGACTGACGGAAACAATTTATATATAGAGATATATATATATAATCTGTATATTCTAGAAGCTCTGTTTGAAAATTTGCGTCATTGCACATAAAGTTTGTGTTTAATAGGAAACAAAAAAAAAGAAGCAAAGTAAGGCAAATATGACACACACCCTCTGGACGGAAAGTCTAGCACTGACACGAGGAAGCACAGCGCGACCTATACGGGATCTCTCAGAACAGAAACAGTAATCTGCTGCACAGCCTCACTTTGAACAAAGCTTTTTTTTTTTTTTTGGAGCATGTGTGTGTTGGGTGGGAACTCGATAATACTGGGCCCCACGTGTGCTTAAAAAAAGGCCATTCAGCCGGTGGCTTTAGTACGACGACATTGAAGTCTTTTGGCACTTGTACAGTACATGAACATGTCCTTTTAGTTTGAACAAAATGACACAACCATGTACATGCATGAAAAGACAAGCAGTAGCAAAGGCAGTCTCTTGAGAGATCAGTCCGTGGTGGTGGGCTGCGATCACAGATAAGAGTACTCAGAGTCCGTATCGCTGCATGCCGAGCAGGTAGGCCCCGCTCTGGCTCTCTCGCTCAACGCAATCCTCCACCCACCAACCGCTACTGTCCACACCGACACCAGCAGCAGCAGCAGGAGCACCCAGGGATGGACGGAAGGAGGAAAGGAGGGACCCGAGGAGGAAGAGAGGACAGAAAGGAGGGGATGAAACTGGCCTCTTCCACTTGGAGAAGGGGTGTGTGTGGAAGGCAGAGGAGGAGATAAGTGGACAGGTTGGGGGGAGGCTAAGAGGAGGGGGGAGGGGAGGAGAAGGGGGGAGGAAGAGGCCCCTGTGCTATCCGGAGCTGTCTGTGTCTGTCTGTATGTCTGTTCTCACACAGTCGAAATCAATTTGCCATCAGGGCTGTCACTGTGGAACAAAGAGAGAAGGAAGCTTGCCAGGTCGGACACACTCAGAAAGAAATGGAGAAAGACAAGACAGGCACAAGGAGGCAGGATAGAGTTTTGGAGACGTGTAGGCGGGGGTCGTGAAATCTACGCCGCCCCACCTACAGCTACAACTCCAAACACACCTGATTAGGAAGATTGGACTTCCAATTCCCTCATCAACACTTTTAAAATCTTAGATATTATCGCCCATAATCGAGCAGTTTTCGTGAATATTCGCCTCACTGAAACCCCAGATACGTTACTGTTGATGAGAAAATCAAGTCATCTCCTTAGCTGGAGGGATGTAGTGTTAGATTAGTCTGTTGGGGGTGAATACACCCTGCAGGACAGTGTCGTCTCAAAATACTGATACAGAAAAAAACACATTCAGAGCAGACAAGAGTATGTAAAACAGCTTGACTCTGGTGCCCAAAGCGATGACTGAGATGAGGTCAGCGTGATGTCTACAGTCACAACATCCACCAAACACCGATACGAGTGCACACAGGCCATCTCTCTCGCTCTCTCTCTCTCTCTTTCTTTCTTTCTCTCACACACACACACATGTATATACATGTACACAAAGATGCACTCCCTGATTGGACAGAAACAGGCACAGCATCATTCCTAACCTCACACAACCCTGGTGAGTCAGCGAGGACTTGATAGGATTACGGTGAAAATATACTGGGCCAATAAACTGAGACACTGACCCCGCTAGACTGCATTCATTACTTTAAAAGAGCTAAAGTTAAGTAAACAACAGCAAAGAGGAAAGGACAAAGAAGTCACAGTAAAAAAAATATTCAAAGGAAACACTGTGCATTCATCTCTGGGGATTTTAGCGATTTATTTGCTTGAGCCTAACTATACACCTCACCAGTTGTGAAATCATTAGTCTATTAATCAATGGGTCGATCGACAAAAACTTAATCCCCAACAATTTGGGCAATTGTAAAAGCAAAAGAGCTAAAAAAATTCTGGGTCTAGCCTCTTACATGTGAGGATTTGCTGCTTTTCCCTTTTTTATATTATCATCAATTGGATATATTTGGGTTTTCAGTCAGACAAAAAAGTTCATTTGAAGACAGCTCTAGGGAATTGTGATTGGATTTTGTTAGAGCTGCAACAAAGAATCAATTAATCAATTAGTTGTCAACGATTAAATTAATCGCCAATTATTTTGATAGTAAATTGTTTAAGAAAATAAGTCTAAATTCTCTGATTCCAGCTTCTTAAATGTGAATATTTTCTGGTTTATGACAGTAAACTGAATATCTTTGAGTTGTGGACAACACAAGACATTTGAGGACATCATCTTGGGCTTTGGGAAACACTGATTGACATTTTTCAGACATTTTATAGACCAAACAACTAATCGATTAATCGAGAAAATAATCAACAGATAATGAAAATAATCATTAGTTGCAGCCCTAGAATTTTTCACTATTTTCTGACATTTAAATAGACTTAACGGATAATTGAAAAAGTGAACCTACAGCAAACAATAATAAATACTCCTTGTACTTTATAAACATTGTGTGGAACCTGAGTCTATCAAAGTGTACTATAGTACATAAATATTAACTGTATACACTATGTACTATGTACTAATTGTCATAGAATACACTTTGCAGTTAGTTAAGTAACAAATGTGCTTCAGAATGATGCAATATGTGACTTTGAAATGTCTCTGCCAATTAAAAACTAAAAACATTAAAGAGGACCTATTATGTGTAAGCTCCTCCCCCTCCCGAAAAGCCCAGTCTGCTCTGACTGGTCAACTGGTCCACTCAGTTGTGATTGGTCAACCGAACCAAACTCTTCAGACTCCGCTCCAGCTCCGCTCTAACTAGCTTTGTATGCGGATGTGCCAAACTAGCCGCTGGGCAGGTATTATACAAATGTGTTACTTGGTGACATCACCACGTTACGGAAGAAAAAGCAGGACTTCAAGCAAGACGTTTCAGGCAGTTCAGGAGCAGTGTTTCTGTAGGGGAGAGTAACTCTCTTTGGCGTGGACTTTGTAACTTTGCAGACCTTTTACACGCACAAAAAAACTATATAACACACTATAGGAGTGTGACAAAACACAAAAGCATAATAGGTCCTCTTTAAATAGTCTTTTCTTGTTGCGAGATCTTCCTTGAGCTATCTCACCACTGTCTCCTATTTGTCTTAATGTTTTGCAACTGTGACTCATTGTATTATGAGATAATAGTGTACATCAACAGCACACTCAAAAATCTTTTTAGGACCCATACTAACATTTGGGAGAATAATGTATGTTGAGTATACCAAATTCTGCCCACTACACAACATACTTTGAACCTGCTTAACTACGTGTATGTAGCATTTAATTTGGACACTGCATATATTAAGCAGTAGCCTTTACTAGAGTGTTCTTACATGTAGTAACTCAGGTGAGATGCCATTTATCTAAGATGTCTTCTTCTGATAAGTCACTACTTTGTAAACTATCCAAGTTAAACAATTCAGATGGCAGCAGCAGCAGTCATATCAGTCATTACTTAGAGGGCATAAAAGGGACTTACCTTGTGGCAAAGCGGCCGTCATAATCCTCAATAGCAGGCTGAAAAGATAAAAGTAACATTTACTTACTGAATATCCTGCTGTACTTGCATTCAAACACTAGGCGGCAGCAGAAACTGAGCTAAAGTCTCCTTCTCAGCTACAGTACTGCAGGATTACTCATATCCAATTATGCAACACAAGACTAAACCAGACGGGGGCTACAAATTAAATGAGCAAGAGTAAGAAGTGTTTTGTATGTTAGGTACTACACATGTTGAATTGTACCTACCTGTGTGCCAAAGCCTGCCATGCTGTAGGGGCGTGGGCGGGTCTGTGCTAGGCTCTGTGCCAGCAGTCGGGCAGTCAGGCCGTAGTCAGGTATGGGCAGTGATGCATCACTCTCCAACAAGTTCCCCGTGCTGCTACTTTTCCCATGATGCAGGCTGGGGAGGAGAGAAAACACAAAAAGCCTCAGACTTGAGCTCATTGGGGCTAATTATTACGTCGACACGAGATAGAAAAAGTCTCCATACTTCACTTTGAGCTTCTCGCTGTCGCTTTCAGGCAGCACACGTGTGTAGGAGAACGGGAACCAGCCACGCCTGAGAAGAGTGAACACCTTGTTAAGTCTAACTGTGCCTACATGTGGGGTTCAGGTAAAGTAGAATGAATGAATTAATTCATTACTCACATCTTGTTCTTCTCGTTCTCCCCATAGTGCCAGCCGTCGCGGGCCTCAGGCACGAGCAGGGTGATTACATCTCCCTCAGCGAAACTGAGCAGGGTGCCGTTGTCACCTGCAGCGTGGGAGAAGATGGCCTGGACACGGGCGCGCCCGTTCTTTTCCAGGCCTGCCGCCATGGAGCTGGACCTGGGCAGGGTCCGTGTCTCTCCTGTAGTGCAGACAGAGACGATGGTCAGTGACGTGACATTCATTAAGGCATACTTTTTCTTTTCACTTTTAGTACATACTGCAGCTGCCTTTACAAAGTACGTACTGTAATGCAGTATGCATACAATTGGGACACACTACTTCTTCAAACCTTGAACGTTGACCCTCTTGCTCATATATCTGCTGCGCAGAGGAATGGGGGTTAGAAAAGCATGCTGGCCTGCATACTGCAAAATGCGACCGGATGTAGTAGGACACCCTGGTATTTTTGGCATACTGCATTTGAAATACTATGTATTGGGACATACTAAATCTCTTTCTGGCATAATAAATAGTACGGTAGTATTGGTATTGGAATGCACAGCAAGGGTTAAGAGTACCTGGTGCTCTGAATAACTGGAGTCTGCAGTGCTAACTAAAGCTAACATTTAGGCTCGGTTAGCAGCCAGGCAGATGCTCTAAACTTCGCTTTTTTAAAATGTGCTTTTGTACAGCATTTGTAAAAATTCATATATCACTGCCAGATTAATTTATACTGATACCTATTACACCGCTTTGTCGAATACTTGATTCTGATTGGTCAATCACGGCATCCTATGGTCTGTTATTTCTTCACAACAGGCCGTTGCTATGTATAACAGACCGTTGCTATGGACGCAGTTCTAATATCGGACTCTGGCAGACCATTTTTGTGTCAAATTATTGATTTCTTAAGTAAGTAGCCGTGTATTAAGCGTGATAATGTACGGCTAGCGGGTCATTGTTGGGAAATAAACCCCTTCAGGGCGACACCGCCGCGAAGCGAAAGGGTCTTGCATCGCCCTGTCTGGGTTTATTTCACAACAATGACCCGCTAGCTGTACATTATCACTTACTTATTACACGGCTTTGTTGAATACTTCATTCTGATTGGTCAATCACGGCGTTCTAAGGTCTGTTATTTCTTTATAGTAAACCGTTGCTATGCGTAACAGACCGTTGCTATGGACGCAGTTCTGATGTCGGACTCTGGAGGACCATTTTAATCAATATTTTCTGTACATTATCCTTTACTAAATCACCATAAACACATGAGACTATAGTTGAGATGATTGGTAGACTATCTCATGCCAACATTTCTCATAAATACAAGCTCTTAGTGTATGTTGCTACCTCTCCCTGCTCCTCCAGCAGTTCTCAGCCCAATGGCCAAACTTAGCATAGTCGTTGGTAGGTGATAATCTTATTGTGATTGCAGCTATTTATGTGACGTTAAAATGCCCCTCAGTGTACCTTTAGGTAAAACGATAGGAATAGGTTTGAGGCTCAATCAAATATCCCGCTTGTGATTTCCTTGCTGCAGCGCTACCGTTATCTTACCCACGGGGTTCTTGTTCTTGGCGGGGGCGGGCCTGCGGACAGGGAGGGTGTTGGAGTAGACATCGCTGACCTGTCTCTGGGGCTGAGCCTGGGACTGGCTCTGCGCCTGGGTCTGAGGGGATGAAGGCCTGACTTGGGACACAGATATAGTCCCGCCATCCGTCCAATATTCCTCCCCGTGGACTCCTGTTGTCCCATTTACCATGGACATACCATCGGGGCCCATCAACCTCTGGAATAAACAGGCAGATACATGGATTCAATAAGTTAAATGGTGAAAATGGCTTAGCCTGTGCAATACTACAGTAGCGATTACTTCATGAAATTAGACATTAAGCTGCAGTGATGATGTGTCAGGTTTAAAATCTGCTGCATTCATATTAATTCATCCAAAAAAACTATGGAGAAAAGTCTAGTGAGAGTTTATCCAAGTTCTGAAATGAAATGTGGACTCTAAACAGCCCATTAACCCGAGTGCCATCTTTAAAGTGAGACTGGATTTTCATTTTTATGGAGGGCCAAAGGTGGACAAGCTCACATTAGGAGAGAACTGTTGGCTCCATCACAGTGGTACTACTGAGGAAAGTGAAGTGAAGTAATTCTAGTTATGTAATTCACTTCTCTTAAGAATCAAGAAGGGCAATTTCTGTATAAATTGCCATCAATTTGAAGTCTGTGATGTCATATCCAAGACCACAGTATCTCATCAAAAATGAAAAAAGTATTTGCTCTGGTTTAAAGTTAGCTTCTTTTACAAAATAAAAACATAAATAAATAAAACAGAGACATATTTTTTTTTAGCCTCCATCAGCCACTCCTTTCCTAAACTCACCGCTGGGTGTCCCAGGCCACTGCCCATGAAAACAGCCAACTCCGGGGGCACAGGAAGAGGCACGGCCCCGGGGATGGGGTCTGAGATGACCAGGTTGGATTTGGAGGTATGCAGAGGGCTGGTGCCCCCGAGGGAGGCAGAGCCCATCTGCTGGGCCAGGAGCATGGCCCTCTCTGGCAGCTTGTTGGGGTCTGCGCAGGCCTGTTGCCACACTGGGATCTTCTGGGTCAGCAGGTCTTTACCCTGGAAGTAGGGAGGAGAGATTGGAGAAAGAAAAGTAGAGTTACCGCCTTGCAGTTGTATGCCTCCACCAACCAGTCAAGTTGTCACGTCATCACTTGACAACATATAAGCCTCTGGGGGGAAGGGGCTTCTTCAATACGCCGGTCATTGTTTACAGTCTGATTAGAAACTTGAGATGCGAGACTGGAGTTGAGAGACGACGTGTTTTTTTCACAAGCAGCCAGTTTACAAGCTGATTTTAAACCAATAAGACAGCAGGTGGGTTCAGAGATTGCATTTCGGCCAATGCGTTCCGCCTCCAACCAAAGCCTGCTGCTGTTGAATTATGGCCAAAAATGTGTTTTGTGAGGTCACAGTGACCTTTGACCACCAGAGTCTAATCAGTTCAATCTTCCGAGTGGACGTTTGTGCCAAATTTGAAGAAATTCCCTCCAGGTGTTCCCGAGATATCAAGTTAACGGGAATGGGACGACTCCAGAAAATGCCATAAAAAAAGTCATAAAAAGTCAAAGTATAGCAGCATTATGTCATTAAAAAAAGTCATCGTATATTATGTCGAGCAAGTGGACGTTAGTGCCAAATTTGAAGAAATTCCCTCCAGGAGTTCCTTAGATATCACGTTGATGAGAATGGTATTCTATATTGATATAGCTGCAATGTGACCAGAGAAAGAAGCTCAGTTAAGCATTTTCCTCACTAAACTCTCAATCTCCTTCATATTCTCTCTAAAAAAAAAAAAAAAAAAAAATCCGTTCTCAAAGGTTTTTCCTCACTCTGTATCCTTGACCGCTGCCCTATGCACAGCTATGATAATGTGTTGCTGCTGCTGCGTGGGAGAGGCTGTGGGACAGACGAACGATACAACCGAGCTGCCCACTGCAGCAGCTCACAGCCTGTGGACACGGCTGTTCTCTCTACAACCACAGACACACAGCTTAATGGACGGAAGGACGGAGATCCACACATGTATGACTGTACTGTACAGTATACACACATACAACACGTGGACAGTTTTGTCCCTTTGTATGTGCTGATTTGTAGCCCTCACCATCTCTTTATCCGTCTCTCTCACACACACACACACACACACACACACACACACACACTAGGAACCCGCTGGGAGAGGGTTCTTCAGTTTGCTGAAGGTGAACTCTTCCCACGCACACCCCCATCCTGATTAATGACTAGACTCCATGTTGAAAAAAAGAAGCGGCAGCACAGTCCATGTACACACACACACACACACACACACACACACACACACACACACACACACAGTCCTCCTCCAGCCACATCTTCAGGCTGGCAGTTCACACCCACCAGTAATCCCGGGAGACTGATATACTTCATTACCCAAGAATATCAAATTCTTGGGTAATGGATAAGCATACATTTGTAACACAACAAGCATCTAAATCCTTGTTAATACCGCTCCATTACCTTTGGTGGTACGATATAAGGGGAGGGGGGATCTGTTCGGATTCAAAAGGTTCTTTGCTTTAAATGTCAGCAACAATGTGAAAATAACAAGCAGGTATTATACAACTCTCTAGTGACTGCTGTAAACAAAATGGTAGGGAAACACTTCTGTCCCGTTTGTTGCACTGAGCTTTGATTTCCTCTTTCTCTACATTCAGCTGTATTTTGATGCCTCTTTCCTATTAGAAGTCTTTCATGAACCGAAACAAGCGAGGCAGTTTCTCTACACAAGGAAGTGGCCAGACGCCCGGAGGTGCAATGATGGATTACAGCTTCAGATATGCCTGTCAGCTGGGCATTGTCTACAGTCTTAATGAATTTTTAAAATGAAGAGGCCCCTGTGAGCGGTCAAAGCTAATGCGACTTTGAATTATATATCTCCTAGTATGCTCTTTTTGCTCAACAATGGTCTACAGGAGGTGAGTTTCAAATGAAACGCAGATGACAGATGGGGAGTAGTCGACTAGAATCAACACAATAGCACAAAAAGGAAAAGTTTTATAAATTGACTTAACAATTTAGGTTGATTATAAGCAGTCGGGGCACAGCTGGAAAACAGTGATGTCATGCATTTTAGTGCACCAATCGGAGTTTAGCAACATTTCAATAAAATATGATGACAGTTGAGGAGTTGCCATCACCGTCAATCAAATGTGATGAAAACAAACCCACACAGTCCTGATGAAGCAGATTTGCTGAGTTTTTGAGTGCAAAACTTTGAATTAATAAAACCCAAAGATATTTTTTTCTGAACTTTAACTTTGATTTTTGCTTATTATTATTAGATTAAAGAAATACTTGCTGCTCTAAAGTGGCAGTATTGACTTAAACGTCTATCTTCATGAGGGCGTTTGTTAACTGTGATGTCCTGCAACAAAGATCAGCTGTAAACACTAAATATATCCTCATCTATTCTAATTCAATGGCGTTCACTTCTCCTTATCTCTCTTTGATCAAGAGACACGTACCTTGCCGTGGTAGGCGCTGCTGTTCTTGGCCACGGCACACTGGCGGTCCACCAGGAAGCAGTACCTGCGACGCTCCTCGGACAAGGCTGTCTTGTATCCCTCGGCGATGAAGGTGTCCAGCTCAGTCTGCTTACTGCTGATGGTCTCCACGAACTGGTGGGGTACACACACACAATGACACGTGAGAACTTGGGACATAGTATCTCGAGATTTGTACAAAAGAATCACAACACGCCGGTGTTTGTGTCAAAAGATCTGGATATATTTTATTTTGTTTCATATGCATAAACATAAAGGTTTTACACCTGAGACAGGGAGAAAGAAGTTTTGGTTACTGGTGCATTGCAGGTCCTTCACAGCTGAATGTCAAAAGCCTTTTTCACATATAGTAGGTACATTTCATACATATATAGGTCCTTTTCCGAATAATACATATTATGTAAGGGATAATGTGCAGCGAGCCGGTCATTGTTGCAATGCGATGCGGCACCCCGACGCGGTCTTGCATCGCACCGAAGTGGTTTATTTCACAACAATGACCCACTAGCTGTACATTACTGCAAACACGTACTTGATCGAACAACTTATTCAAGGAAACACTAATTCTGTTATGAAAAACTCAAATCTGTGCATGTAAGGGAAAATGTCATAGTTGGGCTTAAAGTAAGTAAGTAAACTAAGTAAAACATGTACGGAAACAACGTAACCCAACAACGGAAAAACACGTCACAAACGTCAACAAACAGAACAGCGGTCAACAACATTCTAAACACCGGTCTTCTGGTTAAAAGTTTGGCGTTTGTTGGACCCATACACCTCAATAAGTGGTCATTCTTGCTTTTTATACTATGTCACTAACTCTTACCGTAGCATTTATACGTGGATGCGTTTACATACAGGATACATGGCGTACAAAAGTCACGCGGAAATCAAGAAAGGTGTACTTATTGCACGCTAAACGCCTTGTGCATTATCGTTGCATTTATGTGCCTTTTTATGCGAACAGAGGAGGGGAGACTCCCAACGGCTGGAAGTTGGCTCGCAGCCGGCTGGGAGGGAAAATTCTAGTTGGCTGCATCTGTAAGGCTGATTGTCAGAGGGTCTGACGAGGAAAGGGTCCAAGCAGCTAACTAACATCTAAGTGCTTTGTGTTTTAATAACACCTTGCTTCACATTCACACAATTACACACATACACACACACACACACACACTGCTCGGTCCAGCTCTGTCTCGTACTGCCAATCACCGCACAGCTCTGCTGGAGCAATTAGGGGTTGAGAGCACCTTGGCGGTAATAGTTGTGCGAGGAGAAAGCCTTACTCAGTAACTTTGTCGGGCCAGATTTTCCCTCCCGAGTGCTACCGAGGCGAGGCAATTATGACTGAAGATCCCGCAGTGTGGAGGAGGAAATGCTCACAAAGTCCACTTAGTCGATTTTACGTGTCGGACGATAACAAATAACAGGTGTGTTAATGTATGTTTATTAGAGGGAGTAACGGGGACAGGAAGGGAGGGAGTTTGTCTTAACATGAGCTCCCTGAAAATAGTCAGTGACAGTGGTGAGGAGCTACAGGGAGTCTTATTTTGAAGAGGCATTGAGGTGTTTTTGTGAGCGTGTGCATTCACATGTCAGGCTCCGTATTTACAAACAGCAGAGTTTGCATGTCGGTAGCTGAAAGTTTTCGATACTGTAGTCTCGAAGTAGGTCAACTTTCGTGGCTTTAATACTGTAACATCTGGTGATAAATACCGACCTAGAAGAGACGGCTATATTTACTTGCAATGATTTGACCTAGACTTTACTTTTCTTTGGGGTATTGGCTGGTTTGAAGTTTGTTATGGGGTGTGTTTCTCTTACATAACCGGAAACAAATATACCTTTCTTTTGGTATACAAATAAAGCTGGCGTGTCATGTGTAATCACCAAATACACTTTGTTTTTATGCTTACAACGATAGGAAAAAGTCCACCTTGTTTGTTGACACATGACTCCAATACCATTCAATATATTAGGAAACGATAGAGACTTTGGTCCTTTCAGTCTTAGCCGGAGGAGAGGAGAATTGTCATAATTCCTCAAGTTCAGTATTCTCAAGGCACTAGAGTACATTTTTAGAAAGTTTTACAACATATTCCACAAAGGCAAAAGATTAAAAAGCTAATGAAGTTCGTTAAATTTGAGCTCTTCCCTGCAGCTAAATGTAAGATCCTGTGGTGCCACCGCACAGATGCAGACGCATCTCATTTAGTAACCACCAGAGCTCACTACTTCCCCACTGCCAACAGCCACGAGGTTAGTTCATTGGGATTCCAAGTGTGGAGGGAGACTTTAGATGACTAAATGATACCAAACATTTATGCCTTTTTGCATCAACGGCCGGAAGAAATCCACCTAAACCAGCATTACACAAATCCACAGAGCCAAGTTGTCAAATCGAGCAAGACGGGGATGAAAGGATGATGAACGTATTTCTCTCCTGGGACTCAGCCTGACCTTATTCTGTTCTTTCTGCACACCTTAAGCTCAAATTATGTGCTTTGAAACTGGTTCAGTTAGTTGCTTTAGCTCTTTACAGGCACAGCGGCGTTTCGGTTAAAGGGCTTGAGCGTCACCTCGACGAGGCAAAGGGCTTGTCAAATCCGCACGGCCCAATTCTCCGACCATTCAAAAGGTCACCAAAGTAACCCAAGACAATGAGTGCAGTGGGAAAGGCCCCGGCAGACGTCAGCCACTATTATATCTGAGCGACATCATAGCCGGAATGACTTGTTTTGCAAAGGTTATGAATATAAATGAAACCTGCAGCACGTCAATGCAGTTCTCAGCGTTTCTTGCCTCCCCCCTTACACTGACAGATTCAGGACAAAATCCTGACAAAATTTGACATTATGCTCTGAGCAGCTTCCAGTAATTACAAGCTGCCGGGAAGGGAGGGATTCACACCCTTCCAAAAGCGAAGCGATTCACAACAACACAACTGTTTGTGCTCATTTTTCCCTCATTCACAAGCATTTTTTTTCCTGCACAGTTAAGAGCTGCTTAGGTTGGCTCTTCTGCTCCTTCATCATCAGCACTCTTTGGATTCAAAAGAGTCGTATTGCACTGTAACGCTCCGGGGCGCGCAACAGAAAGCACCTATACCTACCTGCTATAAATCTACTGTCTGTGTGTTTGTCAGTGCTTATCTGGCGTCTTTTCTGCTACTGTGTGAATCCACAATTCCCGGTTGGAATCACTTTTCAATTTTATGACACCGAGCTGAAGAAACGCGGCGCTTATCAAACATCTGGAGACATTCATTCCGAATCCTGAACTCCGTCTGGGCTCTTATTAACAGACTATGCGTCGCAAAAGGAGTTTATCTAGATGAAACCCCTTTCTACTGGCACCTTGGTCCACTCCATTGAACTACATAATGAGCTGATTAGCATTTTGGCAGGGGCTTTGCCCATTGATGAGATGGCACAGTGGAGAAGTGTCTGAGAGAGCAGAGGTTGGGGAGTAAAGACAGACAAAGAGACAGACAGAGAGAAGTGGGAGAGACAACAGCGAAAGAGTGTGAGAGAGAGAGAGAGGGCGATCAATGAAATGCGTCCGCCGCCATCTGTGGCCGCCGCCAGACTGCGGCTCAGACACACTTTACTTTTTAATGAAAAGAGAGGAGATAAAAAAGAAAACTTTGCGCCTCTCATCTGCTAGAATAACACAGATGTGGGCAAGGAGGAGGAGGAGGAGGAGGATGAAGAAATGTTGATCTTGCCTTAGCAACTTGTACTTTCTCGACTGCCTCGTCGTATCGCCTGAGAAAACTCATCTCCGTCTGCGCAAATTAGACTAAGCGCTGTGTCTGTAGTCGGCCACTCTCTGAGCCTCTCTAGGTGGAAGTCATTGTGAGTGCAGGGCTCTCTCTCTCCCTCTCTGTGTGTCGTCCTCCTCGGGGGGACTCTGGCACAAACGAGTTGACTTTTCCTCTCACACGCCCACATCCGTGATATGATCAGAGAGAGCGAGCAGGCTGGAAATGGGTAAGGGAGATTGATCTTCCTTTTCTCTGCTCGCTGACGTTATGAGTCCGGAGCCTGATGAGCTTGCTCCTCTGCGCAGATGGGCCCAATTGATCAGTCGTATAGAGACTCAGGAAGAGTGAGGCGCTACTACACTACCGACACTATGTCCAATCAGCACCACGTTTAAATTGTTGGGTTGTCGCTGCATCTACTTAGATCCACAGTAAGATACTGTATCATCCAGAATGAACTACTGGCAATGACATGTGGCATCACGGTACTCATAGGACAAATCTTGAACCCCTGACTTTTAGTCTGCTGTCACCATCCGGTCAAACTTCTAATTAGAACAAATAAAATATCAAAGTCTGTTGGGAAGATTGCCAAGAAATGCCTAGAATATGAATATTTCCTTTCTTGCACCACCGTTAGGATAACAATGTAATATTGCACACAAGATATTCTGTATTAACTGAGCACATTCGTACTCCTCAGGGGATGAGAACTGTTTTATTTTCAATGCCCCCGTGACCTTTCGTAACTCCCTCAAGACAAACTCTAAACTACCATCACTACTCATAAGTAGGGTTGTCCTCGACCAAAGAAATTCTTTGTCAACTAATCAATTAGTTGATTTAATCGCTAGATCTGTAAAACTGAGTTTCTCCACAAAGAATCACCACTTTAAATATTGTGTTTACCAGAAATGTGCTCAGAAGGTTCTTGGAAATAAGTCATTCAACATGAAAAAAGCATAAAAAAGAAAAAACGACTAAAGAAATCTTAGCAGACTAAGACCAAAACAACAGATTATTTGACTAAGAGGGGGCAGCCCTACTCATAAGGCTCTAAATTATGCAAAACTGTCGGAAGATAAATCCTACAAATTTTTATTCTGTGGTGTAATGAAGATTATGGCTTTTAAGGGCCTAAATATGGATTTAGACTTGTATTTTTAGATTTAGTCTATCATTTCTTTAACTAACCAAAAGCTTCCTGCATTCCTGTTTCTGTTCACCAAATCGTGCTTCACCACCTCACCCAACAGATGCCTAAATCATCCAACACAAGGCAGTCAGGAACATGCAACAACTTGCCGCTCTTGACTGAGATTTACAGGCTTAGTGCGCTCAAACACCCCTCCCCATCCTGAGCCCTGCTCCACGCTAAACTGGACTGCTGCGCACACACACTGCCGACACTTCATACAGCATCTCCTCATGGCATCCCTGACACAGTGGAACAAACTCAATGTGACGCAGCAGCACGTCAGATCAACCAGCATATGACAGGAAAGGGCAGATGTGTGTGTGTGTGACTGTATAAACTCAGAGGAGGTGCTTTATTCTACAAGCAAAGTTTTAATACCCAATGAACTCTACAAAACATTGTAAGTGCCGTTAGAATCATGTTTATTGATCTGATTCGGTCATGGGCGGCCATGCTTCACAGCGAGACCGGCAGCAGCTCGGCTCTCACCGAGCAAGCCTTGACCTGTTAGAGATTCTTGTTTCCACCCTCTAGGCAGTCAAGACTTCCAGTTTCTAGAGAAGTTCTTGTGAAGGAACAACTGTCGCCATTTTCTGCTGCGTTCTGCAGTTTGACAGAAGCACAGGCTGCAGGACTAAACCAATCACTGACCCTCACACCACAGTGAAGAGACGGTGTGTGTGTGTGCGTCTATGTGGAGAGAGTACGCTTCTCCCATCAATTAGGCGGTCGAGTGACGTAAAAAACTAAATGTGACAGATAACTAATTAAGTTATGTCTAACACCGAGGGTTCATTCCAACTCATCAGAATTCATTTCACCTGAGCTGCTCTGTCAGAGGTTGCTTTGCTATGGAAATGATCACGACGCCCAAAGCAAACACGGCTTTGTTCCCTCAGTGAATCATGCGACCGCTTCGGTTTGATATACAACCATCTTGACAAGTTGTGAACATCTGACTCCTAAAGACTGAAACTGTTGAAATATTATTGTCTTTGATTCAAATGAGCGTTTTATCCATAATGTACTGTAGCGGTTACACAAGTCACCTAAACACCTTTACCTAAATATAAAAAGCGGATGCTTTTTGTTTAAAACAGACTTAGAATCCCAAACAAATCAATCCACCTGTAGAGCAAATTCAAACAGCACAATATATCTCACAGTGCTGTTCATATGTTCACTTCAAGCCTCATTAAAAACAGAGATTTCTGACTAAAAACACAGAATTTTAAAACCCAGAAACTTCAAAATAAAAGCTTGCAGCAGGATGCTATAGACCATTTCACGGTCGTAAACCTATCCCAGTTTATTTCCTGTTGCAGTGTATGTGAATGACATAAGCTGACAGGAGGTAAACATGGACCCGAGCTGTTGCCTAGCAACGCAATTCCATTGAAATGGTCTATATAATAAATAATACAGAGTGTCTATTTGGATCTGGGTGAGTATAGTCACACGGCAGCTATTCGGCAATTTAAACCCAGCTAAGTTGAATATGCTAGTTAATTTAACAACAGTTAGCTGCAAGAAAGCCGTTCCTGGCAGAAAGATTAGGTATTAGTAGTAGTAGTAGTAGTAATACTAGTACTATAAAGAAACCTGAAGGGGTTTCTTTCACAACAATGACCCGTTAGCTGTACATTATCTCGCTTATTACACGGCTACTTACTTAAGAAATCAATAATTTGACACAAGTCAAGTCCAACATCAGAAACCCGCCCATAGCAACGGTCTGTTATACATAGCAACGGTCTGATATACATAGCAACGGTGTGCTATAAAGAAATAACAGACAGTAGAACGCCGTGTTTGACCAATCAGAATCGGTTATTAAACAAAGCCGTGTAATAAGATGACATAATAACTATAAACCTCTTTAATTAAACACTATAAAAAATTTTTCAAAAATGTAAAAATCATAAATAAGTATATAAATAAGTATAATTAAGTATAATAACCTTTTAAGTAAATAATAGCATTCTGCTTTGAGCTTTTCTTTTGACATGTCTGTGTTTGAGGTACATCATCCTTAGAGGATAATTGAGTCAGCTATTTTGTGGTGCGTATAATTATTCTGTTAGAAACCTGATCAAAGCCATGTGCAGAAATACACTGGCTGAAGTAAATGTGTACTCCTCCAGTACATCAACTAGTACAGCTTAACTACTTGTCTTGTTTCACGTTTGTGTCTGCGTGACAGCTGTATGTGTGTATAGATGTGCTGTATATGTGTGTATAGATGTGCTGTATATGTGTGTATAGATGTGCTGTATATGTGTGTATAGATGTGCTGTATGTGTGTATGGATGTGCGAATAGATTGGCGAGGGCACACAATTCATAATCAAACCTCCACTATTTGCCTTCCCACTCAGGGCACCTCGCCGCCACTGCCACCTCCTCCATCCTTGCTGTTTTGTGGATTTCTCTTTACTTTATGAAGAATAAAGTCATTATCTTGCATTGAGACTCATAAATATTCAAACCAACAGTCTCCCACCACATGCACGCAAACTCTGCGTGAAGTACAGCAGTGCTACAAACTGGCTTGAGAGTTTTATATTTACATTTTCCTTTTTATCTTGTTTGACAGTAGCTCTTTACAAATCTAATTCTGAATTGAGCCATCCATGTTGATGGTTATCTTCATTCTAATTGTTTAGTTGTGATGTAGTATACGAGGCTTCGTGCTCACCTGCATCTCCTTCTCTCCGTACTTGGAGGGGTTCTTGCTGCCCTGGCTCTTCCTGCGCAGCTTCTTCAGCTCGGCCTGGCACTTCTCCAGACTCTCCCCTTTGCTCTTGTGCTCCAGCTGGTATTTCTTCAGGGCAGCCTACATGGGGGGAAACAGCCAGAGCAACAAACACTAAATTAGGACCACAAATTAAAAAGCCTGGGTGACAGACGGTGGTGGATGAGCAAATACATAACAGCACTGCCAACCTATTTCTGAAAGTTTTTACACTAAATCCTACTTTACGAACAAAGAAATCGTCATCTCACAGAACTTTGAAACCTGCTTCAGACATGCAATTTCAATTTAAAGGTCTTATTCATTCGACTTTATTGCCATACGGACGTTATAAACTCAAAGGAAATAGATTGTATTTAGGATAAAATATGCCCTTGTCTAGTCTAAAAAAGGGTAAACATGTTCATTTAATTGTAAAGTGTTGTATATTTAACATATATTTATTATTTTTTACCCCCATCAGCAGCTATAACCCCATAATTTATTATATCTTCAGCTGTGCAATAATCAGGTTTACTCAGGTATTAACGCTGCATTTATTTGTACAGTACATTTAAACTAATATTTGTATGTATTTATACTATTCTTGCGTTTTTACCACACTTAATGATAGATCCTATTTTCAGCATTATTATTTGCACCGTTGTTATAAATATTTCTTATTTTTATTTTCTTATGATTTCTCTATGTTTATATACGTATTTCTAGACTGGGAGCAAAACGTAACTCAATTTCCCCCCGGGGGATAAATAAAGTATTTCTGAGACTGATATTTATTTATAGTTTCCTTGCCGGAGAGAGGGAAGTTCATCCCAAAGCTTGCTGCTGTTTTTAAACCCTACACCTTAAAGAAGAGCGCTTCATGCAGCTGTGAGTGTGACTACAAACAGAGTTTACTCTGTCACGGAGTGGAAGGGTGTAGGGACCGGATTGGAGTTGGGCCTTAGTGTGGAAAAAATAGATAAAGATTGACGGTAAGTGCCTGGCAACGACTTGTTGTGAAGTAAATGCAACGGAACGGGGGAGGGAGAATGTTATCGATGTTATCAATAGCAACTTGAATGTTTGTTTAAGTTACTTATTTCTGTGTGGAATTGTTTTAAAACTCCTTGTTGGTGTATTCAAGAAGACTTTGACATCTTTTTAATCAAAGAAAGAAAGGAAATAGCAAATTCACAGAATTATTATTTTTTGTTTTGCAGATTTGATTTATGCAACGACACATCTCCTGATTGTGCCTCTTAAAACATCATCTGTAATTGATTACCCATCTTCAGCAGATTTCAAGTTATCAGCGTCCTTGGTGAAAAGAATAGAAATCAGTGGCAGCCTGACAATGGGTGATTTGTAGCAACAAAACGACTGGCCCTGTCCCTCTTTACAGCCAGAGTTTATTTATTTAATTCATTTAATTTGCTCTTTTTAATTATTTATTTATTGAGAATAACAACTTTGTTTCCGGGCTGAACCAGCTCTGTTGCTATAGTAACTGTGTCTGGTGTGCGACAAAGCTTGTGTGGATTTCCTGTACGAGGCAAAAATTGGCTGAGGAGAGCTCCTGCATGAGGGTTCAACACCCACATTTGCATACTGCGAGACACGGAGGACGCAGGTATCCTCTGGGTAGCGTTTGGTAGCCAAAAAGAAGCTGTTGACACCAGAAGATATGACACATGCAGTGGGTGGTATTAGCTCTAAACAACCTCTAAACAATAAACTAAGACACTGCTGGAATTTTACATTTTAACTTTATCTACTGTTGATCAATTTTCCAGGTCAGGAGTTTATCTGGAACACTGATTTGCTCAACATTTCAAACATGCCTTTGCAATGGTGTTGTCTTTGCAACCCAATAACAATGAATGACTCATCCTTTCAGTCCCTCCTAGTCTTTGAGGTAAAAGGAGTACATCCAATATGGGTTGCCCTGCTATTCACGTCCAGACCGGTAGCACTAAAAGGTGTGTGAATGACAAGTGTGTAATAAGAACACCCTTCTTGCTTTAGGCGTGTCAGTTTCACAGCATGGTAGACTGTACTTACTGTAATGTAATGACATAGAATAGAAGGGGAGAAAGGCCGCTAATGACGGGCGGGAGGGTCCAACAAATATGGGACTTTCAACCAGGAGACCGGTGTTTGGTTTGGAAGTTACGTTAGTGACGTTTGTCACGTTTATGTAGGTATTTTACTTAGTTTACGTACTTATTTCAAGCCCAACCATGACATTTTATCTAAACCTAAGTGAGTGTTTTTGTTGCTCCCTGCTGGTACTGCACCGTTCTCAAACCCAGGGTGTCAAATACCGACACTTTGTCACGGCCGTCAGCGTTAGATACCAACGCACAAGGCACCCTTTAGCAACGATAGGAGACGCACCAGGCTTTCCATTAACTACATTGTAAACTCATTTACTTTTCATGACGAGTTGGAATGAGAACGCAATGAATATTCATGCCTCGGCGAGGCAAAACGTGAAACTGACACGCTATCCTCTGGTGGACTTTGCTTTCGATTTTAATTACATATTTGTTTATACATTGTGATGTAGTGTTTTTTTATGGACTCCAGCAAGTTTCTACTGTGGTAGTATCTAATGGGGATTCTGGGTAAATAATAATTTAAATAAAGCTAGGACCGGCATGATATCGGTTGTCATATCTTTAACTCCCAGAAGCCGATTCTCCCCAGTGGAAAACCCCCGGAACACAGATCACACAGTGTAGTAATGGTTAGGGAGGACACAGTTGGGTATTGTGGAAAGTCTGCAGGGTGAAGCTGGGTGAACAAGATAACATCCCGATAGCATCTGCCTCATTGATGTGGAATGTTCCCCCTAATTTACAAATCAAAAGCTTGTTGACTTTTGTTACCAGCGCTTGAACCCACAACTCTCCATCACTGGCTACTACTGCAGATAGATCATTAGATCTGATTAGAAACAGAGATGGACTTTGGTGAGAGAATCTGACCTTTGTCCTGCCAGACGTTCTCCTCTAATCTATAGGCTGTTTTTTTTTTTGCATTTCAGGTTTACTGTGTGCCCAAATTCTGACCTCCGAGTTGTAAAACCCGGCGTACGCCATTACGCAAGACAAGAGAAAGAGAGACGGAGGCAGAGGGAGAACAAAGAGAGACACACCGCTGGGAACAGCACACACACTCTTGTAGTCGACAACAGTGAGTCTTTTTGAAGTCAAAATTTCAGATGATTAATTCATAAAAGTCTGAAGCAAAATGACTGCTATTATCGCCGCGGTGGATCTGTAGGAAATTCATTAAAAGTAATGGATGTTAAAACCGCCTCGATAGAGACGTCTAAAATAGTTTATGCATCTGAACTAATAAAGTAAGAAAATATTTCCATATCTTTTTTTTTTTTTTTCCCATATACAGCCAACAGAAATTTGGCAGATGTGTATGGAGTCAAAGATTAAATCAAACACTTATGGTTTTCATTTGGAGTCAACACGGCAACATCTGATTTTACTGATAAGTCTCCCAGCAGCCTACAAACAAACCTTCTTTCCATTTAATTTTAAGAGCAATATATTATAATAAGTGTGTGTGTGTGAGTCAGTGGCTGTGAGCCGCAGCAGCTCATAACGTGGTCTTTCCAACAATACAATACAATAATGGCAACGTTATCCCATCCCCCTAAAACAACGCGCAGCAGTGCTGCTCTACACTCAGGCTGCAGCCCACTCATTCTAAAGATATCACATGTAGACCAGCTCCACACACACTCACGCACACACTCACTCCAGGAGGGCTTTATTATAATCAGTCTACCCTTGACGGGTGAGTAGATGTGAAATATTATTTCAAATCATCACTTTAAACATCCTCTAATCGCCTCAGAGACAGACTTTGATCCAGATGTTAAAACACAACTTCGCCTCCATCTCTGCTATCACTTCGCTCAAATTAGGCCTCGGCAGATTTGATGTAACGTGATATACGAAGTGCTAGAAAATGAGGCTTATTGAGGCTGAGGTGTCAGATACTCACAGTGAGATAGCGGGAGTCCAGGTCCACCTTCTTCTCCAGCTCAGAGAGCAGCTCGTTGTGGAAGGATTTCAACTGGGGAGGAAGCACAAAAACTAAATAAATATACAATTCAATGGCTAAATCCTCCACAGAGGCTGCATGCAGATACAGAGGTCGACGACAAAGTTGTCTCAATAGACAAAGAAGTTATTAAAATACATGTGTTATCTTCATTTACTCAGTCACTGAATAAATGTTTTATCAACAAAGTGCCGGCCTGTGAAGCCTCTCTCAGCTTGCAAATCACTGTCACTGTCACTGATTCAGCGCTATCTGACACAATATTTAGTCACGGGATTGTAAACTGACCTGCCTGAACAACCGGCGACCAAATCAGAACAAAATCTGCTCTGTTCTGCTCTGCTGACATTCATTTATTACATATACTAACTGTCATTGATAACATTAAAGGCAGGGTTGGTATATTAGTTAAATGCTCTGACAAAAAAAGAAGAAAAAAAACAGTATCTGTGGCTGTTGCAGGACTGTAATAATAGGCTACCTGCCTGTGCGCACTCTGCCCGTATACTCATGCACGTCACTGGAGTGTTCTACAAGCTGCCAGCTTGACAGCTGTGAGTACTAACAATAGCCATGTTCGCCGTTCACGATCATTATGATATGTTTATGGTCATAAAGTTAATTTTGGGGGAGTGGCTTTGGAGGGAGGCCTGAAGCGACGGACTGTGAGTGTTGCTGACTTGGTGACTATCTCTCTAGATTTAGGGACTTTTGGAGCAAGTGCTGTTTAGATACTTTCATTGGAAAAGAGTTGGCAACACTTGGATTGTTTTTTCTTCGACTGGATAATTTTTAAAAATCTACTTTACTTTTGCTAGGATTTTAAGACTGCCCACCATGCCTTTAATTATCTTAAATAACATTTTACATAATCATGGAAAGTTTTTTTTTCCTCAATTCATAATCTTTATGATGCCATATTATGGTTGTTGTAGGTAAAAAAAAAAAATACATTTATGAGATTAAAGTGGCCAATTTACGAAAAAAAACAACACAAATTTACAAATTTGTGAGATTATAAAGTCATAAATTTACGAGAAAAAAATCTCGGAAAAATAGTGCAAAACCGTGGTAATGATAAACTGTTTTTTAGTTCCACATCACTTCACTTTGCAAGGTTGGATCAACCCCTTGAACACTGCGGTAACGTGAACCTCCGAGTGCTAAATATATCATATTCATGACTTTATTATCTCACAAATTTGTGAGTTGTTTCTTTTAAATTTGCCACTTTAATCTCAGAGAAAGTTTTTTTCTCATAAATTTACAACTTAAATCAAGTTTTTTTCTCAGATTATTACCCTCCTCCCCCAGCTCCATAATTATTTTCTTTTTCACCTTTTGCACTGCCATAAATCTTTGAAATTAACTGAATAAAAAAATCTAAATTGAAGGTCAGGTTTTGATAAGTAACATGTGCATAGGTTAATATATGTGCGACAGGTTAGTATTTGTCCTACATTTAAATCATATAGTTAGACAGAATCCCAGCAGACTTAAACAGGAAGGAACAGATCAGATTTGGGGAATGTAATCTTCTAATTTAGCTAGTTCAGCTCAAAGTGTCTGAAGCGTTTTTGCAGAGCGAGGACTGTGGATTTAATTCCTGATATCTTAGACTGGAGTCATGCTGAGGAGCTACATGTAACACTGGAGGATCAGTATGAAGAAGAGGAAGGATTACATACATATGGACTGCAGGCATAGGGGCAGGTAGACGACATGACGAGCACCTATATTGTATAGCCCAGGGCTTCTTCTATACTGGACACACACTAATGAACTCTATATTAACTCGTCACGCAAGCATATTACCCAGAAAGCCATACTGTTCAATTAACTCCCTCCACTTCCCCAGCCACCTCCTGTATTAGCAGCTTGGATTTATACGAGCTCAGCGTGTCGGTTCATTCAATACGTGTTCATTTAATTATCGTGCACTGCCCACAGGGGCTCCGGAGCTCAGGGACAACAACTATTGTTAAAATATTACATTAGGAGACCTTTTACATTGCCAGGGTTTTATTATAGAGAGAGAGCTGTGGTGTTGAAGCACACAGCGAACAACCCTTTGAGCTTAGAATACCAACCATCTCCTCTAGCTGCACTTGGATCTGTCTGTGGACCTCCGCCATCTGGAACAGCACATCCCCTGCACACAGAGAGAGAAAGAGAGGGAGACAGGGAACACATGAACAACACTCAACAGCACAAGCATTCCTAGAGCAGAGAGACAGAGAGGAGAGAGGCAGCAGAGAGAAACAGAGAGACCCCAGCGTGCAAAAGCTCATGCAGTAATACACAAACATACAGGACACGTGACTTGTCACTGGGACAACGAAGAACATGATGGAAGTTGTTTTTTTTTAACAGAAAACAGAGAAAATGAAACAATAACAAGTGATGACGAAAATGGGGGAGACAAAATGCTTTAAATTAAATTCTGGTTCTTCAAGCGTGTGAGTGCTGATGTCTCAAGGAGATCAAACATTTTGCCTTTCTTTCTTTGATTAATCTTAAACATCAGGCAACGTGATTTCTACTAGAACAACAAAAATAATATAAACACCTCAAAGAAAGGTTAAAGTCTCCACACAAAAAAAAAGGAAAGAACCAAAAAAAGGGAGGGTCATGCAGCTATTAGTGAAGAGTGTTTCATTGTCATATACCTACAGGCTGCCTCTTCTGAATATGCAGTGCATTGTCGAGAAAAAGGAAAACAAAGAGCTACATTGAGCGAAGGACACATATACATAGAGAGACCTGGTGGAGAGACAGAAAGATGAGACACGTACATTTCCGTGACCAAAAAAGGTCCAAAGCCCCTTAGCTTTACGGGTTATTGCCTAGTGAAAACATTCTAGTATTAAAGGTGTTATTGATAACATTTTTATGTAGAGAAATATTAAAAAAAAATAATCTTTTAGCTTTTAGAAAGGTACCAAATAAAATTGTATTTTACTGAAAAAAAATATTATGATTGTGAATTAATCATTTAAAAAAATTTGGCGGGTCCAAAATGAATGTTTTGTTTATCTCTGTGGAAGATATCTGACGGTTGGTTCCCACTTCTAACAAAGCTTGTGAGCCAATAGTAAAACGACGTTGGTATCACGTGGGTAAGTTAGTGTGGAAAAAAACCGGATAAATGGCTGAGATTGATGGTAAGCGCCTGGCAACCACATGTTGTGAAGTAAATGCAATGGAACAGGGGGAGGGAGAATGCGACATCTAGTGGCTGAACGTTATCAATGTTATCAAATAGCACCTTTAAAAATATGGAGTTACTTTTGTGTCTTTCTTATGCAATCAAACTAAATAGACTATAGCAAAACACTGCAATCAAAAAAATGTTTTATTGCAAGTAAAATAAATTTGTGATTAAAAAATGTATTAATGAGAATTCAAAGGTTTTGTTTGTTGTTGAATCTCGTGGGCAGGACCAACGCTGAAAGATGTAAGACACGTCTCTATTGGCCGGTGTCAAATGGAGTGACAGCTTGGCAACGTCCACTGTTGGATTCGCAAGCAAAACCTTTCAATTACAAATTTATTTTACTTGCAATAAAACATTTTTTGATTGCAGTGTAGGTAGTTTTGTTCTTAAATCTATTTTTAGAATTACATATATATGTATATATATATATACACACATGTATATAGTTAATATAATAAAGACACAAAGGTAACTCCATATAATAATGGTTTATATTGATTATTCAGGAAACATACTTTAATACATTTAACTGTATATTGATTTTAGAGAGAAGTGAGTAGAGCTCAATAAGTGGCCAGTGATGAAAATATCAATAATGTTGTGACAGGTCATATTGTGGTATCATAAATGAGAATCGAAATAGCATTGATTGGCAAAGCAATAGCATTTTAAATCTCAAATTCTGGCAAAGCAAGACTGAACTGTGGTAAAATATCATTTATCTTTGTCTTACTGCAGATATACAGAAGTGCTGGACATTTGAGGCTGAGTAGGAGCTGCGTACCGAAGTGCAATAGAGAGAGAGAGCACATTGGATTTTTCAATCTCACGCTCCCCCGCTGTGTCCTCTTTTTGAAAGCGGACCTGTAAGAGTATACGTCATCTCAACTGTTCTCAAAATGCTTCGTAAGTGAAATCAGAAACTTGTGCTAAAGTGGTTTCAGTACGAACTTTATAGGCCTCGCACCAAAGGGCTTTGGAGTGGTCTCCGTCTCAACACACAGCACACGTACAGTACAATGCAAGTAGCTATACAGACAGACAGTGAAGCAGGTTGGAGCATTAAGACTGTATGGAGGCACAAACAAATACAATATGTTATTACTATTCTGTAAAAAGATGTATCTGTATTATATGTGTTACATGTAAGATGAATGAATGTGATATGAATGTACATGTGTCTTGTGTTTATGAATGTATTAATGGTTTATGTTAGTCCATTCTAGGATAGTATACTGCATACTATCTTACACATCAAGGTATTATATGTTTGTTGGAAAGATATTGTAAGCAAAACCTCATGGTGGAAAGCATAAAATTAAATAAAGGAAAATATGTACAAAAACTACTTAGAAGTGGAAAAAAGTTTCATCTTAATTTTTGTAGTGAAGTAACACATAAGGTCCCCTAGCAACATGGTTTATAACATACTATAATATAGTGGTAAGCAGATATAAGAATTATTTTTTTTATTTATGTACAGTATTTGTCAATAATTATAACGTCACTTATGAAGACATATTTTATATCATTACAACAACTCTATTGTCATTCATTATTCGTTCATACCAAGAGAAGTGAGTAATAATTGTTGACAAATACGTAAGGGATAATGTACAGCGAGCCGGTCATTGTTGTGAAATAAACCCTGACACAAAGCGAAGGGGTCTTGTATCGCCCTGAAGGGGTTTATTTCACAACGATGAATGACCTGCTAGCTGTACATTATCCAGCTTATTACACGGCTACTTACTTAAGAAATCAATAATTTGACACAAAAACGGTCCACCAGAGTCCGAGACCAGAACTGCACCCATAGCAACGGTCTGTTATACATAGCAACGGTCTGCTATGAAGAAATAACAGACCGTGGAACGCCATGATTGACCAATCAGAATCGAGTATTCAACAAAGCCATGTAATAAATATAAATAAACACTTATATATGCTTACAACTACATTATAGTGTTATCAGTGTTTATAAGCTGCTTACAAATGCTAAATAGGGGGACTTAAATTAAAGCGTCACGATGACCAATCATGGACATTTTTCAAAAAGGGGTTTAACTGATATAAATAATGACCTACTAATTAGTCAAATCATCATCATCGCCAGAAACATGAACATGTGTGCAGCAAAATCAAACATATGGTTAAGAAGATTTTTTTATTTTTATGATAACAAGCTAAATTCAGTTCCACCACTGACCCTACAACTCATATATAGCCAAGACGTTCAGGCCTTTTGCCCACGGTGCAACAACCTGCTGATCTTGAGCCTCACAGGAGCAGCGAGAAGCAGGCCAGAGCCTCCCGTCAGTTCCCAGCAGCCCCGCTAAGCAGCTTACAGATACTCATCCCTGATCACAGCCCTTCAGGCTTAGAAACCCTGGCATTCTGTCGGCGGCTTCAACTAGCTGGATCAATTAGCAAATGAGCAGCCATCGCCGTGCACACACAAACACACACAGAGGCTCACACACGTAAACCGGTAGGACAGGGTGTTTGCAAAGAAGCCAGAAAGGTATAAAAATGAATGAATCTGCAATGAGTTCTCATCTTGTCATCTGCAGTTTCATTGCTGCACAATGTACCACAGCATAGAGGAGGAGAAAAAAAAAAAGAAGAAATTCACACTTTGGAGATGCAAACAGTTACCATGGCAACTTCGGTATCATATCGCACAACAACACAGAAAATTGGACTGCAGCCTTCAGGGGCGGTTAACAACGGCAGATAATTCGATCAAGAATCAATAAAGAGGCATAATGTGGAGAATCTGAGTGTGTTGTGCAACAATATTGTTTCGTGCAGGCGTGACACAACCTGACGAGGATATCCGCATACCAGCTAGGAGCTTCGTGACAGACGGCTCGATCGCCACGGTGACAAAGTCATGTACACACACAGCAACAACTCTCTTGTCATGACTGTATCAATAAGCTCGCTTAAACCCCGCCTGTGTCCCTGGGAGAAAACAATAGCTCCTCTGTGGTCGATCTGCACCTGCAGCTCGCAGTGACAAGCAGCCACACGCCCGCTAGCTTTAAACCACTGAGTCAGAGAAGGAAGCACGGACCCGGGTGCACATGAACAGACTGTCCCCTGAAGTATGACATCAGCTTTGTGTAGATGTATCGACTGCTTGTGTAACAGAAGCGATGCATACACCCACACAGGTAGAGAAGAAGAAAAATGTGGGCTACGAAGCAGAAAAAAAAAAAAAAATTAAATAAAAAAAAGTGGAAGTGGAGAGAACACGAGAGAGACAGAGATGGAGAGAATGGAGGAGGTGGATGGAGAGAAACTGAATCACTGGTGAAGGTCAAGTCGGATTCACTACGGGTTGTCATGGAAGCAGGATAATGCTAGGGTCGTTGCCATGGGAGAAGTTGCAAGATGAGGGGCAGCGGCTGCAAAGTGTTGCGTTACAAAACACTGTTCAAAGGATCTCCACCCGTACTATCAGCTATCATCACATCAGCAGCTACGCTTCCCCCCGGGGGGGAGAGTGGAGTGATCCCACCTGGAGAGTCTATGTGTGTGTGTGTGTGTGTACAGTGTGTGGGACTAAACAGTACAGCGATGTTAATACCTGCCTAGTCCTAAGGGAAACAAACAAGTGGCAAAGATAATGGGGCAGAGGGATAACGTGCCAGACGTAGATAATAGCTGAGAGTCTGGGTGGCCGTGTGTGTGTGTGTGAGGACACTCTCTGTGAAACCACAACATATAAACACACTTAATCTCGGAGTGAGGGCAGTTTATGCTTACAGTTCAACCCTCTCTCTCTCTCTCACACTCATTTTGTGAATTGGCTGATAAACTCAGTTTGAACTCTTCCCCCCCCCACTTCAGAGAAATGATTGATATGACGGGTTACTAAAATCGGAAGCTCCGCCATCACAGCCATCACCTACTAACCCGATATAAATTTGTCCAGCAATGGTGTCATGCATTTAGGCCATAATGAAGGCTTACCTAACAGCCTTACTGACTGTGAAAGAGAAGTGGGCCACAGCGCTGTTACAAGTAATCTTTATGTTTGTTCGGAGAAGGTCTCAGGTAGGGTGTCGTGCATTGTCTGCTGGATAAGACTGTTATGTAGTAAATCCAAACCATCTGGTATCAGCGAGCCAAAACCTCTTTTTAAGCCGCTGTTCCACCGGGCCTCAACCGCACAACACGTAACAGCAACACTCTACTTCTGTAGAGTAACATTTAACAAAGAAAGCATAATAGTTGTTTAAATACTAGTTTATTTTAAGCTCAACAACAACAACATATACCATGAGTCTTAAGTCAAAGCCTCATGGGAGTTTTTGAATGCTAACAATTAAAGGTGTAACGATACATCAATCTGGATCGATATATAATCCTATATCATTGATGCAAATAAAATAATCGATAATATCGATACATATTGTCATCTTTAAGATACAACTTTAATTTGAAATTTACCACTTTATATTTATTATTTTTATTAAAAGAATAGATTGTTTTTTGAACTTGTGATTTACACCCCTCCTAACAACATGATTAGGTGTTTAAAATTATTAATAAGTTACATTAACTACTACTTATTGTAGTGTTTAGTAGAAGTTACATTAGAGTAGGGACAGAAACCCAGGTATCAATCGCAATACCTGATGAAAAAAGAAGCCAATTCAGAAGCGTTGCAGGACTTTGGGTTGAAGCAAACATAAAAAAAACATAAATCTAACATTTACTACGGGTCAGCTCTCCATTCCATGAATTCCTGCTCCTTTATTATGCAGAAACTAATAGCTGCATAGCTGATATGTCTGCATGAGTAGCTGGTTGGTCCAGAGCCTCGTAGTGGGCTGGTTCGCGTATCATGTTTCTGAGGTCATGACCTGCATCTGGTTGTACAAGGCTAAGGGTCATCACCCCATTAAGATATCTCCATGACAAAACCTGTGTGATATCCGTCATGAAAGATAAACGTATATATGTTTCACATTGTCTCCAAGGATTGAAACAAGATTTAGAGGTTTAATAACTTAGCTGAGGAAAAACAATCCATGACTTAAACTCTCATAAAAAAAGTACGCCCCCTTTGATTACTGCAGCACAAAACCCCCTTTTCATAATTTATCTGCTTTTACTTGTTGCCGAAAGCAAACTCAGGAGAAACGTAGAGGGACAAAGGAAGGGAGAAAGAGAAAGTGAAATAATAGTGAGTTTGTGGGTGGGTGTGGAATCCTTTAAAAGATCCGGGGTGTTTTTGTCTCTCCGCTGTTTTGCGACAAAGTCCTCTAAGAATCAAAACACAAAGTTCAAAGGGAAGATTGAAGAAAGCGTTACATAAAAGAGAAACCGATTTTGTTCCAGGGCAAATTAGGCAGACAGAGAGAGTGGAGTGAAAAATGGAGTGATGGGGGAAAATCCCTGGAGAATGCAGTAATAACAAGTGATACCTCAAAGCAGCAGAAAAGAAACTGACGTGAACTCGTAGCACACCGTTTTAAGCTTAAATGACGGCGCCGTTTTTCTCCAAAGCTGTGGAGCAGAGCCCTGAGTCATGCATCTACCTGTTGAGGTATGGAGACTCAAGGAGGGGCTGAGTGTGTGTGTGTGTGTGTGTGTTATTTGATCCAGCCCGTTAAACGCCCAGAAACCAGGGTCAATAAGGGTCTCCAAACACAGGGCGTATTCAAGTTGGACTATGCACTAGTGAGAGGGAAATGGTTGGCATGCAGTTATTATTTTAACTCATTAAAAGTGGGTAAAACGATGCTGAAAGGGCAGGATTAAGAAAAGACATTGCAGCAGCTACTATTGCACTTGAGTTTATGTCCACACACAGATATGAGAGCAATGACATATGCAAAAAAAATAAAAAAATGATGCCTGATATTATAAAACCGTGATCCTTTCCTAATGACAAATACTTCAGGGGCTCTTGCATAATCATGACAGACAACATCTGAAACCCACACACCTACAAAATGCAGATTTGCACACATCACAAAACCAAATCAGCCTCAGCTGTAGGGCTGTGTGTTGGCAAGAATCTGGCGATACGATACGTATCATGATACGGGGGTGACGATTCAATATATTGCGATATATCGAATATCAAATCTAATTTTAGGAAAACTGTCACAGTAAAAAGAACACACCATCTGAGTAAAAAACGTCACTATGTGAACTGGCTACTATGAGGACTAACATCATTACACATGAATACAATTGGACTCGTTGGATCCACAAGAGTCTCAGCTTCACAGTGATACCCAATTTATGTAATTCTAAAACTGATTAGGGGACATAACACATTTGTACTGCATTGACTTTGCCCCAAACTGCCTGTGATTATCATAAAGTGGGCATGTCTGTAAAGGGGAGACTCGTGGGTACCCATAGAATCCATTTTCATTCACATATCTTAAGGTCAGAGGTCAAGGGACCCCTTTGAAATTGGCCATGCCGGTTTTTCCTCGCCAAAATTTAGCGAAAGTTTGGAGCATTATTGAGTCTCCTTCCTGACAAGCTAGCACGACATGGTTGGTACTAATGGATTCCTTAGCTTTTCTAGTTTTCTAGTTTCACCATTACCAGAGTGTGGATGTACTGGTTTGATTTCACAGCAGCATGGATGGTGCTGACTGTGGTGCTTTTGCATTGTTGCATGCCAGCCTAACCAGTGCAGAAGATTCCACTGGAGTGTAAGTAAGTGAGTAAAGGAAACATCCGTATCTAAGCTCACCTTCAGCACATGTCACTGCCACGAACAAATGAAGGGCAATGTGGAATGTGTGTAGATGGAGAGAGCATGGGGGCCACTGGCTTCCCATCATGCAGTGCGTGTCTCAGAAATAGAGCAGGAGAAGGCAGGGACCCCTGGGATGGTGGGACAGAGCTAAGAAAAGAGCTCCTCTGCTCTCATTTAAACAGGGACAGGTGCTGGAGGAGAGGAGAGGTAGGCCAGACTAAAGACAGAGAGCTGCGTGTATACGGTAGGTCTACTCTGGGCTGCTCATTCAAATACAGCGTGTCAGAGTTAACGCTTCACCCGCCACCGCTAACCTCTGCTCTTAACAGCAGACGTGTCATTTAGCCTTTTAGATGACATCCATTTACCAGCAGAAATGTAATGCTTACGCCCCGGATCCATTAACCTAAAAAGAGTAATTTATGCTACATCACTTTGCAGCCTCATTTTCCCTGTTTGAACCCTTTTTTTTCTCAGGTAATTATTACTGGGAGGGCTATTTTTTTCTCCCCAGCAGCAACTTCCATTGGTTGACTACAATATGACCCTTTTTTTCCCCCTCTAATGCATGTAATTTCCCAAAAGACATGTCTTTGTGCTGAATCATACACATGTGTTATTAAAACGTGGCAATTAGAAAGGTTACAGAAGTTGATAAGAGGGGAGAAAGATATTTGATTTCCTCTGGCTCAGGGAGGCTGAACTGTAAGCACTTCACATTCCTGTCCAGGTTCTTGAAAAACAGACTAATCAGCCCGAGAGGGGGCTTATTTTTAATTGTTAACTATGGAGGACAGGATGGAAGGAAAGGCTGTGCTACATAGATTCACCAGAATAAGGCTAGTATACAGTTTATAGTTTGACTGTTACACACCTCCAACAGTGAAACACTAGCCATGTAGGGCAGCATAGAGGAACACACCCAGCTCTTAACTCTCTACTTCACCTGAGGACACTAAAAGAACAGGCTGACCATAACAGTGAGTCATAAACAGGCCCATTGCCAGAAACCTATTCCTCCAGTATGTGTATAACCTCCTTATTATTATTATTATTACGTCAGTGCATTCGAGTCAGGTGGGACAAAAGTAGGCTAATATATACATAAAATTGGATTTTATAAACTACCTTTAGCCCTGTTTGTCTTTTTTTTCCAGATTACATCCAAAATCGTTTTTATGTCTGTGAACAGCCATTTTGGACTGAAAGTGACTCCAGTAAAACATGCCGTACAAAAGTAAAACAAAACAATTTCTATTCTATCGTTATATTCAACTGAAATGGCCTGTGTTTAACAATAAAACTGTATGTATAATAAGCGACAGTCGGAAACGAAGCAGCATGTAAAATGACGGTATTCTGGAAATTATAAGGGTTTAGTATAATTATATTAAATAATTTAAGTGATATATATGTGCACACATACTAATCATAGATCAAAACAGCTAAAGCTTAATTTGGCTGAACTATAAAAGGCAGAAGTGGTAAAATTAAGAGCCGTTTGGTGAGCCGAAAGAGCCGGCTCTTCTTGGTGAGCTGAGCCAAATGATCTGGCTCCTTTAAAAGGGCCGGAATTCCCATCACTAACAGTAACGTTAATATCACCGTTAATTACGAGTTCCATTTGAACGCACCATAATTGCGTGTAGCCCCGCCCCCTTCACTCAGTGTAAAGCAGCTGGTGCGGATTAGTTAATAATGTAGGTTAAGATAAACAACAGGGCGAAACAAAGCAGTTTGGTTAAGTTTGTCACAAAAAATACGTCTCGAGGAGCAGGAGGAAGATAATTCAGCTCAATTTCCGCCGTTATTTTCAACCAAAACACAACAGTTTCTCCTCAACAAGTTACCAAGTAGGCTAATAGACACCTAACCGTTACCATGGCTGCTAATTAACGATGACGTCAACCAGTCCATCTCAAAGCTAACCTGCTGCCAAAGCACGTTTAAATATCTTAAATACACAAGAATGAATGAACACTCGTTATATGTAAGGGTTTATGAGAGATGCTCCTGCTTGTTTATCTCTGTCAAAACACGTTGGTGAGGAGGCATTAAGTGTTTTTAATACAGCAGCTGAAGAGGAAGGCCACAGAGGACAGCGCATCTCCATCACTTATTGAGGTGCTCCAGTGACATATTTACCAAAATGAACGTGCTTTCATCACAATACAACAAGCTGTACTGTTGAAAGACTCTTCTCAGCTGTCAGTCAGACAAAAACTGGCATCAGGGCATCAGTGATGACACACAGGCTGACCTCTGTGTCCCTGCTCTCCTCTGAAAGAACTAACTTTGGACTATAATGAAATAATGTCAACACCAAGCCCTGTTGTCTCCTGCTGCGATCATCAAAAGTAAGCTGCCTATTTCAATATTATTGTTTATTGGGTATAGTTTTTTGTTGGATTTTGTGCAGATGTTGCACATCTGTGTGTGGTTGAGGTGGCCGCAGTGCCAGCCTATAAGCATGTTGGTGCCAGTGTACCTCTATCCAGACACTTGATTATAGTGATGCTGTTGTGTCTTTCAGCTGTATGTGGTTTAAGTGTCATTTCTAACGTTACTAAGCATGTTGGTGCCAGTGTACCTCTATCCATGATAGCCTCAATAGCAACATTTGGGGGGATCTCTGGAAAGATCTTGCAATTGTCACTGAAAATGTCTTTTAAAAGCGTACTATGCCCATCAGTATTCACTATTCAAACTGCAAAACATCTAGTCAGAAGATTAATATTGTTGTGTTGCTGTTGCAAATGGTCCGCAATGTTTAGTTTAGAAAATCTAACGTTACCCTGCACAACCTGAAAAGCAAGTGGATTTTTTTCCTGCAGTGACATCATGGTTTCACTCTGTTAGAAGCAGGCTCATGCATCAAGTCGGGGAAACGTGTCAAAGGAGAAAGCAACAGGAAGAAGCCGAGCCCAGGCCTCTGAGGCTCACTCTTTTTAAAGGAAGATAGAATATTTATTTTTTGTATCTCTACCTGTTTGCTGTGCATGAGGTGAAAAGTTGTACAGCGACGGGTAAGAGAAAGAGAGGCTAGTGTGGATTCTGTTGCAGGGCATAGTTGTTGCGTGGTTGTGTAGTTGTGTGTGAGCGGCCTTATTGTTAACAATATCAGCCTTGGTGATGTGTGTGCAAAGACTGGGTCCTGACCCACAGGTGGGTCGCAGGAGATTTATCTGGGTTGCCAAATTAATTTGAAGAATTTCTTCCACAGTCTTATTTAATATTTATATCTGCAATAAACATTTGAGCCACATGAGGGAAACTGATTGTTCGTATTGTTCTGATAGTTGTAGCCTACTTTTAACGCTGTATCTAATATGAAAAGCTAGCGTACAAACGAGTCTGTTAATGCCGCCTGAATGAATTTATTTGGTCTCATTTATAAAGTCTTAGACATGTGTATATGTTTTCAATAACACATGTATTAAACAAAGTTTATTCATCAAACGTATCTCTTCGAAATAGCTAGTTTATCTATTCAAGATAATATAAAGTGATGCAGAAATTGCATTAAAAATGGTCAGGAACATTCATTTACGCACAAATTTGCTCTTCTCACAATTCATACAAACACTGTTGTGTATTGCGCATTGAGTTTGTGTAAGACTTCAGTATAACACTGGAGCACGAGGTGCATTAATGCATTAACGCAATCGATCTTTCGAAAGTTGTAGCGGGCTCAGTTTTAAAGCTAGAGTGAAGATACTGGTATCAAACTAGAAAACCTGAGGATCCATTGGTACCAACCATGTCCAACCAGGCTAAATAAAGCTCCAAACTTACACAAAATGTTGGTGAGGAAAAACGGTCATGGCCATTTTCAAAGGGGTCCCTTGACCTCTTACTTTAAGATATGTGAATGAAAATGGGTTCTTTGGGTACCCACGAGTCTCCCCTTTACAGACATGCCCACTTTATGATAATCACATGCAGTTTGGGGCAAGTCATAGTCAAGTCAGCACACTGACACACTGACAGCTGTTGTTGCCTGTTGGGCTGCAGTTTGCCATGTTATGATTTGAGCATATTATTTATGCTAAATGCAGTACCTGTGAGGGTTTCTGGACAATATTTGTCATTGTTTTGTGTTGTTAATTGATTTCCAGTCATAAATATATACATACATTTGCATGAAGCAAGCATATTTGCCCACTCCCATGTTGATAAGAGTAGAAAATACTTGACAAATCTACCTTTTAAGGAACATTTTGAACAGATGAAAAATGCGATTAATTGCGATTAATCGCAATTAAATATTTTGACAGCCCTGGAAAAATGTAATCCCTCTACAATGTACAAACACTTTGATGCAAGCTGGCTGATTCAACTGACTTTTGAGCCATTTTAATTTTCTTAAAAAGGTAAAATTGGCTATTTGTAACCAAAGAAAAATGAGCTCTATGAATGATGACGAATCAAAACAGGAATTTCTAGTTAAAACCTGTGAATATTCTCATCTGGCTACGGATCTTGTCGTAAATAACAAGCCTCTTAGTTCAGAGGAATATAAACACAACGGAGCAGAGTGGACGGTTAAGATTGTCGTAAATACATCCAGCCCCACTAACTCCACATTTCCTGCATTTCCCTAGAAGGGTTGGAAAGCCACACATGTCACTGAGGTAATAAGTGCTTACGGAGAGGGATAAAGGAAGAGGAGGATGTCAGAAACAGAGGGAGAGAAGGGGAAGAGAAGAAGGGAGGGCAGGTGTGTGTGTTAGCATGTGTGTGTGCATGCATGTGTGTGTGGGCGGCAAAGTGACAGGCGATGATTAGCCCAACCAGAGGAGGATATGTGGGAGGGAGAGTGTGGGAGTAGTGGGGCTGGCGAGAGTGAGCGAGAGAGAGAGACTGTCTCTTTAGGCAGAGATATACACAAGTGGATTAAAAGAGCACTCGTACTGTATAAACACATAGAATTGACAGGAGATTTATGCACAGAAAATGTACAAAACCATGTAACTATAATAGGCATGAACATGTGCAGGCACATAGAGTGGATTCCTGTGGGAACACACTGTGTTTTAAAGGAATGAATTAAGACTGGGGGTAGTTCAGGTTGATTTGTCGCTAATAAAAACAGCTACATTATTTCACAAGGTAATTTAATTCCACTTTAAGCAAAATGTTTATGTGTGTGTATGTGTGTGAAAGACGGGAGAATAAAAAGGGGCGGAGGGAGGAAGAAAGAGATGGAGAGCAGCTGCCGACTCTTAGGTGTGTAGGTGGGACCATTTGCAGCCCGTCTCTTACTGAGCCTCGATGGAATTAACAGGCTTTAAAGACGCGTAGCAAGATATCTAACTCACGCATATGAATGTGTGAGCATGCGCAAATGCCTAGAAAAAAAGCAGATGTTTATCTTTTCAGAATAATCAGCCGATCAACTCAATAACTCTTCAAACAAATAACATTAAAGTCCCAGTGAAATTGAAGTTAGAGCGTCTTTAGCTTCTGTACTGTGACATGTTCCCCAGTGAAACTGAATATTTAAGCTGTGTGCAGTTACAAGGAGGACTTAAAACATCTCGGCGAGTAAGATCATTCGGTTCAGATTCAAACCAACTTTATAAACCCACACGGGGAAATTTGTTGGGTCCAGTGCTCCAGACGTGAGGACAACATAAAGTCCACGGTAAAAATAATAATAACAATAGCATAACATACACAATATGATCTCAATATACTCATAATAAAACACATTTGATCACGTCTTTGTGGTAGGCTATATGTCCCGCCCCTCCTCCACTGTGATTGGAGTAAAAAGTGACAGTGACGAACGCAGTGTTTTACCCAAAGTTCAACATTTTTCAACTCTGGGTGACCTGAAAAAAATGCCAAACGTGCAGCACTTGGTGCAAAAAAGACGCTCAGCATCTTGTCACGCTGCTGGCGTTTAAAAAAAATATGCTGGCCTCAGGAAAAAACGCTTTGGTGGACACGACCTCTTAGTGTTATTTTTTAATTCTCCATCAATGTACACATTAAAACAGGGTGAAATAAGCTATTGAGACACGTTAATTTGGCGAAAAATGACTTATTTACTCACTTTATCGAAAGAGAAACAATTGAAACACTTTGCATTGTGACATCTCTTAAGAAAGATAAGATTAGGCCAAAATAAAATGACAAATTAAAAGCCAATTCTTGAATTAAATTGATATCTTCAAGCAATATCTCACATCTATAGCCTGTGTTGTCGACCGTAGCACATGAGCTGTGGTTTGTTTGGCTAACCTCCAGTATCTGTGTATATTTCTGTGCTCTACCACCGGTCAAACAGGAAACTCCCTTCACACGCTTTTACAGGAGGTCAGAGCGCCGGCGCCGACCTCAGGGTGGGGGACTCCAAAAAGTCGAGAGTAGGTGGCTGGAAAATAAAACAACACCGATGCCTCCCTTGGGAACCACGGTGGCATGTAGTGGAGAGCATTGTGCTGGAGAGTGGCGATGAACAACAGGGGCTAATATCTTTAGCCACAGCACAACCTTTTCTTTTTCAACTAACAACTGCACACAGAGCGATTCAGTCGGTGAACACATACAGGGAGGATGAGTCATTTCAAATATCCAGTCCCTTGCAGATCTTCCTCCAGGCAGGGCTTTTGAAAATGGAATCAGTTTTCAGTTCCCTCATACACTTGTGACAAAAGAGACGAGTAAATTGATATATTTCCACACACACACACGCAGAGTTTCCAAAATTGCCATGGCAATATGTGTAACTACTGGGGGGAGTCGACCAGCACACACGCAGGACTGTAAACACACCTTTAATAGTTTCTGACGATACATTTTCTTTTAAATAAGTCCTTGCTGTTAGAGCCACAGTCTCAAGAAGAGATTAGATCAGCCGTCAGTCGGCTCACATACGCGTTACTCTCTTTTTCGTAACAAGTTCAGCTGAGGATGTCTGGCTTGGAAGAGCCCGCTACTGTAAGTGAGGCTCAGTTCAACACGGAGATACCGCTGTATCAATGGAAAACCTCACAGTGATGGAGAGATAGCAGGAGCGAGAGAAAGAGAGAGAGAGACGCTTACTGAATAAAACATCCTGAGAGCACTTTCATGTCGGTCCCTGTTGGCTGGGGCTGGAGGAAACCCAAACTAGATCTCAGCTCCACCGCAACAAAGGCCCCGTCAAATCAACAAGCTACTTCCACGCAGATCAAGCAGGCGAAAGCCCAATCAGCGCAAAGGGAGTCTCTTCAAACAGGAGCTGATTTCCCACGGGCTGGTGACGGCGAATACAGACGATCACCTAGGAAACAACTCACCAGGAGAGGACCAGGTGTTGGTCGCCAATTGACCTCCATGTTTGTAACCAGAACACACACACCTAATTGCCATGACATACACACATCACATAAGGTGCAACATCTGGGATACATTTTTCCGCACAGAATCAACCCCTAACCAGTCATATAAAAAAGGCTTTTCCAAAAACAATCTCAACCAACTACCCTCTATATACTGCTGTAAATAAATGATGTTCAGCTACCGGCTCGCGGCGCTGACTGTACTGCATTCATTATCTTTTCTACCTCCGATGACATTCCTCTGACAAAAGGAGGCCCATAAATTGAAAAAAAAGTTATTTCCTCCAGGACACAATCTAACAACAACAACCTGCTTTAGGACTAAAATGATTCAGTAAATATTCTAATTAAAAAACACCTCCTGTATCAACCCACACACGTCTCTCTGAATGCAATTTACCTTCCCCTGACACTTTTTCTTTTTACACAGAAAGCTGATGTTAGATGACGTGTGTGTGTGGGAATAATAGTGTTGCACGGTAAACCGATGCTAGAACGGTATCGCAATACCCTGCTGTTAAAAACGGCATGATACTCCATTTTATTAGTACCGGTACTTTAAAAACGGCAGCTTTAGGGTATTTCCTATGAGTTGCGTTGATGTGCAGCAGCGAGGCAGTTTGTGTGTGTGTGTGACTGCATTTAGAGGAGCGGGCGGTTTTAACTTGGCTGCAGGTGGGAGCAGGCAGTCAAAAAATAAACTTTAGCGATAACCAGAATGATGGAGTCAACAAACGCAGTTGAAAAGAAGATTAAAGCAGGCAATGAACCACAGTCACGCTCTGAGCTGGTGTCTGTATCAGCTAAGGCTGACCCGGATGCTTGATTCAACCGTTGCCATGGTAATCAACCTCCAAATCCGGCTCTATTTACCGACCAAATATACCGATTAAATTAGATTCACCATCTTTTCTGAATCTGTCCAAGCATCTCCTGTAATTCGGCAAACACATAATCCACCAAAGAGCATGTGTTAAAGTATAATTTTGCCGTGTGTCTCAGTAACGTGAAGTGAAGGGAAAGGAATTGCAGTCCAGCAGCGACATTCTCTTCACAAACACCACTTAAACACAACACAGCACTTTCTACAAGTTACTGTGGCGTCTTCCTGATTTTAGCAGCTTTTCCCTCATCAACTTCTCACAGAACTTCATCTGAATTTATTATCGTTTTGTGGGTTTTTTCTTTTGGAAGCCTCTCGCGGTCTCCCGTGCTGCAGTACCACTATCTGCCTGAACTGTTACTGATGCGCCGGTGGGGGCGCTGTTTTATAAAAAAAAGTCTTATTTAATGTGTGCTATCTGGTTTCAAATATAAAGTTAACTAGCAAAGAACACACATTAACTCATATATAGGAGACATCAACTTACTGCATATCATGTACATTTTTTATTAATACAGTATGGAGATATTTAGGCAGGGTATCGTATTGAAGTTATAAATTTGATATCGTGACAACATTAGTGTGTAAGTGTATGAAGAACTGCTGCTGCTGTTGTTGGCCAGTGCGGCCAACAAAAAGAAAGAAAAAGAGAGAAAGTGGCAGAAAAAAAAACAGGTTATCAGGTGTATGTCAGTCACTTACCTAAATCTTTGGATCCTTGACTCTCACTGGCCAGTTCACCCATTCTGACCAGAGCATCAAAGTAGCCTTTGGCAGCAAATGTCACATCTGGAGACAAAAGAGAACAAAAAGAAAGCAGGACGGGTTACTAATTTAAAAGTAACAGTGCGTCTCTTCAAATTTGGAAAACTATAACACATCTCAGCTTTATGTAAACAAAGTCGTCAGCAGTCTGGCCAGTGACGCCGAAACATTCGCACTCTTTCCTTCTACCTCTGGTTTCCCTCAGACGCTTTTGAAGCGGTGAATCACAGCTTCTCGCCACCAGAAAATAAGCAACACTGATGTTGCTACGTAATTACTCAACATCATCATCTTGTTGGCATTCTGCGTGCTTGATTGCAAGGAGGAAATTAGTTTCTGACAGATAATCTGTGCTTGATGGGGAAGCCACACAAGCACAAAAATGTGTTTTCTGTTATGTTTATGGCTTAGTGTTACAATGAGGAGAAAAGTTGGTTTATTATCACCACAAAGTATACAGTATGTGAGTAAGTTTAATATTTAGAAAGGGTTTTGGCACTAAGTATATTCCCCCTTCAGTGAAGCCTGATTTAATGTTGCTCCAAACTCATTTCTAGATAACAACTGGAAACACTTGGTCTTAGTCAACTAAGATTTCTTTAGTCCATTAGTCATTTTTATGCTTTTTTCATGCTGAATGTCTTATTTAGATATAAATATCATATTCATTTATGATCATATCTCTGGTAAACACAAAATTAAAAAGGGTGCTTTTGTGTGATTCTTTGTGAAGAAACTCAGTTTTACAAATCTGTCAATTAAATCAACTAATCGATGAGTCAACAAAATCACAAAAGGACAGCCCTAGTTTAACGCTATGATGTCTGGTGTTTGAGTCAACATTTTTTCATTCCTGATCTCTTTTTGATCTCTGACCAAATAGACCAAAAATTCAATATTTGCCAGCCAATAGCTGTGAGATAACATTGTTGTCCCACCAAGGAAATAGCTGTCACGCTGTTAACCACATGCTGTTAATCACCGCTGGTCTTTTCCTTCTTCCATTCCATTTCATCTTTTTTTGTCAATAATATTTCTCAGCAGGGTGACACAGTGACTTGGGGAGACTGTTGATTAGTGGAGGCTCATACACCTGCATAGAAAAGGCTTCGACCTGCTTGGGTGTCCCTCTCAGTGGGCTACCTCCAGGTCTGAAAAGTGAAGCCAATGCTGAAGTGCCTTAAACCTGCATTCTTTCTAACAGCCAGCAGGGGGCGACTCCTCTGGTTGCAAAAAGAAGTCGGACTATATAGAAGTCTATGAGAAAATGAGTCTACTTCTCACTTGATTTATTACCTCAGTAAACATTGTAAAAATTAGTTTATGGTCTCAATCGCTAGTTTCAAGTCTTCTTCAATACAGCATGATGTTCATTTAGTAAATTATGGTCCCGTTTAGAGTCAAATAGACCATAAAGCAGGGTATGGTTTAAGGCGTGGCTACCTTGTGATTGACAGGTCGCTACTATGGCTTTGTCCGGTCTGGGAGTTGTCCGTGTTTTCGCCTTAGAGCTTTGACCCTTCCACAGTGTGTTTTCAGTTCATGAGTTCATTGGTTGCCAGAAAGTGTCTTATTCAGCGTTTGGTTGTAGCTCCACCCTCTCGTATCACTTTTGGTCGCAAAAAAACAACATGGCGACAGCCAAACATCAAGATGGCGACGGCAAAACTCTAGGCTTCAAAACGGCGGTCCACAAACAGCGTTGTCTACGTATACTTCTTATATACATTCTATGGTCCCTCTGCAACACTGGATGCTGTATTGTGGCTGACACTGCAGCGTGACTTCTCAGGGGAGGAGGGGAAGTGAAGGAGTATTTCCCTCTAGCACTGATTAAAAGGTGTAATAATGTAACTCTAATTGCCTCTATAATCTAATGGGGATAGCTAATTGCTCAAATGATCTGTTTTTACACAGAGATTCCAAGGGTCACTAGATGACACATGTGTGCACAGATGTGAACAAACACAAAATGCTTGACCTCTGCTCTAGATCCTCAGGATACACAAAAGCAATCAGTGAGGTTAATCCTAATCAGCAGCCATATCTCTTCTCTCGCGAACTAAATGAAGCTCAAACGTACTCCTGGTTGCCCAGATCAATATTCCCCTTCGGTCCCTATTATTCCTACTGCTGCTGCGCTGGCCGACAAAGGTCACACAGGGCTTCCAGTGATTTCTGCCAATCGGCCCATCTCCAGTGAATAATGGCCGCTGCTTTTAGAGGTGAATCCAACAGCGGTCCAGGTGACAGATGGGCCCTGTGCCTTGAGACAGCTGCCAGGTGAGTGACACGTTCGCAACAATAGCCTGGCAGGGGCAGGCTAATTCTAGCAGACAGATGCATCCCCGCGATAGAGGAAGTCTCCCAGGCTGGAAGCCTCGCAGCTCCGCTCCGAGGCTGAGGGACATATGCTAATGCTAATCCCAATTACGGCTGAGTCAACGGCAGAAGACGGCGTGCGTTTTCCTCTTTCCTCTCTCTTGCCGGGGGAACACCTGAGAACTGAGAGCCGAGCCTCCAGAGCATCACGGCTGATTTCTCTTCATTATGCCAAACAGACCCCCTCCACCTGCCTTGATGTGGAAAGTGTGAGTGTGTCTGTACATGCAAGTTTGCACATGTGCGGTGGGGGGGGTTGTGTGAGTAGGATGGTGGGAGCTACGGCAGATTTTCGAAGTGATCTCCAAGCAACAGACTCTTTCTTTTTGCCTGCTGTTGAGAGTGTGTGTGCAGCTGAAGGGTGGCTGAGTCGATAAGCTGGATCTATACAGATACTTTACTTCTGTCTAATGAAATGTGTGGCGAGGGGCTCACAGAGACAGACGGAGAGGATTACCGGATCTCTGATTGTAAGGCAGACAGACAATTGGTAGGGGACGGGGCTCATCTCAGAGCTACTGATCCATCACTCATGCTTCACTCTAGAGAAGAGGTGGAAGAACCACACACCCCTTTAAATCAGGACAACCATCATTTCCTGTACTTGCATCCTCCTCCTCATGCTGTCGGTGGACTTGTGTAATAAGTTCCAGGCTGTGTTTGGTAGGCAGTTGGAGTCGCTCAGTTGTATGCATCTGTTGCTTTTACACTTACCAAACGCTGTGAGATTTAGCGACTCACTGCTGTGTTGGCAAACCTGGAAAGTGTCCATATCCAGATCTAGCAGGCCTACTCCATGGAGCCCTTTGGCATTTCTGGTACTGAATAATTTCAGTGATTGCACCATATGGGTGGAAGTGTGTCCTCCCATCCCCTGCCCACGCAAATCAGAGCCTCTTAGTCCCTTGGGTCGGGCCAATTCTGCAAAGTGGGTCTTTAATGGCTCAGCGGGTCCCTACCAGTCTGTCTCCTACCTACACCAAGGCCAGGATTAGTTATTGTGTGTGTCAGGGGAAAGAAGCAAAGGCTTGGAGAGGAGGGTGGTACTAATTACTGGATTAGTTGGACTGAGGGGGGTTTGGCCTTGTGTTAAGGTTGAGGGTCGTTTTTGGGAACGAAAGTTTTGGGAACCCAAGATGAAAAATCTCAAAAAGAATGAAAGAATGAATGAATGAATGCCTTTAGTTTCGTTGTACAGCTGTGCAATGACAATAAAGGCATTCATTCGAGATTGACGGTCGTTTTGGAGGAAAGTTTTGGGACTTTGTTACCAAGTCAGAGAGATGACAAATCTCAAAAAGTATGATGCATCGCTGTAAGTGTTCACGTTTACCTTTGTGAATTTGACTGATGCTGACAGATAGCTATCCTCACTTCTACATCAGATAAGAGACCTTTTGTGTTTGTCAGAATACACAAATAGTATACCACATGATAAGGCCTACCCATTTGACATATTGAAATATTGTCCTTTTTTAGCAGGACAAAAAGAAAGAAAGGTAGATAAATATATACATGGAGCTAGGGATGTCATAAGAACAAGTACTTTGGTACCAAGATGATACCAAAATGATGAACACGTGACGTGTTTTTCTACAGTAAGGAAGGTATCGTATGTACCGTCAGCGCTCGAGACCAACGGTGTCCCGTCGTCCCAGGGACGACAGAAAATGTCCAGGTGACGCACCCTATTTTTCCCTGTTCACATTGTGAACAACAAATCTGTGTTGAAATCAGTAGGACGAGAGCTAGTTAATGTTAGCTGTTAGCTCTGTGCAGGACTGTGCTGCTTACCGGCTGCAAACAGTTAAGAGATAATGAACAGCGAGCCGGTCATTGTTGTGAAATAAACCCCAACATGAAGCGGAGGGGTCTTGTATCGCCCTGAAGGGGTTTATTTCACAACAATGACCCGCTAGCTGTACATTATGCTGCTTATTACACAGCTACATACTTAAGAAATCAATAATTTGACACAAAAACGGTCCGCCAGAGTCCGACATCAGAACTGCGCCCATAGCAACGGTCTGTTATACATAGCAACGGTCTGTTACAGGGAAATTACAGACTGCAGAACGCAGTGATTGACCAATCCGAATTGAGTATTCAACAAAGCCAGGTAATAATGACTATTATGATGCGTTCAGGCTCTATTCAGTAAAAATTAGTATTGGGCAAAGATAAATTCTATCGTTATCATGATGTGTTCAAGTGTAATCTTGTAAAATGTAGTTTTTGGTAAGAAACTTGAATAAATCGATAATAGAGAGGGGATTATAACCTGTTTAACTTCCAAACAAAAAACAGTATGCACACTGTAATAAAGGAGTGTATGTTGAATTAAAGAGGATTTATTGTTTTACTTTTGTTTTTACGGTGGTATCAAATTGGTATCGACAATCGTGGAATTTCACTAGTACTGGTATTGACTACAAAATTTCTGGTAACTAGACATCCCTACATGGAGAGAGAGAGAGAGACAGAGAGTGCTGGCTTGGCCGTGTGCCTATAAACCTGCAGTGAAACAGGGAGAAAATAAATGAGGAAAGGACTTACTGGCAAGGGCCTTCTCATAGTTCTTCCCCATGGCAACAAAGTTCCGTAAGCAGGGGTTGAACTGCTCCATGATGGTCTGAAAGAGAAAACAAGAGATAAATGGGAGGTAGGGCTTTCACTTATCAGCAGAGCGGGGTCATGGGCAGAGAAGAAAAGACTTCTTACACATCGCTCTCTTCATTCTCTCTCACACTTCTTCCTGCCTCTCTTTTTTTTCCCTCTCTCCGATACACAAGCCTCCTTCAGCTGCACAAAATCTGTCTCGCAACAGAGCGGAACAGCCATCAACACAATCTTTGGACACTTAAGTGGTTTGTCTTGAATGTTAATAAGGGCAGGAATGGCTTCCTACACTTACATCCTGCCCTCTTATAGTGAGAAATAGTCCAGGCTGGAGAGGATGGGGTTGATGATGATGGTGGCGGAGGAGTGGGAGAGGCACTTGTGAAATTTACATCGACAGGATGCATGTAGAGCATTAGATGATAGACACCAAGGGTCATTATGGCTGCAGAGCAGTGTAGATATACAGACATGGCCATAATTCATCAGCATCTAGACTTAAAAGTCCTGTTATAACATTATATATCTTTATTAGGGCTGTAAAAATGTTAACGAAATAATAACTTGTTAAGGAGGTTAAATAACGCTCCAAACTTGCGCTAAATTTTGGTGCAGAAAAACTGGCATGGCCATTTTCAAAGAGGTCCCTTGACCTCTGACCTCAAGATATGTGAATGAAAATGGGTTCTATGGGTACCCACGAGTCTCCCCTTTACAGACATGCCCACTTTATGATAATCACATGCAGTTTGGGGCAAGTCATAGTCAAGTCAGCACACTGACAGCTGTTTTCTGTTGGGCTTGAGTTTGCCATGTTATGATTTGGGCATATTTTTAATGCAAAATGCAGTACCTGTGAGGGTTTCTGAACAATATTTGTCATTGTTTTGTGTTGTTAATTGATTTCCAGTAATTCATATTTACATACATTTGCATAAAGCAGCATATTTGCCCACTCCCATGTTGATAAGAGTATTAAATACTTAACAAATCTCCCTTTAAGGAACATTTTGAACAAATAAAACATGTGCGATTAATTTGGACAATCATGTGATAAATATTTTAATCGATTGACAACCCTAATCTTTATATAATTCAAGTCTTTTAAGAAACAATCTCATTTACAGTATAAGAAGAAACTGAGCAGATTTTTTTTGTCACGGCAGCAGTAATATGCTGCGTTACTGTAGAGATACAGTATCATACATCATCGGCGTAAAGGCAGAGATGCCTGACATCTCCCAACATCATCGTTTCCTCCACCTCTCCTTCCTCTGCCTGTGCTCCTCCAGGGCTTCCTCCAATTAGCCGGTCCCCAGTCAGCTAGTCAGGAACAGCCAGGGGACAGAGACAGGGACAACCACAACATTGCTGCAGCAGCAGTCCCTACACAAGCCATCAATACTGCAGGAGAATACTTAATAATCTACTTCTAGCCTGGATTCACACCGTGGCAGAAGAATATGGCAAGGTGCCACCAGCGTCAACCTGAAACAACCCCGGCAGCTCATCCTGAAAATCATATGCCTCTCATCTTCAGTCAAACCTCAGCGTTTTTGCTTTTGCCTTCATCTCGCTGTCTGTCTTTTGTTTTTAATGAGAGCCAAGATTTGGATAGGACGGTATAAAGTTGTGTGTGCGCATGCTTTGGTGTGTATCCCGTCAGGAGTCGAAGCTCAAGTGGCTTGAGTGCAGCACAGCCCACCTACAGTAGAAATACCAGTGAGTCAGACATACATCACTAATACTTTAATTACCAACAGTAACTACTTTACTATGCCTCTCCGTTGCATCTAAAGCTGTAGTCAGTCACCACCAATTACAACTGTAAAAGATGCAGCCCGACCTATTGTATACAGTTTTTGACTGAGTATACATGTTTACGTACGTATTAGTACGGATTGTTTCTAGGGCTGTAACTAATGATTATTTTCAGTATTGATTAATATCCCAATTATTTTCTAAATAAAAAAATCCGCACTAACCCTTTCAGTTACTTCCAAATTTAGCACAGCTAACTTTGACCCAGCTAGTGCTAGCGTTCACATTATTCATAACAATATTGATTAGCTTCTATTAGCTTAATTTAGTAACCTACGTCACTGCTTTGCCAACAGCTGAGTGAGCGTTTACATTTGGAAAAAAAAAACGGGAAAAAACGGTGATGGACCCGCCCTTTAAGAAGCTGGAACCAGCAAATGCAATCATCAAAATAGTTGCTGACTTATTTTATGTTGATCAACTAAATCTGTTATTTGTTGCAGCTCTAATTGTTTCCATAGTTTCAGAAGTATGCTAACCTGTGAAAAAATTTAAAACCACCGTAAATTCTGGTCGTTGTGGCAGAAAATATAAACGAGTAAGAAGAGTGAGCAAAAAGACGTGTTATTTCGGTTCCCGTGGATATTAGCTGGCTGAGCTCAGGGGTCACCGTCCTCCCTGTTAAGCTCCTGTCTGTTAACTGGGTCTAGCCCTCCAGCAAAATGGACTCGCAGCAGGTCTGTGCTTGCAGCTCTCGAGAGCACAGCGAGAGAAACTTACTTTGAAAACACAACAGTTGTTCCTGAAGGAAGAAATGTTCTAAAAAAAAGGAGAGCATATTAATACTGCAGACTCTTGAATACACAGCTGATTGTTTTTTTTACAGAGGGCATCGCGTCAGCTTATTGTTTTACATAAACTCATTCCCGAGCTACCATGAAGAGACAGAGCTTTATAAACTACTCTGAACAGCAACTCCTGTTTAAATGAGCTCCCTTTATTTACCATCTGGCTTTGTTAGGCTAATATACAAGAAAAATAGGAGCATAATTGGGGAGAATCCCATCTTCAAGCACACACAAAGCGCTCGTATAAAAAGGTATCCCCGCTCCCGCTGCCTCTGGGAAGATAAAAGACAAACACATCCCTCAGGACCTCGCTACAGAAATGTTTATACCTAAATGTTTCTTCGCGCTGCCTCATTCTGATGTAAAGTGCATCTCACAGATGAGGATAGGGTCACATGAGTGTGTGCAAATCGCACACACGCATACATCAGCGTGTACTCGTGCACACACCTACATTAATACAAGGCTTTATAATAAAGAGTGGTGGTGTTTGAAACCGGTGGGAGGATTACATAACAAAGCAAAGCCCTGTGCAGCATCATTACGGCACACTCTCCCACTGAGGAAGCCAAAGGTAGCTGACACCGGCCCGACCGCCTTTCTTACACATACTGTACAACACACACACGCTGACCCACTGCCACTGAATAAACACACAGAAAATGCAGTTACAGAACATCACAATGCACCCTTATGCAATGGTTCGATATCTTAGTTATTCCTCTTTTTTTGTGCATTTTCCTACGAATGTCCGGCAACACGTAACAATTTTCACACATTACATGCATACAGTCTTTTCAAAATAAACTTCTGCACAGTACGATTAATCGATTAGTTGTCAACGATTAAATTAATCGCCAACTGTTTTGATAATCAATTAAATCGGTTTGAGTAATTGTTGATGAAAAAAAGGTCACAATTCTCTGATTCCAGCTTCTTAAATGTGAATATTTTCTGGTTTCTTCACTCCTCTATGACAGTAAACTGAATATCTTTGAGTTGACGACGTCATCTTGGGCTTTACGAAACACTGATCATCCTTTTTCCCCATTTTCTTGCATTTCATAGACCAAACAACTAATCGATTAATCGAGAAAATGATCGACAGATTAATCGACAATGAAAATAATTGTTTGTTGCTTCTCTACTTCCCATGAAACAACTTGTTTAGGTTTAGGCAAAAAAACTACATGGATAGGTTTAAGTAAAGATCATGGTTTGGGGGAAAATAACTACGGAAGAGGCGTAACTTAAGTACGGATGTTACGTGACAAATCAATGTTGACTTCTGGTTTCACACGGGACACAGACACCAGTCTCCCTAGCAAAGCAAAGAGCATATATTGTCACGAAGTGAAAGTCAATTGTTCATTGCATTGCAACATCAGCGACAGCAGCAAAGCTACATTTCCGCCATTTTGGACTGAAAGTGACTACCGGACGCCAGTAAAACGTCCGCCTAAAAAGTGCCGTACAAAAGTAAAACAAAATTATTTCTATTCTATTGTCATATTCTATCAAAACGGCCTGTGTTGAACAATAAAATATTATCAATATTAGCGTTTTCAGTCCAAAATGGCGGCAGCAGCTGTTGTCAAAAAACACGGAGTTTCGTCTCTTTGCTTTTATACTCGAAAGGTGTTTTTTGACCCATCCATCCACCCGATCTCCTCCCTACGTGGCATTTGTCGCTCTTTATATTTCCTGGTTCACGATTACATGGATTTCGTGGAATATATACGAGTTACAGTGCATTACTTTTCATAGTTATAGCTACAAGCAGTGTATGAGAACAGCCTGAACATAAAGCATTGGATGTTTAGCCATGGATATAAATAAGAGACATAAATTGCAGCGACATGCAGCTAAGGGGAAGTGAAGAGAAAAAAACACACTGAGGTAGTTTCTTTCTTCGTCTCTTCCCATTGTTGCTAAATTTGTCATCCCAGTTCTCTTGTACTACATTGTTACCCTAATTGTGGCAGCTAATTGGGAAATGGGGCCAGGAGGCGACATGAAGAGAGAGAGAGACCGAATGAGAAAGAGAGAGAGAGATCCAGCAAGTGATTGAGTAGAAAATTGCGAGCAAAGGTGTATGGGTAATCATGTATTGTGTATCCCTTCCCATTGAAACACTCCTCTGTATCATCTTTCACTTACAGAAATAATAAAATAAGAAACATGTCACGGCTGAAGAGGTGTAATCTTTCCCTTTGCGGAGACGGAGAAGCTGTCCATTTCGTGACTGCCTACACGAGGACTGAATGAATTCATTACCAGCACTCAGACCAAAAATTAAAGCAAACAATTAAAAAAAAAGAGGGCAGAGAGCAGAGAAATGTCTCCTACAAAAATGAATCAAATCTGTTTGACACCAATTTGTGCTGTGAGGTGAGACGGGAAGAATATGGAGAACTCAGGATTATAAATGCTGCAGATAAGGGAAAACACAGCATTATAAATTGACGGCGTGGAAGTAGCTAACAAGGTCAGTGTATATTAAACAGATTGTTGATTCAAACATCCATCTCCGCTCATTCTGTTCCATCACACAAACGCAGTAATGACATGCAAAGGGGGTAATTTCAAAGTAACACCAGCTGATTAGAATCAGGGGGAATCACGCGCAATCAGAAGCCAGGATGCGATCATCATCATCTGTTCCTTCGCGCCTTCCCCTCGCTCCTTCCTCCTCATCCCCTCTTCTACATGGCAACTAGCCGCGGGCTTGAAAATGCCCAGGATCAGATGAGCACTGTAGCCACCAATTAGTGTATTTGTGAGAACCGTAGGGGCACGTCACGTGGCGATAGGCAGCAGAGGCAGCCGAGCCTAATGATGTAATCAGGGAGGAATGTAAAGAAAAAGGGTCATGTGCGGATGGACTTATGTCAACCGGACAGTTTCTGTCCTAATAAGGAGCAGTGTGAGTTTATACGATGGGTCTCAATCAGCTGAGACCTTTAGCATAAACTGATTAATAGTCAGGTTGCTGTGTAATCTCTTGTCTGGTTGACTCCACTGATGAGGAACCAGGAGGAGACACATCAGGATCCGGGTGTCTCACCACCTCGGCTAAGCAGTTTCCTGGGGGAAACCCTGTAGTTGTTAACACATTGAAATAGTCTTGCTAATTGTGCCCTATCATATTTTGATATCACTAATGTGAAGCTATAAAAGATAAAGCTAGTGGCGTTACTTAGTGCATGTTTACTGAAAATAAACACAGCGAGCCTGGCTAAAAGCTAGGTAAACACTTTAGTAGTTTTTGTCCAGTTAACAGTTTTAAAAATGAACTTTGCAATATGCAAACATGTGCAGAAGAAATTAACTACAATTAAATGAAGTTAAAATCAATGCCACGTTGTTTTGCCGCGGGGTGAGCTATAAATACGCATGTTATTGCAAATCTCTGCGTTCACCGCACTGCGCAAGTCAGTCAATTCCAAAATGATTGGAAAAAAAAAACCTTCAGTGCAATTTATGTGGAGTACGCTGCAGTAGACTGGCTAGCGTACTCCATAAAGATGAGTGTATATGGTTGGGGTGTTAAACCACATCTTAAACATCCAAACCTTTCCACTAACCATGCTTTAATTTGGTTTGTACTCAGATCAGCCTGTCAAAAACATATCATGCTGCCTTCAGGAGCATGCTGGAAATTAGAATTAGAATGTACATAAAGGAACAATTTAACAATGGAAAATACGTAATAAGGACAGTTAGGATTTTCTTTCTTTGTGATCAATTATTTATTTTAAGTTTCACTTGTTTCCCTTCAATCAACCCACTGAAATAAAAAAATAATCATAGAAAAAGGACCCCCCCCCACAAAAAAAACAACAAACAAACAAACAAGACGATATGAATCCCATCCCCCTACAACCCAGGAATCACATGATCATTGTAGACATAAACCAGCAGCATTCTGACGCAAGGGAATTAAATAATTATGCTAATATGGAGGACATTACCATAAATATCTAATTCCTGAATAAAGTTCCACTCACCGGCGGCACGAATGCTCGTCTATCGGCGCATTTTCACCAAATTTCGGGTTGGAGGGCGACTCAACACTTTCCATTAATTTCTTATGGAAAGCAGGAGAAGCAGTCGCCCAGTGCATGGTGGGAATGTTGCGGCGAGTTGGAGAGGGTCTGTATTTGCATACATTTTAAAATCTAAACTTGATGCAAATGAGCCCGTCGAGCACGACGCGTCCAACTCACGAAACTTGGACCAAGCTGTGAAACTACGCGATCTAGTTCTAAAATGAAACGAGATTCAGTAGTGGCATCACCTATTACTCGCTTAAATTGTATTCAGAAATAGATTTTGGTGGATTGTTTAGACGGAATAACAGAAAGTTTACGAGCAGGCCGCCATGTTGTTTCCTGTTTGAAATGGCGAGCAGAAAACCAGGAACCAATCAGGTGCATTCAACGATCGGGTACGTCACCGCTTGAACGGCCAGTTGAGTGGAGCAGCGTGTCTTCTAGTATCCTTGCAGGACCTGTTGGACATGTACCGCTGGATTTAACATTATAGACATGACCACTGACTATTTGTACAACAATTTAGCCACAAATTCACAGACACGGTCCAGCCATATACTCGGTTTTCACCGAGTCTTGTTAAACTATTCCTACTGTTGTCGTAACTGAGAATGGCAGACTTGTTCTATATTGGAGAGACAACAGCCACTTGTAATGGGTTGCATTCCGCACAAATGTTATTACATTTCGCCGGAAGAATGCCAATTTAATTTAAAGTTCATGCTCAAAAAGGAAAGTCAATGTTTTGACTTCTTCCATCTCCTCATAAGGGATTGTGGCAAACTTCTGTTAAATGTTAGATTTAAAGATCAACATCAGTTCCCTGCAAAACAGAGTTATCGAGGGGACCACACAGCAGGGGATGTGGATTCACAAGGAGTCTAAAAATCACTGCAGAGCTACTGTACAAGTGAAGGGAACACAGCCAACTTCTCACTGTAATACAGCTAAAAGACGGGTTACGCTTATTTCAGAGCAAAGTCCAGGTATACACTTTGAGTGGATGCCAAGAAGAAGTCCTTCTTGCATACCTAAAGCCTTACTAACATGCAGTAGGCACAACATGTGCTTTCAGTAGGAGCCAGGGCGGACATCAAATCCAAGAACGCCGCGTGAATATTTGTGTCCTTTCCAAGTTGTATTGAGCAGAGCAAACTTCTCAGCATCGTGAGCTGAGAGGAGACTCTGTACAGTTTGAGAGCAGCTCTCGTGTTCCTTTGTTATAAAAGTGCACAGAGTATATAATTCAGTCAAACACAGACGGGGATCCATAGACGTTCTTCTAACTTTGCTAAGTGCCAAGCAATTCTTTACTAAAGACTGACAGTTCCACACTTGTTCTTGTGTTAAAAATAATGATGTTGCTTACATCATGCAACACTCACTGAATAAAATGGGTCATGCTAACATGACAGATTGATAGGACCATTACGTTTTCTTAAATTTAGCAGTGTATTTTAAAACTACGCCTATCTGTGGGTAAAGGTTTTATCTCTTCTGACTTGGGTGAATGAGAAGGATTTTTCTGCACGTCAGAGACTTCAACAATGAAAAGCTGGCCTCTTGTGATCTCTTAGTCCACCTCGAGCTAGCAACATGCAAGTTATTACAGCTTATTAGTGACCAATTATCCAATTATGGGTTATAGCCGCAGAAGTCACATTAAAACTCATGACCCGGCAGAGTCAGGAAGAGAACAAAAACAATTATGTAAGGGCTCCGTTGTCAGTTAAAGTTTGTAATTGTTGTTCTGCACCTTCTGGAGGCCTAATTATGTTTTTGTCCAGCGTGACTCAGACAGTGCTAACCAAGGAAACTCACCTGTTGGACGCATGCAAAAGGATGCATCTCCCCATTAATCTTGAATCACCTCTTATTAACATTTGTCATATGACACGCCCCATGCTCTTTCCTTTCTCTGCTATGCAAATCCGCCTTGCTATCGAGACTGCGTGGCAGGTGATTAGGGCTGCAACTACAATTGTACCGATACCGAGACCAGTATTGGAACTGCCCAAAGTATCGGCAAGTACGCCGGTCTATGCACCGAGCCAATACCATAATTTATTAACCCAGACAAAAAAATCAACTTGTTTAACAGGAAATCTATTCTTCTCTACCGCTCCAAAACAGGAGCCCATCACTGTCGCCCTGGATGTATCATGGCTGCCACTGGCAACTACTGTTTTAGAAGCAGCGAAGAAGAACTGATATCAGGTAGTTTGTCATGTGACGATAGCAAACAAAATCAGTGCGGTGCTAGTAACGAGTGTAACGGTAAAGGTAGTCAGAGCAAGGCAATATTTCACAGTGGAAAACAACAAGTGAAACGGCGATATGTACAGTATGTAAGGCTTCAGTTTCGATGGGTGGCAGGATGCATGTATTTGTTAATGTTTTACAAAGCGTTTAACCTGAGTCAGGCCATACAACAAAGATAGTAATCATATCACATCCATGCGTAGTAAACAGCTGTTAAATAATAATAATAACTATATCTTTTTTTCACGCTGGGACCAGATCGGTACTCGTTATTGGCCGATACCGCACGTTCAGGTATCGGAATCGGTTTCGGGAAGGGAAAAATAGTAGCGGAACAAATCTAGCTGCAACTAAAAATTCTTTTTATTGTCGATTAATCTGTTGATTATGTTCTTAATTAGTTGTTTGGTCTATAAAATGTCAGAAAATGGTGAAAAATGTCGATCAGTGTTTCCTAAAGCCCAAGATGACGTCCTCAAATGTCTTGTTTTGTCCACAACTCAAAGATATTCAGTTTACTGTCATAGAGGAGTAAAGAAACCAGAAAAATATTCGCATTTAAGAAGCTGGAATCAGAGATTTTTAACTTTTGGCGATTCATTTAATAGTTGATTAATCGATTAATTGTTGCCGCTTTACATGTCAAAGCTAAAAGGTAGAGGAGAAAGGTACAGGCTTATCATTCGTAATCATTTTTCATGAACTTGTGATCCAGAAGGCAAATATCAGCTGTTTATGTAACGTGTGCTTTATCTGTAAACTTCCTCAACCTCTGCAACACATCTAAAACAACACATGCTATGTCATGTGGGAGGAAAATACTTAGTCATGTTGGAGGTGCCTCCCACCTTGCAAAGAAAAGTACTCCTTACACTTTGGTAAATGTTGTCACTAGGGCTGTCAAAGTTTAAGCGATAAAACACGTTAACGCAAATTTGTTTTAACGCCACTAATTTCTTTAACACTTTAATGCAATCGATCTTTCGGAGGTTGTACCGGGCTCAGTTTTAAAGCCAGAGTGAAGATACTGGCATCATATGAAACTAGAAAACTTAAGTCATACTAGCTTGTCCGGAAGAAGGTTAAATAACGCTCCAAATTTATGCTAAATTTGGGCGAGGAAAAACGGGCATGGCCAGTTTCAAACACACTGACAGCTGTTGTTGCCTGTTGGGCTTCAGTTTGCCTTGTTATAATTTGAGCATATTTTGTATGCTAAATGCAGTACCTGTGAGGGTTTCTGGACAATTTTGTCTTTGTTTTGTGTTGTCAATTGATTTCAAATAATTAACATATACATACATGAAAAATGTGCAATTAATAACGATTAACTATGGACAATCATGCCATTAATCATGATCAAATATTTCAATCAATTGATAGCCCTATTGCCACCAATAGATACATTATAAGAGGCTTTTGAGGCCAGTGAAATGGCACAATGTTGTCACATTCAATCAGACATGATGCTTGATGACCCCAAAGTCGTCTAGAAGGGGTCTCAGATGGAGGAGGAAAAACCTCTCATCACCTCTCATACAGGTTCTTTGGCCTGCAGTGTCTGCTGCTGCCAGACAAACAAATCATTTGCTCGCCAGAGACCAACTATTTACTGTGTTTGTTTGCTTTGTTGTCATCTGCAGCCAGTGTGACCCCCCCCCCACACTCCACTCAGCCACTCATCTAACCCAAGACAGGCGCTGGTTACCACAGCAACCAAGACCCAGACCTATTTGCTAGCTTTAGTTCTTTGACCAGCAAAAAAACACCCATTCATTTTGGAGGAGGATCGAAATGTCTCACTCTGAAATCCCTCAAAATAATGTTCTAGTCAATTATGAAAGGCTCAAAAGCAGGAAGTTAATAAAACAGCCAGCAGAGATTGTTGTTTCTCCAAAATGACCATCAAATGAAATAACAAAACAACACATTGTGAAATGACGAACTTCATTTCAGTGTGGGTTGCTTCACTGGTGAGATGAAGAGCAGTCACATTTTGCATGGCAGCTTTAAAGCTTTCAGAAAAGGCGGTTTATGAATTATGGATGTATTGTGTGAGGGTCCCACGGCTGACCTCCTCCTTACAACATTCAGATTTCAACACAGCCATACACAGACAGAAAACCATGTATATTTAGTGATTAACAAATTTAAACTCAAAATACATTTATAGCTCCTATTTAAGTGCCCCACAGTGCTCTCGTCTTTCTGAGTGCTCAGTTAATCTGAATGCGACATTATGGAGGTGGCAATATTTTTCACCGTCTGTCTTTTATTTCATACAGATGCCTCTCAGGGAGCCTGTAAAAATGTACATCCTGCTATATTGCCAGTTAATACAGACTTTGTACAGGGGCAAGCAGGAACATAATTTAAAGAGGACCTATTATGTTTATTTTCAGGTTCATACTTGTATTTTGGGTTTCTACTAGAACATGTTTACATGCTTTAATGTTCAAAAACACTTTATTTTTCTCATACCGGCTGTGCTGCAGCACCTCTTTTCACCCTCTGTCTGAAACACTCTGTTTGAGCTCCTCCCCTTCCGAAAAGCCCAGTCTGCTCTGATTGGTCAGCTGACCCACTCTGTTGTGATTGGTCAATTGAAACAAACTCTTCGGACTCTGCTCCAGCTCCGCTCTAACTAGCTTTGTTTGAGGACGTGCCAAACTAGCCGCTAGGCAGGTATCATACAAATGTGTTACTTGGTGACATCACCACGTTACGGAAGAAAAGGCGGGACTTCAAGCGAGGCGTTTCAGGAAGTTCAGGAGCAGTGTTTCTGTGGGGGAGGGTAACTCCCTTTCGCGTGGACTTTGGGCTTTGTAACTTTGCAGACATTTTACATGCACAAAAACCTATATAACGCCATAAGGGAAAGGGAAAAGCACAAAACCATATTAGGTCCTCTTTAAATAGGAGATGTAAATGCATTTCAACTAGGGCTTTCAAAGTTAACACAATAACATTTTAATGCCACTAATTTCTTTAACGCATTAACGCAACTTGCGATTTTTAGGTGGCAGTGGGCTCAAATTTTGAAGCTAGAGTAAATATACTGGCATCATATGAAACTAGAAAAAACCTAAGGAATCCATTGATACCAACCATGTCATACTAGCTTGTCGGGAATGAGGTTAAATAATGCTCCAAACTTACAATTAATTTTGGCGAGGAAAATCTTGTATGGCCATTTTCAAAAGGAGTCCCTTGACCTCTGACCTCAAGAATGAAAATGAAAATGGGTTCTATGGGTACCCACGAGTCTCCCCTTCACAGACATGCCCACTTTATGATAATCACATGTAGTTTGGGGCAAGTCATAGTCAAGTCAGCACACTGACACACTGAAAACTGTTGTTGCCTGTTGGGCTTGAGTTTGCCCTGTTATGATTTGAGCATATTTGTTATGCTAAATGCAGTACCTGTGAGGGTTTCTGGACGATATTTGTCATCGTTTTGTGTTGTTAATTGATTTCCAATAATAAATATATACATACATTTGCATTAAGCAAGCATATTTGTCCACTCCCATGTTGATAAGAGTATTAAATACTTGACAAATCTCCCTTTAAGGTACATTTTGAACAGATAAAAAATGTGCAATTAATTTCTGATTAATCACGATTAACTATGAACAATCATGCGATTAATCACAATTACATATTTTAATCGATTGACAGCCCTAGTTTTAATAAATAAACTACAGTAGAAGTACAGGGATGCCATAACAGTGTGTCGTATTAGTCACTTTACATCCCAATGGTAAAGTTACACTGCGTGTAAACGTCCTCACCAAAAGGAACATTCAAACCATGTGGGTATGCAAGCCCCATTTCCTACTTTCTGGTACGATAACATGACTGGTTGGGTCTCAGAGAAACACTGTGGCTGCCTGCTCAGCGAGCCCAGTGGGTGGAGTGTGGCCAATGCTGCTGAAAGTAGCAGCATCTGCCACAGAGAGACGTGCAGTAGCACCAGCCACAGGCATGTTAACTGTAGCCCGTGACCCGTAAATGTAAGACCATTGTCCACTGCCACAGTACTAACTGAAATGTTCTGTCTCTGCTTCTGTGTGTCTCTTTCAGTCTGTGTAATTACAGCTTCACCCTCCACAGTAATTAGGGACTATTTCAACAAGGATGTGGAATGTCTCCATCTATTTTTCCTTTCTCTTCATCTCCTTCTTGCTTCCACCCCCACAATAAAGCATTAAGGCTTTCTATAAAGCAAAGAAAAAACTCTTATGTTAGTGCTTTTGTGACAGATAAGTAATATTTTGGACGATCGCCACGTTAGGGTGACCTTACAGATGTTTTTTGCTATTCTGCTGATTGCTTGGAGCTTGTGGTGCACGACGAATTTTTGCGGGAACGGACAATAGCGTTTTTATCAAGGTGACTTCAAATCAACCTTTTCTGTCAGCGACGGTTAAGAAGCTTCTTTTTGCAGTCAATAATACTGTACAGTGTAGCCTCGGATTCAGCGCGGAGCATCTCCAGTCTCCGTCCTTGGGAAGAAAAAAAAAGCAGTGATGAGTAAAAGAAAAGAGAGAACGTCTCTAAACCATCCGCCCCCAGACGTGCAGAGAAGGTGGGCGTGTGGAGCAATAGTCCTCTCTCTCTGCATCGCAGTCAAAGGCACAGGGAACAAATCTGCTGTTCCACAGGCAATGAATGTTATGATATCTCCTGCAGTGTATAATGCAATCTTTTTCAAGGCCCCGAGCAGCGGCAGGCATAAACTTGTTGAAACACCATATTCTGGAGGAAGATGTTCAGGAGCTGAAGTCATTTGAAACTCCATTAAATGGCATATTATAAGGCAAGTGGTGCCTGATGTGATATAGTGCTAGTAAATAAAGTGATGGATGGCGTCATCACTAACCACACAGCACTGTATATACACAGCAGACAGGGTTTACGCCGGACCCCGTATGAAGCGTCAATTACGACAGGTTCAACATATCCATCTTTATCTCCGTCTGAAACAAATAATCCATCACTTTTCCCTCCCTCTCACTCGCCTTCACAAACTGCAAGTCTTTTTAGCACAATGATATGACAGAAACACATAAGAATAATGGCACGTTGTTGCTAAGAGACCACCTGTTCAGATCTCCCACATGAGATTGTGGTGAAACTGTTAGTCCTCTTATCATTATCAGAATATCATTCATTCGAGTGTAGCGAATGTCACGACAATATTTTAACTGAGAGAGGATTATATAATCTTTTAGGGCAGAAAAAACTGCATTTTTAGATCAGGCGTTTTTTTATATCAGTCAACCTACTGAAGCAGACACAATGAAGCTAACCAGAGAGCGTTGAGTAATGCCAAAACAACTATTTTGCCCTCCTCATAACAGCCATTTGAGAAAATGGCAGCCACTGTTTTCCAGGCTGTGTGTTGACGATTAGGGAGTGGCGCTGCATGGGAAAATGAGTGTTGTCCTGAGGGCTGGTTAGAAACGAGACACACCCTTCTATTCCCTTACCTGTCAGGGTGTGTTCAAAAACCTGCACCACACAAAACGTCCTGTGACAAAGACTCTGAATAAATACAAGTAAAAGTTCTACCGCGCTGAAGGGCGTGATCAACCGCCTTGTTACCATGCAACCTAAAACCTGGCGATTAAAAGGTTTCATTATTGGCTGATTTAACACAGTTCTTCTTCAGCCACATTAATCTGTTTGTTCACTTCAGTGTGTCCTCCCCACCTCCCCCCTCCTCAAAGCCAGGTCGGCGCTCAGACTTCATCCACCGGCATGCTAAGAGGCTTGACCCCCGGGGCGCCACCTCTCTCTTCAAACACCCGGCGACAGGGCCAGCTGGTGGAGATGACTGTGGCGCACGCACAAACACGGAAGCACCGAGTGTCAGTCTTAAGTATCCGTCTCACCCTGTCAGCATGGGGATGACTACATGCCAAACGCAGCGTCTGGAACTGCCTGTCTTATCTGAGGGAGGAGAATTGAAGTGAGTCACGGAGGATCACGCTGGGATTGCTGGGTTTTACCGGGGTTGACTCCCCCGTTGATTAAGATAAAGTCATCCCAGAAAGCTAAGGAGTGCCTCTGGCCTTTACCAAAGGAACAACGCTCGCCGTGTGAGATGCTGAATCTCCAGTCTCGCCCTCGCCGCGCTTACACTCCCAGCCCTGTTAAACACACACGCTCAACTGGGCTAACATGAGTCACAGCGGTGCAGTTACCCCCCATCTCCTCCTCCTGCGATTACTCAGTATCTGCCCAGCTGCTGGGCTGCAATGACTTCGCAGCCGCCGTATGTTTTTAGATCTCCTCTTCCTCGGGAGAGGTCTGCTCGCATACATAGCAGACAAAAAACGTCTACGGAGGCTTTCACATGTGTATCGTGGAGAGAAATGGGGGCAGGGTTACAGCAGGGAGCGAGTGTTGTGGAAGTCCCGTTGTTTTCCTCCAAAGTTAGTGTTTTGTGTTAGGAGCTTGACAGTCTCCATGTTTAATCATCAGTGCAAACAATCAGCATTATAAAACAGTAAAAAGCTACAGAAAGTCACACTGTGGATATAACATTAGGGGAGACATCAAAATTGAGTCTCACTCTGCACTATGTTAAGAAATATTCAGTCCTTCCGTCTGTGCTACTAACGACCGGCTGAACTCTGGTACAGTTTTTAGATTTTGGATACATTTTGCATCTTTTCAACAACTTGCATAAGTTCTTGGAAAGAGAGATAACTGGTTGCTCTGTGTATTCAAGGCAAAATGTGTCAGGTGCTCTAGGAAAATAGGAAAAAAATCAGGATAGACAGGAAGGCAATCCAGGCACTCCCAAACACTAAAACAAGTGGCAACGAGGAAGCAAATGTATTAAAAAGCTTTTATTGTAGTGGCTAAATCATTTAAAAATTCAACATGTTTCGACCACTGTAGGTCTCCTAGTTTGTTTGTTTTAAATACTATTTTTAGGGCTTTTTGGCCTTTATTTGATAGTACAGTGGATAAGGGAAAAGGGAAGAGAGAGAGCGGGGTCGACATGCAGCAAAGGGCCGCGGGTTGGATTCAAACCCGGGCCGCTGCGTTAAGGGCGCATAGGTCTCCTAGTTTTTAACACAGGCTGTAAAACAAACATGGGAGGCTATACAGAGAGAAGAAAAATATAAACATTTTACTTATTTACAGAAAGCATGTAAAGTCTATATCCTTGTTAGGACCGAGTACTTTAACACATCCAATCGATGGATCCAAAACACTTGCATAAGTCATTCTTCTTTCTTTACTTATGCAACAAGCCTCGCAGCTCCACCATTCCCTCAATGTGGCTGACAAGCTCATGACATTAAAGTCTGCACTCCAACCTATAACAACAACCAATAGCAGCAGATTGCAGTGACAAAACACGCCGATTACCGTCTATTCCTATAATAAAACAGCATCATTTTAAAAGAAAGTGTGGTTCTGAGGGTAGAAACACCTAATAACATACTGTGACAGATCGACTTTTCATCACTGGGAGTCAAATTGAATCCATCTCTTTAAATATTTAAGCGAACTAAAGAAACCCGCTTTTACACTGCAGGGTTGGTGAGGAAAGCAGGAGGAATGCCAAGTAAGCAGTGTGACTATAGATGACTCTCTCTGTGACCTCCTAGCTTTTGCCACGAGGTCAGATCCCCGGTGTGGAAGAAGGACTCTGTCTCTCCTCTCCACCGCCAATCAGCGTCCCCGGCTGTCAGGACTCTGACTCGGTGCTTTCAGCCCCACTGCTGGGCTTGTGCTTGAATGAGCCTCTACGAAGGGATCTGTCTCTTCCCCCCCGCTAAGGGTTCGGGTTCCAAACACCTACAGTGTGTCTGTGTTGATTAACCCACATTAGTAGGTGTAAATACTTGGACAAACCCCGACAGAGCATGGCGTACAATTCACAATGAGAAAGGATACACTGTAGGTTGTGTGACAAATTCAGGACAGAAATAGCCACCTGAAACGTTTGCTTCCCTTGTTGGCTCTAAAAGAAGCTGCAGTCAAGTCAGTGCTCTCTGCTCATCTGACCTCCTTTCTGATAGATGTCTATTCCCTGTAGGAGCATGAGCAGCTACCCTCTGTTAGGGGAACTACAGCTGGCTTAGGGCGCTGGGGCGAGTGACATTTAAGGGTTATTGTGTGTAAATAATAATGCCTGGGAATACATTGAAAGAGATCTCCTCCAGTGTCAGTGAGCTCGAATCAAAACAGGAACCTGAGATGGTCACAAGATACTGAGGTGTCATCACATGAAGTTTTGTTAAAGGGTAATTTGGGTGTTCTTCCAACCTATTTTCCCATGTGTTTGTGTCTAATCTTTGTGACTAATAGGGCCAACAACTTTTGAAACTGGTCCAGTATTGACGGAAAGAGACTGCAGCTGCTCACGAGGTGTAGTGTAATCCTATTGGGGCAAGCTGGCACTGTCATTTCCGTCCACTAAAAGTGCTTGTTTTTGCCATGACAGGCTCTGATTGTTTTTATAAGAGTCTGACATTGTGGAAAGAGTCTTGCTCAAGGAGACGTCTCGTTCTGAAATCTCGTGAGGTGACACGTTGCCGTAAGATAACGGTGGAAACGTGGAATACATCCATGGTGGAAACGTGAGTGCCAGCCGGGCAGAGTTTGTTGTGTTGCAGTACAGAAAGCGTAGCTAATGCTGGGCACACACTACACAAGAATCAAGCCGATTTTGGGCCCGATTCCCCTCTGTCAGCAAAGCACAGATTTTCTTATGGTTCTAAAGATTATCTTTCCAGATACTCTTGCGGTGCGAAGTATGTTAAGTGTTTTTTACATCCATGATCGGCTCGGATATCCATCCTGGCCGCACCGATTTAAAATCGTAAATATTAAACATGTTCAATATTTACGATCAGATATCCTGTTCTGTGTGTGGGGAACCCGAGGACAGTCAATGACGCAGTCACGTGGGAAAGGACGATAGCCAATTGAAAACCAAGCAGAAGAACAACAACCACAGTGATGGCAGCCGTGGCTAATGCAGGAGCTAATGCAAAACATGAAGCATAAAGTAGTAGTAAGATTGACCTCAGAAGTGGAGGACCGAGCCTGTCAGTTGCAAAAACAAGCACTTAGTGGACGTAACGTTACATTGACGCTGCTCACTTGCCCTTGCGGCTCATTTCATGGTTGCCGGTTACAGCGTTCTCCCTCAATACTGGACCAATTTCAGAAATTGTTGTCTCCATTAGTCACTTAGACACAAACTCTTGGGGAAATAGGATCCAGGTTGGAAAATACCAAAGTTACCCTCTAACATTCCTTCAGTAGGTGCCTGCAACTCTGTCTGAAACATGGCAAAGATAATGGGAGCGCTCCTTTTCCGGCGAGAAGTGATGATGAGCGGCGAGGGAGGAGCATAGCTCATAAATGGAGGGGAAAATATTTGCCGGCGGGAGGAGGCAATGCAATGGATCTGTCAGAGCGATCAATGTTTATTGTGTCTTTAATTGTTGATGAGATAACGACGCCACAGAGACAAAATTATACCAGCAATCACCTGCTGGCTGCTCTGCTGTATGTTACCGACTTCATTCATTCATTTAAAATTGCATTGTTGCAAGTTTTTACCCTGTTTGTATCAGCCATGTGCTCGAGGTAGACTTACACGCTGCTTTTGCCGCTTGATTTGGAGTGGGGCATTTGGCATATGCGCCGTCTGACACGCCTTTAAAATGGTGTGCAGACTCCGCCTACTCTGCGTACGCCAGCGTGGTAATGGTGCGGATCCCTGTGAACCAACGCCTGGACTAAGTTTGAATGAATTTCATAGCAATTATTGCTGAAATGATTTGACAATTAATGGATTAGTTGTTCCACAAACAGTTAATCAGCAACCATTTTCATACTCAAAGTCTTGCATCAAGCATTGTTAGTTAATACATGACAAATCCCCACATTAACCCCACATTAGCTGGTTCGTTTTACATCATGTTGAATGCTTTAGTTTTGGACAAAACAAGCAATTTGTATTTTGGGATCTGACAAATTATGATGGACTATTTTTTTTTATGTTTTATGCTATTTCATAGATAAAATGATCAAATAACCCTTAAATGCTGCTCTGATGCCAATCCATACTATTCTTTTCTTTTTTTTTAACTGAGACTATTTTCCCAGCACTGAGGCTTAACTATCATGCAAAGTTCACACAGGTTCTTCTTAGGCAGAACAGGTTTGAATGTTGAAACCCCTGTGGGGCAAATGTTTACTTGTTGCAACAGATAAGCCCAACCTTCTCTGCCCGTCAAACCACTCACTTCAGGAATGCAATGTCCCCATTTCAGCAGGAAAACTAGGCTATAGAAACCCACTGGTGTCTCAGGAAAAAGCCTACACTACTATACAATAGGCCTACATGTAGGAAAATACTGATTTTGTAAGAAGCTGAGAGGTGTTGCGTTTATTCTCAGAGCTGGTGTCGAGTATGTGGAGGTGGAAGACTAATCAAAAAAAAAAAAATCACCCAACTGCGCTGCTGCGCCTCTCCCTAAAGAGATTACCGAAGGGAGAAAAAAACACACGGCTCTGAATGCGTCTTAGCCAGTCAATAATAAGTCCGATTAAAGGTGGAACTGCACTGACAGCTGCATTCATTATGCACCTCCAAACTTTATTCATTAGTTGAACCTTACCTTATAGACATTTTCCGTCATACGGTGAACCTCGTCGGTGCGAGACATCGTGAAATCTTCAGCCAGGACCATAAACGGTTTTTGTTTTCCTTCAAATGTGTATCCGCGTAAAAAATGGGAGGATAAAATAATAAAACGAAGTGTGGATCAAATAATAAGGCGAAGAAACGCGCCCCGTGGAGAGAGAGAGATGATCCAGCGCTCCAGAAACAAACCACTCCAACTAAACGCACCTTCTCTCTGCACAGCTGACAGCGCGATGCTGCCTTCATGGACTCATCCACAGCGTGGGCTTTTTCCTTAAATCTCAGACGCGTCAGTAGAAGCGTTCAGAAATAAAGTCAGAAATAAAGTAAAAAAAACAGGTCACTAACATTTTACATATGTCATATAATATATCATAATTTTTTATATTTTACATATTTTATAATATATATATTTTTTAATTTGTTATTGTGTTATAAAGTGATTACAAAACAAGTGAAGACATGTGCAGGGACATATATAAAAAAAGACCAAAATATATTATACAGAGAAAGACAAATAACAAAGTACAAAAAAAACCCTGAAACAACACAAGGGGATAAAAGCAGGTTGAAGAATGTGTGTGTGTCTGATGTGTGATGTGGATAATGGATGTGTGTTTGGCATTGAATGAGGCTAGATGGTCATATATGACATATATCTACTCTTAAACACATATATATATATATCATATATCATTATACTTAAAAACACACAGTACACCAGTGATGGGATGGACAGGAGATATTCAAGAATGTAGGCTATATTGCTAAATATGGCAAAAACTAGGCTAAATTACGGTGGCCAATTTTTTTTTGTAAACAATATGTATTGGTTTTCAATAATAAATACAAATGATAAGGACAAACAATGTTCCCCCTCTCCTCACTACTTCTACTTCTCCCTTCCAATAACACAATAACAAAAAATGACACTAACAATAACACATTAGGGATGCACCGATAACAATACTGGATATATTCAATTGAATTCTCTGTTTATATATTATATATATTATATACTGGAATTTGTATTGCTGTTTCAGTTTTGATCAATTTGTTGCTGCATTAACAAGGTTTTCACTTGAAATGTAATGTTGCTGTTGTATTATTTATTATTTTAATAATAAATTACAATTCAGTAAATGTATATCTATGTATTTATTTGTTAGGAAAGCAATGTTTAAGTCAAGCCTGATGTTGCCTTATGTATAAAAGAATGATCCCAGTCACTTCCACACAGTGAGGCTTACAGCTTATTCATTAAACACTGGTATCGGATCGGTACTCGATATCGGTTGGTACCCAAAGCCCAGGTATCGCTATCGGTATCGGTATCGGGACTGAAAAAGTTGGATCGGTGCACCCCTAAACATATTACGAACAAAAGAGGAATGGGTGACATAAATTCATGCAGAAAGGTAAAAAAATAAACAAAAAAACACAGCAGCAACACTCTAGTACCAAAAATAAATATGGCAACACACAAACAAAACTAAGAAAATAAAAAATATAAATACATAAAACATACTTGTGTTAGGGCGTCTCTAATGCTTGCATTACTAAGGAATGTAATAAAAGGTTTCCAGATTTCTACAAACGCATTTTCTCTGTTTCTTAATATTTAAGTTATCCTCACTAATACACTGTGGCCTAAAGTTAAAAAAAAAGTGATAATAAAGTCTAGCATGATGTAATAATTATAATTATATGTCCGTATATTCCATGTTGACATGACTACAGAATGTTTGTTCACTTCGCTCAAACCCTAAATCCAGTAATTCCTACAACAATTGAATGCAGCACCACCTTATCAAGGAGCACATTTGGTGCACACCCCCCATATTTCTCTACCAATTGAGCTCCACCATTTCTGTACTATAATATACAGAGGCAAGTTTGTTTCTCTACAAATAACATTCAATATGTAAATACAGTTCTTGCCCCGGAAAAAGTATATTTATATATTTGCCTATTTATATTGACACTTCTAGTGTGTGTAACGATGAGCTTAAAAGACACAGTTCTCTAAGTTTGCATCCATCTAAGACAATTAGCCTGTAGACACACAAGGTGATTAAGTATCGGAGAAGAGGCCCTGTCATTTTGTCTTCAGAGTAAAGGAGCAAATAAAACCTGTTTGTTTTTCCCTCGTGCATCATTTGGACAGAGAATGGCTGCTCTAAATGAAACCAGTCCAGCCAAAAAGACAGATTTACAGGATGCATCCTGCCCCCGAGTGTACCATGTCCAGACCAGCGAGGTGCATTTTGTTGTTTACTGCCCGTTAAAGCCTTTGTGCACACTGCTGCTATCATCTGAGCAACCCACAGAATGATGTGCTGTACAGTCGTGCCTGTGAAGTTTCTCCTGTTTCTGTTTACAAAAGAACTTTTTATGTACAATTGCATGGCGTAAGTCTGTATAAGAGAGTCATACTCTTAACTGTTTTCAGTAACACCATGGGTGATGTTTTTCTCACAGTGGATAATTTGCGTTAGTTTCATTGTACATGCCAATTAGCGTCTAAGTGCCCACTTAGTGTAGGACTGTAAATACTATACTGGCTTTCTTGTCTAAACATCCCCCACATATCAGCAACATGAGCTTTGTACTTTCTGTCAATAGCCACACACACACCGTGCTGGTGGGATGTGAATGAACACACCTGTTTTGTTGAGTCAAGAAAACAAACTAGCATGGAGTGCCCCCTTCTGGAGAAAACATGATACACACGAGCTGGAAATATGAACAAAATACTATGGTATTAAGTGACAATACAGCCAAAGAACCTTACTTGTTTTGATACCATTAAAAAGGAGAAAAAGTTTATGAAAGAAAAGCCAATAGAATATATTGTTGCCACAGCTCGATTTAATATGGAAAACAACTAATGTGTAAAACATCTAAAAATGAGAAATTGAACATTTCACTGCCTGTATGATACCTCAGAGTGCAGACACAGTGCTGATCCTGTAAAATGTGTGAATGTGCACCGATGTCTGCAGGTCCCGCCTTCACCTGCTAACACTTAAAGATGAAATACTGAAATTAACACAGCGCCCTTCAGTGCAAAGACAGCCTACTCCCAACCACAGATGTTTTAGGCTGCCAACATTTCTCTGTCAGGCCTGTTCTTCGCTTCTCTCCTCTCTAGAAAAGAGAGTCAAAGAAAAAGCAAATATGATCAGTCTGTCATGAATTACTGTACAAGTATATATATATATATATATATATATATGAAGTGTGAAGGAATGCTTTGTGAGGTGAAATAAGAAAAACACCCGTACCTGGTTCAGCTTTAGCTGCCTCTGGGACCTCTGGTACCTCTGGTACCTCTGGTATTGGCTCAGTGGGGACCTCTGGAAGTGCTACGTCTTCTCCCTGTTTCAGTACAGGGCACATGGTAACAATAGAAGTTACACTGATCAACTAGAAAAGCACAAAAATATTTATTTGTCAACCTGGCCTCTTGGCAAAGGGCGTTTGGCAAAACAGGTAATGCACCTGTGAAGCGGGGCTGCGATCACATGTGATTAACTGAAAAATGTGGTTTCTCTCTCTCAAAGACAGTAGTCTACATGAAACTACCACGACATGAGATATGAATTCCCCCTTCCCTCCCACAGTCCAAAAGCTAGCTAGCCCTACTGGCATCAAAACAGGAAGGAAGTGGTAAAGTAGTTAAGACCGCCTCTTGCTTGATTTGATTAGTTGCTTGGGCCAAGTGTGACATTAACGAGCCCTGGCTCTGAAAAGTTGAGACTATTTTAACTTTTGTGTGTTTAAAAACGGCTTGAAAAACGCGTCGCCAGAGAGGAGCGCACTGTAGGCGCGTTGCACCGTAGGAAAACAATGGTTTTGCTGGTGATGCGTTTCTAGCGGCGTGTCTCTGTGATCAGCCCCATAGGCTGCATTTTCGATTTTAAGTCACATATATAAGTAGAGAGAAGTTATTTAAGCCAAACTTGTTGGGTGGCACATCCAAAACATTTGTAGATAAACTGCTAAAAGGAATATTACATTGCTTGCTGCCTTTTTGTCAAATTGAGAAGACTTGGAATTCAAATCTGTGTCTGTGTTCAAGTGTGAAACATAATAATTTGTGCAGTTTGATAGGCTTGAGAGTGTGTGTCATTTGGAATAATAACTAGATCACAAAAGAGGAAAAATCTGCTGAGGTTTTAATTATTAGGAATCAACCGAATTCATATCCACAACAATTATACAGCCTGTTATTACATACAAATAATGATATTGTGGCTTCTAACGTTGCCAGACTTACTCCTCTCCTCGAGAGACAGATGTTGTACAAATCTGGTCAAAATACCAACATGCAGTTTGGGTATGAAATCTGCACTTGACTCAACTCTGAATCACAGATTTGACAACAGCACTGCTCCAGTGGAAACGCTACAGTAAGTAGCAGCTGAAGCCTGTAGTTACACCAGGCCTCAGTGTGTGTGTGTGTCACGATTAATGTGAAGTGGGGTGTTACAGGGAAAGATCATGCACACGTTCTCTGTGTTAAAGGGCAGGTCCATCTGCGTTCTGTGCTGTCTTTTTCAAATGGAAACGCCCACTCAGCTGGTGCAAAAAGCAGTACCGTAGGTTACCAAAGTATGCTAACCGAAGCTAATTAATAAGGTTATGAATAATGTGAACGCTAGCACTAGCTGAGTCAAAGTAAGCTTGTTTGGAAATAACTAAAAGGGTTGGTTTGGATTAAATTAATTGGTAAAATTACTGCTTTTGTGATGTAGTCTGGTGGCTTTGATGAGAGCGATATAACTGCTTCAGTTCCCTTTACCTCGCTATCAGACAGCCCATTCTGGCGGGGTACTGAAGCCCTTATATACAGTATATCGCTGTCTTCAAAGCCACCAGACCAAACTCCATTCATAAAAACAGTCATTTTACCATGCAGAACATGGGAGTTGCTGGTCTACCGCTGCATCGATCGGTTGGTTTGTTTGTAACGTGGCGTCCACAGCAGTACGTTGCTTAACATCTGTGCCGGTACTCCTGTCTGCTTCTCCAAACTGGGAGCATGCCGACCGTCATCTAAGTTACTGTATGTGACGTTAATACATTGACTATAAGGCTGTGTATATACTGTACATGTAGCAGCGTCATCATGCGGAAACCTACATCAGGTCACGTGGGAAAAAGGTTTTTAGAAGGGCTTGGGAAATAGCATTTCGATGGCAAAACATACATACTTTGACCAAACTGAATACATTGAATACACAAGGGACATCACTGGGAAACTACAGAATGATATAAAAACCTAAAAAAAAATAAAAATAATGGACCCACTAATGTTCAAAGGTTAAACATGCAGCACAGCACCCACCTGAGTGATAGCTTCAAGCTCTGCTAAAACAGCGTCCTCGTCCTCCTGCGTCAGGGCTCCAGCCAGCATTTCATCAATTTGCTGCAGGAGCAAAAAAAAATTGTTAGGTGACAGCTGACAGCTCAGGGATTTTGCTGACTAACCGAAAACATGGACAGTTATCCATGTAATGTCTAGGAAAGTTTTGATTTCAGCACTCTGCATCCTCTAAACATAGGGTATATTGTAATATGAAGAAATAATTAAAGTAGTTGCTTGTCAGTTATAATGTAATTTTAGTTGATATGATAGCTTATACCTAATATAAACATATACTATACTGGTTGTAGTCGAAAAAGCAATGTAAAGGTGTGTTTGACTGACATCAAGCAGACATTTACCCTTTGATATTCAATTGCTTCCTGGGTCTCATCCAGGATTCTCTCCACGTCTTCAATTGACATGATCTGTCACAAACAAGAAAAGGAAGCTCATATTACAGAAGAAAACTGATTGTTTTGGATGAAAAGTGATTTCCACATATTCCGGCTGGCTTGTTGTGAATTTCCTGAGCGAGATCTGCACACTGTATCCAAGGATGTGCAGCAGTCACACCGCTGTAGTCAAGGCTTTGCCTCTTAATCCCTTAATCTTCAAACAATGTGCACCAGCTATGCCAACACAAACCACAAGCTTTCTCCGCTGCTCAGTCCTCACCCAAGGATCACATTAAATAAAGTATGTTTATCAGTGGAAACTTTGACATTGTTGAAGTGTACACTCACGTATCTAAAGCTTAAGGGGGTATTCTTATCACATGGATGTGAAAAGCATATTTCTAAACACTGGAAAAGAAACATGAAAGCATATTTACCTCGTGCATACTCTTCAGACAATCGTTGCCAACCTTGAGCCCCTCGATGACTTTCATCTCAATTTGCATGAACTCGATATCTTGAACCTGTTCACAAATATTAGCATGTAAAAACATTAAATTGCAAAATTCCAAACAAACAAAAACTGCATTATGGGTGATCAAAAATAGTATGCATTGACTACCTAGTGGCTCATTATGTTATATATGGCATTTCAACACCAATACACCCTAAGTACATTGAATTTGAGACAGCCATATACTATAAAAAAACAAGTTCATTACTCATAATGACAGCACCGATCATTCTCTACACATTTTTGACGCTCAGGTTTAGTTTGGATTTTGGCAGGAAATCAGTAAGCAGAAAATGAGTGAGCAGATTTTGGAAGATTTTACTTTTTATCTTAATATTTATATCACGTTGAACCCTTCTCCTCGTAAGTATAAAACTGAAACACTCATGAGCGGTGGCTCAACCCGTTCTCATCCCCAGATCATCAAATACAGAGGCTTTGTCACAGCCATCGGCGTTTGACACCACCACCGCACAAGGCACCCCTTAGTGCCGTTATGAAACGCATTAACTACGATGTAAACCCATCCGCGGCGACAGTAAATGCTCCGAGAAAGTGCGACAAGAGTGTGGTCACGTAGTTTAAGGAGCAAAAAGACACAAGCCGGGCGGGCAGGAGGGGAGGCGGATTGGTCTAACAAACACAAGACTTTCATGTCCCTTGCGTCACGTTACATTTTCACTTTACAATCAGCTGATCGTTCGTGTCCCGTGTTCACAACGTTCAGCGTCATTTTCACTGTACAAACGTAGAAGTTTTAAGCCCAACCATGTAGTTCTTAAACCTAACTATAGTGGTTTTGGTGCCTGGTCCTAAAGTGACGCCAAGGGGGCGGTATGTGACGAGTTGGACTGAGAAGGGTGTTGGTTGGCTTGGTGACTTAAAACGTGATGACATCAAACCGTGTAATCTCACAAAACTTACCATGCGCTCTAGGTTTGAAATCTGATTTTCAGTCTTGTCTAGTAGCTGGTCCTGATATCGTTTTTTCTTAAGAAGCAGCAGTGCTTTTCTGCAACAACAAATAAAAAGGAGAAACATAATACAGCAAAAAGTAGTAAGTAAGTATTTTTTTAAGGTGCGTAGCATTGCATACAGATGATGCTATTGTGCTCGTGGAGGGGTCTGCAACTTTAATTACATTACAAGTAGGATACAACAAATAAATAAAAGTACAGTATTTTCTGTCAGTAGAGGTTTTTAAAGCTGCACTTTGGTCAACCATAGTGGTGTCTGCTGTGACTACATGGTGATAGATATTGTTTCAGATCTGAACTGAAAAGAGTGGTATGTTATTTGTTTTTATGCTTACTCTTTCCTGCCATCTTTTAGCAACTGCTTTGCCAGAAGTCGCTCTTTGTCCAGTTGTAGGGTGATTCTCTTTTTGTACTGCTTCAGTTTATCTCTCTGCTGCTTCAGTTGCTGAGCAAAAAAAACAAAACACACAAAGTCAGACATATTCTTAACAAACACTACACAGTAATCGGGAAGGCCAGCTCTGTCTTGGGATGCCCCCTCGACACAGTGGAGGTGGTGGGAGAGAGAAGAATGATGGCTAAGCTGTCATCCATGATGGAGAATGACTCCCACCCCATGCAGGACACCATCTCAGCACTGGAGAGCTCCTTCAGCGACAGGCTGCTCCACCCGAAGTGTGTGAAGGAGCTCTATCTATCGCAGGTCCTTCCTTCCTGCAGCTGTCAGACTCCACAACCAGCACTGCTCCCAGTAGACCAATTACACTTACACATCAAATACTGACAATAACTGCACTATACTGTATAATGACTGTGCAATATCATTATCATTAGTACTACTCAGGTGTAATTCATACTGTGCAATATTTCCAGGTGGAATTTCATTTCATTCTCACTGTACAATACCATTTTCCATTTGTGCAATTTTTTTTAATAGTCTGTTTATTGTCAATACTGTATATACTGCTCCTATTTTTATACTTCCTTCTATTTAAATGGTTCATATTTTGTTACACTTTGTTTAGCTCTTTTCTTTTTTACTGTGTTAGCTGATGCTTCTTGTTTTTTTGCAAATGTCCCACTGCAAACTAAACTAAAAACGTTAGAATCACCACATATCCGTTAATGTGTCAAAGCAGTTAAGTTTCACCAAAGTAATAATGCATTACATGACTGTTTAGTAGGCTAACTTTCTGCATTGCAATGCACAGGGAGCTCTGTTACACTTCATCACAACACACAGACACAAATGTACAACATTTGCTAGCTCAGGGGTCAGAAGCTGCGGCTCTTCAGCTCCTCTCCAGTGGCTCCCTGTGGATTTATAGAAATGGAAATGAATAACTGTTTTTTGTTTACATTTTCATGTTTTATTTATCATTGTTGTAGGTCTATGGTACGACGGGGTATTAGGGCCACATTGAGGGAAAAATAAATAAATCTGAGATCTCGAGAATAAAATCATAATATAACGAGAAAAAAGTCAAAAGTTCATGTGAAAAAAAGTTGTAATATGAGAATAAAGTTACAAGTTTAAGAGAAAAAAGTTGTAATATTATGAGAATAAAGTCACAAGTTTAAGAGAATAAAAGTTGTAATATTATGAGAATAAAGTCATAAGTTTAAGAGAAAAAAGTTGTAATATGAAAATAAAGTCACAAGTTTAAGAGAATAAAATTGTAATATTATGAGAATAAAGTCAATATTATAAAGTAGTAATTTTACGAGTTATTTTCTTTTTTTCTAGTAAAGTTATGACTTTATTCTTGTAATATTAAAAAAAAAATTCTAGTAATGTTATGACTTTATTCTGTAAATCTCAGATGTTTTTCCCTCAATGTGGCCCTAACACTCCGTCGCACATTGTCACTTCATCCCTCACTGCATTAGACTTATATATTATATACTTAGACTATAAACTGTGTAACCTTCATCACAATGCTCAAATGTTGTTTTTTTGCCTAAAATGTCTCTTTTGATAGTAAAGGTTGCTGAGCTAGCTAGTCCCAACAAATGACTTCTGTCTAACGCTAGATTACAGTAAAATGCATCATCTGTGTTGCCTTGCAGCCAGAGCTCTCTGCAGCCCTGTGCAGCCCTGTGCAGCTCTGTGCAGCTCTCTGCAGCCCTGTGCAGCTCTGTGCAGCTCTCTGCTGCTCTGTGCAGCTCTCTGCAGCCCTGTGCAGCCCTGTGCAGCTCTGTGCAGCTCTCTGCAGCCCTGTGCAGCTCTGTGCAGCTCTCTGCAGCTCTGTGCAGCTCTCTGCAGCTCTGTGCAGCTCTCTGCAGCCCTGTGCAGCCCTCTGCAGCTCTCTGCAGCTCTGTGCAGCTCTCTGCAGCCCTGTGCAGCTCTGTGCAGCTCTCTGCAGCTCTGTGCAGCTCTCTGCAGCCCTGTGCAGCCCTGTGCAGCTCTGTGCAGCTCTCTGCAGCCCTGTGCAGCTCTGTGCAGCTCTCTGCAGCTCTGTGCAGCTCTCTGCAGCCCTGTGCAGCTCTGTGCAGCTCTCTGCAGCCCTGTGCAGCTCTGTGCAGCTCTCTGCAGCTCTGTGCAGCTCTCTGCAGCTCTGTGCAGCTCTCTGCAGCCCTGTGCAGCCCTCTGCAGCTCTCTGCAGCTCTGTGCAGCTCTCTGCAGCCCTGTGCAGCTCTGTGCAGCTCTCTGCAGCTCTGTGCAGCTCTCTGCAGCCCTGTGCAGCTCTGTGCAGCTCTCTGCAGCCTGCTAACACAGCCAGTAGCCTTAATGTGTTGATGTTAACAGGACTAATCTGCTAACAGCTAGCTGCTAGCTCACCAAGATGGCTTTGTCTTGTTCCGTTACACGCGAAGGTCGACTCTTTCTCCCAAAAACGTTTCCCATTATTTAGCCACATCCCCTCCACGTCCTCCTTCGTCAACAGGCAAAGTATTACTTATTACCGAACATTTTGCCATGATAATAGAGACAGCCCTGTAATGGCTTTAGCAGCAGGCTAACCGACTACCACCATGTCCACAGTGTAGCTACGGCGAGCGAGGCAGGACAGTAACGCGGTTGTGTTTGACTCCAATGTTATCATTTTGATAGAGCTGCCATATCACTACTGTTGTGATATATCATATATCAGCAGCAGCACATCCCGTCAAAATAGTAGCCTGCTGTACCGATGACTATATCTGGGTACCTGGGACAGCTCCAGGCTCCCCGGGGTGCTCCAGGATCAGCACCTTGGACAGCGACCAGACACATGTTCTGAAAATGACCCACCTGAGAGCTGATGAGGAAGACATGCTGGAGGATGCTGTAGTAGCGCCAGTGATTCTCAAAGTGGGGTAGTTTTTAGATTCATTCATTTGGATTATGATATAAGACATTTGGGTAACACTTTATTTTACAGGTCCCCAAATTTCATGGTAATAAATTCATAATTTAATTTAATTTATAAAATAATAGGGCCACTTTGAGGGAAAAAAAATTACATCTGATATTTCGAGAATAAAGTCATAATATTACGAGAATAAAGTCATAAGTTTACGACAAAAAAGTCGTAATATTATTCGAATAAAGTCATAAGTTTACGAGAAAAAAAGGTGTAATATTAGAATAATAAAATCATAAGTTTACAAGAGAAAAAGTTGTAATATTATTAGAATAAAGTCATACATTTATGAGAAAAAAACGCGTAATATTATGGGAATAAAGTCATAATATTATGGGAATAAAGTCATAAGTTTACGAGAAAAGAAAATGGAATATTATGGGAATAAAGTCATAATATTACGGGAATAAAGTCAAGTTTACGAGAAAAAAAATGGAATATTATGAGAATGAAGTCAGAAGTTTACGAGGAAAGAAAATCGTAATATTATGAGAATAAAGTCCGAAATTTATGAGAAAAAAGTCATGAGTTTGCGAGAAAAAAGTTGTAATATTATGAGAATAAAGTCGTAATATTATGAGAATAAAGTCATAAGTCTACGAGAAAAAAAGTTGTAATATTATGAAAATAAAGTCAGAAGTTTATGAGAAAAAAAAGGCGTAATATTACAAGAATAAAGTCACAAGTTTAAGAGAAAAAAAGTCGTAATATTATGAGAATAAAGTCATAATATTATAAAGTAGTAATATTACGTGTTATTTTAGAGGGGAAATAGAGCAGCGTGTGTGAAAATGAGGAACGTGGAGCATCTTGTGAAGTCATACTTTAGTATAGGTTTCACAAATAACAAAATACTTAATCTTTTGGCACATCTGTTTCTGGCATACTAAATAATTTAGTATGGTAGTATGGGTATTGGAACGCACATCACGAGAGGGTCCTCTTCACGGAGTCCGCCATGTTGCACCGCCATGTTTCTACAGTAGCCCAGAACAGACAATCCAAACACTGGCTCTAGATAGGGCCTTTTGCGTTTTTACATTACCTGAAGGCCACCGTAGTTCTCCGACACGCTTAGAAAGGGAGGGGAAGGGTACTCAGCTGGTTGCAATCTACAACCTCACCGCTATATGCCACTAAATCCTACACACTGTACCTTTAAGCACATGCATGCATTCAACTTTCAACCAGAGAGGACGCTGCTATTTCAGCCCGGTGTTACTCTTTAATGTTGTGTTCTGTTCAAGACATAGCTGTCATTGCTAACATCTCTCTTAAAGTTATTTGTAAGATGTTTTATGGAGTGGAGGCAGAATACAATTCAGTACAGCATTCAAACATTAGTTCAGTTTGATACGTTATCCAACATAGAAAACAGCATACAGCAGATTTCTCCAACACCGAAGAGAACGATCTTTCATTCATAACATACAGAGATGGATCTGTGAACAAACTTTAAATTTCCTGCCTGGAAAATGCCTGGAAGTGAGTTAAATCCCAATCTGTTGCGTTTATTTAGTCCAGGGGGATTTACCCACATGCAACTGCTTTATGGTCTGCAGATGTAGCAAAACAATAAGAAACCCCTCAGCTACGACTATTTGACTCATCCCTGATCAGCTGGTCATACATTAATACAGAACAACGAGATGCGTAAACCTGTGGCAGTTACCTAGAAAGAGAAAAATAATCACAAATATCAACTTGGTTGCATCTTTGGTTCTTCATAACAAAACCGCAATATCTGGTATGGTTTTCATTTTTTGTTATTATTTAGAAAGGTTGAAAATTTGGTGTTTCATTTCACATGGCACCATTAAAAATGACACAAAGGCCTAAATATGAAGGAATTGCATTACTCTCAAAGAGTTGGGATTTTTGAAAAAATCGAAATGCCCATTATGGAAGGTCTATGGGTCATATTCAGCCATCCCACTTCACATCATATCATATCATGATCATATCCATGCAGGCCCCCGGAATACAGGAAAAAAGTAAAAAACAGTTTTCGATCCAATCAGTTCAAGCGCTCTCTATTTGTCTCATAGAAATTCTTATATTGGAGCAATAGTGTTTCCATACATCATGACAACATCAACAACAGTCTCGGGATGAACCCGTGCAGGCCGTCTCTGTTCAAAACTGCATGCAGGGCTTTCAGAGCACTGCACTGGTGTGTTACTGAGGTAATAGCCTCATATGGCCTTCTTTCATGTCTCAGATTGGGACAGCGGGCTGCAGCTCCCGTAAAACAGGATTATGCCATGAAGACAGCCTCCTTGGTAAGAACCCAGAGTCTCAGACAGTGCTTCTCTGAAAAGGAGTCAGTAGGAAGCAACAGGCTACACCTGGAAGTCAGTCCCAAAGTGTCTGATCTGGGCGTCAGTCATAGATAGATAGGTGGTCCTCATACTGGGCGAGTACTGCAAGGGGAAACGATTGAAAAACACAATTTAGCTCATCTGCATTTAAACAACAGCATTTTAAAATCTAATTAAACATGAGTAAAAGAGTTTTTCTTTTAATTATGAGCTGCTCTTTAATGAGGAGGTTGTGGAACTGGGATGGTATGTTAATGTAACGGGGGACTTACAGAGATAGTTCGGGTGAAGTGGGGTTGTATGAGGTACATATCCATAGTCAGTGTATTACCTACAGTAGATGACGGTCAGCACGCCCTCAGTTTGGAGAAGCAGGCAGCAAAATGTATTTGAGCCACCTAAAAGAAAGGCTCACCTAAAAGATCAATATCAGTTTAAGTGTACGCTATATTTAGAATGTTTTTGCTGGTTATTCTTGCCATCAGACAGCCCTTTACGACTGAACTGAAGCCAAAGCCACCACACTCTGCCTCGCAGAATACGGGGGTTGCTGGTCAACCGCTGCCTCAATCGGTTAGTTTGTTTGTGCTGTGGTAATCCAGCAACTCCTGTGATCTGCAAGGTAAAATTGCTGTGGTTGTTTTTCAATGGAGTCTGGTTGCTTTGGCACAGATAACGGCTTCACTTCCCCGTCGGAAACATAGACATTACAGCTTTCTGACGGCAAGGTAAAGCGGTGATAATATTCAAAATATAGATATTGCTTTTTTTTAGGTGGGCCTTTCTTTTAGGTGTCTAAAATACGTATTACTGCCGGCCCCGTCCACGGCAATACATTACTTTGGTTCCGTGCGGTAACTCCTGTCTGCTTCTCCAAACTGGGGGGCGTGCCGACCGTCATCTACTGTAGGTAATACACTGACTATGGATAAGTACCTCATACAACCACACTTCAGAAACACCCACACTATCCCTTTAAAGAGCAAGTGGAGAGACAGAGGGCATAAGTCAGGGGGTCACAGAATAAGTTACACTCACATAAAACACTCTGTGGATAAAACAGTGCCGGAAGGTCAAATGTCGCACAGCTGAGGTACTGTATGGAGCTTTAAGGGCGTCTTTGGGGTTATAGGTTAAAAACATTCTGCATAGCAAACGGCGTCATTACAGAGGTTATAGCCCACAGTGTGTTTTCAAGGAGTGGAATGAAAATGAAATCAAACAAAATCAGGAAGAAATTAGACAGCGATAAAAACTTACGATATTTAAAAGTCTGAGTAAAAAAAAAAGAACATAACAAAAGGGTTAGTTAAAAACACTGGTCAATATTCAGCAGGTAAGATACCTTCTTGAGAAATGAAAGCATGAGTAAAATGCATTGCAGAGCTGAATCACAAAAAAAACTCGAAACAAACAAAAAAATGTGTCTCAAAGAGGCAAACTAAAATTTTAATCAATGGTCCACATTCTCTTTCTTTCCCTCAGAAGGTGTTTTCACGTCTCTGCTGTGAATGCAGTTCAAGCAATGAGTCAGCCACGCAAACAGAAAACTTAACAGGAAAGAAACTTCACATAAAAGAGACTTTAACTGTGGATTTACCAGCGTCATCTATCATCTAGCCTCAGCTCTGGAGACACACCACACGCTTACAGACTCTGAGTTATACCATTAAAACTAGATACCTGCACTGGCTTTATTCAAAACAAACACCATGGTTATTTCACACGTGCATAATATATGCATTAGTCTTAACCCCCTGAGACCCGCGGGATCGGGGACAATCCTGACCAACTTTACTGTCTTTCAGAGGCTGTAGCAGGTTGAGTTTTAGAGTTAGAGTGAAGGAAACTAGAAAACCTAATCCATATCTGTCCTAATCCATTGGTAACACCCATGTCATAATACCTGTTGTGACCTCTAGGATAATCACAGCCTCATGAAAATTTACAGTCACAAACTAGAGACCTAGAACATTCAGAGGATGGATGGCTTTCCAATTGCTAAAAAATGCAATTCTTGCAGAAATCTCCAAATGTCAAAATGTTTTGATCCCAAATCACAGCATGGCTTCTTCTGTGGTGTTCCTCAAGGTCTTAGTGTCTTAATGTGGTATTTTGGAGGGATTATTGATCATTTTTTATCAATTCTCGAGTTGTCAGAAATGGTTAAATCTGTGTAACAAATGGTATCAACCCCAAAATTGCTGCAACAACATACAGTATGAGACATAAGTGAGGATGGGAATGGCCATCATATACTTCTATTATAATGTTTTAAGCCCTTTACACTTTCACAATTCATTTTAATTAATTAATTAATTAATTAATTAATTAATTAATTAATTAATTACAGCTTTCAGTTGATGTACACCACTTCTATGTATCTCCCCCTAAAGACCTCCTGTACCTCCCTAAAAACAAGTCAAAAACGGGTCTATTGTGGGTCTCAGAGGGTTAACCATTAATTTGTAAAAAATTAGAAATACAATCCAAGGCTGTGGTGAAACATGAACATTATGCTCAGAGGTTAGTAGTGAGAGTGTGTGTTCGCATACAGAGATGGCTCTGGGCTATAAAATGTATGCATGTCAGTCAGTGGCCAGCAGAGGGCAGTCTTCCATCACGTGCAAACTCTCCTCACTAAGTGTTGACAGTGTGAGGCTCTATATATACTGTGTTGTTATGTTGGTGGTGCTGCTATGCATGCTCTCTGTTAGTGGTACAGCAGTGTTGAGGTCAGTAGTGCCATCACTGTCATCACACTAGGGACACTAGAGCCTCATAGGGCCAACGCACCGAGGGAGGCGGGGATCCTCTCCCTATCAGCGGCACGTTCTCGTATCGAGGACTCCCTCCGAACAGCATGGACTGATTCCTGCGATGGAAAGAGAGGGGAAAGGAAGGTAGTAAGAGATGAAAAGACACAAATACGTATACACTGCCGTCATCTGTTGATCTTACATGTACTCGGGAGGCGGCACGACATTAGAGGCAGATAGCGGAGGCGGGTGAAGGCTGGCCTCGCTACCGAGGCTGCTGGTATAGCTGCAGAAACTGTGGATGTTGGACCTTCTGGGGTTGTAGGATAGCCGCCGCGCTTGGGGGTTGAACGGGTCCTCCTCGTCTATGTCGTCATACTCTTTGTCCCTGGATGAAAGCGGTACAGTCGTACACAACACACACACGCACAAAGACAGGAACAGAGAAAGTGCGTGCGTTAACACTTTGTACATTGTGGGCGAAGTACGTAATGGGATAAGGGGGTCGCCTGGTTCTGACCTGCTGCCCATTAGTGTCCACACTCTGAAAATCGCACACAGCATGGCAGAGAGTGCACAGGCAGCCAGCAGAGAAAACAAAGAGAGGTAGAGGAGCCCTTCCACCCCATCATAGCACACACCCATTAGGGCATCCAGGTAGTCCTAGGAGAATGGACACATAGTACAGTCAGTTATTGTCAGTGTCCAGCAAAAAAATATTACCTTTCACACCTTTTTTCAAAGAGAACTTCAGTGGATTAGGTGTGTATAACTATTCCTCTGAACCACAGAGATTAAATACATAAATTTAGTTTTTAAAAAAATATGATTTATTAGCGTTTTACAGACAGAGATGACATGGACACAGTGATGGACTGCAAAACATGTTTGTTTACGTCACTTATTGGTGCTATTTAATTGACTTTCATTCATGTATATATCAGAACAACATTAGATCTCTATTCTAAATGTGAACTCGGTCTTACTGTAGCTGATGTGAGGGGAAAAAGCAACAGCAGCCTTTCACAGCAGAGATGACAGAAATGCAGACTTTCACACAAACACAATGCAGTCTTTTTTTCCATACCGAGACCTTCATGTTACTCTGATGACATGCATGGTACAAATGCATTCTTTGTTTGCTTTGCTTGTTATATTTGAGTAATGACTAACAAGCTCTGTGAGCGGCCTTGACATATGCGTGGTTGTGTGTGTTGACGCTGTTATTGATCATTATTTAAAGGGGACATATCATGAAAAACTAACTTTTTCAGTGCTTGTGCACATACAGTACATTTGGGTTTCTGGAGTGCCTACCAACCCACAAACTGTAAAATAAGACTACCCAGTCTGTTTTTTTGTGGGCTGTCTAGATGAGAAAACATGTAATTCAATAAGCCATTCAGATTTGGCTCCCCTTCCTATGTCACATGTCAGGCTGTTCTCATACACAGTTTGGTGCTATATTTACGAAAAGCAAATGCACTTTAATTCATATATATCTCACAAAATCAATTTGTATGTAATCCACGTAATCGTGAACCAGGAAGTATAAAGAACGACAAATGCCACGTAAGGAGGAGGTTGGGGTGGATGGCCCAGCAGACCGGCGTTCGTACCCCGTTTGAAAAAAGAAGTCAACGTTGATTTATTTTGTCACGTAACTTCCGTACTTAAGTTACGCCACTTCCAGTGTTATATTAACCCAAACCATGATCTAAACCTGCCTAAACCTAACCAAGTTGTTTCCTGTGAAGACTGGAAGTTTATTTTGAAAAGTCTGGAGCAGAAAACGCACAAAAAATGAGGAATAACTTTTCGTAATATATCATACGAACCTTTGTATGAAGATACGTTGCATTAGAATATATCGCCCCCCCATTGTGAGTACCTCCACCCTGAGTTTCAGAACTACCTTTGCAAAGGTGCACCATATTTTTCTCACAAGTCAATCAGAGCAGACTTGGCTTTTTAGGGAGGGCGTCTTTAAGAGACAGGCGCTAAAACGGAGCGTTTCAGAGAAAGGGTGAATACAGGAATATTCAGACAGACAGGATGAGAAAAATAATGTGTTTTTTGAACATTAAAGCTTGTAAACATGTTTTGGTAGAATCCCAAAATACAAGTATGAACCTGAAAATGAGCATGATATGTCCCCTTTAAAGTCTGTTGGAGCATTTTAATGCACATCGCCTATATTACTGGCATGCATGTTGACATCCCTGCTCACCAAACCACCCTGCTGATATTTTCAATACAGTCCCCAATCCCCCCCACCCTCCACCTTCCTTTATCTCTCTGCTTTTGTTAAAGAATGACACACACACCTACAGTACATGCAGCGTATAATAGTTATACGATCTAAAAGCCTACATCTGATGTTACAATCACAGCAGCGAGAATGACTCATTTCAGCTCTGAGACGTCTTATTCCCTTTTCAGATAAAACTCTGACAATCTGAAACCTGCAAACGTAAAGTTAAAGTGAGAAAAAAAAGTGGGGGTGTTGAATAGAGCTACTCTAGCTGATAGAGAGTGTACTGACTCTTGCAACGGTGTGTATAAACATGTCGGTCCATGAGAAGTACATAGCGATACGGTTGAAAAATCAGTCAAGTTGCTCATCTAAGCGGCTTTTAGGTATGCTACAAAGCAGCCCTATTAAAAAGTGTCCCGGTCGGAATCTGACCTTACCTTATGTAGCCCGCGGCAGTCGAGCAAGGCTGTTAGCTGGTGTAGACTGAACTCAGAGGAGTTCAGCAGTCGCTGGATCCCCAAAAGGTCTCTCTGTATAAAAAGGTAGTAGAAAAATGAGTAGAGAAATGATACACATTTTTCCTTCGTGTGGTGTAATAGCCCCGTCAGCCAGCCACTTACCTCAGCGGTGGGAAAGACGGGCACCGAGAACTGCAGCAAGCCCTGGATCTGGATTTGCATGGTGGTCAGAGAACGCTGGCAGATTGTCAAAGACTGCGAAAACATAATCGCCCACAAACATTACACACACACACAGCAAACAAAGAGAGGATCCTATTAAGAGGAGCATTGTTTGGGAGCAGCATGTCAACAAGTAATTTGGTGTTAAAGAAGGCTTTATAATGCGCTTAACAGCGGACACACTTCTTTCCAGACAGATAGGCCCAGATTAGCCACCAACCGTCTCGCCCACCAATCACCGTCCCCCCTCCCATTACCCCCCCACCCAACCCGATCTGAAGCACAGACAAAAGACAAATATTTATATCAACTAGGCCATCACAGGAAAAGATTATCTTTACCTACTTAACAGGCGTCATTTTAATCCTTAAATGGATGTTGCGACGATAACAAAGCATGAGGGTTTTTAACAATTATTGGTCATGGATTCATCCTCAATACATGCCATACAGATACAGTGCTGCTCATTAAAACTACACTATACATACTATACATAAATATACACAAGGAGTAGTAGGATCACACTATCTTACGTGTTGAAGTGTTTGTGGTGTGAAGGTGGATCATTACTCAAGAAAGAGAACCTTGTCATTTGTGAGCGCTCTGTTCTCCGCGACTTCACACTGCGGTTCAGTGATAGATTAGGTGATCATGGAGGCCGACCTCATCGTCCTGTTCATGAATTTGAAAACATCATCTGGTGCACCCGGTCATGTACATTAAGATGACCTTAACCGTAACACTATAACAGAGTGGTGCAGGGATGACGTATTTTTGTAGGCCAACCAGAAAGTTAGCATCGGACTGGTTCCCTCAACAGAAAGTTTGGTTTTGGGTTATGGTAGAAAATAAGCTCTGTGGCAAACAAACGTTTATAATACTTACACGTTTTGTTAAGCAAGATCCACAAATGAACACCACTTTTGTGATTTTTGAAGTGTGAATGCAATCGGCAGAATTAAAAAGCTAACGTTGGGCTATAAACCAGTGGTTCTCAAACTGTGGGGTGCGCCCCCCTCGGGTGACCGTGGGAAAATGTGATGTTGGAATCTTTTTCACGTTGGAACAGTAAGCAAATCGTCTCTTCTACATCCATGATAGCAACGGGTTTCATTCAGACAGACGGTCTGTAGGTTTACAGAATGGACAGGGACAGAAAGAAAAGCAGTCGATCCTTCGGAGATGAACAAGACAACGTGCTCATCTGACGGTAATCAAAAGAAAATATGGGGGCTGCACCGAGTAGTTTGAAGCTTCATTCATAACGTTGACATTACAATTATTATTAAACTTGCAAAAACATGAGTCTACCTTCCACCTTCTCTTCCCTCCTCTCTATCAAACACACACAGAGCGAGCAATGTGGCGCTTCGTCCGTCTCTGTAGTTGCCTCAGTCCAAAAGTAAAAAAAAATAAAGAGGACGTTGTATTTCCAAAATTCACAACATGTTTTTATCTAACAAAATATTCTGCTTCAGTCCATATTTTTGGTTGTTCAGCCTTTCAAAAACAACAGTTTCCCTGCAATTACAAAGTGTTTTCTCTCCCGCACGCACCTGTATTAATGGGGCGATCTAGCAGCAATCCAACAGCACCATAAATTATTTTTTTTACAATTATTTCTTGCTCCAAAGAGGGGAATGACAGAAAAAGTTTGAGAACCACTGCTATAAACTAACTACACCACGGTCGCATGAGCGCGAGTACACTCAACGAGGCTGTAAAGGCGGACGAGTCGGCGCGGTGATGTTTAGTATTCTCATTTAGCCACTTGTTAACAACCTCCTTTTTTTCAGACATAAAAGCTTAAAAATTCACAAGTGGGATATTTACTGACGTATTTGTAATAGACATCTAGATGTGAACCAGTTCTAATTAAGAAATACAATGAAAAACAACTGGGGTTTTGTGCTTATAATACAAGGTTATACATCTAAATCTGCTGGCCTTGAAAAGAAGCGGTTCCTGAATAGCAGCCATGGATTAAATTGCAGGGTCGTGCTGCTCACCTCTGCACAGGTTTTGTGTGACAGCTGTATCATTTCTATAGTTATTTTTTGAGGCACTTTTGAATGCACATTCATTTCAAGCACCAATAATTAGCCTCTTTGGAAAGTGCGAGTTGCCTAAATCTTTCTTTGCAAAGTAGTGATGGGCTGATGTCTTTAAATAAATCAGGATTCTTAACTCCTCTTCCTCTTTCCTCAGGATTTTCCACTTGCCTCTAAACAGTAGCTGCCTTTATGCATGATATACAGTAAACTGAATAAATAACTAAGAAATGTTGCTAGTGAGAGCACCCCCAGGCGGAGATTATGCACAGGGTAAAAGATACGGCTAATTTTTGGAGACCCACATATGAAAAAGGAATATTCTTTGATCAAAGTTTATCACTTTAAGTAATTAAATTAGCGTTGGGGGCTCATTTTTTCCTAACTGATCCGATTAGGGCGCGATGATGATGATGATCTAGCAGCTTGGCTTCTCACAAGGAAAAATTTTAAAATAGAAATATATTTTCCGGTGTGTGTGACTCTCGGTAAACAACTACATGTGTAAACAGACAGCTGAGACTTTGGACATGTTGTCAATACCTGTTGGAAGGGGTTTGGAAGATTCGGGCTGCAGAACAAATAATAGTGTGCAATATCTGAAGGGAGAGAGAAATGGGGAGACAGGGAGAGAGATTAGCTTTGTGTCATAACAGTCAATGACAGAGAGCTGGGATCTGTGGAGATGAATTACCTGCGCTGAGGAAATCCTTGGTTTGGTTGACAATAAACTTGTCTGGAGACACACAAAAGTCACTGGTGCCCTGTAGGAAGACAACAACATGCTTTAATCTTGCAGGTATTCAGAATTTATTCAAGCCATGAACTAGATCCGATTTCTTCTGCTGCAACTGAGTCAAACTGAATTTGCACTGGGCAGTTATTGACAATCTCTCAACAACACAAACTATTTGTACTGCAACATTTTTATCACCATTTAAAGGTACAGTGTGGAGGCTTTGTCGACATCTAGTGGTGTGGTTGCAGATTGCAACCAACTGAGTACCCCTCCGCTCACTCCTCCCTTTCCAAGACTGCGGTAACGTGAGCCGCCGAGTCCAAAACCGTGCTTACGCTGTTCGCCTCGTTCAGAACCCATCCTTACCATAGTAACACTACTTTAGGAGCAATGATAGTCAGACTGCAGCTGGCGGTACCATTAACAGATTCTTTCATGAACAACAACAAACGTAAATCTTGCAAAATCTCTCGCGATCAAACGTGACTTTAGTGAAACATCAACAAACATGGCGGATGTAGCAGGAAGAATTAGCTTAGTTTTTGCACTACTTTGTACTGAAAAGTATGGAGGATGGATGGATGAAGTCATGGAGACACATTAAATAAACACATGCGTTGCTGCCACAAGTTAACAAGTTGGTCCTCCATTTCTGTGGTCCATCTTACTACTAATTTATGCCTTGCGTTCTGCATTAACTCATGCATTAACCGCGGCAGTGGTTGTCCACTTCAGTCAGCTTGGTACTCAATTAGCTATCGTCCTTTCCCACGTGACTGCATCATCGGCTTTCCTCTGGGTTCCCCACACACAACAGGATATCCGATCGTAAAAATTGAACATGTTTAATATTTACGATTTGAGAAAAGGAATCTGGCCCAAAATCGTCTTGATTCTAGTGAAGTGTGTACCCGGCTTTAGCTAATGAAAACGCAATTATTCTTAATTTCAGGTGATTATACACTAATATAAACATAGTTCTGAATATTATATTCCATTTCTGCAAATAGATCCCTCAAAATGTTACACACTGCTCCTTTAATCTTAGTATTTATTCAAGCCATGAACTAGATCCAATTTCTTGTGCTGTGTAAAACTGAATTTGCACTGGGCAGTTATAGACAATCTCTCAATAACACTAACTATTTGTTTTGCACAAAGATTTTTATCAACTGTGGAGTGATTGAGCCTTTGAAATTAAAGTATTCACACAAATGTCCACAGACTTGTGCAATACAGCAGCATGCACATACACATATAAATACACACATATAGATACACACACATGTTTTAATCAAGCACACAGAAACATGTGTGGTATGTAGGAACACGCGTCATGCTGTATTGATCATGTAGAGCATTACATGCTTCGATGACCATGGATGAAATCTACTTCATGCTCTTAAATGCATCCATGGAGACCTCCTAATGTGCATACATGAACAATTAGGGGTCAAGGTCATGCACTCTCTGTGCACTTCCCTGAAACACATTAAAAGAAGGCGATAAAAAAAAAAAATAACTGAATAATTTCTCACAGACATGCATAATTGACAGCTGGGGAAAATAACAGGCTGCTGTTTTAAATTGATCCAGTTCAAAGGGATCAAGAAATATGCTGTGATGCAGAATCAAACATCAAAGCCCTGTCATTTATTTCTAATATAATTGCGCGTCCGCTGCTTTTCATGTCAGCTCCAATCTAAAAGTATCTTTTTTGCAGCAAAGTAATGATCTATGTTATAATAAAACAAATGATGTGATGATTAAATGCAGGATGCAACAAAATAAAACACAACTGTAAAGCAAGACAAAACACAAAGTAGGCCTACCTAACCTTAATTTCTCCTTCCCGTAGCTATATTTACACTTCTTCCACCTCAGTTTCACATCACCAACATCTCTCTAAACTCGACCGCGATCACATGACATTTGTTCTCAGCAAAAAACTGTACAGCATGGTGTGCGTCGGGCACCGCTAGGATGCTACCCTTCATCTCTATCTCATTATACTAGCGGGGACATTTTGTTTATGCTTCGTCTCTCATCAAATATGTATAAATTTATGAGCATTTTCTAGGACACCACCATCGTCTACCTTCCTTTCAAGATGCACCATGTTTTTTTGCACCATGCAGTTTCTGAGTAATGATGTGCAGGTGCAACAAGTTGACTTGTGTGTATTTTGCATACGGTCCCATATTCAAATTCTTCTACTGAAGACTTTGATAATCCACTTCTGTGTGGACGACTGGCCTGTACCTATTAATAAGGCGGGTACAGCACATTTACCTCAGCTCACCTATGCTGGAGAAAAGCTACACTCATGTTGTACTCATGTTCTAATAAAATGGGCTAAACTCAGCCACAGGCACAGTCCGAGATATCGGTAATGTGGTTTTACACCTGCAGAGAAGCTCTGCATTGACAGAGAACCACGGGAGATTTCTACATTTCACGCCTGTGCAGTTAATTTCAGTAAAATCAGCTGTCAACGCTCATTCATTCTCTCTTCCCCCATGCCTCACTTAAAACAGCTGTCCAGATGTAAAATTCCTGTGGGATAATCCACAGATGGGATAATCTGCAGGAGGCACGAAGATGGAGGAGAGGAGACGGTGGGAGTGGCGGAATGCCGGGAGTGAGGGGGTTATTCTTTGTACCCCAGACAGTGCCCCTAATACCGGCTCCATTAAACACACTAAGCCCAGATGTGCTGAACACATGGTGTACAGACAGGAAGAGAGAGAGAGAGAGCAATCTGTCAGACATAAGGAGGAGTGAAAGACAAACAAAAGAAGAGTTTTTGAAGAAAGCGGTAATTAATGCTAGAAAGAGCTTTGTTTACAGCGGAGTTGATAAACCTAAAACGCTAGGGACTTGTAATCAGCTTTACTGCATGGCTGACCGTAGAGAAGCGCCCGCTGTAAACAAACATACACAGACACTCTTTAATCAGGAAAGATGTCCAAGAACTTATTGACAGTAAAACCCCTGGGAAGCATGAAGTTGGGAAGCTAAATACAAGAACCATCACCTTCCACCAAAATGAACTCTGCGGGTTGATAAATAACCGACTTGATTGCAAGAGCAGAATATATAATATAACTCCACATGAATAAATAAATAAGAAGCACATTTTAAAGATTTTTTTTTTTAAAAAGCAAGTGTTTTCTCACCACAGCTGTAGCAGTGCCCGCTCCCAGTGAGGCCCAGCTTAAAATCATAGACAGCACTACAAAAGCCATGATCCTGGAGGAAAAGGAGAGAGAGAGAGACGTTGGTGATGGGGAGATACAGACAAAGACACATGGGGAGAGGCAGATGAATCAGCTTGTCTTTGTACCAGCGATCTTCAGCTCTTTTTCACCTAGTTAATTTGATTTATTCTTTTCAGCGTTTGCTTGGGAATTGTCCCCCTTATGCCCGAAGACAGAGGCCTAAGTCGTACTTTGTACTGGTACATCGCAGATTAGACGATATGGCTGTAATTCAATTTATTATGGGGTGATATAAAGATAAATTAACTCATGACTCCTAGCGGAATTCACTTGATAGCTGTAGACTTATATAAAAAGAAAGATCTATTCTATTCAGATATGTTTGACTGGAGCAAAAGAATTGTTTAAGAAAGGTCTCACAAGGCCACAACTAAAAGATAATACTGCTTGAAGTCTGGGGACTTTCCATCTCTGTCTTTTGTCATTTCTGCTCTGCTGGATTCACTAGCAACATCTTAATTGGCTGCACTTTCTGTCAATCGTGGCTGTCAATCACTGTGCAACGTCGCCGTCCATCAACAGCTGCTGCAAACTTTGGTTTCTCGACTTCTTGTGTTATCTGCCCCCTTTTGTCTGGAAAGAGTGAACAGTTCAATACGTTCTTAACCATAGACTGTAAATAAGAAGTGGACGTAGTCACCGTGATGTTACTCATTCGTCTGTGGACTGCTGTTTTGAAGCCTCGAGTTCGGCATTATGGCTGTCAAGATCTTGGTTTTTGACCATGTTAAAATGTTGAACTGTTCCTTTAAAAATCAAGGAAACTGATGGTCTTTCTGCAAACTACATGGACTCATGTTTTCACAAATATTTAATCCACTCTGTCGAGAGGGGAGAGCTATGTACAAGCGAACGCTGAATAAGACATTTTTAAGGCAACCAAAATGTTCTAATTAACTTTCATGAACTGAAAACACGCTGTGAAAGTGTTAAAGTTGTAAGACGAAAACACGGACAACTCCCAGACCGGACAACGCCGTGGTAGCGACCTGTCAATCACAAGGTAGCCACGCCCTAAAGCATACCCTGCTTTATGGTCTATTTGACTCTACATGGCACCATAATTTACTAAATGAACATCATGCTGTATTGAAGAAGACTTGAAACTAGCGATTGAGACCATAAACTCATGTTTACAATGTTTACTGAGGTAATAAATCAAGTGAGAAGTAGGCTCATTTTCTCATAGACTTGTATACAATCTGACTATTTTTTGCAACCAGAGGAGTTGGCTGTTAGAAAGAATGCAAGTTGAAGGCACTTCAGCATTGGCTTCACTTTCTTAACAGTGTGGAGGTGGTTTATGAAAAAAAAAAGAAAATACACACACATATATATATATATAATATATATAATATATATATATATATATAATATATATAATATATATATATATATTATATATATTATATATATTATACTATTAGCCTCAATTTCTTTGCGATTATTGGCAGAAGCAAGAGAACATGCTGTGAACCAGAGGGAGATAAACCAGTAAAAAGAGAAGGAACGACCCCCTGATGGATGTAAAAAGGTTGCAGAGGGCTTCTGTTGTCGACTCGCTCCTCGGACCTTCTTGAAAGCACCAATAAAGTAGCCTGAGAGCACTTAATAATTAGTTGAGGGAGCAGACTCATCCTGCTGGTGCGATCAATAGGCATTAGTGAGGCCCATCAGAGGGAGATGTGAGGAGTGATCCTGGGCATCATCTGCTAACACCGACACGTAGGCTGCACTAAATTGGGCAAATGGGATGGGAAGTCTGGCTGTGGGTATGCTTGTCAGACATCGGTGTTGGTTTAAATGAATGGCTGCGATTTACTAAACAGAACATTCCTCCTCCTAATCTTGAACATTTCTTTCAGAGCTGTGGAATCTAAACACCTTGTCTTTTGTTTAGAGAGGAAACAACAGTGGTTTTGATCTACTTTGATATAAAATATGAAATTTACATTCAGCAAACTGATCAGTCGGTTTGATTGAGCGTATGAGTTGCCTTTAATTGTGTGTGGAAATAAAAGGCAAGTCACTGAGGAGAGGAATACGGGCAGGGCTATTTGAAGATGTAATGCTATCGTTGGTGCCGTTAATGGAGTGACCTATATGGAGCCAGGATGACTGGTGCCCTGTCTGTCTGCAGTCTGTGATCCAGGCAGAGGCCAATGAGATCAGAGATGGACCGCAAGAAGAAGAAAAAAAAAAAGGAAATGTCTCCACACACACACAGTCACTCACGGTACCTACATGATTATCAGCCATCGAGACTGCTTGGCCATCCCCAAGCACATGGCCAAGCAGATGACCAGATCCAGGATCAGCAGCAGCAGATAGGTCAGCCACCTACAAGAGACAGGAAAAAAAAACGAGGCATCGCTATAACAACCCTGATTGATCACTTTCCCTCGCAGTCAGCATACTTTATGTACGAGCCTTGGGAAGTGCGAGCCCAACATATGTTCGGGACCGAATGTGTGAGATCTGTGTGTGCGCTGTACATCAGCATTCTTGTCTCCTAGTTAGAGCCCATCTGCTTCAGGTAATTTCCAGCCTGTTAGCTTAATAATTCAACACCACAAATCCATAGGCATTAATTTTTCAAGCTCTGAAAATGTCCTTCACAGTCAGGCCTGGACTTGGAGCGCATGTGTGTGTGTGTGCCCGTGTTCTGACCAACCAAACACGTGGGAATGCCTCATGACTCATTCTTAACTCCACGAGCCCCGGCAGCATTGTAAATCTTTTAGCAATGACAAAGGAAAATAAGGACATTGATGTTCAGGATGGTGAATTCTGAAGACGGCGTAGTGACATGAACTTGCTGTGAATTATTGCTGTACACCAAGGTCACTAGAGAATATGATTCACTCATGCTGTGTGAAGAAGTCTAGATGTACTCTAATAGACTTTGAAAACAAACTGCGGGCTGGTTATTCCTCTGCTCACAGAGCAGGGCGTACAGTATGTATGGATGGAGACAAACACTAAAAGAGACTGCACTTTACTTTATCTGCATAAGCAGAACTGCAGATCGTTTGTCTGGGGACAGGGATGCATTCAGAAATAGAATAGGGAAGGGAGGGAGGATATAATATTGGAAAACAGAATAGTGTCATTTTCTCCCTTGTTCGGATAACACTGCTAACATTTGCTGGTCATCAATAACACCCTGCCACAGGCTGCTCATAGCTCAATGGCTGCATGAAATTCTATCAACACCCAGGAGATTGGTGTCACAATGGACAAAGTGGCGACTGTAGTCCAGAAGAAGATCTGGTGTCGTGATAGGATGGAACAACACACCATGAGGGAATATGTATGCATGGAATTAATGATGGGAGTATATGTCAGTGAGACAACACTACCAGTGATATAGATATTTGTGCTCTGTCATGCCAGGAGACATTTGCTATCACTATAGTAGCTGCTTCAATAAGAAATAAAGAAGAAAATCTGGAAACTTATACAAGTTAGATATAAAAAAAATTCTAAATGTAGTGAAAATTTTAATGATCAAACAAATAGATTAAACAAATAAAGTCTTAAAGGTGTAGTGTGTAGGATCTGGCGGTATCTAGCGATGAGGTGAGGAGATGTGCCACGCATGTTGGAGAGCTGCGGTGGCCGATGCGAAAACGTAAATGGCCTTCTCTAGAGCCATTTGGAGCCGAACCAGTGTGTAGAGTGTGTGTGTGTAGGTGGGAAGTGAGTGGTGAAGCAAGAGAGAGAAAGAGCGGCGGCTGCGGGAGCGAGCGACGTTATCGACTCTGGCCCAAGCAGGAAAAGTTAACAGTGTTTGGTTTGTCCATTCTGGGCTACTGTAGAAACATGGTGGTGCAACATGGCGGTCTCCGTGGAGAGGGGACCCGCTCCATATGTAGATATAAACGGCTCATTCTAAAGTAACGAAAACACGATTCTTATTATCAGGTGATTAAACACTAAAGAAAACAAACTTATTAATATTATATTCCATTTCTGCCAATAGATCCCCCTAATTGTTACACACTGGTCCTTTAAAGCCGTTTCACCCCAAGCATGGATTTTCGTCCGAAAAGTTAACACGGAAATTTATAAAAACTGATTTTGTGGACTCTTATGAATGCTTTCACACCCCTTCGGAACAAGCGTCCTTGGGTTTCTTGAAAGGCACTATATAAGTCCAATTTATTATTATCAGTATTGTAATTCGCACCAGAACCGGTGTGCAAAGTTGCCAATGCGGGAATGCGGGAAAATTCTCATTCAAATGTTCTGCATTCCTGCATCACATCTTCACATCGCACTGGTGAGAAACGGCTTTTAATCTGCTTATTTCATCGTTTAGGTTGGGATTTATAGTTTATATTCGTGACAAGTAAAAGGCCTGATTCTGACCTTGACTACTCAGCTACGCAGAAGTTTTTGCTATATCATTTGTGTAGGCACACACAGGTTTACGTGGCAACCAGCAAGAGACACACTTGGGGTCATGAATCATGAATTCTTTGCTTTCTTTAGATCGTTTGGATGCTGACCCTGAAGTCCTTCTTTCTTTCTTTGTACTTTGAAAACCACAAGATATGTTGAAGTCCTTCACATTCCTTATGTGCTCGGAAACAAGAAATCTCCATTTTAATTTAAAAAATGCCAAACATAACAAAGGAAAGAATTTAGGTCATGAAAGTCAAAGAGATATACTTTAATATTAAGCAAAAACACTTTAAAACACTTTCTTTGAAACTCCCGTTTCGGTGTAGAGTAAAACAAATTGAGCTGTAGTGGAGGTTATCTAAGACTGTATATAACCAGGGGTGAGGTGACTAACACAACTGTCCATAGACACCATAGACACAGGGAGATGAGCCTCATAACAAGTAAACAAAGCAATAAACTGTGTTGTTAATCGTCTTGCTGCACACAGTTACATAAGTAAGAACCATGCATATGTTTATCACTTTCCAGGGCATAGGCTTAAAGGGTAACTTCAGTATTTTTCAACCTGGACCCTATTTAATCATGTTTTTTGTGTCTAAGTGACTAATGGGGACAGTCATTTTTTAAATGGGTCCAGTGTTGAGGGACGGCAGCCGTGAAACAAGCTGCGAGGGCAAGTTAGCAGCGTCAATGTAACGTTACGTTCACTAAAAGTGCTTGTTTTTGCCACTGGCAGGCTCAGATTATACTTATAAGTGTGTGTTTCTTATAAGAAAGGACCCTACAGAGAAATGTTTTCTTACCTTTCGCTTGATCCAGTCTGTTATTGTGTCCAAATCCCGCTCAAGGAGAAGTCTCGTTGTGAAATCTGAATATCCGTATACTTTGGCTTATATAAATACGGGTAGCCATGGAATTCAAAGACCTCATCCACATTGTGCAAATCATCTAAATATTCAGCCATGGCACTGAAAGTCTTTTAGATAACACTAACTCTTTCCATATTATCAGACACTTATAATAACAATTGGAGCCTGTCATGGTAAAAACAAGCACTTTTAGTGGATGTAAATGACGGTGCCAGCTTGCCCCAATAGCACCATATTGCAGCATGTGAGCAGTTGCCATCTACAGCGCTCTCCCTCAATACTGGACCAATTTCAGAAATTGATGTCCCTATTGGTCAGTTAGACATAAAAACATGGGAAATTAGGTTGAAAAATACCCGAGTCACCCTTTAAATGCATCAGTTTGTACTGCAGAACTGAACGGACATGTCACATATGCAATGAAAGGTCTCTGGTGGTTACAAATATGATTCAACATAGGTTTTATCAGTCAAATTAAACTGAAATCAGGCTGAAGACTTAATGGCACTTTAGTGTTTAATGTGTTTCAGATTGGGAGCTTTACACTTCGCAATTTACTTCTATTAAATCTGCAGCCTACTGGGACAGACGGGAGTTATGGGATGAATTTGATGAGATGACATTAGCTTCAGATCGCTACAGAACCGGCTCACACACACATCCAGATAAGCTCTGTTCTCTGATTAACTTTGCGTCTATAATGTATATCAAACAAATCCTTCAACAGAAGGTGCCATACTACCCTAAATCTATCTCCTGTGAGTCTCTACTTCCAATTTAGTCCCACATACTCTTTCAGTACTGTAATGAACAGGTTGCAAATGTGCAAACTTCACGGCACGACGGCGCCGTGAAGTTTTATGTGCTGGAGAATAAAACAAGCTGCCGAAGCTGTAAAATTACACTCACAGTTTGGAGCAGTGGCATTTGGAGCCTCATAAATTAGCATCCCCCCCTGCAAAAATTAATGCTGGATATTTTATTCATTTGGACTACTTTGTTGTTGATTGGGTTTATTATTTCTCTCTCTGTTTATTGGATTTTCAGTTTGGGCCTTTATCACAGTTCCTTTTTGAATAGACAGTTCTCAAAGAGAAAAACATCAAAATAATAATTGCAATCAATCTGAGCAGTGGTCTGCTCGCAAGGAGATCATCTATGGTCTAATAGCCACTCTTCCATGCATAGCGCTCTGTTGGAACATACGCATTAGAGCTCAAACTGCACAGTAGGCAATAAGCTCAATTTCAGCTTTCATTTATTTAGCAATCAGGAGAAAATAGCTTTTCCGGTCCGTGTTCCGGAGGGAAGATCAATAAAATCCCATCTGCTCTGTGTCTGGTCTGGATCACTTAAAGTCCCGCTCTGTTTACTTCAACCAATCACAGATGAAATAAAACACTGTCAATCACCCCAGGGGAGTAACTAAGGCTCCGCCTACCTGTAATACTCAACCAAGGCTGTTTGGTCAGCGATGGCTCCCAAGTCAACATTGGCTTTGTTGATATCCGGCAGAGTGGTCATCTCACGGATGACGTTGTTGATCATCAGCTGCATGAAGCGCAGAGCTTGGAGGTACTCGGGCCGCGCGGCAAAGATTTCATCCAGGCGTTCCAGGTGCTGCTTCAGCCCAGTTTTAACATCGCCCAGAGATCCTTCAACCTAGAAAATAAAATGAAGATAAGAGAATGGGAGAAATAAGAGGAAATAGTAGTAACAGGATAAGGGAGGGGGGGGAGGGAGGTGAGGAAGAATCAGAGAGAAAACAGGGTCAGAAGGAAACAGCATCATAAATAAATTCATAAACAGATATTCATAAAAAGAAAATTGAAAATACAGAGAAAGGTGAAAGAACCAAAGGAGCACTCTCTTGAGAGAAAGATTAACTTTTCTCCTCAACCGTGTGTTTTATTCAGGTAAACAACGTTAGAGTGGAATACTGATAACAATACCGGGGGGACCTGTTATCACAGGGGTCTTTGATAGTCAGAATGGAGTGGGAGGAGGCATGGCGGAGTAGAGTAAATACATTTTACTTTTCTGTTTGAACAAAAAAACAACTTGATGCTGTAAACACCTGCAGTTTCACAGCATCAATGGAGTTAGAAACAGGTCAATCTTTAGCCTGATGCTGACAGGTGGAATTATTTCAGTACCATAGCCACATTTTATTGAGAGTCACAGGCACAAGAGTTTCAAGGGGCATTAAAAGTGCAATCCACTCTGTAAATGTGAACAAAAAGCTATCAAAATTGCTAATATGTGTTTGAAACAGTGAGCAACCTCTGGGTCTGAAAAGTGAAGCCAATGCGGAAGGTCCTTAAACTTGCATTCTTTCGAATAGCCAGCAGGGGGCGACTCCTCTGGTTGCCAAAAGAAGTCTGATTGTATAGAAGTCTATGAGAAAATGACCCTACTTCTCACTTGATTTATTACCTCAGTAAACATTGTAAACATGAGTTTATGGTCTCAATCGCTAGTTTCAAGTGTTCTTCAATACAGCATGATGTTCATTTAGTAAATTATGGTCCCATGTAGAGTCAAATAGACCATAAAGCAGGGGATGCTTTAAGGCGTAGCTACCTTGTGATTGACGTTGTCCGGTCTTGGAGTTGTCTGTGTTTTTGTCTTACAACTTTAATCCTTTCATAGTGTGTTTTCTGTTCATGAAAGGTAATTGTAACATTTTGGTCACATAAAAATGTCTTATCCGGTTGTACTTAACTCCACACACTCACTTTTGGTTGCAAAAAACCAAGATGGTGACGGCCAAAAACCAAGATTGCGATGGCGAAAATGGCCTCAAAACGCAGTCTACAAACTAATGGGTGACGTCCACTTCTTATATACAGTCTATGGCTTGAAATTAGCCTCCCAGCACCTTTAAAGCTCTCCAATTAACACGTTATATCTCAAAATCTTAAGCCATACAAAAAGGTAAGTAATTGTTTCTCTGCTGGTTGCTCGGCAACTGCTCAGAGCCAAGAAATAGAATAGTGCACTGTATATATTTTGTTTAATCAGGAAGTCATATTGAGATGAAGATCTCATTTATAAAGTGAGACAGAGAAAAAAATAATAAACCAATAATGATAATGGTAATGACCTAGAAATATGGTAATAAAATGGCAATATTTAAATATACATACACACATAAAGACAACAGCATGGCGACTTATGAATAAATGCTTTCTGAAATATCCTTGGCATAGGTATAAAAAGGATGTAAAAATAAATTGAAGTGTCCTATCGATATCAGCGTGTCAAGTGTAAGTCGACTCTGTAAATTATTCCAGACAAACGGGGCAAAATATCTGGAAGCTGTCTCTCCAAGATTACAGTAGTATTTACTGCGGGAACATAAAGTGTAAGCCAGGCTGGAAACGGGTGTTCTAAGTATAATATCACAGGAGTGAGATGGACAATAAATAAAGTGGTCCTTTTTGAAGTAGTCCTTTATAGATTAATAGATAGAAGTGCTGATCTCGCCTGGCAGAGAGGAGTGCCAGCCCACCTTCTGATACAAGACATAATGATGGGTACCATTTGGGTCGTCAGTAATAAATGTAAAAGCTGAGTAATAGCCAGCATCTAAATGTTTAAGGTTAGAGATAGGAGCATCTCTATAGGTCAATTAAAATGGTGAATTGTCTTTTTTACATGTTTGTCATTACCAGTATTGCCAGATTGGGCTGGTTTCTGCCCAGTTGGGCTACTTTTGGTTTTCCACTCGCCGGGTCACGTTCCGCAGTCTTGGAAAGGGGGGAGTGAGCAGAGGGGTACTCAGTTGGTTGCAATCTGCAACCACACCACTAGATGCCACCAAATGCTACACACTGTACCTTTAAGAGACACATATGAGAATGGAGTTGATCTGACGCTCCACCAGAAAGCCTATTTCCCAACTACTCCTTCATGGTTGGGGATTCTAGATTAAATAGAAACAACATTTACAAACTCTGTCCAAAAAAGTGAAGTTCTAGGAACAGCAAATATACTGTAAAGGTTCTCTTAAACTCACAAGAAGTTAGTAAGAGGACCCTGGTTTTAAAATGACACCACCCACACCACAATGACTTAGCTAGAACAGTATATTTAACATTACACTGAGTAGGAGGCTCCACTAATTCTGAACAGATGTTACTGTCTATATTCTAATCCGAAGCGGTTTGCAGCAGTCCCACTTTCTTTATCTCTCATCTTTTCCTCCATTACACCCATGACTTCTCCAACACACTCAAGTATTCTGAGTAACGCTAGTGTTCTTTCCCACGCTACGAAAACTCCTCACGTAGGAGATAAAAACGTATCTCAGTCAGTCTCCTTCACACTGTAACATTTCAAACACTGCTGATTAAGTTCTAGAGGGATGTGCCTAATGGGCAAGAAAGAGTATCCATGTGGAGATGAGGCGAAGATACAGGCCCATCCTCCACTCCCAGAACTCCCAGGGGGGGATATGTGATTGCCAGTAAACCGCTCTCACTCCCCACCTCTATGTTCATCATCTCTCACAGCTCCTGCCACAATGCCCCGAATCTTATCTGCAAGCCAGTACGCCTGAGTGTGAGAAATGGGATCCATCAGCTAGCTGCTCTGGGTGATCCACATTTCCCTAATCTGGACCGTCCCGTCTTCTCTTAAAATGGATTAAAGCTCACTTTTACTGAAAGCGGGTCACAAGGAGGCTTCTCCATATTGGACTCGCCTGTTAAACGAAACCGACTGATTTGAAGCTCACAGCAGCAGCACTCCCAGTGCAAATTCACATGCAACTGAACTGTTCTTCCGCCTTTGGTGATTTTATGTGTCTGAGATTTAACCGTGACAATAAAACAATATATATATATATATGATCACAGCGGTTTAAAGTCATGCAAGGTAATACGTTGAGAAATAGGAGAGACATTCAAGGGAACTGATGTATGGTGCAGAAAGTAGTAATCATTTTGTTCCAAGAATCACAAGACAGCTTTCACCTTCAAAGAGGAAGGGCTATATATAAAAGTGTAACCGCGGTCGTAAATTGGAAGCACACACTCTTGATGTAGTGTGATTGCTGTGTTTTCTCATCCATTATTTCCAGGCGGCACTGACGAGCTCTTAATATTGCGAGCTGAACACAGGAAAATAAAGCTCTAATAAAAGGATGCCTCCGAACAATCAACAGCCCCCTTCAATAGCGAGAGACAGAATGGTCCCCCTGATCGAAGCGTTCCCTCTATGACACATGATGATCCTCCGCAGTGTGTGAGAGGGCATATCTTATGATGAGAGAAGCCTTAACAAGCCAAACAGCTCCTAGTGTAAATCTCTATCCGCACAGGAGAGGCGAAGTCCCTCCCCTTCCGGTGGACCCCATGGGACCTTATTCTCGGAAAAGAAATATGTACAATGATGTTTGTCAATTTAAAAGGTAATTTTACAAGTCAAGAAAGTCTCAGTTTGTTGTAGGTTTGTTGTAGTATCATTTAGTTTTGTGTGAAACTGCTCAGTGAACCACATCTCTCGTCTCGCACAGTATACGTCACCAACACTTAGCTATGTTCAACGCACAGATGAAACGTTATCTTATCTGATGTGTTTTATCCAGCGACTCCTGGTCTTTTTATCAGCCGGGAAGTGAAAGAACGAGCGAGACCCGTTGCTGTTGCGAGTTTATCCCAGTAGGAAACACACAGGCATCGTAGCTTCAGAGAGAGAGACGTCACTTACGCGACTTTTGGGTGTGTAGTCGTATATTAATAGTCTTATACTTCAACAGTTTTACAACAAACTGAGACTTTCTTGACTTGCAAAATTAAGTTTTAAATTGACAAATATCATATGTGTGATTCATGGCGCAATTCAAACAGGATAAAAATAAATATTTGTCTCTCTATATGACTACCGTTCATATGTTTTTTTACGAAATAAGGTCCCATGGTGGTCCAACGGAAGGGGCGGGACTTCACCTTTCTATTTGCAAGATTTCTACGCGCCAAAAGGAAAACAACCAATCAGAACCCAGCTGTCTCTAAAGCAGCTGTCAATCACTGCTCGCAAATCTCGTGAACTTCGATCAAACGGTCAAACTAGGCAGCGCTGATCAAATATAAACAAAGAATCTCTGCATTTTTGTTGCCTCAAATGTCTTCATAAACATCTTGTAGTATACTGTTTAGTTGTAAAATGAGAAAGTTTGTGACCCGGCCACCATGTTGAATGCCATCAGGAGCAAAGGAGTGATTTCTTTTGAACCAACTTATTAGAAACCCACATGAAAGGCCAAGAAAGGATTTGGTAAACCAATAAAGATCAGTGGAGAAATTACTCTTTCAATCACAAGACTAAACACAGACTAGAGCAGCTTTGGCATTATGGGATGGACAGCCGGCCAGCTCATCAGCTCTGGAAGTGGAGTACATTACAGCGAGCTATGATCTTGCAAGTGAGAAAGCCTTTGGTTCCCTGGGGAACATATCTGATGCAGCCATGGCATACATCATGCTACAGGATCAAATCAATACCAAGATGCAGCCGAGAAACTCAGCAGCAAGGATGTGAACTCATCAGAGCTGAATCCCATTTACTTCCTACAGCACAAAGAAAAGGCTGTACTGCAAACTACACCTCCTTTCTCTGGGTTATTTGTTACACCGAGCTGAAACGAATGCAGTCCAATACAACTGAAACTGCTTTGGAGAGGTGTTGATTCAACTTTATGGTCATTTTGGAGGATGTAGTTTGCCACGTTGAATTATACTGAGATATGCTTCTAATATTTTATCCACTGAATTCATACCAACAAGGGGAGAGTAAATAGAGCTTCCAAAATGACCATAAAGTTGAATCAACACCTCTCTAAAACAGTTTCAACGAAAACCTGAACATTATAAGCAATGTTCATGATTGCTGTATTAAAACAGGGCGATAATAAACTGGCAACTAAGTGTATATTTCATCCCTTTATCCATCATGACCCAAATTGTTGCATTACACAAACTGAAGTGTGAGCTAAAAATGGATTAAATCTAAATCTCAGCACAGACAAGGAAAGAGCGTAGACAAAGCTGTTTGTGTCCATACATCAATACAATATGTGTGCTGATGAGGCCTTTAAGTGGATGCGTGCAGGCTGTTCTCATACACCATTTGTAGCTATCCCTACAAAAAGTAATGCAATTTAATTTGTATATATCCCACAAAATCAATTGGTATGTATTACATGTAATTGTGATCCAGGAAGTATAAAGGTTGGAGTGGAAGGGTGGGTCAAAAAACACCGGACTTTGTTCGTATCCCGTGTGAAACCAGAAGTCAACGTTGATTTATTTGTCACATACTGTAACTTCCATACATAATTAACTCCCCTTTCAGTTGTTTTAACCCAAACCGAGATCTTTTCCTAAACCTAACTAAGTAGTTTTGTTGCCTAAACCTAACCTAGTAGTTTTGTAGCCTAAACCTAACTAAGTAGTTTTGTTGCCTAAACCTAACTAACTGGTTTTGCTGCCTAAACCTAACTAGTTTTGCTGCCTAAACCTAAGTTGTTCTTTTCCTAAACCTAACTAGGTAGTTTTGTTGCCTAAACCTAACTAAGTCGATCTTTTCCGAAACCTAACTAGGTAGTTTTGTTGCCTAAACCTAATCAAGTAGTTTTGTTGCCTAAACCTAACCAAGTAGTTTTGTTGCCTAAACCTAACCAATTAGTTTCCTGTGAAGACGGAAGTTTATTTTGAAGACTATATGCATGTAACGAGCAGAAATTGACACGTGTTGTTGGACATTCGTAGGAAAACGCATGAAAAATGATGAATAACTTTTCGTAAGATATCAGACGAACGGTTGCATGAGGATACGTTGATATGTGACATAGTGACATTGTCAGGCACACACAGACACATATACAGTATAGATAGTTAGACTGAGAGCGATGGAAAGAGGAGAGGCTTAACATCCATTAATGCACTGCAGATGGAGTTAATCCTCTTCTTCCTCATTGAGATTATTGCCTCTCGCAGGGCCTTGTTTTGATTCCCCTTCCTCTCCTTCCTCTTCCCTATCCCTCCTCCTCCTCCCCCCTAAGCCTCCCAAATAACTTCCCTGAATGCAGGTCAGCACTTGTATAGCAAGAACCCCCCATTTACAAATCCTGAGGCAGCAGTCACCTCAATTCCTTCACTGTGACAAAAAGCGGATACAGACCCCCCGCAGTGAAGTGCTAGCTTTGAGACAGATGCACACCCCATTAGTAGACGAAGGGGTTCTGGTGTCTACCGGCTGTAAATCACTGTTTCCAAGCAGAGGAAGCCATGAAAAGATTAGGTTTTGTGCTGTCAAGCTAATCAAAAAATGTTGGTAAAATATACGAAGCATGGGACAAGCACTTATTCACAGCAAAATTAATGTCCATATTATTTACTACACTGACATATTTATCGCCACGCAACTCACACTAATTCAACTGGAAAATTATTAAATTGTAACTGGTATGAATAAAAATCATTTCAGAGATCACATCCAATATTTAGGACGCTGATACGATCGTAGATTGAAGAGAGCTTGGCACGCTCCTCTCACCAGATTGTTGATGCCAGATAACGTGTGATTGGCGTTGTAGAGCGAGTAGGTCAGCTGGTACACCCCATCGTTGGTCTCACTGTTTCCATAGAAACCCACTCCAACAGCAGAACTGTGGGGAAAAAAAGAGAGATTTTAATGAATAAATAAATAAACATAATTAATTCACTGTTTGTTTCATCAGGGTACTCGTTGATAAGGGACTGCATGAGGTTATTAGAAGACAAGCGAGACAAAGAAATGTTATTCACAACTCCCGAAGGGGGGGCGTTGAGGCTTTAGGGGAAATATGTATCATACCAGTAAAGGCTTTGTATTGTTTTTCGTAATCTTCTTCATACACTTGAACCTTTATTCTTTCTTTTTTTAGACGATAAGCTTGCTGAATGACATATTTACAAGAAACTTATGACCACATCTCTGGTAAACACGAGATTTAAAGTGGTGCTTTTAGGTGATTCTTTCGGGAGAAACTCAGTTTTACAGATCTGCCGATTAAATCAACTTGATTAGTTGACAAAATTGTATGAGTGTTAGTCGACCGAGAATTTCTTTGGTCGCGGACAGCCCTAGGAATAAGTCATCGACAAAATAAATCTTAGTTGACTAAGACCATTTCATTCATCTCTGTGAAGAAAACTAACTGAAATTGTTATAAGTTTGGATTATTATTTAAGATACAAACAGGATAAGGACACGGCGAAGACCTGAACACAAGTTATATTCACAGTTTGCTAAACAGCCTCATCCTGCATTAGAAAAGTACGCAGTTAAAACAACCTAAGAACTAATAGAACAATGGCCAAGCATCAGGGAGAAGAAAACAATGAATTTGTCAAAAGAAAGAAGCCTATTGAGTATGTATGATTGTTAAAAATTAAAGAAATACATAACACAGACAGAGATATGTATTAAAAGTTTCTAAAAAAATAACTTCCTGCAGTTATTGTGTTAATTATGTGGGTTAATTGTACAGTTTATCAGTTGTTCTGTACTGGTAATGTTGTGCATTGCATATATTAAATATCCATAAATATGTCAGGGGTCATCAGTTTATTCAATGATAGAAATGGGTGCCTTCAGGAAAAAGGTTGGGAACCAGAGGTCGACTACATCAGAGGGGGCAGCTCTGCTTCTTTTGTATTATGTCTAAAGTTGAATCAAAAATTTGCAGTCTTAGAACATCTTTTCTCCCGTGCTACTTCCTCCACTCATCTCCTCCTGTCTGCCATATGGGCTGCATGTACTGGAACTGATATGTGAAAGATAACATTTTTATATTTGTCATATTTCTTCCTCTAAGATCCTTCCCTCCACCCTTTATTACTTCCATCTGTTATAGCCTTTTCTCTCACACACACACAGATCCTCAGCTAAACACATCAAACCCTCTATTTTCAGCAGTAGCTTTGAATTTGTTTGTTCCCATTCATGGCTAAAAAAAACACATCAGACTTCTGTTTGACATCCGAAAATGTATCCGAGTAGAATACAGAGGATCCCTATCTCCTGCCATCCTGCAGCCTGAGCCTCTGTAATAGGGAAGATTAGTGTCCTAACCCCCAGAGTCAGTGTAGCCCGACTGCTGCTAGCAGTCCACACTGACATGACCAATGATACCATTTCATCATACTCGATTGCGGCGAGGTCACTCTGCACAAAGGTCGGAGGTTAGTGGCACTTTCAACCGTGTTTTAGGGGCATTTCCCACAGCTAGACGGGGGAGCTCATCAATCAAGCTTCAGATAACAGGAAGTCAGAGCAGGACTGTTGTTTCTGGGGAAACTAAGTCCTAGTTTGCTCTCACAGTGACTCATATGTTGAGGACTTTTAACACCATCTGTGCTGCAAAATCCACAAAACTCGTACACAATAGCGAGGTAGACACATGGCCGGGTTAACACTGTCATCCTCCGCAGTGAGACAAAGACAATAAAGGAAGTTAGGTAAGTGCAAAGACAGGATGTGGAGGAGTGTATGCAGACTCACGGTGACATATCACACACACACCCCGACAGGATGTATTAAATGCTAATGCGTGTTTCTTTTTGTGTCCATTAGCATCCTGTCACTGTAACCTTGTAAGCATAATGAAAACCACTGCCTGTGTCTCATCTATTAAACTAGTTTCCTCTGGTTATGATGAGGGGCATTGAGGGCATTCTCTCTACAATCGAGTTGGAGCAAAAAAATATATATAATTACAGTAATTAGGGCTGTCAAAGTTAACGCGATAATAACACGTTAACGCAAATTAGTTTTAACGCCACTGAGTTCTTTAACGCATTAATGCAACTTGAGATTTTTAGGTTGTAGTAGGCTTGTTTTAAAGCTAGAGTGCAGATACTGGCATCATATGAAACTAGAATGTGTTTTTAGTTAACCTAACCCAGATTTGTTGCCTAAACCGAATGAAGTAGTGTTGTTGCGTTTTTTGTTTTGTTTTGTTTCAATTTACAATGTTAACCACATGTTTAAACTGTTTAAGACTGTTTGCGACAGTAATACAGTTTCCCTCGAAACGTTATTGAGAATGCAGTTCAGGTGTTTGGTAATAAACTAGAGCTGTTAAAGTTAACACTATGATAACGCGTTAACGCAATTTCGATTTACCGCCACTAATTTATTTAACACATTAACGCAAACTTAACCTCTTAAAAGTCCGCCGATCTTTCAGAGGTTTTACTGGGCTGTTTTAAAGCTAGCATCATATGACACTAGAAAACCTAAGGAATCCATTGGCACCAACCATGTCATACTGGCTCGTAGTGAAGGAGATTAAATAACGCTCCAAACTTACACTAAACTGTCATGGCCATTTACAAAGGGGTCCCTTGACCTTTTACCTCAAGATATGTGAATGAAAGTGGGTTCTATGGGTACCCACGAGTCTCCCCATTTACAGACATGCCCACTTTATGATAATCACATGCAGTTTGGGGCAAGTCATAGTCAAGTCAGCACACTGACACTGAATTACCTGTTGGGCTGCAGTTTACCATGTTATGATTTGAGCATTATGTTTGTTATGCTAAATGCAGTACCTGTGAGGGTTTCTGGAAAATATTTGTCATTGTTTTGTGTTGTTAATTGATTTACAATAATAAATATATACATACATTTGCATAAAGCAGCATATTTGCCCACTCCCATGTGATTAATCGCGATTAAATATTTGAATCCATTGACTGCCTCGACAGTAATCCTTACAAGCAAAAATGCATGGATGTGGTTTTAAAAATGACTTCATTCAGCAGTTTAAAGACAACTTGCTTTACGCATCAAAAAGAGATTTTTTGTTTCAGTCGATCTGCAGCGACCCAGACAATGAGCTCTTCATTAACCCTGTGGCCAGCCTAGTGACATGTCAGCGACCAGAAAAGACCCACTAACGACACCGTAATGAAACAGTAATGACACAGGACATCATGAGTTCAGCCTCCAGGGAGGCATTAGTAGTTTTGTCGCTTTGAAAAAAAGCTGCTGTCTGCAGCAGCTAAAAAAGAAAGCAACACAATAAACAATAGGACTAGAGCATATGTGCACTCCAGGATATTTAGTGCCTTTGTTCCTCTGAGGATGGATCACTTCACAGGCTGTGTGATGACTGGACAATTGCATCTTAGTATTCAAAACGTGTCGCGAGCAGAACAAATGGCCACACGTAATAGCAGATAAATGCCTCAATTCTATGGAGACCAGTGTATCGCTGCTATAATAAATTGTATCAGGGGTTAACAGAAACCGACACAGGCAGGAAGGAATTTTTTTAATATTAGATTTGTTTGCTAGCTTTAACCTTAATTTACCCCCATTCATTCTCCCGAGGTCAGAAATAATCATCCGGAGAGGTGCAGCGGTTCTTAAATCCTTTTTCTATTTTCTGCAGAAGTAGTTCTTCTCGAGCATCAGGCTGAATTAAAAGCTGGAAAAAGTGAACGTGGGTGATCGTGATGAACAATTAGATCTTTCTTAAATGACATTAAAGCATGTTCCTACTCATAATAGAAACCCCATGACCCAGCATAACGAAAGGACAAAATATGTACAGTTGTGTGCCATATTATATGAGAGAATTTCCGTTTTATATGCATCTCTTTGTGTTATTCTGTACTCTTTGATCCAGTCGAGCATAAAAGCCATCAAAAATGTGTCACAAGCACATTTTCAATTAAGCTGCCACAGCTGAAAACTTCCATCAATAGCGACGCCAGTCAATAGGTATTAAACATTAAAAACATGTCAAGACAAAATGCTGTTATCAGCAAGTAAACTTCGAAAAAGAAGGAGCAGGAAATACAACAAAAACCTGCTCTGTAATGTAAAGACTGCCAACTAATTCATGGCCAGATTATTAATTGGATGTTGAATTCAAAGGTTTGTTTTATAATTTGTTGAGCTGAATATATTAACGTCCCTTGGAATCAGTTCTACAGAGAGAGAGAGATGAGGGCTCAGAGACCAGAGCTTCTTTGCTAAACAGTATCATGCCCAGTCAATTAACAACACAAGGGAGGCCTTGTGTGCCGTAGCAGCTTGGTACGGACACAGAAAGCTAACAAAGTTAAAGCCCAACACTTATATAAATGAAATAAATGTCACAAGTTTGAGCGGATCTGTATACGCAAATTTAATCAAGCCTTCTTGGTGCCTCATTTCAGAGACTTCTATCTGGAGACTTTTATTTCTGACATTAACCGTAAACAGAAGTATGGTGGACATACTTCATACTTCCATTATTCCCCTTCTGATTACTAGGTAGAGCCACTTTTCATTACAGCTCTTTTCTTGAATGGTAGTGGCCATGCTAATCTTTCTCGAAGTCATTGTAATGTTACACACTGTTCCTTTAACAATGGAGAAAGCACAAAGCAAGAGTGTAAAAGCACAATATTAAAGGCCAAATCTAAGGCTGCAGCGTTATGATTTGGTAGAGCGTTTAAATGGACCAAGCTGAGCAATCAGCGCCAAAGTTTTGGCGGGCGTGGTGAGCTGAACAGTCAGCTGAGGGATTTAGCACTCTGATCACCTCGCCGTCAGCTGATCGGGGGCCCTGCTGATAATGTGGCCTGTCAGAAACACCCCAGCTTAACTAGCTTTATTTGTATTCTTTAGAAAGAAGGAGAGCAGGTAGTGGAGCTGTGTATTAGCACTCTTTGTTATAGCCTAGATACTGTAAAACTTTTCATGGGATAAACAGCAGATAGAGTCATTTGACTATTTGAATTTGAGCTTCATTTCCTTTGACAGTCCGATGCTTTGTTCAAGTTAGTTTAGATCAGTGGTTCCCAACATGAGGTCCGGGCACAGGGGCTGCACGAGGATTTGTCTGCTCTGAGGTTGTCAGAAATAGATATGCACATGTAATCATACTGTAATAACACGCTTAAGGGATAATTTGTACAAAAGTCTGTACATAAGACAGTTTAAAAAGATATTAATTTTCCCCATTCTGTTTAAACCCAGTATTTCTGCACAGCTGCAGATAAAGATCAGGCTACACTAATATTATTAGTATCATACTTGGAGAATTAGATTTTACTGGTGGCTGCGTAGGATTGTTTCCGACTCATGTGATTCAAACATTTCCAATAAGTCCAAAAGTCAAGATTTATTGAAAAAAGATAGTTGTAATCATTTCCATGATTCATGGCCTTTAGCCTTTCAAAAACAACTTTTTCACTGCTGTCAAGAAACAGTTTGCTCTCCAGCTTGCTGCACACAAAGGGAGGCCCGCACTGACGAGTTACATTCATTACAGAAAGTTGATTTATTAAAAAAAAGACTCATTTAATACACTGAAATACTTTATTCAAATTGAGGATTTTGTTCGAGGATTTGTAATGTTTTTAGGGTGATGACAACAGAAAATATAGGGGTGATAGATTCCATTACCAATCCAACATTAGTGATACCGTCCTCCGTCTTTCTGAATGTCTGGATGACATTTTTTTGCAGTTTTTTCCAAAGTAGATGAGTGGCTTAATCCTAAAAAATCCCCCCCAAAAACACAGCTTTCAATTTGTTAATGCATATGTAGAGTTACTGATCAAGGTTATCACATGTCAGTCTGTGAGTTTAGGTGCACAACAAGAAACACAGTGGCATTATTTGTCCATTTAACCATTCAGACTCACCATATGATAAGACCTGTGATGACAGCACACCAAGTGAGACAGCAGGTATCAGGCCTTTTGGTGTCTTCATCTATTTCCCTGCGGCAGCAACACAGGCAGACCAGGCATACTGCCAGAACCAGCAGGCTCAGAACCAGACCCACTGCACCAACACATGCTAGAAATATCAGAGACTTGGGGGGGGGCAGGAGAGTGGAGAGAGAAAAGAGGCAAAAGACAAAAAAAAAAAAATTCCATCAGTTAAAGGACCAGTGTGTAGGATCTGGCGGTATCCAGCGGTGAGGTGAGGTGATTGCAACCAACATCAACAGCGAGTTGGAGAGCGACGGTGGCCGACGCAAAAATGCGAATGGCCCTCTCTAGAGCCAGTTGTTGTAAGAGTATGTCATTTGGAGTAGAGCCAGTGTGTAGATTGTGTGTACGTGGGAAGTGAATGGTGAAGCAAGAGAGAGAGGCGGCGGTGACGAGAGCGGGTAACGTTACCGACTCCGGCCCAAGCAGGAAAAATTAACAGAGTTTGGTTTGTCGGTCCTGGGCTACTGTAGAACATGGCGGTGCAACATGGCAGACTCCGTGAAGAGGGGACCCGCTCCCTGTGTAGATATAAACGTCTCATTCTAAGCTAACAAAAACACAAGGATTCTTATTATCAGGTGATTATACACTAAAGAAAACATACTTATTAACATTATATTCCATTTCTGCCAATAGATCCCCTAATTGTTACACACTGTTCCTTTAAAGTCAAAGCTAAGAACTTTTCAGCACATTACATCACCTGATTTGACTGTTATCAGCTCATTAAATGTGCGTTATCAGTTGTTAGAAGCCTCATAGATGTGGGTCAGTAGGGGCCTGCTACACCTACTACATTGTAAAAGTGAAAGTGAAACTTAAAAGCAACACGTTCTAACACGTTTAGGCAACAAAACCACTCTGTTAGGTTTAAAATAACTACGCCTCGAAAGTGAAAGTAAAACTTAAAGTTGTGAACACAAAGACAACTACACATTGTTGGTTTCACACAGGTTGCGAACCTCGACCTCCTGGGTGAAAGTACTGTGTTCGTGTCCCATCCGTCACCCCGATGTCCACCCCTTATGGAGTTTCACGCTGTAAATACTGCAGCACCAGACTTCTTCTTTCGCTCCTGTCATAATTACTACAGTTGCCAGGAGTCGCTGTTGTCTTCTTTTACTCCTTGTGATTGCCCATGTGAATCAATGATAAAACTTACTAGTAGATGTAACAGGCCCCTTCTGACCCACATCTATGACGCTTATAACTACTGATAACACCCATTTAACGACCTGATAACAGTCTAACCAACTGATTATATCCACAAATATCAGTAAAGAGGCAGATAGCTGTTATGTGTGGTCTTGACATGTCAGGCTGGGTGACCCCGCCACCCCAGAGGTTGACAGCCTGAGTTAAAACAACCCACCAGTATCAAACAACACTCATGGGTAAAGATATTGTTGAGGTTAGCGTGTTGTTAACTCATCCATCGATCAACTGCTGCCTCCAGCAAAAGGGGATAGCTGTACAGAAGTTTGACTTGACTTGTGTAAGATTTTTCTGCCACAGCAGAACTTCTTGAACTGTGGCTAAAAACAGAAATGATCCAAGGCTGTGGGAGGGGAGGATCATGTGACACAATGGCTTTCATTCAGTCTTGTGATTTCTGAGTGTACAAAATAGTCAAAGCCTGAAGGATGGAGAGAAACACTGATGTAGAGAAAACAGGGAATGCTGTATTGAAAGAGTCTGTATATGGACACGAAACACTCTGTACTCAGACTATTTCATGATAAATCCCCTTGGCCCTTTGATTTTTTTTTTATTCTCTGCAAAGCTGTTACTTTTATCACTACATAGCGAGCAAAAAAAATACAGAAATTGGCAGTACGCTCCGAGGCAGGCACAAATGGCGTTGTTTATTTGCATCAGATTATACTCGGGGGAATATTTCCTGCTTTACACCAATCAGTTTATAATCCTGTTTGTTTTGCTCGTTTTCTTACAGACATGACATATGGCCATTTAGTTATAGTTTTCAGTTGCTTATTTCCCCCTGCATACGCCATCTAAAGGCTGTAGACACACAAATGTATGTTTGTCTTTACAAAAGCTTCATAAAACAAATCTCCAACCATTTAAAAAGTGTTTACACTGCTGCACAAACATTGGTATTGGCTCATACTTTCTGCGTGTTATTGGAACCAAAAAAATCCCAACTGGGGCTCCCCTAGCGTTGGTCGCAACACATTCTCGCTCCGTCAAATAGAGCTCCAGGGATGACGTATTTTTGTAAGCCAACCTGGAAGTTATCATCGCCCTGGAATACCTCAACAAAAATCCAATGGGATTTTTCCACTGTGTTTTAGATTATTGCAGAAAATAAGCTCTGTGGAAAACAAATGTTTATGATACTTACACGTTTTGTTCAGCAAGATAATCTCCACAAAAATGGAGATGAAACTTTTATGATTTTTTAAGTGTAAATGCAACCGTTAGTCAAAACATTGGGCTATAAACAAACTACACCACGGTTGCATGAGCGCGAGTATACACAACGAGGCTGTGACCTTATTTCAGGCATCTTACTAAAAACCCATTAAAAAAAAACATTGACTTCCAGACGAGGGAACCGGAAGTGCTAAAATGCTAACTCATTTCTGGGTTTAGGACTCATTCCTGTAGCACTCTATACCGAGGCTTGGTCAGTGGCCCTAAGCTTCAAACTATAATGCTCTAGGTACCCCTCCAATGCCAGTTTTGGACGTGTCAATGACGGTGTGTCAATATACACTAGTTACATGCATTGTGTCTTTTCAAAATAAACTTCCGTCTTCACAGGAAGTTAGGTTAAGGCAGCAAAACTAGTTAGCTAGGGTTAGGAAAAAATCATGGTTGACGTGACTGACTAATGACTTGTGAGTCAACGCTGACTTTTAGTTTCACACAGAACACAAACAGCGGTCTCCTGGGTGAAAGTCACTTTATACTACGTCTGTTGCTCTGAGCGTCTAATAATGACGCGGGTGGGTGTACATTGGAGTTAGTTGAAAACCCAGTGCGTTGCATACAGACGGTAAAGGGTAAAGGGTGAAGAGAAAGAGAACGGGTTGTTTATCATCACTAGGGACATTAAATTGAGTGGGCTCAAAGTCAAAGCATTGAGCTCTTGGTTAGTTTAAAGGCAGAGAAGAAGAGCATGACATTGGTTTTACTTGCAAATCATTTGCACTCAAGTTTTTGTGCCCACAACTTCAGAAAGTCTGGGTCTGGCTGACTAAGCACTAAGCAGAGCTATTCCTTGACTACAATGTCTGTGACTAATTATTCCATTTGGATGACATTGACACTGGGACTGAATTTAAATTATATTCTTTTGCATATTCTTTGCATAGTCCTTCATTGTTCAAACTCTGTTTCAAGTCATGTCGTACTGAGCCCTAATTTGCCCTTAGATTCACAACAACAGTGCTCAGGATGAAAGAACAGGCACACAGTAATAACAGCCCTGTCTCCTAAAAATTAAGTTTCCATAAAACAAAACTGCACTGTGAATTATGTTTCGAAGGAAACTATTTTGGCACGGATTACGTATTACGTACGCCCACTTGCAATTTTTTATGAACTTCTTCTAAAAAATGCGACGGGTCACCAATCTTTCGGAAGTTGTAGTGGGCTCAGTTTTAAAACTAGCATCATATGAAACAAGACAACCTAAGGAATCCATTGGTACCAACCATGTCATTCCAGCTTGTTGTGAAAGATGCAAAATAACGCTCCAAACTTACGCTCAATTTTGGCGAGGAAAAACTGTCATGGCCATTTTGACCTCAAGATATGTGAATGAAAATGGGTTCTATGGGTACCCACGAGTCTCCCCTTTACAGAAATGCCCACTTTATGATAATCACATGCAGTTTGGGGCAAGTCATAGTCAAGTCAGCACACTGACACACTGACAGCTGTTGTTGCCTGCTGGGCTGCAGTTTGACATGTTATGATTTGAGTGTATTTTTTATGCTAAATGCAGTACCTGTGAGGGTTTTTGGACAATATTTGTCATTGTTTTGTGTTGTTAATTGATTTCCAATAATAAATATATACATACATTTGCATAAAGCAAGCATATTTGCCCACTCCCATGTTGATAAGAGTATTAAATACTTGACAAATCTCCCTTTAATTTTGAACAGATAAAAAGTGTGCGATCAAATTGCAAATAATCTTGATTAACTATGGACAATCATGTAATTAATCACGATTAAATATTTTAATAGATTAACAGCCCTATAATAAACATAATATCGATGGGATGTTGATGCGCATTGCTTTACAAACCAAGATCAATGGTGGCCTGAAAAAAAGGCCAGTCATGCCCAGTTGAACAGTTTCAATGTAACTGCACAGAAATAAACTACAGTTGACCCAGTGACGTGACATTAATTGCACCTTAAACGAAATAGGTCAATACAGAACCGGTGCCAGCAGAGATGCCCTACCTTAACTGGCACCAAGGCCAAAACCTTAATCCAATGATTAGCTAATCATCAGTTTATTGGGACACCGTTGATAAGCCAAGAGCGTAGAGTCTACGTAGTTAGATTTTCTGTCACTATAACTCAGTTCAGGCCCTTCATACTGCTAGTTCCACTCTCTCCTCTAATTTTCCACTCCATTGTTCTGTAATTAGACATGCAGGCACTTCAATTTCCACCGGCTGCGATGCCATAACAAGGCAAAGGCTGCATGAGAGGGAGGAGGAAAGAGAGAGACAGAAAACAACCACAGTATCTGCGGTCATCACCTTTTATCTTCCCAAAATAAAGCTTGTATAAAGCAGGTTTTAAGTATGCATGCCTGTCTAGTTTAATTAAACAATAAGCGTTAGGAGATGCAGTCTGTAGCTGCTCTGCACTTTCCTCAGAAGACAACAGATGAGCATGTCAAATGAAGAGTTATTTTCAGGCTTGATGGGCTGTGCGAGCCCTACAGACTACCAACAGTCTCTGTGACGCCACCATGGCACTCTTCACTCCTCGCTGACTGGTGCTCAGCTGCGTCAGTGTGACACTGCTGGGATTCAATGACCCACATGGACCTTGACACATGAACAGAGAGGTATCCAGTGAGGGACACAAGCCAGAGTAATGGCTTCTATATTCATAAATGTCCTAGGGCAAAAAGGAGCAAGCAGTGCCACATGGAAGTGCACTTACACACAGTCACACACAAACACTTAGAAACTCATTCATATTTCTTGGGAAGGATTTTTGTTATTTTTTTAAATATAACCCAGACAATAATGGGTGTAGTAAGTCTTTCCAAGCTGAAAATGAGATCTGTATGCAATGTTTTCCTAAAACCAATATGTCCACAATGTTTCTAAATTAGATTTAGCAACAATATCATCTGTCATGCAACGAATTAACACAAAGTTGTATTATTCTGGTTGGAATAAATCAAATAATACAGTGTTGATAGTTTGGCTCACATGAAATTCATTAGTGATTTTTAATTAAATTTACGCCAGTCAAACTACGCTGTCGTGATATCATGTGACTTATTTGTATTGCAACACACTGTGCGAGAATGAATCCAAGCTCTTTGTAGACAAATCTAGATTGTCAAACAGACAAAAAAGAGGAGAAAATGAATTCCATAACATAATGAAGTGATGGACTGCAGATGGAAAACTATGGCAACAACTGAGCATGAGCATCCCATATTTTATATTTCCCATCACACAGCCCATTTGATCTGTAATGACTCTCTGGTCCTGCTGCCCACAGACAGTTTGGGACATTTTTACACGGCCTCAAATGGCCACAAATGTTCTGGGGAAATTGAAATATTTAATTTGAAAAACAATCTTTTTACACTGAGAAAAAAATATGTCTCCATACACTCCAATTTATCTTAAAATAAAAGCATGAAAAGGGCAGAACACATCCATCTCTTAGAGGGAATGTGTTTGTAGTGTTAGAATGAGCAGTGTGATGTTTTTTTTTTTACTTTGTAACATTAAATACAGTTGGGTAATATACATGATGAGTGTTTAAAAGTAAAAAAGAGTAAGTTTGTTGTGTCTCTCTTTGCAATGTGTAAAAAACTTGCAGTACATGTTGTTTACTACCTGACATATTTCAGTTAATACAGGTCATGTGTCATCATGTGAGCTCTGCAGGACAGCATGGGGCTCTTATACTTCCTGACATTTGGACCAACACTTGCAGCTCCACTGATGCATCACAGAAAACAAATAAGCGTTTATCACTAAACACAGCAGTTTGTCCGAAACTACTTTTTGTCTAGATGTACATTTAAATAAGTTGTTTACCATTGTCAGAGTGGTCCACGACATTCTCTTTTGAAACTATACGTGCGCTTTTACGCACTGGCACAGTTACCAACCTGCTGATAGCTCGCCTCCTCCGGTCTGAAAGTGTTGTCGCCCGACTGGAAAAAGAAATTGAAGTGGGGGAAATTGTGCAGCCAGTATGTCCACCACGGAGCAACGTAATCGAGCCTTGCAGTGGCCATTCCTGCTGGAAAAAGTCAGTCCGAAAAACCACTGACAGCACGCTCAGATATATTCCCAGGTTTTGGTGAAAAGTAAAAAAGAAACGCGACTTCAGCATTGAAGAGGAAGTTCTTCTGATGCCATTACACCTTGAGAACAGGGCAGATTATCACTACTTCCCACTCCGGTTCCCATACTTCTCTTCTCTTCTGTGTGAACTGTTGCGCAACTACTAAAAGATCTTAAGCGTTTGTATCCTCAACACAGGACCGAGTGACGTGATGTTTCAGCTGAAGCTGCCTCCTGCAGAGAGGGCGTGACGACCGGCTCCCAGTCTCAAGTGGGCCAGGCCTGGATGAGCTTTACATTATGAGAAGTCAACATTAATCTGAATCAATGAATGAATGAATGAAAGACTTTATTTCGAACATAAAATGAATGAAAACAGATACAAAATAATGACAAACAAAACAAGAGTAATAGTGTCCAAAAAAAGGAGTAGGTAGAAGTAAAACTTATATTTCCCTACACTGTAAACAATTGCTGTTAATTTAGAGCAGGATTTCAACAGTATTAACCTGTTATTGCTAAAAAAACAAAAACAGTGCTTTACTGTTAATACAAAAGAAAACCTGTTAAATTACACTCATAGGCCGTTTTTTAACTGAACTATAATGCATTCTTAAAAAAACATCACTTTACTGCTGATCAACTGTCTAAAGTATCATCAGTAACAGTTTCATGCAGTGTTTTTTTAATTCTGGGACCTGATCTGCTCATGTGAGGCTTGTACATTGTACATGATTGTAAAATCAGTGAATTAGCTTTATTGTTCTTCACTCACATGTTGTTATGGTTTGCATTCTGTGCTTGTAGCCAGCTATAGACATACATTTTGGGAAAAGTGTCAACAAGTCTATTATAGCCTTTTTCCTAACAAGTGCCTTTAATTGTATTTAGTGTGACTATTCCTATGTCTGTAACCTGCTAAGTCTATCCATCTAGGCAAAAAATAATGTTTATTAAAATGTATGTATAAAATACAACCTAAATAGTGCATTAAAACAAATCAGTAAGATAATGTAAAATAAAGGTGAAAAACAGCTATATAATGTATCTTTAAACAGTAAATTAACTGTAAAATACTGTGAAATTAATAAAAAAAAAAACAGTTCAAACTGTATTTTTCATTAACATTGCAAAGCTGTAAATTTCAGCAACAGTATAATAATGTTAATTTTACAGTAACATGAAGGCAACCCTGCTGCCAGTTCTTTACTGTTATTTTACTGGGAAATTCTTAACAGTGAAGAGTAATAGTGTCCGAAAAGAAGTAGGTAGAAGTAAACTTATATTTCCCTACCCCTTTCTCACTTCTCCTCTAATAACTCATATATCATAGAATGATAATATAATATCATATAAAAACTATCCCAGATTTAATTACATCCCAAATGAAATATATGAACAGCATCCCCAAGTTTATTTACAACCCACATATCCATCCGGAGTTAAAAAGTAGATATAAACCAACCCTTAACACACAACCCTTATCACAACGCTTCTTCAACCATATACCTCCTAAAAATATATTTTTCGTATAGCTTTTTAAAGTGATTTATATTTGTGCTCCGCTTCAACCCATCACCTAACCCATTCCACAAATCCACCGCACAGACTGAAATACACATACTCTTCTTTTTTGTTCGAACACAATGCTTTTTAATTCAATTTTCCTCTTAGATTATAACCCCCCTCTCTGTCACAAAACATTTTTTGAACATTGCCCGTAAGTGAATTATGTCTTGCTCTGAACATAATTAGTTTTAAATTTGACCAAATCCATGAATTTCAATGCATGGGACTTTAAAAACAGTGTGTTCGTGTGTTCCCTATATCCCACATTGTTTACTATCCTGATTGCTCTCTGAAAACAATATATGAGAATCTCTCAAATGAAACAGAAAAAAAATCAATGATCACTGGAGAGACATGCTGATCACACAAATCTCCATATGGATGTAAATGGCTTGTACTTATTCTCCACATATGACTGTTTTCAACAACTTAAAATGATGATTACACAATAAATAAGTCACATAAAAAAAGAAAAAAGCTCTGCACTCTGGCCTCGAAGTGCTGATGCTGTGTTTTGGTGTAAAGAGGCAGGGGGGGTATTTAGTGCACTATTTATGACTTGTGCTGTTAATGTCTGACCTCTTGTGGACAATGAGGAGCACTGAGGTGATCAGTAATGAGCATTAATGAGATGCTGCATACAGTATGTTGGCTTGTATGCTTTTATTTACAGTGTGCTGGTTTTTTTTTCCAGCAGTGAAATGCTGGAATTTACACCTGTATCAGAATCACCACATTAACTGTAATAAACGTGCATGAATTTCTTTCTTAGTTACAACAAATGCAGGCGCATGTGGCACTTGAATAAACAGACTTTTTTTATGGTGGTGAGGCACAGTGTAACTATATCACTTTTTTATCACTATGTGAATTCATGCAACAAGGCATACAGATGGTTATAGCTGTAGAGGCTCTAACAATGCAGTATTGTTGGACAGCATGAGAGAGTGGTACTGGGTAGGATGCAATACATACTGTAGATAAGAGCATACAGTAGGAGCTGGGTGATATGGACCTCACTGGATACCAATGTTTTTTAATCTGGACAAATGTAACCATGAAAGAGCAATTATTAGCATGAGTGAATTAATGGCGGTTTTGTGAGGGTCTTATTGATAACATTTAGATGTGACAAATATTAAAAAAAAATAATACATCCACAGAGCCTTTAGAAAGGTGCAGAATAAAAGTATTGCTTTTCCTGGAAAAAAATATTATGAATGTGAATTAAAGCTGAAGTAGGCGAGATTGGAGCAAATATGATAAAAAGAAAGTTATTTTTATGAAACCCTGACAGTAGTACATGAAACAGGTAACCTGAAAAAAAATCAGGTGCCTCTGTGTCCTCCGGTGTTCCTAACGGCATCTGCAATATTTCACCGACCAGAGGAAAACAAGCAGTCAGAGCTGATCTGAGGTCCGCTGTCCGGCTGCCGTCTATGAGAGCCGGCTCTCAATCACTCGCGAACTCTGGCCAAACAGTCAAACTAGGCAGCGCTGATCAAATATGAATCAATATTATGTTACGTTAATGCGTAGTTATCGCCTCAAATGTTTTCAGAATCATCTTGTAGTACACGGTTTAGCTGTGACGCGGCAGCCATTGTGAAATCTCCAGGAAATATCTTGAGGGAACGCCAAGTTCTGGTCACATGACTGGAACACAGCCAATAGGAACGCCCTCTCTCTGAAATGACCTGTGATTGGTCAAAGTCTCCCGTCACGGGCTAGATTTTTTAAAGCCTGAAAACAGAGCCATGAGGAGGTGCAGAAGTCTAGTTATCTCTCAGAACACTTGAATTACAATATGCTGAAAGGTTATTATGGAATTTTTGCCCAATGATGCCAAAAATATACTGCCTACTGCCACTTTAAATCATTTAAAAAATGTTGGCGGGTCCAAAATGAATGTTTTGTTTATCTCTGTGGAAGATATCTGACGCTTGGTTCCCCCTTCTAACAAGGCTTGTGAGCCAATAGTAGAACAACGTTGGTATCACGTGGTATCTCTGGGTCGTCAGTTAGTGTGGAAAAAAACGGTTAAATGGCTGAGACTGACGGTAAGTGACTGACAACGACTTGTTGTGAAGTAAATGCAATGAAACAGGGGAGGGAGAATGCGACATCTAGTGGCTGAAAATGATCAATAGCCCATTTAAGACTTTTTGTTCTCATGTCGAGTGATTGGAAATGAGTAGTAATATTACTGAGCAGGACTGGACTGAAATAAGAAAACATATCACTCTATCAGCTTCTGTGTGATGACATCTGGCTCTGACTCATACTGCATTTCCTCAAGGTCTGTTTATTTTTCTGTTAATTTATTCAAAAGATAAAGTTTGATTCCTCTAGAACTGCCTACAGCCTATTTGAATTAGATATACGTTGATATATAACTGGGCCTTATCTTCTGTTTAACCACATTGAGATTTCAAATCGTATTTACAATGGAGACCTGTGGCAAATACAGCAGATTCAACATACTGTATAGTTACACTTAGAGCAGACCACTACAATACCATCACTCAGTAGCCTAATGTAGATAGCAGGCCTTTGGGTAATCAACCAAATAAAATTAAATAAAAGTCCAGTGGCAGATAAAAGGGAAGACGATGTCATTTACATTTTGCCCCGAGGAGGAGTTGTTTTATCTACATGGAGAAAAGAGCGGCTCCCTTACAAGCTCAACCATCTTGATATCATATGGCCACCGCTGTAATTATTTGGTTGCTTTGATGCACCTCCACGGCCAGAGTGCCAAGAGAGTGTGCTCTGAGTCTGAATACTCTGAGTAGGTGATACTTGAAACACACCGCATGAATATGAATCCGCGACTGTGCTCTGCTTTCACAAACAGTCGGATTCGGTGCCAGGAAACTCTCGGGTGATTGCGGTGCCAATCACTCCGGGGACCAATGTGGAAAAAGGGAATGACATGAATAAAAGCACCTCTGTCTGCGTCTCTTTAATTCAGGCCACATGCACCAAGCCTCCTCTCCTGCTGTTCATTTATTCTTGTTATCTCGGCGCAGGCGAAAAAAATGTCAGACCCACAAATCACACTGATGCCAGTGTGAACTTGTACCCGGAGGATGTATGTAGTTAAGCCACAAAAGATAGTCTTATTTCTTAGTACTTGTTTTCAGTCAGGCCAATTCATGTCGGAGTCTAATTAAAATGAGTGTACCTTTGTAAATCAGTGTGTAAAATATTCCACCAACACTGCTGGGGTTTGGTTCCTCCGGTCGTTTAAAGTGCTTCGGATAAAAGCCTCCACCAATAGGGAGATGGTTACATGCAACACTTCCCCACCCAGACAATGAACCATTAGGTGGCAGCCCAGCACTTTTCTGTAATGCTTCTACTGTCCAGTGGTGTCCTCTGTTTGTGTATATCTGTGAACGAAACCTCAACTCATCATTGCACATAGCTCCTTTGTGCATAACACTGTTCATAAAGTGAGATCTAATCTTAATAGACTCTGGCTTATAGATCAGATCCACTACAACTCTCTTGGAATATAATCTCTGGGGTCAGCAGTTTGGGCATTGATGTTACAGGAAAATACATATCAAAGAGGACTTTGAAGTCAAGTAACTAAGACCGCACAGTAAACCTCAAAGTGGGCAGTGAAGGAATAAAGTCATATAGTGTGTGACAAGTCTCAAGGTCAGTAGTGCTCCTCCAGCAGCTCTATTTGAATGTACAGAAGAAAAAAAAAGAAACTGCTGAATTTCAAATCGTGAGCCAAACATTCCTTTCGGAGCAGGTGATTCTCCGACCTTGATTTTTTTTTTGGGCAGCCACATTTCACCCGGGGCCGCCTTGAGAATAATGTCACACCCCTGACTGGAATTACAGACAGAACTCTGCGATAAATCTGCTTTTTTTCATAATGCGATGAATAAGAAATGCATGAGATGCCTAGACACAACTTGGCTGCGTGCGGAGGTTTTGCTCTTTTCATGATAAAAAGGGTAAAAAAAAAAACACTCCTCACAGTCCTCGAGGTTGTTGCTTCTTCCTCATCATGTGCTCAAGTGTCCTCAACAAGCGCTGGATTTACCTCCTGATTGACTGTCTCCATAACAATCACAGGGATGATTGGTTCATTTAAAAGTGCTCTGAAGAGCCTCGCGTCGACTTCCTTATACTACCGTCTCCTTCCATTCCAAGCCGTAACAGTTACTGCTCACTGGCATGTGGAAATGCGTTGTATTGGACTTTTCCTCCTTCATGGTTATTGCTTTTTTTGGATTTGTGACTCAAATCCCCTTGCTCTATTTTGAGTGATTTATACATAGGAGTGAAGATTTATGCCTGAGAGCTCAATGTGCCGGTATTATCCAATCAAACCGGGCTGCTCAGTGGCTCCTGAGATTGCATTAAAGTGTAATATCAATGCAGCAATCCTCGGGATATTGCCACTTTGAAATACCCAGTGTCCCTGCGATGCTATAGCCGCGTGTTATGATCAAGGGGGATTTGTCTATTTAGGTAATGTTTCATGGAGGAGATTGCTTCGGTAGATTAATGAAAAGTTGCCTACCATGTTTAATTTATTTTATCGATGATTGGATTGAGCGAGAAAAAATGAAATGTCAAAGCAGTGCAGGTGACCTGGAAATAAACAAATAAAAGCAAGGGGAATAACCAGATTACAATCTGTCTCTGTCTGTACAGTAAATTAAATAGGACAGACTCCTAAAGAGTGTCCTCATTACAAATGTAACCACATTTATTTATTTTAACATCTCACCTTAGTAGGGCTGACGTGAATGCTTCGAAGCTTCGACTGTTGCCATGGTATTCGACCTCCAAATCATAGTTTGAATGTTTCTTTTTAATTTTTGTTTTTATATATAATATGTAATAAGTAAGGGATAATGTACAGCGAGCCGGCCACTGTTGTGAAATAAACCCCGACAGGGCAATGCAGCACCCCAATGCAAAGCCCTGAAGGGGTTTATTTCACAATAATGACCCGCTAGCTGTACATTATCTCACTTATTACCCGGTTACTTACCTAAGAAATCAATAATTTTACCCATAAATGGTCCACCTGAGACTGAGATCAGAACTGCATCCATAGCAACGGTCTGTTATACATAGCAACGGTCTCTTATACATAGCAACGGTCTACTATACATAGCAATGGTCTGTTATACATAGCAAAGTCTGTTATACATTGCACCGGTCTGCTATACATAGCAATGGTCTGTTATACATGGCAACAATCTGTTATACAGTGCATAGTAAAGGTTTATGGGTTATACATAGTAACAGTCTGTAATACATAGTAAAGGTCTGCTATACAGTACATTGTAAGGGTCTGTTATACATAGCAACGGTCTGTTAATGGTCTGTTATACATGGCAACGGTCTGTTATACATAGCAATGGTCCGTTATACATAGCAACGGTCTGCTATACATAGCAACGGGATCTGTTATACATAGCAACGGTCTGTTATACATAGCAACAGTCTGTTATACATAGCAACGGTCTGTTAAACATAGCCATGGTCTGCTATAAAGAAATAACAGACTGTAGAACGCTGTGATTGACCATCAGAATCAAGTATTCAACAAAGCCGTGTAATAATAATGTATAAATCCCCAAATAGCCCATGAAATAAGGAATAATCCTAATAATAAACAGTATTTATTATTCATATTCAGCATTAATTATTATTAGTTATTCTCAGACGGATATCGCTGTTTGTTGTAGCCCTACACCGTCTGTTTCTTTAACCATAATAAACACATTTTATTGTTCTGGTAGCATGCAAAATTTGCAGCGATTAATTGTTGACATGGACCGCTATCTCCAAACAGTGATTAAATGACCAACGCTCAGCAAGCTCTTTTTGTAGAGGCTGAATTTAATCACCTCTGAACCATCTGTACCCTCAGAATGTTAGAAAAGGGTGTAAAGGAAGCTAGGAAGTAAATTCTTCAGTAGTATCACAGTGTTGCAAAGTGCTCCGAGGGGTTCTGTGCCAGTCTGTGGCCAAAACATGTACAAGCTTTATTATTACCTGTACAGTTAATAAAGGTTTTTCAATCTCTTCTAGACTGCCTTGAACCTTTATTTTTTCTACTTGGGTAAATTTCTTGTTCAGTGTGCAAACGCTCGGGGCCCAAATGAAACCCTTAGTGTGCAAAGCAGTCAGCATGCCCCTTCCTCCCCACCCCCCCGAGATTCATCCCTCCACTGGTGTACGCATGTTGACTGCCTATTCTGCTCTGCTTGGTTTCCTACTCAGTGTGTGGTTAGGCATTTAAAATAAGAAACCCAGACATCGCAGCTACTGTATGTGAGACAGCACTTTCGATGTCATGATTATACTATTATTTTATGCAGCTGCCCAGCGCTATAAGGGCTATTTCATGCAGTAATGATTTTTGTGAGGAGAAAAAACTAAACTGACATCGGCACATTTGTCCTTTTTTTTTAATTTATTCCCCTGCAGGAAAATGGCTTTCTTAGCATGCAATTTATCCAATTACGGATTTACAGCAGTGCGAAGTCGACCATATGATACAGCCTTAGTCTATTTTTCAGCCTTTGGAGCAAATCCAATCATTCCAAATGGTTGCTGATGGTAATAATTGCAACAGCATTGTATTGATAGTGGGTCCATGGAGTGGAACAAACAAAGCACAGGAGGAAAAGGAGAGGATACCGTCTGCAGTTGAGGCCTCAGGCCCTCTAACCCTCACCCAATAGCCCCAATACTGTCCATTCAGCCCCTGGCTGGAAATATCTGGCTGTTTATGTCACAACCAGTGGGCTACATCCGGTTCTGAAAAGTGAAGCCAATGCGGAAGTACCTTAAACTTGCATTCTTTCTAATAGCCAGCAGGGGGCGACTCCTCTGGTTGCAAAAAAACAAGATGGCGACGGACAAATTGCAGAACTTTAGGCTTCAAAGTGACATTACATAAACCAATGGGTGACATCACGTCGACTATGTCCACTTCTTATATCTAGTTTATGGTCACAACAGAGTATAGGCACGAAAATCTTTGGCTACAGCACCTTGGTAGCCGACTGGTTACATCACATGTGCAACAACCCCTCCTGTGTGTCTGCTCGGCCTGCCCTGTGTTTGTTTTACCGCCTTTTCCAATTCCCTTTGCTGTTTAATTTCTTCATGTTTACACTGTAACATCAGAAGTTCCCATTGTTGTTCAAATGTTAGAGTCATCGTGTTGACTGATGGAGAACTTAACGGTTGCTTACTCATATCCTCAGTTACCAGTATTTCATCTTCCAGCAATTTGTTTTTCACAGCATTTTTTTTTTACCGTTTCTTTCAAGCTTTTGTCAGGTACTTCAATAGCGTAATGCTCAGCCATGGTTCATAGTTGGCAAACATTTGGCATCCAAACAAACAGAACAAAAAGTTCAAACAAACTGCTTATTAGAACAGGTTTACAACACATATTATTCCCTTCATTACCTGAGTGGACGAGCCCCCATTTTGTCATGAACTGGCTCACAGTTCATGACAAAAAGAGGGATAACACACAAAGGTTGGAGGCCAAAAGCCAACTCTGGGCCGAGCAGACACACAGGAGGGATCGTCAAACATGCCACGTAACCACAACTTCGCTGATTCGATTCCATTGTGTCACACAGAGCCAGCAGGACCACCGCTGATTTTTTCAGCACAGGGCCACATTACCATTGTGAAATGTGACTAGGTCACAGTGTGCTTCCAAGTGGGCTCCCAGTGGGCATGCTCTAGGCCCAAACTCTGCTTAGTGTGGGCAGCCCACACCCAGTCCACATATGCCGCGGATTTCACAATGGTAACGGGTCCCACAGTGGGCTGCCCACATGGGAGACTAAAGGGCATGTTAGCTGCGAAGCCTTTTGGCTGTTTTATTCCCCTCCTGCATAGTGTATCTGCTTGTGGCCATGCCCTCCATTCTGGTGGCTGTTGATTTGAAGTATTCATTGTGTATTATTTACTGTACTTACTGAGTTTATATTTATCTTGGTTGTTGTTCATGTGCATTTTAATACTGTTGTTCATTTATAAAGGAGAGAAATGTTAATACTCATGTCTGAGAGGGATTCCTGTAAACTGGTGTCTCTTGTAGAAAATTGTATTTTATATTGACTTCAGGGTCTTCTGGAGCTCTCCCCATTTGCATAATTATTTCCCTCTAATATCGGCTAATAAATGGCTTTTGTCACTACTGGATCACATTCACCTTTTCTCCACACACTTCATATTCAGCTAAGCATTGGAGACCTATTTAAGCAAAATGTGACAGCTTGCTTTATTATTCTAATTACATCTGAACCGTTGAGCTCCTGTTCTACAGTTTAATCTACAGCTACTGAAAACCTTAAAGGTGCTACATTTGATATTCAGAGCAGAGGGATTGCCTCAACACGGATCTCAACATGGTGTTGGCTGAGCTGGTGGCTTGCAGCTAATAGTGCAAATAAGGTCAACAGTGCTGACAGTGTGGGGGGGGAAATGGAGGGTGAGGGTGCTACACTTACGCGACGACACCGTCATCAGCTGTAACCGCAGTATGAGCACTGTATAAACAGAGCACTGCTTTCTCTTCCATGTTGGACTGCATTCATGCAAATGTACAAATCTTCCCATCAAAATAAAACTCAATTTTTCAAAGTGCATCTCCTAGAAGCAAAATATAATTGTACCAAAACTTTTTGGCTTGAGAGTTGTCCGTGTTTTCGAGTTTTAACCCTTTCACAGTGTGTCTTCAGTTCATCAAAGTGAATATTAACATTTTGGTCACCTAAAAATGTCTTATTCAGTGTTCGGTTGTACTTAGATCCACCCTCTCGTGTCACTTCTGGTTATCAAGATCGAGACAGCCTAAAACCAAGATGGCCACTGCTTAAAACCAAGATGCCCACTGCTTAACACCAAGATGGCGATGACCAAAAACGAAGATGGCGACTGCCAAAATCCCGAACTCGAGGCTTCAAAACGGCAGTCCACAAACCAATGGGTGATGTCACGGTGACTACGTCCACTTCTTATACAGTATACAGTCTATGGGCATGACAGCTCCTCAAAAGTGAAGCCAAAGTACGCATTTTAAACATCAACATCACAGTCAATCATGTTCCTTTAACTGTGGGAAGCCAAAATCATGATTGCAATTAATATTCAAATAATTGTGCCGCCCTGCGAACATGCCCTAAAAGGCACACACGGCCGGGCCGGCAATGTCAACAAAGCACAGAGAAGCTGTGATTGCAACACAATCAGAGGGAGAGTGACGTCATTCTCTGCTCAGGTAGACATCACTCCTCTATATCTTCACATACCAAAATAGTTGTTTGCTGCTATATTAACGCTCTGAATCACGTATAGAGAACCTTCGAGCTTATTTCCATGAACTGATGGTCATCAGCTGCTTATCAACAGCACATAACATTTCACAGAGAGAGACTATTTGCTCCAAGCTCCGCATTTTTTTGAGTTTAATATGCCTAAGTTCATAATTATCTGCTGCAGAGCTGATGTGTCTCTGCCTGATGCTGCATATCAAGTGGGTAGCAGCGTTTAGATTTATCCATCTTAATTCATTACACATAGCTCCTTGCCCGTCAGTTAACTGCTCATGAGTTTGTGTAGCGTGCTGTAAAGTGTTACCTAAATTGACTTCATACCACATTGATACTCAGGACTTCTATCATTCTTGCACCTTACGACTCTCGTGTGTGCGGTTCATTTAAGTGGTTTCTGAGAACGCATTCTCAGTGTAGCTTGTTGAGGTGTGTTAATAGAGAAAAGAGTGAAATTGCCACTCATAGGAGGAGGAAGTACTGTTCAGTCCCTGGTAGAAGAAGAAGCACTGTCCTTGTTGATGCCGGCGATGAGTCCTCCTCCAAAAAGAAACGGATCCTTCATGCAAGGCTAACTGGAGAGGGCTATCACAGATAATGAAATCATCTTTTTGTCAATGACTCCTCTCAGTTCATACTAGCATATTTCTTTTTGAGAATAGGCGAAATCACTGAGATCCATTCGGCTTGGCAACTTCTCCAATAGCCGCTATTGAATAACCAAGAGTGCTCATGCGTACACTTGAATGCTAAACTAGACGAGGGGTACAAATGAGAGCATTTCAGTGGCCCATAATGCATTCCAAACTGCTGACAACCATTACACACATAATGGCTCCTGCTAAGGACAAGGTCTCAGATTCATTCTCACGGTAAGTGCCTTGTCTGAGTGATGGATAAGGACTAATTAAAGACTGGTTTGTGAAACATGTGACAAACAATGCCGCGGACCAACTAGTGTGGAGAAAACAAGGTGGTGTGTGAGGGCTGATGCCAGATGAATGTAATGAATGGAGGGAGTGGTAGTGGTGGTGGGGGCGTGGATCTAAAGTATTCCATAATGTACTCTCAAAACTGCTGATATACTTCAATGAGTTTAATCACTGAATTTTAAGCAGTTTTGTCAGTGTTTAAAATGCAACGTATTGTGTAATTTGAATAGCTAAGAATGCAAATCAATGGAGTGTAAAGTCAGCGGGTAATTAGACAGATAGGGCTTCCTGGTGGAATAATGTCCAATTGTTTCGAGGATGTGGAGGGAATATATGAAGCCCCAGATGGGGCGGAATTAAACACTGTATGTGGACAATAAATGACACTTCATTCTAGGACGATAAACAAAGGAGCATTTTTATGAAAGCTGTCATTTTTAATCTCCCTGCACATCTCCAAGCCGAGATATTGTCCATTAGCCGCCGTGGACATGAAGTGCAAGGTCATAGAAGACAGACAGCGTTGTTGCTACACGGCATATTTTACATTTTTGGGCTTTGCACTTCTCTGCAAAAGGTTGTACTTTTTATTCGGCGGTGAAGGAGCTGCAGAGTGGGAGAGATTGATTTAGTGCGCTTCAGCTACACGGGCTGCTTTTTGTGTCTGGAGTTGCAATTTAGATTTAGAAGACAGAGGGGCTGCAATCAGGAAGAGGTGGTAATCAATTTTTCTTGTTCATGTGTGCGCGTGATTGTACATGTATAGATGTGTGTGTGTGTGTGTGTTACAGCTGCATAGAGCAGATTCACGGACAGTGGCGAATGAGAGGAGCCTGTAATGTTAACCCGCTTCCCTCGCTGATACACAGCTACTGGCCACGCTCTTAATTACATGGCCTCGCTATTATTGAACGCCGCAGATTTTCTTTTTGTTCTTTCAAAAACGAATCGTTCATATATGTTTTTTTAATTTCCCATGGTCATAGACTGTTTTCTACACACAATTCAGAGAAATTATTATTTGCCCTTGTACAGCACAGCACAGTACAGAGGAGGTTTTTCGCAGAAAGTTCTCGCCGAGCACTTTATTAGAGCTCGAGGACAGTCGAAGCCAGCTGGGTCTTCATTAGTTTTAAACAACACTGGGTTTTTGGCGGGCACTGCTAGTGCGGAACGTGTTTTTTCACCGAGCATCATGATCTCGCAACTGAGCGAGGGAAGATAGATGAGCGTATACGCTAAAGAGTTAGTTTTCACCTTGAACGCGCCATCACTCTTCTTGACTAATTCTCAGGTTCACGCCGTACACGCGGTCAAAGCGCCGCTGCCTGACAGAGAGGCACGTGGCGTCTCTGGCAAACGACTAAATGATCAATCACTAAATTGGATTGTGCAATCCCACAGAGCGTCAAGCAGAGCTGTGTATTCTTGGGGAGGAATTATCATCGCGTCTGTGGCAAAAATCGAAATAAAAATAGATAATTGGAGCGTTAAAGGGAAGATCTCCCCCTTCTGAGAAACAGCTGAATAAGATGCTGACAATGCACTGATTTAATTCCTCCTCAAGAGATGAAGTGTGTGCTTCATGTGAGGACTACAAAGCACAGGAGGCTGGATGGACATGTTCCTGGAAGACGTCCGGTGGGGGTTAGGGAGTGCTGGCAGCCCCACACAGTAGACCCGTCTCCGCTCTGAGTGAAGAGCAGGTGGCACCGCGAGCCCCCGGTCTGCTATTAATTCATGCAACTGTCTGGAAAATGAGCTTGTGATGTGAGCGAGAGCAAGCGAGAGCACAGTCCTTCAATCTTTACAGCTGTGTTTCAAACGGATGGGCCGAAAGCACAGCTGGGGAATGAATGCTTCTCGTGAAAGCTGGGAACAGTATGTTATGATCTGTCTCCATAGCGGTGTTCAACACGGCGCCCTTACTGCCCATTTACACTGTCGGTGTCAGTCACCCTGCTGATGTCCAATCTGATGTGATGAGGCCGAGCTAATCCAGAGATAAACCACTATAGGCGATATAATGCAAGGACAATAATGTGGGCTCCCGTGTGAGTCCCTGAAGCCAAGGCTCCCTCTCCTGCCCCTCATTATAGAAGATGTGTGGTATATACAGGGATAGGACACGACAGGAGTGACTCACAGAGCACATAAACTGGACCGTGAAATAGATGGGGTGCCTGCAGATTGGCTAGGAACGGTGGAGGTAGTTTATTGTGTGTGAGGATGAGATGGGAGGAACTGATTTTCATTTAATGACCAGCTGTGTGATGTGGACTCCTACAGACCCATCTAGAAACATGGGCATCCACACACTGAGAGGAAAGAGGAAAGAAAAAAGGTCCAGGATCAGTATGCCCACCTTCAGCTGGGAAAGGATAATAAGATTTGGCTCCCGCTGACATGAACGGTAAGATTTGTCACTGAAGACTGGTGGGAGCTGCCTTTCAGGTGAAGGAGTGATCTCACACCACTAATGGAGGGCCTGAGATCTGCTGCTAGCATTCAATCTCGCCATGTAGTCACAATCTGTGAGTCCTCATCATATTATAAAGTCAAGAACATATCATTATATGTCCAGTTTTGCTACATTGCCCAAGATACAATTTTGAATTGTTTTTTGTGACGCATCATGATTTTATTGTTGATAAAAATTCAAGGTCTAGTTTCGCAGTTAGGGTTATTTTGTGTTTTTTGTGTATTGCATAAATGAAATCCTGCAAAGCCACGGTCCACTGATAAAATGAAAATATGCTTGAGTACGAAGATTTCCTGAGTTGTCGCCTCTCATAACAATCTTCAATATCACAAGTAGACATAGAGCCTCAGAGTCAGAAGTGCAAATGTTTCCCAAAGGATGTGTAATGAAATGAATAATAATAAAAACAATTTGTAAACAGGCTCACACATCCTCAGAATCAGAAATCAGAAATACTTTATTGATCCCCTCGGGGGGGAAAAATTACTTAAGTTAGTGTTGCTTCTATATTAACATAAGAACGTAAGAAAATAGAAATAAAGGAGTAACATGTACATACTGTTACAATATATATCTCAATATATGTAGAGAAATATAAGTAAATGATAAAAATAACAATGAAAATGAGTATATAAGAAATATGTACAAATAGGTGCATTAAATACATACAATATATAACATATAACCACAGTGCAAATACATAAATACAAAATGCTGAGAAGTGGCATCTATTAAGTGTGTTAAATATAACTGCAATTATGGTATAAATATGAATTAAATAACAATATTTCTTGAAATGTACAGTATAAATGCAGTACTAATGCCAGGGTATTGCACAGCAGGCACAACATAACTGCAAGCCACTCGTCAATACGTAAGAACATTCTTAAGAGTTCATTAATGATCCACTAATACAATAAAACAACTGACTGGGATATTTTAACTGTTTTTACAGGAGACATTACCCTTCATTGAAGAATTGCTGCGATACAGTAAGTTACCACCTAAAGAAATACGTTTGAATAACTTGTTTTCTATTAAAACAGTAATAGAGTAAAAACCATGGCAGAAATGAAGAGTAATGTAATACTAAATATGTAAAAACAAACATCAAAGCTTGACATATTGTGCACAAACAGTTAAATCACAGCAGATGAGAGTGTGACCTTTATTGTGATTTCCTAACTGAACAAGCAGAGTCGTCCCTTATTACTTTACTCTGATCTAATGGAATTGACTGTTGAGACAAAGTGATCTGGCTGCATGCGTCCCTTTATTTATATGAAACATACACTCTGTCACCACCCACGTACAGACATCCCAACCAATCCATTATTGTGAGAATCAATCTCAGACGTTTACTCTCACTGTATTTCCTCGATTTGTCATCGCAGGAAGACGACTGCTCTTCTTTCTTACATTTATTCATCTCTCTCACTCTCTGGCATGTCAACAAAGTCTGTGTGACGATCCCGTATAGGTGCATTGTGCAGTATGCTTCAAGTTTAGCTTGAGAGGCCCGTTCCATTTGGCAGTCACTTAAATGGAGACCCCTCCTCTCTTCCACCGGTGTCTGCTCTGTTCAGCAAGTTGGATTGTAAAGCGTCAGGCGGATGCGCTGACTGTCACCGCAGAATGACAGCGTCCTGACCAGCCAGATTCCTCTGAAGCCGATGCCTTCAGGGTCTGCCCCGGGGTTGTTGAGGCATGCTGGAGTCTGCCATAGGTGGAGGAGTCCTGCAGTACCTCAGCTCATTTTGATTAATGGACCTCTCTCTGCCCCTGAGTGAGCAATTATCAGAGGGTAGGCAAAGTCGTTCATCACTGTAACTGAGCAGCGGGTCTCTTCCACTGTCGAAAGTCACACCTGCAGGGCGAGGGGTCTACGTCCGCATCCCCCACCTCCTCCTCCTCCACCTCCTCCTCCTGCTCCTCCCCATCAACCAGTCTGCTGCCCCCATGTTTGACCAGGAGGGTCCACCTACAGAGGGTCAGAGAGGTGGAGGAAAGTCTGTACAGCATACGTTACCCGGCAGATCCGATTTCCCCACAGTGATTGTTTAGCCGGGGCTCTTTTGCCTTGATCAAATTCGAGCCCGCACGCTACTGTGAGATCAAGTTCCTACTCAGTCCCGCATGTGGCACCGAGCCTGGAATTCACTTTGCAACACGACTGGCACGTGTTGTGAACAACCATTGTCCGGAGCTGTTAGTGGATGTGTTCAGCATACTAAATGTCCTTCACAGACTGCGAGAAAGCTACAGTATTTCATTTAGAACCACCGCAATCTCCAGGAATTGCTAATTATAATAACAAATAAAGCATTTTATCCTGTGTTACGGTAAGCTCGTAGAATTCATTTACTGATATGTTTGTTCTTATAAACAATGACAATCATTTTTGATTTTCTATTCCTGTAAGGGCTCATCAGAAATGGTGGATTAATCACTGCACCCACAGAGAAGATTAATTGACCCTATATCACTGTTACAAGGCCATTAAATAGGTGTAATCGGTCGCTTTTAGCACCTTAGATGTGGGTCAGTAGGGGTCGACTATGCCTACATTGTAAAAGTGAAAGCAAAACTTAAAAGTAATGCGTTGTAACACGTTGTTGTTGCCTAAACAAAAAGGCTTCTTTAGGTTTAGGCAACAAAAACACATAGTTTAGTTCAGGGAAAAACCTGTTTTGGTTTAAAATAACTACGTTTCAAAAGTGAAAATTAAGGCTTATGAATACAAAGACAATTGTCTATACCACAGCGCCTGACTTCTGCTTCTGCTCCTGTCATAATTACTGCAGTCGCTAGAGGTCGGTCTCGACTTCTTTTACACCTTCTTTCGGTAATCAATCATGTGAATTAGGGCTGTGTGTTGTCAAGAATCTGGCGATATGTTACGTATCATGATACAGGGGTAAAGATTCAATATATGGCGATATATTGCAGTACTGTTAGCAAGGCGATATAGTGTGATTTTAAAGACACACCATCATATGTATACAATCTGAGTAAAAACAAGTCACAATGTGAAATGGCTACTATGGGAACTAACATCATTACACATGAATACAGTTGGACTCATTGGATCCACAAGAGTCTCAGCTTTCTAGTCATACCCAATTTATGTAATTCCAAAACTGTTTAGGGACCCCAGTATGCAGAAATATTCAAATACACTTAACACATTTATACTGAATGCAAAAAACAACTTGGTTTTTGCCCCAAACTGCATGGAATTAGCATAATTAGCACCCATATTGAAATTTTTAAGAGGTTAATTAAAAATCAACACAGTGTTTTGGAGAATCGATATTGCAAAACATGATATTGCAATACTCATGTGTATAAATATTTTCTTACAACCCCTAAAGTGAATAGATGATAAAACCTAGTGGGCGTAGTAGGCACCTATTGACCCATATATATGGAGCTCATAGTGACTGATAACGCCTAATTAATAGCCTGACAACATTTGTTTAAATGCACATGGGTGTTAAGAATATTAATAATCTAAATGTGCATTCATTAACAGTTTTAATGACACTTAAATCAATAATTTGCTTGAAGCTTACCCGTTTCATGGTCAAGCCTGTTTAACTATTCACACTTAACAGGCTAGTAGCAGACAGACAAGACAGTGAAATTCACATTCACACAAAAACAAACCTAAAAACAGCATTGACCTTACTGTTGTTAGTGTCCATTAGTGTGACTGACAGGTGGCTCCTGAGGGTTTGTTAGCATTCAGTTTGTGTCTCGCCGAACAAACTCTGACCCTTCATTCATGCAGAACGTATAACTACCCATTCACTATCTTACAAATCATGTGCAAACCGATGTGTGTGTGTGTGTGTTTTCATTTGCATCTTTTTCTCGGCTCTCGGTTTTATTCTAATGCAACATCCCAGAATGCACCATTAATCCTGCATTACTGTGATGTTTGCATTTGAGCTGTGAGGACATGTGTTTACAGAACAGGGAGTAACGGGACGGTCGGATTGCTGGACCCATTGCAGCGCAGTCATTGCTTTTATACACAATACAAAATCCCCACACCCACTGTTCAAAATACTATTAACAAAACTGTTGTTCCTCCCAGGGACCAACAATTTACCTGCAATTTACTTGAATCTATTGGTCAATTACCAGTTTGTTTCCAGTCTGACCCCATCGCCTAATGCCTTTGGAGGAAAGCCAGAATCTGATTTCCTTTTAACGCTGTCTAATGGGCTGTCGGCCGATACATTATGAATGCAAACCAACTGAATACAACCCGTCCCACCGTCGCTATTAGGGCCTTTTTCTATTCATTGATTTCTCTCTTTACTTTTAGCTAATGATTTTCCTCTCGCTCTTTTTATGCATGCCGGTGAATCTGTTATACCTCCCATTGTGGACTCTACAAAAAGAGGAATGCGTTTGAAGGCCAGAGATTTTTGTTTGACCGCCCCGTTATCAAATCACAGCGTGTAATGCATCCGAGATGAGCAATGTCTCTGTCACTATTTATATGGATGTACGAGTGTCTCTGTCTCTCCACCTGAGAGGAGAGTGGGCAGGGCTGGCTTTGTTTCATTTCACCCACGCTTTGAATACTAAGTGGCCAAAGACATATTAGATTCAAGGTTTTTAAAGCTACATTATTATTTAAGGGGGGAGACATCCTATATGGGAATAGGGTAAACATTTTAACAAATAGATATCACCATGAAACTTCCCCAGTTGATTACTCACATTGAGACAATCATTTTTTGTATTACAAGTTTTCTAAAATTGTATGTTTAAATATGCAAAGGAGGCATTATCTTATCAAATATGTGCATACATTTCCAGGACAGAAATCTGAACATTGGATAAAGCCAGGTTCAAAATTCTTGCTTCATGTTGTTGATATATTAGAGTCAAATGTTTTTACAGAGGGGATTTTGGATATCTCTTTTTATCACTCCATAAATCCGAAAATACTGTCAACAGCCAAAAAACAAAATCTATTTTCACCATGTTTTTAGGAATAAAATGTTATATAAATCAGGCAATGAATGATATATGAACAAACGCCTCGGTAAAAACCTTCAGAACATAGAGAGGAATGATACTGCAAAGTTTGAGTCTGAGAAAAAGCATATTTTGAGAAAACAGCCTTTGAAGATATGGATTGTAAAAGTCCATACGTTTTGAAGACACTACAGGTGAATAGGGGTTAAAAATATCAGATATCACAATGAGAGTTGATCGTTTACTTTATGGCAAATATTTTTTGTATTACAAGTTTTTTGAAACGTTATGTTTAAATATGCAAATGAGGCGTTATCTAATGCTAAATGTTGGTGAATTTAGGAGAAATCTACAAACACAAATAGACAAAGCAGTAAAATAAACACCTAAATGTGTATTTTGGATGTTTTCTTTCCACTAGTCTGAAAGAAGACGTGTTATGAAAGCAAAATATAGCCCACAAATCTCAAAATTGACCGGTGCATGAAAGATAATGTTTTTGCCTCCCCTTAGCTGATTATGATGTTTGTGCTCACATACCATTTTATATAAACTGCTGGTTTCTTATGCATTACTTTCAGTAGTTTATATTTCAAAGCTGGAGAGAAACAGTAAATAACTTACTCCGGTGTGATAGCTACATAGTTTGTTTCTCCACATGAGTAAAAGCTATTATAAGAAATCTGGTCAAGACATTCGCTGCAGTGCTCTGGAAATGCTGAAATCTGTGTGCTGCCACCTTGTCCGCCCTCCATCTCACTCTCTCCCCCTATATCTCGCCGTCTGCATCTTTCTGCCATTCCCTTGCCCTCCTTTTTTTTTTTACCATCTTCTCCATCTCTAGCTCACATCTTTATATCACTCCAATTTCCACACGGTGAGATGGAAATTGAATGGGAGGACTGGGTTGCGGGGATAAGATGGAGGTCTCCGAGTGGACAAAAATAAAATCCAATTTCAACCCCCCAAAAAAAACCTAATTGCCCCCCACCTCCCCAAACTGCAGCCCTCCTACTGCAGCCGGTCCCTGCCCGTCCTCAGCAGGTCTCACCTGCACATCTCCAGAATCTCAAAACCTGACACGCAGCAGGAGGGCCAAAAGAGACGGACCAGGCATCAACCCACCTCCACTCTCTCACAACTCAGATTGGACACACACCATTGCCCTTTTTTAACTTTTAAAGCCACTACTTGCTTGGTATCATAATAGATAAAGTATACCAGGTGAAGCTGTGCTCCAGAGAATTTCAAATGCTCAAAGTTGCAAGTCCAGACATTTAAAGGTTTAAACTAGGGCTGTCAAGGTTAACGCGGTCGTGTTAACACCACTAATTTCTTTAACGCATTAACATTGATTTTCAGAGGTTGAAAAGTGTGTGAGGATTTGTTGATAGCAGCTTTGTCAAATCAAACTCAGATTTAGACTTCCAATTCTGTCTCTCATGCTGACTTTTTTTTTTTTGTACCACAACCTCCCCAAATCGGGAAAAACAGACATCTTCAGATATTTCTGGCCGGCAAAAGTTCGGAGACATCTACTTATTTTTGGAGGGTGAGCAATAAGGATCCTCCAGAGCTGTAATCTAGTTGACTGACAGCGGCACACAATGCCTCTTCTCCAACACCTAACCAGCAGACATTCAGTAAAAGCAATGCAATTCATGAGAGGAGAACAGAGACAGCGAGCGAGGTGAGAGAAATGCACTCAGCCACAAAGAGATAAGAAAGGGGAAAGAAGATGAAAGACAGCAAAAGGTGTGAAAAAAAAATCCTCACAAGATGTTAAATTTGGTTCTTCCTACTACACGGTTTTTGAGGTAGATCCCCAAGTCATTTGGGGCCTCGCCCTGACTTTCTATTACTGTTACCATGGTGTGTGCCCACGTTCTGCCGGTTGTAAATGAACACATCTTTCAAGACAAGCCCCACGAGACTAAAGATATGGTGCCATTTATTTGTAAAAGTCCACACTGTACAAGAAGACTCAACCCAGCGTTAACAAAATAGGACAAATACAGTACATACATTCATAAAAGACTTCTCTGAGGCAGATTTGTCTGCAGCATTTAAAGGAACAGTGTGTAGGATTTTGGGGGATCTATAGGTGGAAATGGAATATAATATACATGTATAATCATAAATGGTGCAGGAATGAGTCCTATAACCTAGAAAGGAGTTAGCATTTTAGCATTTCCGGTTTCCTCGTCTGGAAGTCAATGGGTTTTTAGTTAGATGCCTGAAATAAGGTCTGTGGTTAACACAAGCTGAAGAGATATTAGCGTTTTCTTCTACGATACAGAATACATCAGTAAATACCCCATTTGTGAATTTTTAAGCTTTTACATGTCTTAAAAAAGGCGGTTGCTAACAAATGGCTAAATGAGACTACAAAACGTAGTTCATGCGATCGTGTTGTAGTTCGTTTATAGCCTAACGTTATCTCTTTACTTCTTGCGATTGCATTCATGCTTCAAAAATCATTAAAGTGGTGTTCATTTGTGGAGATTATTTTACGGAACAAAATGTATAAGTATCATAAACGTGTGTTTGCCACAGAGCTTATTTTCTGCAATAATCCAAAACCCAATGGAAAATCCCATTGGGTTTTTGTCGAGGGAACCAAGGTGATGCTAACTTCCTGGTTGGCCTACAAAAATATGTCATCCCTGCAACGGAGTCTGCCATGTTGCTCCGCCATGTTTCTGTATACTGTATACTGTAGAAACAAATAGCTATATAGCCTATAGCCCAGAACGGAAAAACCAAACACTGGCTCTTGAGAGAGCCTTTCACATTTTTACATTACCTGAAGGCGACCGTAGTTCTCCAACACGCTTGTGAAACTGCGGTAACGTGAGCGGCTGAGTGCAGAACCGTGGTACCGCCAGCCGCCATCTGACTTTCGTTGCTCCTAAAGTAGTGTTATTATTATAAGGTTGGCGTCTTTGTGAGGTGAACGGCGTTACCACGGTTTTGCACTCGGCGGCTCACGTTACCGCAGTCTTGGAAAGGGAGGAGTGAGTGGCGGAGTACTCAGTTGGTTGCAATCTGCAACCACAACACTAGATGACACCAAATCCTACACACTGTCCCTTTAAGTACCCGATGTTTATACTGATCTGCAATGCAACATTTGTGGACAGCATTTCAATTCACATCAGAGCTCCTGCTGGACTTCTGATATTGAATTAAGACTTCACGATTGAAGCCCTCCACTCTCTAGATATTTCAAGCAAATAAGTAGAAAAATCTATACAATGACATCACCCTCAGCCGGTCAATCATGAGTGAAATATATACAAAACGTTATGGACTAGTAGATACTATAACGCAAACTTTCGGGAGGATGAGGTCAGTTCAAGGAGTATACTAGACCTTGCAGCGTATCCTCTGAGTTTGAAAGGGATTCGAGTTGGACTGAATGCTCTGCAGAGTCCAGAGGGACTGGGAGGAGAGGAGATGGGTACAGTCGGAGAGACACAATGCAGTCCATCATACTCGCCGTCTTGTTAGATTTTCCTCGTAAGCCCTCATTCTAAGCGTCTTTTGATGCGGGCACACGGCTCACTCAATCATTAAAATTTCCATAAACTTGCAATTTCACGGAGGATAATAAAAAGGTCTAATTCAGTGGAAGCAAATAGCACCTTGTGTCCTCAGGCGGCCTCATCTCACAAAGAGGTATCAGATTGTACACCGTGTGCAACCAAATTATTATTTTTTGTTTGCCTCAAAGTGCAAAACAATCTCGCAGACATCTAACGAGTGCTTTGAAGTACGGCGTGTACGCCGGGATGAGGCCATCTCACTTCAGTTTAATCCTCCAGATGTGGAAAGATGCAACGCTTTCGCTCGGTTGATGTTAGGGAATCCTGTTTGTCTCTTTAACAGTCCTGTATTGCAGTTTGTCCTTTTTTGTAGCCAAACATCCGGATACACAAGAAATAAATCCATCCACATGAAATGAGGTGCAGCGCGGGGCTGGAAAGGTGGCGACACGAGTGTTAAGTAGGGCACAGTCTCTGCCGTCACATGGTACGCTTGCTTTGTTCACAGAGCTTTTGTTCAGCCATGATAGCGCCGATAAGCTTGAGCTTATTGTGAGGGCCATTGTTCTGGAAATAGAAAACAAATTTGTAATACCTCTGGTAGTCCATCATGTTTATACAACATCACTCAATCCAAAACTTGATATATTCTGTTCTACAATACCCTATTAGTGATCATACATTATTTGTCTGCACACACAAAAGATTTCATGACCTTTTGAACTTACAATATCCACATGTGCTCCCACACACTGCCGCGCTGCAGACGGCCCTTTTCACACCCGTTGTCAAAGCCGGCGTGCTTCTCATCTCCGTCCTCATTACAGAGAGCTCAGCTCCAAGGCCGCTCTGGAAGGAAGCAGTTAGACTCTCTTCTTATATACTCACTTGTAAAGGAGAGATATCAAGATTATCACTGACCACGCTGTTGTCTGCGGGTTACGCTGCTGGGTCAAACAAGCTCTGTGGGATTTCATGCTGCCACTGTCATTGTTTGTGGGTTTAAATTCACTACATTGAAAGGTGTTTTAGCCTGCAGCCATGATTTTGTTAAGGTGAGACTCTGCAGGTGAGTAGGGTACAAATTTAACAAATAGATACCAAGAAACGTCCCCAGTTGATTACTTACAATAAGGCAATTCATTTTTGTATTACAAGTTCTCTGAAATGTTATGTGTAAATATGCAAATGAGGCATTATGTTATTAAATATGTGCATACATTTCCAGAATTCTGAACATTGGATAAAGCCACGTTCAAACTTCTTGTTTCATTTTGTTGACATATTAGAGTCCTTTTTTCAACAGCCATAAAAAAACATACATTTTTCGTCATGTTTTTAGGAATAAAATGTTCTATAAATCAGGTTATGAATGATATATGAACAAACCCTTCTGTAAAAACCTTCAGAGTATAGATATCAATGAAACTGGAAAGTTTGGTCTATGTTAGTGCTACTGAAGTGGAGATTTCTGGCTCAGAGTATGAGAAAAAAAGATATGTTTGTAAAATTTCATAAATATTTAAAGACACTACAGGTGAATGGGGTAAAAACATTAACTTATAGATAACACCATGCAACTTCCCCAGTTGATTACTTACATTAAGACAATTATTTTTTGTATTACAAGTTTTATATAGATATGCAAATTATGCATTATCTTATTAAAAATGTCCTAATTTGCATACATTTCCATACATAAAACCAGGTTCAAAATTCTTGTTTCATTTTGTTGATACATTAGAGTCAAACATTTTTACTGAGGGAGTTTTGGACATCTCTTTTTATCACTCCATAAATCAGAAAATACTGTCAACAGCTACAAAAAACATCCATTTCCACCATGTTTTAGGAATAAAAAGTTCTATAAATCAGGCTATAAATGATGTATGAACAAACCCCTCTGTAAAAAAAACCTCCAGAATATAGATAGGAATGAAACTGTAAAGTTTGGTGGAAGTGCTACTGAGGTGTAATTTTCTGTCTCAGAGTGAGAAAAAAATCATTTTGAGAAAACAGCCTTTAAAAGATATAAAATTCACTACTTTTTGTAAGACACCACAGGTGGATAGGGGGGAAAAATATTATCACCATGAAACTTCCACAGTTGATAACTTATATTAAGACAATTATATTTTGTACTACAAGTTTTTGGAAATGTTATGTTTAAATATGCAAATGAGGCATTATCTAATGCTAACTTTTGGTAAATTTAGGAGAAATCTACAGATGCAAATAGACAAAGTAGTAAAATAAACACCTAAATGTATATTTTGGATGTTTTCTTTCCACTAGTCTGAAAGAAGACATGTTATGAAAGCGAAATAGCCTAAATTCTCAAAATTGACCAGTGCATGAAAAACTGTTTTTGCCTGAGGTGTCTTCCTTTAATACAACATGGGCATGTGAATGTGGTGAAGTAGTGCTTGAATAATGAATATACCTTCTGTGTGACGGAGCAACACGATCAGGAGCTTAAATTGATAAATCACTTTAATTGACAAGATTCATGGCACCAGTTTATATATCGAGTTACCCATTTAATAGGTACAGCAGTAGAGTCTAATCAAATCCAATACCATAGTCCTCCAATAAATCTTGTCCTTTTAACGACCTTTATGAGTCACTCTACAGTCATTGTTCAGGTTGAAGTTGGTGTTGATGTTGTTGCACTGGATCGCTGCAGATTGTACAGGTGTTCCTCAGTGAAAACATGGCCAGTGTCAAACTCCAGTATAATCCCAGGCCTCGACCAGGTGCAGGAATTCCAACCGGGCAGCAACCTCCGCGTCTGAAAAGTGAAGCCAGTGCAGAAGTGCCTTAAACTTGCATTCTTTCTAACAGCCAGCAGGGGGCGACTCCTCTGGTTGCAGAAAGAAGTCTGATTGTATAGAAGTCTATGAGAAAATGAGCCTACTTCTCGCTTGATTTATTACCTCAGTAAACATTGTAAACATGAGTTTATGGTCTCAATCGCTAGTTTCAAGTCTTCTTCAATACAGCATGATGTTCATTTAGTAAATTATGGTCCCATTTAGAGTCAAATAGACCATAAAGCAGGGTATGCTTTAGGGCGTGGCTACCTTGTGATTGACAGGTCGCTATCACAGCGTTGTCTTAACCCTTTCATAGTCAGTTCATGAAAGTTAATTGTAACATTTTGGTTGACTAAAAATGTCTTATTCAGCATTCGGTTGTACTTAGCTCCACCCTCTCGTGTCACTTCTGGTTCCAAAAAACCAAGACGGCGATGGCCAATTCACCAAACTCAAGGCTTCAAAACGGCAGTCCACAAACCAATGGGTGACGTCATGGTGATTATGTTCACTTCTTATATACAGTCTGATTCCAACTGTCTTTTCAGTCACACTATACAGGTGACATTAGACTAAACTAGGCCAAAAATAGCATGTGTTCACCCATTCAAAAATGCTCCACCACACAACATAAATCACAGTTTTATACAAGAAAATCATCAAATAAATATTAAATAAAAAATAAATATGGTTTATATTAGAATTATAGATTTCTCTCCAGCCACTTGGGAGATTGGGGTTTGATTAATGTCCACTGCATCAACCTTTCTGATCACCATCATATCAACCAACAATCCTCTAATCTCGTCTTGTTAAATTGCCTCGCGGCTCCAACCTGCTTTCTCAACTTTAATTAATCTACCATCTCTCCAAACTATGCTCATTGTTTCTCAACGACCTATATGATGACTTTTGTTTCTACTGCAAACTGTAATTGCACGTGTTGTCCACATTTGGGCTTCACGATTTTGAACAAATATCTAATTGCGATATGATTTGCGATATTAGAGGGTATGATTTTTACATTATTATTCTTATTTTCATTGAAAAACAAAATGATTATAGTGCAATTTTTCTGGAGATCTGTACCAAACAAAGATGTTTTCTTAAGTCTATAGAATAAGATGTCTCTGCAGCAGCATAATATTTAATTTAAAAATGCTATTTTGACACATTTCACCTTTAACAAATACTGCGATTTGAAAATTGCAATAGGTCATATTGCGATTGCGATACAATTTTGATTAATTGTGCAGTCCCAATGTCCACTTTAGACTTTGTTTTATTGTTACATTCATTCAGATAAATGCATGTCATGTTTTATGACTTGCTTGATTTATTCATTGCATGCTTTAATTTATGGTTGCTAATGCTGCTGAATGTTGTCCTGTCTATCAACGTGCCCTTATTAATTCACCAACAGAAACATTTTACAACTTGTTGGCTTCAGCATTCATGTGCACTTTAAAAGCAGCTGGCTTTTCATTTTTAAAAGCGTATTCATTTAAAGCTGCAGTGGATAGAAACGGAGCAAATACGATTTAAAAATTTAATTTTTATAAAACGGTCACTATATCCTGACAGTAGTGCATGAGACAGCTAATCTGACAAAAAAAATGATGTGCCTCTGTGTCCTCCGGTGCTTTTAACGGCATCTGCAGGATTTCACAGACCGGAGGAAAACAACCAATCAGAGCCGAGCTGGAGCCTGCCATCTCTGAGCAGCTGTCAATCACTCGCAAACTACGATCAAACGGTCAAACTAGGCAGCGCTGATCAAATATGAATCAATATTCTGTTACTGTAATGCTTGTTGTCTCAAATGTTTTCAGAAACATCTTGTAGTGTACTGTTTAGCTGTAAAATGAGAAAGTTTGTAACCCGGCAGCCTCGTTGAAATAAGTTGAGGTAATATCAAGCACCGCCCACCAGCTGGAGCACAGCCAATAGGAACGCTCTCTCTCTGAAATGACCTGTGATTGGCCAAAGTCTCCCGTCACGGGCTACTTTAAAGCCTGAAAACAGAGCTATGAGGAGGTGCAGAAGTCTAGTATTCTCTCAGAACACTTGAATTACAATATGCTGAAAGGTTATTATGGATTTTTTTCCCCAATGATGCCAACAACATTCTGCCTACTGAAGCTTTAATGTATGGCTGCTAATGCTGCTGAATGTTGTTCATCTATCAACGTGCACTTATTAATTCAACAACAGATAAACATTTTACAACTTGTTGGCTTCAGCATTCATGTGCACTTTAATAGCAGCTGGCTTTTTATTTTTTTAAAGCTTATTCACTTAACATCCTAAAGCATGTCTACTTCCCCACAATAGAGTGTTACACCCTGGATCCGTCTGCCCCACTGCCCTCTGCATCCCCATCTCAGACCACAACACAGCTCCTTTTCACTTGGAAAACTGGTCTCAATTACCACAAACACTCCCCACACCGTCACCTTCAGAAATTCTGCTTCTCTAATTGTTCTAGTCGAGACCTTTCCCCACCTCTGAACCTGGCAGCTCAATTTCACGACTGTCTCTCTCTTTTTTCCCAAAATACTGCACTCTGAACATGTTTTCTTCTCTCACAAACGCTCCTCGTACATCTCTAAACTGTTTGTAAGATAGAGGGTGATTATTGTTTTCTAGTGAAACGCGTTTAGACTTCTGTTGTTGTCGACATGTCTTGGGATCAAATAGCTCTTTACCACCGAAATACCCTTACACTATCACTGAAATACACTTGGAAGCGAACAATATAAATGGCTGGATCTGTTCCATAGTGTGCTTGGCAGGGACTTTAGAGGTCAATGTGGATTAAGTAGCTTGAATGGAAAGTCTTCTCTTTTAGTTACAGTGCGGCTGAAATGTTGTCTTTGATGACACAGAGGAGCCAGTTAAAATCCCACAGCATAATGTCAAAGAGCGGACAAAACAAATACCGTGGAGCTACATTTAATTTACCTTAAATCGATGCATCTTTTGGCTTCGGTCACATGTTCACTCAGCATGCTGTACCGGATTCATCACAGCCTCTAAACCAGATGAAAACATTCAGCTTAGATTTATGTGAGCTGAAGTAAATGAAAAGGTAGTATGAATACTTACGTTGTGCCTACAATGTCTCAGTTTGCTGGGGGGTACAAAATGAGACACATTTCCGCACCAGGCCGAGGCAAAATGTACAGAAGGTGTAGCTGCAGTCTCTTGAACACACGCAAGAGCAAACGTCCACACACATCTGGCAGCAGATGTCACAGCAGTGTTCAGAGCAATTCCTCCAGTCGTCACACACACACGAGCAGCAGCCGCCAGCCGGTCGGCATTCCTCCTTACTTTGCAGGCAGGAGTTGCAAGGCTTGCAAGACTGTAGCCCCATGGGTCCGCCTGTTGAAAACACACAGAGACACGGGGAGATATTGAAGGAAATCACTGTCTGGAAAAGAAATGGTCTCCTTTTAAAAGTCCAGAATTGGAATTGGAGGATGTATGTACAAAAGGGGAAGTGCTGTGGAGAAAAAAAGATGCTGATAATTGACTGTCAGCCTGTCCCGAACATTGTACAAGTTTCCTGCTAGCTCGCGTTAAAGTCCAAAGTTCCTGCAGTATTTGCTGATGTTCGAACAGCGCAAACAGTTTGACCAACTTTTAGATATAATGCTTGATGTCATACTTTGCCCCCCGAGGCCTTACTCCAGCCCGCTCCCACATTCACGAGACAAAGCGTGAAACCAGCCTTAACAACAATTCTGTGATTCCTAAACCTCAAATGTCACTACCAACAGAGTCATCCTCTGTTAACACAAACCCAAAATGCTCATAACACCAAAAGGAGTCTTTTTTTCCCCAGCTCTGAGCATGAAACCCAACAGAGACACTCTTTCTCAGGCCTACTTGTCACGCGGCCTTCGAGATAGAGATGGTTGGTAAAGAAAGGTTAATGAGCAATACGGCATGAATGAGTAAACACTGATTTAATTATGACTGCAGCACTAACCACCCAAGTTTCTGAACAGAATAAAGATACTAATTGTGTACCAGATGGTTTAAACACTTTTGGAACAGTAAATTGCTTTTTCCCTTTTTTCTCAGAAACGTGTTTTAAGAAGAAAACAAAGCACTTACTTAAAAAGGCGCACAGAAGTTTGGTGACGAATCCTGAACCTCCCGGAGCATGCAAAACAGAAACCTGACTGTCACATGGATCACACATGATCATCATTACAGCAATCAGTCCGAAACCACTCACATTCCTGTCAGAGCACACACGGCTAACGAGGTGTATACAGGCCAGAGCTGAAAGCAAGATTAGAAAAGCAATGTGGATGTATTCAGTCAGCAGTCCGACATATGTACACATTGCACTTGAGTATGTGCAAAATTGTAATTCATAGTTCAGTGGCGGCTCGTGAATGATATTCTTTCTTACCTGGGATTCAGATTTTTTCATTTGTATTCTTTAAATCTTTACAGCAATTTACACTTACAAAGTGCTGTATAGATAAAATGATGATGCCTATTATTATCTCTGCACTAGATGGCTGCTTATCTCTACTTTTTTATGTAAAACAAAAAACTGAGCAGTAAAACAATGACTTCCGAGATTTCTTAAAAACAATCACTGCGACCGAGGGTGACCAGATCCCAAGAAACCAAATGTGGGACAAAGAGTATGTTTGTGTGGGACAATTTGGGACACGTTACCAAGGCTGAGAGGTAGTCTATAATTTTTAAATAATGTCTATCTAACTTACATAATAAACATTTCTATTCCTCCCCTTATCTTGTAACATCTCTATGCTTTTCCCGAATGCATCCATAGATCGGCACATCTCTTTTTTGAGCCGGACTTTTCTTGTGCGACTCACATGAACTATGTTGCCTCATGTCGTATTCCGATGAAAAATATCAAATTTCACAAAAACAAAATGGCTTATAAATACTTATATGTAGTTTCACAGTCTTTGTTTTAGCTGCTCTTCCTTTTCTTTATGGTAGTTTACATCATATTCGGCCTAAATATGCATAGCTTGGGACTTTGCGGTGACTCGCAATTTTCTCCGTTGCGCATAGCGTAGCAAAGACGGTGAAATGTTGACCTGCACTTGACCCACATGTGCGAAGTTTGATTGACAGCAAACAGCCCTGTGATGACAGCCTTCCCTGCTTTCTTCACAGCCATTAAATAAAAGATAAAAGCCAGATCTAAAAAAAAAAAAAAAAAAACATCTGTCCTGCAGTGGTTTGACTTCTGAAAACTAGAGCCAATGAAAATGTGGGACATCGTCTCAATATGTGGGATGTGGGATAAGGTATAAAAATGCTGTGCAGTCCCTACTGCAGCCTCAGGATGGGAATAAACCTTGTGTGCGTAATGTATGTGTCACTAGAAGCCTGTCTGTAAACTGATGCCCGTACAGCAGTCCTTCACCCGTACCGGGATCCAGTCCCGGTTGAGTGCAGCACTCCACCGTCTTCCCGCTTTGGGTCCAGCCCGGGACGGCTGACAGTGTACGAGCAGGCAGGGCCTCAGCTTCTCTGAGCAGTCTGGGCCGACCCACCCACGGCGGAGCCGGGATCCAGGACTGGAACAATCAGAGCCTGTCATGGCAAAAACAAGCACTTTTAGTGGACGTAAATGACGATGCCAGCTTGCCCCAATAGCACCATATTGCAGCCTGTGAGTAGCTGCCGTCTACAGCACTCTCCCTCAATACTGGAACAGTTTCAGATATTGTTATCCCCATTAGTTATTTAGACAAAAAGGCATGGGAAAATAGGGTCCAGGTTGAAAAATAGTGAAGTCACCATTCATATTTTACTATTGTACACATGAATTTGTATCCTTTATATTTGGGGATGCACCGATCAGACGTTCTCAGTCCTGATACCGATCCGATACCAGTGTTTAATTGATCCCTATTTATATTTCTCTCTTTCTAATTCTTATTGTTAACACAAGTCTTTTACCAGAGCCTCAGGAGCATGCCACGTGACATTTCACTACTCTGTGTACGTCACAAATAAACCTTTAAACCCTTGAATCATTGAAACACCTCCATGTTATATATTGTATAGTACTTTCTTTAGTGCAATGCAATCAGACAGGAAATCATAGTGAAGTTGATTGATCAAAGTTAGAATAACTCTCCTTCAGTTTGCGGCAGATATGACATTTAATTTTATTAAGTCTTCAACTGTCTTTGAAAACAGATCACTTCTTTCCAAAAACCAATGATCCTGTGATTAAAAAATCTCCCCAGAAAACAGCTTGCCTTTATATTTTTTACTTACATATCGTATCCTCACAGGAGCTATACTCATCACGGTTAATCAAGGACATAGAACAGACATCTGTTCACATGGCAGCTCTCCTGACGTTTTATTATTTCCTTTCCTTCTCCTCTCTGTCATTCTGTCTCTTTCTCTCTTTCACCCTCTTTCTCTTTTTTTTTTTTTTAGACACACACACACACACACACACACACACACACACACGCACACACACACACACACACATACACGTTCCTTCTTGCTCCCCGTAACACAAATGTCAGCACGCCGCGTGTGACAGGTGAACGACAGTGAAGCGGATTTGACCTTGACGACTCTGAGAGTGAAGTGACAGTAATAAAAGGCGGTAGTGAGCTATTGTTGGCCCAGGGGCATCTATTAATGAATGACATGAAACAGCCGTGAGATTCGGGGACAGGCAGGGGAGGAGGGATGATGGAGGACAGGTGACAGCAGCCCACACACGGCCCTCACCCTGTGATGAGCTCAGCCAGCACCTCGCACACGGGGGTTCATCACTTAAACATACATCCGATGGCATGCTCTCAGACGGCTGCATCGGGACACACGAGCGTGCGAGCAATGTACGGAGGTGACAAAACACACAGCCACCTACAAATACTCGCCGTCTGAAGACATTCTGTCAAAACCTAGTGTTTACTGTAGAATAAATCACCAGCTATTTCATTACATTATTCATGTGCTAAGTAGACCCCACTGCACCTGAGGGCGACTTGCATTTTTTTTTTCCACCTCCCACTCGCTCTGACTCTCATACCCGGATCATGCACTGATATAAACCCCAGTGACAATTCAGCTTAATCCCCAGTTTCCCCCTGCTGCACTGCATCCTGTTAGTGAATTGTTATGAGTGTGGAAATGAGGCTATTTCAGGGATTCGAGCATCTCATATTCAACACACAGTTTCGGGTTCTTACACTCCGGCAGAATTTGTTGGTCTTTTCTACTGATATGGGGGATAATTATAGATAATGAATTGATAGGGGTGATAAGTGTCAGACCACTAATGGAATGCAGTGCTTAACCTCCATAATCCCTTTGTGCCCTTCACTTAGTGTCAGGATAATTAGATTACTGCTGCTGATACCTTCTTTTCCCGCAGACACACACGCAAACATACACCGTGCCTATATAATGGACTTGTCAACACATTTGTATGCATGGACATACTCTATGTATACTACACAAGTGAGGGGCAGACTAGTTTGATTAAAAGTAGTTGTTTAAGGTTGATAAAATTGTATTTTTCATTGACTTAAAAGGTGGAGTTTTCGACCAGTAGTGCTGTGGAGCAAAGTTTTTATGAGTGGGTCCAACCCGATATCATGACCCGTCTTTCCACTAAAGGATAGCTTGTTAGTGTCATGTTTTGCCAAGCCAAGGCGTGAATATTACTTGTGTGTATGAAGGTGCAGTACCAGCAGGGGGCAGCAAAACCACTCACTTAGGTTTAGGCAACAAAACCACTTATAGGTTTAGGAAAACCATCATGGTTGGCCTTAAAATAAGTATGTAAGGTAAGTAAAATATGTATGGAAACAACATAACATAAGTACGAAAAACACGTCACAAACGCCAGTAAAAAACACGTCACAAACGCCACTAAAAAACACGTCACAAACGGCAGTAAAAAACACGTCATAAACGCCACTAAAAAACACGTCACAAACGTAACTAACGCAACTTCGGTCTTCTGGTGGAAAGTCCTGTGTTTGTTGGACCCATCCACCTCCACTCCCGCCCGCCATAAGCAGTCTTTCGCACTTTTTATTCTACCTCACTAGCTCTGAGTGTAGCATATTTACATGGATGCATTTACATTGCAGTCAGTACAGACTACATGGCGTACAAATGACACACCAAAGGCAAGAACGGCGTTATTATGTCACACTTTTGTCTTGTGCATTATCGTGTCATTCATACGCCTTTACGTGCGATCAGGCTGTCCCGGTAGTTGGTCCTCTGCCTGTGCAAATCTATTCGAACCTTTTATTGAACAATACTTGGTCAAAACCGAGTACATGGCTGGACCGTGTGTGGTCAGTCTGTGAATTTGTGGCTAAGTTGTTACAGAAATAGTCAGCGGTCATGTCTATAATGTTAAATCCAGCGGTACATGTCCATCAGGTCCGATGAGGACACTATAGGGGACGCACTGCCCCACTCAACTGGCCGTTCAAGCGGTGAGGTGAATCGTTGAATGCACGTGATTGGTCCCTGGTTTTCTGCTTGCTGTTTCAAACAGCAAACAACATGGCGACCTGCTCATAAACTTTCTGCTATTCCGTCTAAACAATCCACCAAAATGTTCTTCTGACACTGCTGAATCTTGTTTAATTTTAGAACTAGTTTCACAGCTTGGCCCAAGTTTCGCATCACTGCCAGTATGAATAGCTTTGATGCAAAACATTCATAGGTGAGTATTTCACATTTTTGTGTTGTTTATTCGTCACGCTCCCGGTGTGTAAAGGAGAGATATCATGAGAAATCACACATTGGATAGTTCCAATTAAAGTCCCATCACTTCAGCACTGGGCCCAACAACGCCAGGCATGATGTCCACAATGTTCTTCCACAACCTGCCTTGGGAGGATGACTCAAGATAAGCAATGAGTAACAGTTTAAACAGTAAAAATAGTGAGAGATTTACTGAACCTGTCAGAGAAGATATGGCAGCGCTGGGTGATATATAGCGGCGGGGACGGCACGCTGCGTAACAGGCGACTCCAGCATTTCATCAGGATTGGCAAGACACTCATATTTTACCCGAGCCATCGCCCAAGGGCTCTGCTCCAGCACCCTGCATCTCTACATCACTCCTATCAACTGGGTGGGGAGCAAGATCTAATTGGCAGGTAGCATGTCACATTCAGGGATGACAGAGAAAGGAAAAAAGGGGGGGAAAAGATGTTAGCAAGGAGGAGCCTTGGTAGGTATCAGTAAAATAACTTATTGTAGTTATTCTAAGAATGACTGTAATGGATGGACTGTCATTCAATCTTGTACAGATATCCATGGTATCCACATCCCCTGACTTTGTATCTGGTGTCACCAGCAGGAAAGTTTTCTCTAAATGTTTCTACGTGATGGATTGGCACAAAAACATTCATGGCTCCATAGTTTCCTAATGAGGATTTTCTGACTTTTCCTTCAACGCCACCATTGAAGTTGACATTGTTGTTTTTTTTTATTGAAATTAATCAATTGTCATGAAAAACATCTTGTTTTAGGTTAAAATGATTAGAGATTATTTAAGGTTAGGGGACCTTCCTCATCATGGTTACAATAAAAACTACTTGGTTGAGGTTATAGGTCTAATTATGGTGAACATGGAAAACATTATATCTGCCTAACATCAGCATGTTAACACTGTCATTGTTTAGCATGCTAAAGTTAGCATTTAGCTCAAAGCACCACTATGCCTAAGTATAGCTTCACAGAGCCTCTGGCATGACTACAGGCTTTTAGCCTCGTTTGAGCATCAACGATAGATTGTATATAAGAAGGGGACACGTGATGTCACCCATGTTTGTGGACTGCCGTTTTGAAGCCTTGAGTTTGGCATGTTGGCCGTCACCATCTTAGTTTTTTGCAACCAGAAGTGACACGAGAGGATGGAGCTAAGTACAACCAAACACTGAATTAGACATTTTTAGGCGATCAAAATGTGAAAGGATTAAAGTTGTAAGACGAAAACACGGACAACTCCCAGACCGGACAATGCCGTGGTAGCGACGTGTCAATCACAAGGTAGCCACGCCCTAAAGCATACCCTGCTTTATGGCCTATTTGACTCTAAATGGGACCATAATTCACTAAATGAACATCATGCTGTATTGAAGAAGACTTGAAACTAGCGATTGAGACCATAAACTCATGTTTACAACGTTTACTGAATTAATAAATCAAGTGAGAAGTAGGATCATTTTCTCATAGACTTCTATACAGTCCGACTTCTTTTTGAAACCAGAGGAGTCGCCCCCTGCTGGCTGTTAGAAAGAATGCAGGTTTAAGGCACTTCAGCATTGGCTTCACTTTTCAGAACCGGAGGTTGCACCTCCTTCACACAGGTGGGACTTTCTGTTTTAAGCACTGAGCAGCTAGGCTATATCAGACCAGGTGAGGGTTTAGTGTCTTACTAAATTGTACCTTCTGGAAGTAGTTGTTTAGGAGTGTTCTCATTTATTTCCCCATGTAGACCTGCAGCCTGTCTAGAGATTTGAATGAGCAACCTTTCCAGAGGGGCTGCTTCTTTAACTTTTATGCTACTGCCACTCAAGGACGGACTGGCCATCTGGAGTTGTGTAGGACCTTTGGGCCAGTGGCGACTCCAGCTCCACTGATGGGAAAACAATGAAAACAGCCCATTCTGTTTGTCTATCCTGATTTAGACCGGCCCACTGGGTCCACAGAGGTGCCTGTATTCAGAGGTCATCAATTTATACAATCTCTGGAGTCACATCTTTCTTTGCTGTCACCTTTACTTTGGTACGTTGTTCTCCTCATGCACCCAGTGAATGTTGACAGAGTTTTGATGGAAATATCTCATTGCATGTCAAATAGAAACATTATTTTAAAGATTCTTATGTGTCTAAAAAGGCTTTCCAGATATCCCCGCCGCAATATGTGACATCAACATCTTTTTCAGAACTCATCTTGTAGTTGTTGGTGAGATAATTTAGCGACTGTTGGGATTGTTTTCACTTCAAACGTCGAAGACAGTGATGCATCTTTTCAAGCATACGGTGTATTAACGTGTCAGTTATCAGCTCAGCTCAGGCAACAACTTCTCCCCATGTTTGCCAGCTGGAGACCGACATCAGCATTTCCATCATCACCTGTGAAGAATCAGGTGGAGTGGATACCGAGCTGCAGTGGAGAGGTTGCCATGACAGGCTTCTCATAATGACTGATGTCATCTGTGGCACTTTCATTTACTGTTCAAAGTGATGGACAAATGCCCAGGGTGTGCCAAGGGACCGTGTCATCAAGATGTCTTTTTGAAGGAGCGTTTCTGGCACTTGACAAGCTGGCGGGGTGTTTCTGTCTCTTTCTTGCCCACGGTGAGACGAGGAGATCGATTATGATTGGTTTCCCACCAAGTACTCAAGCCGCAAGATTGACTTGGTAATGTGTGTTGACATGGAGATCAACTGAGCCGACTCAAGCAGCCTGGTATTAATGAAGCACAAAATAACTACTGTTTGTTAGCAAGTGGCGGCGCAAATCCTCATTCCCTCTCATTAAGTAAAACACCCACTCACGGCCGCGCTTGTGTGGCAACAAACTAGTCCTCGGCACCAAACTAGCCCTGACTCATGTGTTGTTACGGCAATTAGATGAGCCAGTGTCATGCTTAGTCAAGCCTCAACCTTTACTCATGACTTTGAATGCAACATTTCACTGAGAAATTTAATCTTCAGAGCAGTGCCTTCTTTTCTTCTTTTGGTGAGGGAATTACTTGACACTGGCTTTTGTGGTTCTATTGAAGATATTCCAGCTTTTTTGTTTTTACCTTCAGAATAAAATAATGCAGGTGTTAGGGGATAAATTGCAAAAAACATCTTATATAAGAGCAAACCAAAAAGAAAACAAATAAAGCTTTTACACAGCATTCGAGTGTCAACAGGGTGAATGTCTCTGTATTATTTTCTAAAGTAGAAGCACTAAGAAGCATCAAATAAATGAAATGCAGACTAACTTTAACACTTTACTGTCTGTGCTTGTGTGCATTTCTTGAGCTCGCTTGGCATCCGGCGCGTTCTCCAGCCCATTCATCAAAAGGACCAATGCTCTTGTGAGCGAGAAGATTTATACACCACAGAGGAGAGAGGTGGAGAATTAGCCCAGATTTATGAGCACAGGCCGCAATGGCACGGCACTGGCAGCTGCTACTTGACATTTGAAATAGAGAATGTGAAAGAAAATTGGAGACGGGGGAAACAGGAAATTGGAACAACAGAGAGGTGGTGGCGACTGAGAAATGAATGAGACATGAGCAGGTCCAGGATTAAAAAACAACGGCATGTGATTGGGAAAACTAATTTGTAGTGAATAAGGCTAAAGAGGAAAAGTATTCAATCACAGCAGTCTATTAGCATGAGTTCCATTATTTTAATTTCTGAAAGGTTTCAGCAGATGATTTCTTTTTTAATCTGCTACAGAGAGGTACTACAGGTGAATGGAATATTAATGTTAAGCAGCATTATATGTTTGACACTAAATAAAATGGCCTATGATGATAATGTGAGAGGGTTAGTAAATATAGATCCCACTGAGAATCAACAGGTGAAATTGAGATCCTTTGAGATCTTAAAGAACTTAATGGGTGGACTAAAATGCAGCTTTTAAAGCCCCAGTTCAGCATCCTTCCAACTCTCAACTATCACATCGCTGTTGATAACATGGTCCCATTCCTTCAGCAAGTAAGAGGCTGCAGCCTATAAGTTGACTCCCATGCAGGGTCCGCTGGCACACTACTCATCAGTGTTCAGTTCTCACTGTTGTAGCAGAATTGAGTTATGATTGGTTTAGAAAACATTGAGTCAGACTTTGGCTACACAACAAGGCAAAAAAGAAAGCGCTGTCAGTTGGTTTGTGTTTGAGGAAAAACTGGAATAACTGAAAGGATCTTCAAGCAATGCATTGGTTGTTTTTCTGATTCATAAGTAAGTAAACTGAGTCTTCACCAACAAGCTATTCTCTATGCGCATACATTTTAGCAAACTGAATGTAGTTGTATGTATAAGCTACTAGGAGGAACTTTCATTTTGTGTTGGTTTTTGCAGTCTCTGTGGACAAAAGCGGTAGTGTTTCAGAGCACCAGAGTCCCTTTAGAAAACCTCTTATTTTACTGCATCAGGATCTGACAGTCTACCTCACTGCTCAATCCTGGTTCTGGTCTTCCCATGCCTCCCTTCCCTCCCAAGGGCGCCAGCAATACGGCCTGGGCCTCCAGCAGCGTGGTATCGGTGGTGGCTCCCGGCAGGGACCGGTGGCGAAGCTGGATCTGGGTCAGATCTGAGCTGAAGGAGTTTCTGGAGAACCTGCGTGCCATAAATCGTTTCATCTGATTTCGCGGGGAATCGGACCTGATGACAGGCATTAAGAATATAGAAATAGACAATATTCTAGCCGATGGTCTTGTTTGCTTATGTTGGTCATATAGAGGCATCTGTATGAAACTGAGACTGTTTCATAACCAGTTAAAAGTTCTTTGTAGTAACTTTAATCTGGAAAGTAACTAGTGACTTTCAAATAAAGGCAGTTGAGTAAAAAGTACAATATTTGGGAGTGTGCTGCCATCTCACTTCAGACTTTATATACCTAATAAGAGGAGATGGCTGACATATTGTCTGATATACCCTAGTAGAATATCACACAACCCGAGTCAATGGGATGGCTCATTGGGTTTCTTTGTACAACTTCTTTAGGAGAAAATAGTGGACACAGACCATGAATGCCCTGCACGGTCTGCACCACAGTGGGAGGCTGCCCTTCTCACATGGGCTTAGAAGGCATGCTGGGATGGCTGGAGGATCAGACAGAGGTGACAAAAAGCATGCAGAAGGCTTTTTTTTTAGCGGTCACATCCACTCGGGGTGAATCGTCGTGAGGTGACACAGAGAACCACAGAGGACAGTGGGCGCTTGGCCTCGCGGGAAAACGTCCACATCCAAACTGAGTCCAAATCTGACTCACGACGTCAGTGTTCAGGTTCCATTAGTTTGCCGGTGGCCTGCACTCTACCTACTGACTTCATCATGACTCCCCTACTTCCTATTAGCCATCTGTGACATTGGAGGCCACTCTCGGTTGGGGACATTCCCTGCCAACGCTAGTCAGACTCGTCTTGGCTGGATGGATAGAGCCCCAGGAGCAGGCTAGCTGGCGTTGGTCCACGGTTCTTTACCGTCCAAGCCAGGGTGGGTTGTTGGGGCTGACGAGGCAGGAGCTGATCAGCTCCTCCTGTCTGGTGCTCTCTTAAACTCAAAAAGAAGAAAGCATCCCTTTTGGCCAAGGCACAGTGAGTGTGCAAATGTGCCCATTGCCATGTTATGACAGGGGAAACCACAAAGGACAGGTTCCAGTCATGAAACACACAGATTCTCTTATGACCTACTGATTCTAAGCCAGATCTCTCACTCTGAGATTACAGGAAAATATACGTATTTCCCATCTGATTTGACAAGGAGCTCACTGAGTGTTCTCAACACTACCCGATCTCATGGGATGACGTATAAATAGTACGACATTACAAGGACATTTTGTGTGTCATGACTTTTCCTAGCCTTTTCCTAGGTCATTTGTACACTTTTTTTGCATTTATTTTTTTTTAAACACCACAACACAGTTAGGTTTAAATGTAAATCCAATTTTATTGTCACACATTCTACATAGCACAGCACACAGTGATATTTAGCTACTGCATTTAACCCATCCTAGTATATTAGGAGAAGTGGGCAGCTACGATACAGCGCCCAGGGAGTAGTTTTGAGGGTCGGTGCTTTGCTCAATGGCACCTCTACAGCTACAAGTCCATAGCCTGTACTTGGTCCGTGCGGGGATTTGAACCGGCGATCCTTCGGTTCCCAAGCCAAGTCCCTACGGACTGAGTAGTTTAGTTTTGTTGTTTAGGCAACAAAACCACAAAGGTTTAGGAAAACATCATGGTTTGTTTTAAAATAAGTACGTAAAATACGTATGGAAACAACCTAACAGAAGTATGGAAAACACGTCACAAACGTAACTACAAAACCATACACCTGGTGTCTCGAACACTGGTCTCTTGGTTGAAAGTCCTGGACCCATCCACCTCCCCTCCAGCCGTCCATAAGCAGTCTTTCTTTGCTATTTATTCTGCGTCACTAGCTCTGAGCGTAGCATATTTATGCGGATGTGTTTACATTGCAGTCAATACAGACTACGTGACGTACAAATGACACGACAAAAGCAAGAACAGCATTCTTATTGCACGCTAAATGACTTGCAAACTACCGCGTCATTAATGAGCTGTCTCAACATGTTTATTTTCTTTATACGGTACATTCATATTTTTCAGATTTAGAATTATGTGAAGACATTAAATTATTTTACTCGAAATAAGAAGTAGTGAAACCTTTTTTTTTTTTTCTCAGAGGTTTGGGAGCTCTTCACTCTGAAGTCTCTTGAGACAGCCAGTATTGAGTCAGGAACAACAGAGTCAAGTCAATAAAGACCTGTGAGGGCCAGCAGGTCAAGATGTGAATTCATTCAGCATACGTCAATCACACTGAAGATCTCTCTAGTGGTTCTATTGAGACTCTTCAGTCTTTTGTGTTGATAGTCTTTCATAAATTATGGCACCCCAAGTGAATAGGTTAAAAAAATAACTAAGAGATGTCACCATGAAAAACAAGTTTATTACTCATGTTAAGACATTTTTTTTGTATTACAAGTTTTGTTTAAATATGCCAACGATGCAATATCTTATTAAATATGTGTTAATGTGCATACATTTCCAGAACAGAAATGTGAACATTGGATAAAACCAGGCTCAAAATTCTTGTTTCATTTTGTTGACATATTAGAGTCAAAGGTTTTACAGAGGGGATTTTGGATATCTCTTTTTATCACTCCATAAATCAGAAAATACTGTCAACGGCCATAAAAAAAAATCTATTTTCACCATGTTTTTAGGGGTAAAATGTTCAATAAATCAGGCTATGGATGATATATGAACAAACCCCTCTATAAAAACCTTCAGAATATAGATAGGAACGAAACTGGAAAGTTTGGTGGATGGAAGTGCTGCTGAAGTGGAGATTTCCGGCTCAGAGTTTGAGAGAAAACCCATTTTGAGAATACTGCCTTTAAAGATATGGATTGTAAAATCACATACATTTTGCAACAGGCACTACAGGTGAATAGGGTAAAAAAAAATAGATATCTACAGGAAACTTCCCCAGTTGATTACTTAAATCAAACAATTCTTTTTTTGTATTACAAGTTTTCTGAAATGTTATGTTTAGATATGCAAATGAGGCATTATCTAAAGCTAACTTTTGGTGAATTTAGGAGAAATCTACAGACGCAAATAAAAAGAGTAGTAAAATAAACACCTAAATGTGTCTTTTGGATGTTTTTCTCTCCATTAGTCTGAAAGAAGACATGTTATTGAAGCAAAATAGCCCAAAATCTAAAAATTGACAAGTGCATGAAAAACATGTTTCTGTATATCTCTTTTTATCACTCCATAAATCAGAAAATACTGTCAACAGCCATAAAAAAAAAAAAATTTCGACATGTTTTTTGGGATAAAATGCTCAATAAATCAGGCTATGGGTGATATATGAACAAACCTCTCTGTAGAAACTTTCAGAATATAAATTGGAATGAAACTGGAAAGTTTGGTGGCTGTAAGTGCTACTGAAGTGGAGATTTCTGGCTCAGAGTCTGAGAGAAAACGAATTTTGAGGAAACAACCTCTAAACCTATGTATTGTAAAATTCCATACATTTTGCAAGACACTACAGGTGAATAGATTAAACATTTTTTACTAATAGATATCACCATAAAACATCCCCAGTTGATTATTTACATTAAGACAATTATTTTTTGTATTACAAGTTTTCTGAAATGTTATGTTTAAATATGCAAATGAGGCATTATCTAATGCTAACTTTTGGTGAATTTAGGAGAAATCTACAGACGCAAATAAACAAAGTAGTCAAATAAACACCTAAATGTGTATTTTGGATGTTTTCTCTCCACTAGTCTGAAAGAAGACATCTTATTGAAGCAAAATAGCCCAAAAACTCAAAATGGACCAGTGCATGAAAAACATGTTTTTGCCTGGGGTGTCTCCCCTTATATATACTCAATTCTACTTAATCATGACTTGATGTTAGCATCATTACATGGGTATGACATCAGCTGAGGCACGAGTCTCTCTTAAAGTCTAATGAAGTCTTTAGTATGGGTTACCATGTACTGTGTGTGTGTGTATGAAATACAGGAAAGGCAAACATGAAATGATGAAGATAAAGCTGTTTCTGATGTGTTTGACTACAATCCCTTGGCAGTAGTAAACCCCAAGCTGAAGCATAAAGACTTTGCGTTTGGGAATAGATAAGGGCTCAATTGAGGCTGCTGGAGCCCGCAGGCATTCTTCCTGGAGGTTTTGGAGACTGACTGTATGGACTGATGGAGGCTGTTGCATCAACAGGAGATGATATCTGATTCCCCCCTCTTACTGCCTGAGGGGGAAAAATACATGTGAACCTGAAATGCGCTCAGTGTATTCAGTCCGAGACCGTCGTCAAAGAGACGGGCCCCGCTCAGCGGTTAAATGTTTAATGGACTTAAAGGACATGATTGCCTTTTGGCACTGTGTCAAATTTACGGAGCAGCCATATTTAGTGCCAGTGTAAAATGTTTGGCTCCGTATTCCTGATGACAGAAATGACCTCCATCATATCTGCTGAAGCTACCGCAGCTGTCCGATCTCAAGCACGATGTCTCTTGACGTCACAAGGACGCTAATTATGTTTTTGATATAATCACTTCACAAGAGCTCTCTATGATTAGCTCGAGTGGCTCCTCTAATGAAAATGATGTCTTGCTTTGTTAACCTTGTGTGGCTCCAGCACTCAGGTGTTAAACTGTGGAGGACGTGGGCCGCATGCTGAAAACATAAAATTTTACACCAAGAATATAAACCCTTAGCCCCGAACAGCTCCATCAAATCTCCTCATGCTTTGATGCTGTTATAACGGTGCTACGGCTCGATGTACTTTACAGCCCACTTTATTGTTGCTTTATGGAAATCAATATGTCATTTTACGGCAAATCTTGCAAATACTTTCAATAAACCGTTAACGGGTCATCTAATCTCCTGCGGCCAATTACATTAGGAGAGAGGAAAGGAGCAGTCTGTCAAGCCTCATTTACAGGACAGGATCATGTCGCTAATGTTTTAATCTGTCTCTATTGGGAATCATTTCTTAATGACAGTCGGCAAATGCTCTTGCTATGACATCTGCGAGAATCATCGCCGCCATTACTCAGTCTAACCAATTGTTGGTACGTCAAAGCCGTATGCTACATTATCTCTTTGTTGATGTCTGAATAGCCGTTGATGTCAGTCACTTTGAGAGCAAACTGACACTGTACAGTTGATCAACTTAACATGACGTGCGCTCCGACTTGTCGTTTTTAGTTTGAAAAGGATGAGTCACACCTTATTTTATAGCCATCTCATTTGCACTGTGACAATAAGGAGGAGAGGGTGCAGAGCTTTTGGACTGAATGCTAATGTTTGTACACACCTTGTCCTGTGCTTTCTAGACAGCCCAAACAATGCCCGACCCACATGGGAGCTCTCCAGCTCCACCGCATTCATTTACATTACACTACGGGCCAAAACCTGAAAACTACATAAATCACTCTGTCACTGCTATAAGCTACTATGGCAATTCAATTGGCTTAAGTTTAGTCGGCTAGTGTGGTATAATGCCATCCGTACAGTGCGATAATTCAAACCCATTGATCTGATTACAAGCCCCATAATTCACTGCGACTAGACCGGGCAGACAATAGTTTCATCTCTGTGGGAGCGACACGGCCGGGTCAAAATTCTGCCCATGCCGGCTGTGAATGTTGGTTTTTGGAAATCATTAGGTTTCAAAATCTTCACACTTTGTTAAATTCCGGGAGGGAGGCTGTTGTCACCCTGCCTCCTGCAGCAATGCCAGGCTGTAATGGACACCTGGAAAAAAAGAGACCCTTAACATAATGTTACTAAAGCCCAAGATATGGATTCCTCTCTGTTTGGATGTTGGGTTGAATAGGTATGCTGGAATAGCATCGCGCACACACAAGAGGCTTATGGCAGCAGACCGATGGCTACAGGGAGGAATTTCACATGCTAAAACCAGTGTGAAATCCCTAAGAGACCTCTGGCTCCTATATCTCTATTCATCCCACCTAATCTTTAGTGTGCCCAGGGTATTTTATAATGCCATGATATACCATGGCGGGGTTTATGGGCTCAAGGATTTAGCAGCATGATGCGATCAGAAAAAAAGGCAGAAAGTAATGGTGGAAAATTATTTTTGCTCAGCATGTAAATAGCTGCTTTAATTACCTTCCAACAGCTGAATGTGAAGATGACCTTTATCAGCTGGTGATCTAAAAATTACCGGGGATATAGCTCGCTTTTGTTTACAGCGATCCAAACTGCCGTGCAATTTATGACCTGCTTTTCATATGCAAGGAAAAACAAGCACTTATTGATTAGTTAGAAAACTCATAACTCTGCGGCACAATGTGGTAAACATTGATTATTTCCCTATGTATGAGGTGCTTTAAACTCCATTTTGCACACTTTTCTACACCTCAAACGTAATGAAAGATTACATAGAGTTCTGCAGCTGTCACGCTATCGGTGAGAGAAAGGACAGGGACACAATAACACAATTTCTACCAGCAGCGCAAGCTATTCATTCTAAACAAGGACTTTGAGAGGAAGTACAAACAATAAATTGCCAAATCAGCGTGGAGAAGGTCACATGGAGTGACACGGGAAGGAGGAACAGTTCTGAATAGGGCGCAACAATCAGTAAACAAATGTCAAGTAGCACGGTGGATTTATGAAAAGAATTGTTTTGAAAACAAACATTTCTGATAAAGACTTGGCCCTGGAGCGGCAGTTTACAGCATAAAAGAAAAGTCATAATGTAACTGTGTGGCCATCTAATGCAACGCGCGTGCACGTTGCATGTATACCGTTCCACGTGCCGGTGCATGGTGCACAGAAATTGCCCGCGGCGAGACGCAGAATCAATCCCAATAATGTTGCATCTCTCTCGCAGTTTCTCTGAATGAAATGCACCCTTCACATCTCCAGTTTAAGATATTCAATTTCCAGCTGCTTCTCGGGGGCAGAATTCTGCAGTGGAAGATCAATGCAAAATGACTGGAAAATTGCTAATGTTATTTACATCAAAGTGAGACTCGAGGAGGCCAATTATGCCGGTGATTCAAGGCAATATTCCTAAGTGAGTTGTCCCTTGGGTAATAATAACCGTGTAGCATTCTGATTTTATTAATATTCTGAGACCAACCCGGGTATTGTTTCTTTAAAAGCACATAAACTCTGATAACTTGACTAAAGGTATTTGATATGCTGTGGATGCAGCTATTGTTTAAAATCATTTATTGTGAAACTTATGGTGAAATCTGAGTCCAGAAGATGCACAAAGACATGCAAATTAGGTTTTGTTGTGTTGGGGAGAAAACAGATCTAAGGGTGCGACGTAGAATGGGATATTACCCCTCTGATGTCTTTGCTGAGACGCGGCTATGCATCTCGTAGCAGCAGCGGTTTGGTTGTATTTTCCATGTTTCAATTTGCAGTTGGAGTTTACCACCGTCTCAAGGAAGGAGCTGTGAGATGATCTGTTACTGCAGAGAAATCTGATTTCCTCTGTGAGATACTATGGATGAGGTGTCAAGGCAGATGCAGCAACATTGTATGTATTGTAACGTGTGTGTGTGTGTGTGCTTGCACTTGTTAGGGAACACATTTTTTTTTCTTCTGAGGAAAGCAAATCAACAACAGCAACATGTGTGACAAATAGCAGCAGCATCTGCAGAGAATGAGGAACAAAGCTGGAGCGAATGGCTGGACTGTTTTTTTTCTGTTTAAAACCGACAGACCATATACTGTTTGTAGCCACAGATGTGATAGGCAGAGAGACTGGCATTTCATGGCCACTTTGTTTGCCTTCGCCTGCATGCATAAGTGAGGCAGCAGCACAGGGCCAATCTCAAATGAAGCTCATTTCAATCAGGCCATTTCAAATCAGGCAAGCTGATGGGAAAGAGAGCAGCTTTCCAAAAGGGCCATGGTGCATTCCCCCATCTCCCAAACCAACACGGGTATTTATTTAGCCGCGATGCTACATGAGAGTGCATTATCGCCACAGTCCCGCTGCCACTGTCAGTGACCCTGACAAACATAAACGTGTTGGAACATTCTGATGTTAAAATTATATATAATTACTGATGTTATAAAATTATTTGGGTATTTGCTGACCCAAATAATGCAACACAGTCTCACGGCAGTTTGTGAAATAGTCAGAAAATTTAATCCATTTGATTCGTGTACATAGACACAAATTTCCCCTTTTTTTCGTGATGCTCAGCAAGACTTTCAACAACGTATTTTTCATGCGTTTTCCTACAAATGTCCAGCAACACATGAGGCATGTCTCAATTTCCGCTCCAGTCTTTTCAAAATAAAACTACTTAGTTAGGTTTAGGAATAGATTGACTTGGTTAGGTTTAGGCAACAAACTATTTAGCTAGATTTAGGAAAAGATCGTCTTGATATGGTTTCGGCAACAAACTACTTAGTTAGGTTTAGGAAAAGATCAACTTGGTTAAGTTTAGGCAACAAACTACTTAGTTTGGTTTAGGAAAAGATCAACTTGGTTAGGTTTAGGCAACACACTACTTAGCTAGGTTTAGGAAAAGATCGACTTGGTTTGGGTTCGGCAACAAAACTACTTAGTTAGGTTTAGGAAAAGATCGACTTGGTTTGGTTTAGGCAACAAACTACTTAGTTAGGTTTTGGAACATAATGACTTGGTTAGGTTTAGGAAAAGATTGACTTGGTTAGATTTAGGAAACAAACTACTTAGCTAGGTTTAGGAAAAGCTCGACTTGGTTTGGTTTAGGCAACAAAATTACTTAGTTAGGTTTAGGAAAGGATCAACTTGGTTTGGTTTAGGCAACAAAACTACTTATTTAGGTTTAGGAAAAGATCATAGTTTGGGTTAGAATAACTCCGAAAGTGCTGTAACTTAAGAACGGAAGTTATGTGATAAGTAAATCAACGTTGACTTGTGGTTTCACATGGGACACGGACACCGGTCTCCTGGGTGAAAGTTCTGTGTTTTTTGACCCACCCATCCACCCTGACCTCTTCCCTACGCAACGTTCACTGTTCTCTTAATTTACCATTTCACAATTACATGGATTACATAGGCTACGGATTGACTTCGTGCTGACCATCACAGAAAAAATGGTAAATTTGTGTCTATGTACACGAATCAAAACATTAAATGTCGTGACCATTTTACAAACTGCTGTGCGACTGGGCTGAATAATTACATGAGTGATGCCTCTAAGCTAAGATTGACAAGTTCTATTAGTGCCATTTAAGTAAGTGTCACATTGCAAAGTGCGTCTGTCTTAACAAGTCATCTGATCTCAGATTCAGCCTTCGAGGCCGTCAAGAAAAATACACTCAACTGGAGAAAATCTCTTAAAACATGTCGACTTCTTTTGTGCTTTTCATACAATGAGAAAAAGTGACCCTTTAAGAGGGAGACTTGTCTGGTGCAGAACATTTGTTCAAGGTTTTCCAAGGTTTCAATATGAAACATTTCTATTTGAAACATCCTTTTTTGTTTGTTCGTCAATGTCGCCAAAGCAATGCGGTCTGTGAATGTCTAATCATTTAGTCCATCAAGGACTGCTGCAATACCTTTTGAAAAACGCCATTACTTGATATCATTTTTTTCTCTCTCAACACTTATATGAAGAAGAAGCACTTTGATTAAACACATTATAACACATCTCTGGGTATGAAAGACGCCTGACGTTAGAAGACGAGTAAATGAGTTTTGTTTTTTTATATTCTTTACTCTGCAAGTAAAAGTAGCTATTCAAGTGTATGCGTAGCTGTCAGCTACACAATACCATATTGTTTGACAGCAGCCTGCGTGGTTTGTAGCATCAGCCAGCCTCTGTTTCCTCTGCTGCAGAACGGTTATATAGAGACGGAGACAGAGCACCTGCCCCGGTGCCTGAGCTCTGTTCCCAGCAGCTTGCTAATGTCAACCTGCCTGATACGCACAGCGGGGTGGGGGGGCTCCAAGGCAGCAGCAATTTTCCACTGCATGCGAATGAGACTGGAGAGCAATCTGCCGGCCTAAGAGCCTCATAATCAGCACATCATTATCAGGGGGCGGTGGTGGTGGGGGTGGGGGGAGGAAATAAAAGGGAGGGAGGAATGGATGACACCAAATGAGCTCCTGGTAGCGATGAGACTTTGTGAGACGTGGGGACAAAGGGGAGTTGGTTATTTGTGGAGCAAAGGACGGATTCACTGTGGGGACTATATAAAGCCAATGCAGAGAGAACCACCTCTGTTTACACTTTGCTCTTTGAAAAGCAGCGGCTTTACCTATAGATACAATAGCCTGGAGGTTCCCTTTTAGTCGATAGAACTCACCAAATCTAATGGCACACGTAGGGGGATGTCTTTTTAAGGCGGACGGCTCATACCTTGCATTTTTCAGCCAAGGACAACAAAGCTGATATCACAGGCCCATATGTACCCTCCTCTGTTCTCACTGTGTGCCTCAAACTCTCATTTTTATCCTCTGTGTGTGGTGATAGGAAAGCATTCACATAACAGGTTATTTCCAATATATATGCTATTTGTCTGTCTAATGGTTTCCGCTTTTAACCACACCAACAGAGCCAGGGTGAACCGAGGCCAGTGCGGAACAAATAGATCCAAACAGGACGGAAGTCTGTGACCCAGTTAATGCTTTATCCTCTGCAGTAGAAACATCCCAGAACAGCCATTTGGGAAGATTTACTTGTCATCAAGTAGCTTTTGAAAAGGCATTTCGGTTTGAATGTGTCAACAATCAATCACAGCTTGTCCAAATGGATGTTTTCCTACCACTTCCTGCCGCGTGGTGGCAGTAGCGTACAGAGCACTTTGTGCTGCCATTGTTTGGCTCAGGTTGTGCGCACTGATCTGGTTTATAATGGGATGGTCAATTCATAAAAAAAAATATGTATATATATATGTATAGACAGTAGCCACATAGAATGGCACAGTGGAGGTCGTTTTTACGCACAAGGAAAGCTTTTTTAAACCTCTGTGGGAAGTCTGTTTGCACTTTCAAACACACACACACACCTGGGAGCTCCAGTGCAGCCTCCTGCTGGGTGATGAAATGGAGCAGCTGGTTTTTGCTGAAGTGCCTTGCTCAAGGACAGCTGCAATAGGACAGTATTTAGAGAGCAAACACGCACATTTTTATTTATTTTAGAGGAGCCAAAAGCTCGAAAAGAATTTGGACATCACATGAACTTTTCCTTTTTTTATTCCTTTTTTTTTTTTTTATATTATAATTATTTCTCTCTGTGATCCATCCAGGGTTTTTATTCGGAGCAGTATAAGAAGATGATGTCAATATTCCGTCTCGCACACTTGACAGCCGAGCAAATTCAATTGGACTGACTCCGCCTCGCTCATGCGGGACTTTGTCCACAGGCTCCTCATCCTCACACTACCGCGTGCCCGTCTGCATGCCGGAGCGAGCTCTCCTCTCTCTCCACAATCCCCCCCACCTCCTCCACCAGCACCACCACCAACCTCCAGTCACTCACCCTCATCACCAGTGAGGAGCAGCAGTCTGACGCACAGGACGGACCAGCAGCAGACTGCGTTCAGCTTACAGCGGACAAGCCAGGACTCTTTTCTCCTGGAGAGTGTGTGAGTGAGTGAGTGTGTGTGTGTGTGGTGGACAACCGAGCAACATGTCCCCAGCGTGGAGACGGAGAAGAGGAGGAGGAGGAGGAGGAGGAAGGCGCACTGGAGACTCGACGAGGACCATGGTTACTGGACAGGTCGGACAGGTGTGGGTCTCCTGTTGGATTCTGCTGTCGGCGACTTGTTTCCTCAGCGCTCGAGCTCAAGGTAAGATTTACCTCCTCATAGTGCTGCTGTACTGTTGTTGTTGTTGTTGCTGGAAGAAGCGCACAAGAAAGTCTGTGTTGGCAAATTAGGTTATGGCACAACATAAAAAAACTGTTCCAAAAAATGTTTGCTTTTTACAAATCTGGTCACATTGCCAAATTTAGAATAGTTATTGCACAGTGTCTGACACACACTAAATGGGATTAAATGTGTTAAATGTGTGTGTAAACTGTCACCTTCACCACATCCCCCCCATTGGAACCACAAGGCCAGCTCCAAAAAGCTCAAGGAGCTCAGCTTGCCTCTGCAAAACTGAACACTTAATGTTTAATGTTGTGGTTTGGTTTGAATGAGCCTGCATGTGTGATTTTGTCATTGTGAGCTATTTAAAATGCATTACAATACAGTCCCAAAAAATGTTCTGTGTGTGTGACTTTAAATCTTCTAGATGTCATATTTGCATATTATTAGTTTTGCAACATTTAAAAAAAAAATCTCCAGTGAAATCTGTTTAGAAATGACCAGTATGAGGAGCCTCAAAGCAACTAGTTTGACTGCTCACAGCCCCTCCTGCCTGCCCGCCTATAGGCCACCTTTTAACAGCGGAGCATTAACTTGTATGAATATGACTACGGAACAATGAAGCAAGGCCATTATTTGGAGGCTGTCTGATGTCCAATTTTTGCTCTCTCACTCCGTGTGAATGTAATAGAGCAGAATGAATAAATCCCAACCTGATAGGCTTCTTTCTTTCACATTCAGCACAGTCAGTCGGAGATATGTGGCTTAAAGGCACGAACACGATCTACACTAATCATACAATTACTGTGAAATCGGTATGACTTGTCACTCGCCATCTGTCAGCGGGTGACATGTGCTTCTTGACCAGCGAGAAGGTAATGAGACAGTAGATGGTAGAGTGAGAGAGAAAAAAAAAAATCCTCCCTGCCTCCATATTTCAGAATTGGAAAAGCACAACTGCCACCAGAACTGAAGGTAAGTTGATGAAGGACAAAGTGTGGGCTCGCTGGGCTATGAATTTCACCGGCCGTCTTGACGTACATTCACATTAAATGGCGTTTAACCTTACGCTTCAGGTTCCAACCACAGGGTCGTGGTTTTTATTACAGAGGGTCACGCGGAACTGCAAAAGAAAGAGTCATGTTTGACATACAGATCCTTGAGGCGTTTACTTCAATAGGTCCCGAAGGAGGAGAAAAAAAAATTGTTGACTCATATGAGAAGTGGCTTCTCTTTGCACTCCCCATCTTATAATCACAATGCTCAGTGCACCAAAGTGCTAAAAGCAGCATAATCCCTTTGCTTGTTTGTCTTTGAACAGGTCGCATTGCTCTAAAGTGCTCCCAGCCTTATCTGAAAGGAGTCTCAGGCGTCTCTTATTATGCAGGGCACAGTTCCTCTAGCTGTTATTACCATCCTTTTTCTCCAGCTAACATGCCTGGAGTCTGTGAGGATCTGTTGAGCGCTTCAAGGCTACTTCACAGGGTTTTACCTTTCCTCCCAAAACAGACCTCTTTCTCATCTTGCAGTTGGTATTCAGGCCCCCTTGAATGTTCCCCGGCTGCGCATTAGCATTGGTGAGAGATTCACTCCTCTCTGTCTGCCTCCTCTTTCAATTGAGAAGGACCTCCTCTATGGCGCACCATCGCTGCTTTAGGTTGTTTCACTGAAGACGCAGTTGCAGTCTTTGCAGGGGGGGTCCTCTCACACGCCAGAGAGCTCTTGTTCCTCTGAAGCAGGGAGCCGGTCTCATCCTCGTGGGGCGTCCGTGTTTGCGAGTGACTGGCAGTGCGGCTGTGCCTGTGCATAAAGTTAGAGATGCTGAGAAGGGAGGACCTCTGAGGATGTCATAAATTAGGCGACATACAGGCCCCGGGGAACCGGAGATGGCGTGTTCTTGTTTTTCAACAGGTTCCTACTGAGGCTCCTGCTGCGTTTAATACTGCTGGCTGCTCCAGAGCACAAGAGGATACCTGATAGAGTCCACGGGGGGACCGCTCTCTTGCCACAGGCTGCTCTCAGCATGCCATTTTAAGACTCATTTAGACACCCTCATCGAAATAGCAAGTAAATAGACGTGAGGTTTTGTCTCTCTTCGCCTCTTAGCGGTATCTCCTCACCCCTCCTCAAAAGCCTCCACTGCTGAAATCTACCCGTGTGTCTTGTGCCGTGTGTTGGAGCTCACTGTATGCTCCTGTCTATTGAGCTTTAATCTAGATAGCCGCGTTGACATCCTGCCAACCGGCAGCTGCTATAATTTTCTGGACGTACGTTATTATGCAGCTTGACAGCTGTCAGGCATTTTCCAAATCTTTAAATCTTATGATAATCCGCCATGCTTACAAAAAAAAGCATTTGTTTAAAACACTCTGAATCCTTGTGTGATTAAAACTCCCCGCTCTAATGCGGGCACCAGATCATAATTCATCTACATCAGTGACACACCAATACACACACACACATACACGTGTGCATGCAAACACATCCACTGAAAGATAGAAAAATCAATGTGTATAAGATTACACGACTCCGTCAAGAGGAATAGAATACAGTTTTAATAGAATCAAAGGCATCTCCTCGTTCCAACAAAGACTGATGATCATCTGCGCCCACACGTACACCACTCCATCACAAATAACAGGAAGCTTAATCTGTTTTGCATGCGGCCCCACAAAAGTAGACCTACATACTGACATTGATGCACACTGGCCTCAGGCATCTGATTTCAGACATGATAATCCTGAGCCATGTGTGATGAAATCATTGCGCTTCTCCTCAACTTAAAGGGCAGGTCCAATATTTTTGAGTTTCTTGAGGTTTTATATCATTCTCTAGCTTCCCAGTGGTGTCCTTATACATCAAATCAAAGTTCATATGTTTTAGCATCAAAATGCTATTTTCCCAAGCCCTTCTAAAAACGTTTTCCCATGTGACCGGACGTACGTTTCTGTATGATGACGCTGCTACATGTACAGTATATACACATCCTTATAGTCAGTGTATTAATGTTACATACAGTAACTTAGATGGCGGTCGGCATGCTCTTAGTTTGGAGAAGCAGACAGGAGTACCGGCACAGAAGCTAAGCAATGTACTGCTGTGTGGACGCCACGTTAGTTCTGATCCGAAAGTCACACAATAACACAAACTAACCGATCGACGCAGCGGTAGACCAGCAACTCCTGTGTTCCTTGAGGTAAAATGTTTTTGTGAATGTAGTCTGGTCTGGTCTTGAAGACCACGAGGTCACAGCTTCAGTCCCCCGTCGGAAAGGGCTGTCTGATGGCAAAGTAAAGCGGTGAAAATGTTCTAAATATAGCATACACTTAAACTGATATTGATTTTTCTGAGGTGACTAAAACATGTTTTTCTGCTGCTCCCGTCCACAGACGCTTTACCTCGCCGTCAGACAGCCCTTTCCGACAGTAACTGAAGCCGTTATATCGCTCCCTAGACCAGACTCAACTCACAAAACAGTAATTTTACCTCGCAGAATGCGGTAGTATACATAACCCCACTTAAAAAAATCCAAACCAACCCTTTCACTTATTTCCAAACTTAGCACAGCTAACGTTACGTCAGCTAGTGCTAGCGTTCACATTAATCATAACCTTATTGATTAGCGTACTTTGGAAACCTACGTCACTGCTTTTTGCAACGGCTGAGTGGGCGTTTCCATTTGAAAAGAAAACGCAACAGAACACAGATGGACCCGCCCTTTAATTGATCACGTCGCAAGTCCCATATGGGGCACAGTGACGTGGGAGCGCTGTGACTTCTCAGCCGCTATACCATAATTACACACAGTGCATATTTATGACATGTTTGGTGAAATGTAGTTAATTAAACATGTTTACTTCTCCAGGGAGCTAACAGATGTCTGCTGAAATTTGGACTAAACGCTTGTTTTCTTTCGCGCCGTGGCTCGTGCCCAGAAAGACCAGCTAGTGGCTTTGTACAGCCTCAGGTGAAACGTGGTGGCAGCCTGGCTTCCAAATCGGGCTCCTTGTGTGTCTTCAGCGCCTGCCTTGCCTCCCATGTCTGGCCGGTTGGCTGCTTTTTCTTCGGCTGCCAAATGCTGTCTACACATGTTTATTCATGTTGTCACGGGATGCTTTATTCACCAAGATGGAACATATCACAGCTGAATTAGAAAAAGGAGAAGAAAAAAAATCTGTGCTCACTGGCAGCAACATTTGAAATAAATGAATAAAAAAGCCTTTTTTTAAAAATAATAATAATAATAATAATAATAATGCAAATGTTTCAGAAAAGAAAGAAAATGCAAGTGCCTCAAACCCATTTAAGGGTGACAAATGATCACGATCTACTGTATTGTTGAAGAACAATAGGGCCGCTGCGCTGTCAACGTCTTTTAGCTTCAGGAGGCCTTTAATTGGCTCAGTCGAGCAGCAAAACTGTGTTTATAGTTCATAATGGAAATGTAATCAAATTAACTTGTACCGCAGGGTTTTGGCATTCACCCCTTGCCCAGTAATTGCCATTTGCCCAAAAGGGTTATGGTAATGGCTATGTGCATGGGGCAAAGAGTCGTATCTCCCACCATGAGTCTGTCATACTGCCATATGAGAGTAGCTGGCTGAAATGATTACTTTATACAGGAGTTTAGTTATGCTGTGCTACCGTTAAGAACTTATCGCCATGATGTGGGTTTGTGTTGTGAATTTTATTGGCTAAAGAAGGCACGCAGTCAACCAAATCTGGGTCTTTTAAAGTGGCAGTAGGCAGAATATTTTTGGCATCATTGGGCAGACATTCCATAATAACCTTTCAGCATATTGTAATTCAAGTGTTCTGAGATAACTAGACTTCTGCACCTCCTCATGGCTCTGTTTTTAGGCTTTAAAAGATCTAGCCCGTGACGGGAGACTTTGGTCAATCACAGGTCATTTCAGAGAGAGAGCGATCCTATTGGCTGTTCAATCAATGGAGGCAGCTGTCAATCCCTTTCAAACTCTGATCAAACGGTCAAACTAGGCAGCGCTGCAAGTTTATTAACCGGTGGGAAAATGTCCTCATCGTCACATCCCTGCTGCTTTCATTGGAAAAGAGACGGCAATACTGGGCTCGGTTTTCGGTTGGATAGTTTTTTAAATCTCGTGTACTTGATAGTTTCTCAAAATTACCAACCCTAGATTTAATGATGAGAATAAAAGGTATGATGCAACCTGTGAGCTTCACCCCACACAATCATGTTATGCAGACTGATTTTCTTTACCCACAGACAGCCTTTCTTTACCCTACTGGGTGACAAATACAGTTTTGGAAAGGTATAGGCTTCTCAAATTAGATTTTCAGCAGCTTTGACTGAGGAGGCAAGTCCTTCTTTTGGGGCCAATTTTAATCACATAGCTGAGAGTGGTTTTGTTTCCATGTCTCCTTGTTTACTGATGAGACTGAGGGGAGAAGCGCTGCAAGGGGGGGGGGGAGACAAATTCTCCACGTATTAATTCTCCTGGCTAAAAGTCTAATCAATCTGACACAGGACCAGGAGGCAACTCTTCAACCATCAAGAACAAAAAGAAATGTCTCAGAACAGGCCCTGAGCTGGGACAGGAATTGAAAGGAAATGACCTTGGATGGGGAGAGGGATTCAAAGCGGCAATGTTCGTTTAATTTGTCTAATATCATTTTGACAGGGGAGCAGAGATGTTGTGCATGCCGCTTCATCAAAGCGTCATTCTGAGGAGCGATTTGAAAAGCCCTCAAAATGGTGTCATTACTTTCATCCAGGGAAAAGAGGGATTTTACTGAGGCACTTTTCTTGGACCATGCATCTGTCTTGAAGCCCCCAAGCTGTTCCATGTAAACATTTAAACAACACAAAGGCAACTCAAGGAAAACTGTGGTGAGAAACAATGCTTTTTACAGCATAATGTGCACACTGAATCTCTGCTCTCATTCAGCTTGCCCCTCCTGGGGACTGGTGAGTGTATTCTTGTGTTGTGAATAAAATGGCAAAAGAGGCAAAGAAATAGAGGAATGGAGGAGAAACTGTGGTGGGGGGGAGATGTTTTGTCTCCCTCGCCGAGTGAAAACAACTGGTGGTACCGATCCATTCTTCTTTGTACATTCACATGAATGAATTCACATCTTGATATTCTGCTCCGTTCTACTGCTGACCTCAAACCAAACCTTGGTTATGTTGCCCGACCACCAGCAGCAGGTTTCCCTGCAGTAACTGTGATGACGTGGATGGATATTGCTGTTTCACTCAATACAGAAGCATGGAAAAGGAAATACAAGTTAGTCAGATGAACAACGAGCCCCACAACATATGGAACTGGAGAATATAGGGAGAGAATATTTAGTTTCTTCTTTGCGACCTGCTTGTTTGACTATTAGACTTTATATAAGAAGTGGACGTACTCACTGTGACGTCACCCATTGGTTTGTGGACTGCCGTTTTGAAGCCTTCAGTCCGGCATTTTGGCCGACACCATCTTCGTTTTTTGGAACCAGAAGTGACACGAGAGGGTGGAGCTGTAAGTACAGCTGAATGCTAATGTTATAATTCACTTCCATGAACTGAAAACACACTATGAAAGGGTTAAAGTTGTAAGATGAAAACACGGACAACTTCCAGATCTGAGAACGCCGTGGTAGCGACTTGTCAATCACGAGGTAGCCACGCTCTAAAGCATCTCCTGCTTTATGGTCTATTTGACTCTAAATGGGACCATAATTTAATAAATGAACATCATGCTGTATTGAAGAATCTAGCGATTGAGACCATAAAGTCATGTTTACAATGTTTACTGAGGTAATAAATCAAGTGAGAAGTAGGCACCAGAGGAGTCGCCCCCTGCTGGCTATTAGAAAGCAAGCAAGTTTAAGGCAAGTTCAAAGCTGCATCTTCCTGCTGACACTGCCAACTTTTATGTGCACAGAGGTGGGGTCAGGGGTCAGCGGGTTGGCAGATGCTTGGCGAGCGGAGAAACTATTTCAGTTCATGGCGTGCTTCTTGTCCACGGGCAGGGTCTCGTCTGGAATCAGGGAGCCTCCATGCCCTCCATCTGCGGGGCTGCGTTTGCTGCTCAGGCTGCGCTTGGCAGCAGTCCTACCAGTCCCACTAGGGGGCCTGGCGAAATGCCTCAAGCTGCATCTCAATGCCGTGTGCTCAGTATTGATTAGGACCAGAGCTGACTCTCATCCCCCATTGTCCTGGTCTTGGCCACATGGGATTCCATATCATGTTTGATATCACTTTTGTTATCCAACACCTGCCTCCTTCCTCTTTCCAGAGATAGGCAGAGCTAAACACCAGACCCCTTCCCACTCCTGTCACGTTTTTACTCCACCCTCGCTGCAAACAAACGGCTCGCAACGGAGAGATACCAGCGAATGTCAGTGTGGATGTTAAAGCCCTGAACATGCAGAGGCATCCAGTAATATAAATCTTAAAAAATTCCTACCTACAATCTCATCCGGCGGTGCTTTTGTGTTAGCTGATAAGGAATTCCCCGCCTGGTATGCGTGGCATAGAGCAGAGCTGGTTGTCATTGTAGCATGGCAGCACTTTAATGTACACATATCTTTGATCACTGTCCTTGCCTCTAACATCAATAGTGTCAGTTGAGAAGTGTGATGGAGATGGGAGCTGACAGAGGTACCGGGGGCTTCTTGCTCTATGGCTCATGTCACATCTGGATCCCCTTTCCTTGGCCTCTCAGCAGTGAAAGCCATGAAAGTGCTTCAGGTGCAAGACTGGAACCATATGGTGGGATTCAAGTCAAAGCCCAGACAGTCAAAGCCCAGACAAAGCCTTTGTCCAACTCTATATGGAAGCCTGCTGTCTTGTAGAGATATATTTACAGGCCTGAAAAACAAACTGATGATTTCTGTGGTAAATGTTTTGTTTTTTTTTTACCTCGTAACAGGTTATACAACTACATTTCTTGAGAACACAATGAGTGATGACATTCTCGACTCCAATTTTCTTCTCTACCGACCGTTTTCATTTATGTGCTAAGGAAAAAATTGACTGGTAAGATTTAATCGAAATGTACGAAATGGCTCCAGAAAAAAAAGGGACGGTCTGAGAGCGTGACTGCTTGAATGATACAAATTATGTAGGTGTGCAGTACATACGTAAATCAATACGGCACAGCGGCTCCTATTGAAATCAGCAAATTGAGAAACTTGTTGTATTCACTCTTCCTCTACATGCTTGCAGGATTAATTGATGCAGGAGAGCCAGTGTTTGACAATGAGGCATGAATCTGCCAATACGCAAATCGAGTCCGTCATGTGTTTCTGCTTGGAATGATTTAGGATCAGTTTGGGAGGGCTCCTCTGAGGTTAAACGGGAAGTCTGTGCACCTCTGAAAGCAAGCAATACCGACAAGGACGCAAAAGACCCTGTGCAGATACAGCTGCATATTTATTTTAATTTCAAAGGCAGCTTGAAAGAGGGATCCAATAAAAGTGCCTTCATTGCTGTAATGCATGTTAGCAGATGCACAAACATGCGCATGGCAAAAGAGTGCATGCACGCTAATACGCCAACACGTTCTCCAACATCTGCGCACACGCGTGAGGATTGTTTCATTATCGCTAAATGGAGCCTTCTCAAAAGACCAAACCAGCATTTGAATGCTGTGTTTTTTTCCGGCGCAACTAATGAAAGTGGGGCACAGCCACGGTGTCTCGTGTGAATAGACAAAATCAGAATCAGCTTTTTCGCTGTGAAGCGTCATGCTCCGATGGCCCTCTGTGCAAAAAATACTTTCCAATTTAACCTGTCTCCATGCCATGTCGCAGTCGCTGCCAACTGCATGGAATGGATGGAGAAAAAAGGGGGAACAGAGAGAGAAATGAATATTGCTGTGGACGTTGTGAGGAGGCAATAGGTGGTGGTGGGGGGGGTCGGGTTGGGTATTGATGGAGGAAAGAAAGGAGAGCGCTGCATCAGTGGGGTAGAGATTGCTGTGGTATACAGTAGCACAAATCCCAAATTCTGTGCAGATCCGACGGTAGCTAGGAAACAGCTGACAGTAAAATGGGGGGATCAAAGGGATTAGTGTGCCCAGTTTGAGCCCAAACAGTAACCCTTCCACTTCTCCCCACTGCCAGCCTTTTTATACATTCACCCCTGCATTTCACTGATGTGTGCTCGGCCTGTTAGACACAACACATCTCTGGTTATCCTCCCCTGAGTCTACAGTAATTGTTTAATTTGGATTCAGCCTTTTTTTTTACTCACTCTTACATACTCTCACAGACAGGCAATATGTAGAAAAAGGTCACAGTTTCAATTTTTCAAAGAGAAGAGCAGAAATACACCCCCGCTGTAGCACACACACACACATATGGAAAGACAAAAAATACAAATGCCTACACACGAGTAATCCAGACGAAACAAAGACATTGCATCTGAGGGAAGAGGACGCACATGTCAGACGCGATCAGTGTTGCCGTCTGTGATCTGAGTGAGGTTTCCTGTCACCGGGGCTCGAGACGCAGCCTGTTTAATTCTGCAGGGGACTGCCATGTCCCAAATGCCTCGGTCACTGTCTCCTCTTGTCTCAGAGGAGCCAGAGAGACGTACCTAAAGGAACGTGCCCGAGCGTCCCCTGTTGGGGGCATATACTGTACAGACTTCTGACAATGTTCCCCCCCCACCCCACTGCCTCCACACTGGGAGATGCGGCAGACATGTGAACACACTCTAAGGCTGACACAGAGCTTCACCCGAGAGAGTAAAGCCAAATCAGATCTACATCACATGTGACGTACACATATGACGGCTCAAAACTGATTTGTGATGCCTGACTTATAAGCAAAAGCATAAGGACAAAAACAAAGACAGATTCTATATGATGGCAGCAGCTGCTGTCTGACTTGTGTTGCTGTTGCCGAGGCCTCGGGGCTAAATTTCCGTGTCACTGTCCTCAAAGCTTTCACAAATTGCTGGTCAAGCTATTTTCATTTGCAAGTGGGGGGCTTTGGAAAAGAGTAATTTCCTTGTTCTGTGAAGGGAGCTGTTTGAGCACATATCTTATTGTAGCGACGCTGGACATGTTCTGTTCTCCGCCTGTGGGGACGGCAGAAAGGAAAGGGAGAGTCAGTGGGATTATATCAGTTTAATGAAGTTTCTCCGGCCGATGTTTAATTTCACGAAATTCAATTAAAAAGCTTTATTTCCATTTTCTGTAATCACTCAAGGGGTCGCCGTCATGAGAAGAAATCCAAAAATGTGTTCTTCGAGCCCATGTTATGCTGATCCGCATGCTTCACAGTGAATATTGTGAGTCTATAAGAAGAACAAAAAAACATAACGGTGAAGGAACAGAGAGGAATAAGTGGGTAAATCAGGTTTGTACGTAATGCAAAGATAGGAAGAAGTACAGCTGTTAGGCCCGGACAATAGACGCAATCACTGTAGCACAGCAGCTTCCTTTCCACTTTTATCTTCCTCTGTGGACCTCCACTCCGATTTTATTGTCGAAGCTCCTGTTGTTGCTTTATATGTTAAAGTGGACTAAGCACTTTTCTTGCCCCCATTGCATTAGTGAGGAATAGCAAAGAGGAGAAAAAGAGACAGGGTAAACGGCAGAGACGGCGTGTACCACCACCAGCCTCGTTGCGAACACAGGCTGCAGAGCTGACATATGCAAACTCAAAGGGTGGCGGTGTTTTAAAAGCTTTAATCACGCCGCCGCTCGGAGCCCAATGTGGCGTTGCACTCTGCATCATTGAAAGCTTGTTTTATTAATGTTGTCCAGAGTGAAGTACGGTGGGGTAGCGGGGCTGGGGAGGGGACGCATTGTGCTCTTGATTTAAAGTGGGGTGGAGCAGAAACAATGGCCATGAAAAAAACATGGCAAGGAAGGCTGTGAGAAGAGGCGGCCCACTTCCATTACTTCAGAAGGCGCGGTGCCTAAAATGGTGCATGAGAAAGTGGATGCACAGTATAGAGAGAGGACCAGTCACACGTGACGGGTCTTAAAGATTCTATAAAAACTATATTTTAGGGCTGTCAATCGATTAAAGTAGTTAAGCACGATTAATCGCATGATTGTCAATAGTTAATCGCAAATTAATTACACATTTGTTTAAAATTAACCTTAAAGGGAGATTTTCAAGTATTTAATACTCTTACCCTACCCTATTTATGACTGGAAATCAATTAACAACACAAAAAAATTACAAATATTGTCCAGAAACCCTCACAGGTACTGCATTTAGCATAAAAATATGCTCAAATCAAACTCAAACTCAACAGGCGAAAACAGCTGTCAGTGTGCTGTCTTGACCATGAGTTGCCCAAAACTGCATGTGATTATCATAAAGTGGGCATATCTGTGAAGGGGAGACTCGTGGGTACCCATAGAACCCATTTTCATTCACATATCTTGAGGTCAGAGGTCAAGGGACCCATTTGAAAATGGCCATGACAGTTTTTCCTCGCCAATAACTTCGTAACGCTATTTAACCTCCTTCGCGACACCCTTGTATGAGTTGGTACCAATGGATTCCTGAGGTTTTCCAGTTTCATATGAATCCAGTATCTTCAACAACGTAAAAATCGCAAAATGCGTTAAAGAAATTGGTGGCGTTAAAACAAATTTGCATTAACGCGTTATTATCGTGTTAACTTTTGCAGCCCTTCTATATTTATATGTCAAAATAAGCAGTCTTAGCAGAGGAGTGGATTCTTCCCGGATATCAGTCAGAGAGTCTTGACTCTTGCTCTGGTTGACTGTGTGGAATAAGTTCATCATGCGCTTTATGTGACACATACGAGCCAATCAAGGCAAAGTGTGCTGCCTTTGAGTGAAATCTCGTGCGAGTGTGATGCCTAATTGCTCTCATTAGCCGCCGCCGTTCACACCAGTTATTCTGCACAATTAACCGGCTGCCACCAAGATGTTATGAGGCAGAATACGGCGGTGGGTCAAGGGAGAAAAAAAAAAGCCTTGTAATTAATTCTCACTTAAATTAATGATTTCATATTTCAAAGGCTGGCACAATGGCATTTTTTCTTTTTTTTTGAGATTCCCCTAGGGGAGACCACTGATGAGTGTTTTTTTTTGTGTGTCATGTGGAAAACGACGAGGTGCGCGGCGCATTTGATGGAAATCAGGAGCCATTGTTGTTTGACAGTAGGCACCTTTGCAGTGATTGCCTGTGTTATTAATTTGCGAGATGAGAGGAGGCAGGCTCCTCCAGCCTCTGATGGTTACGCGCCGCATTAAAGAACTCGCTGCTATGAATGACACTCAGGGCTAATGAATATGAATACATTTATAAAAATAGGCACGGGCTCCCCTCTCAGTGCAGATTGGGAGTGACAGTCACATTGGCTGAGCATGGTTGATGAGAGAGGGAACCGCTGGCCCTGGAGATGGAGGGATCAGACAAACAACACACACACACAGTCACACTCACATAAACGAATGCCCCAGCATGATGACATTCAAAAAGGCTCCAGCATTTAAGAGTGACAATCTTGTCATCTCGTGATACTATTTACCTCGCTGGACGCAAATGATCTGATGTTTCACAGCTTGCGTCTCCCTTCCCTGAAATAATAGTTACCCCAGTATCCAACATAACTAATTGCTTCATTTGTGCATGATGTCACAGCGAATACATCATTTAATATTATGCTTGAAATATCAAGCGGTGGGTGGGTGGCTTCCAAAGAGGATTTCTCTTACTTTTGAAAATCCACAGGTGTCATATTGTTAGCTGGTGATTCATGCCGCACAAACAACACATTTACATCGCCTGTCAACCAATTTATAGACTGCTTCCTGTGGAAACAAAGCGCGGTAATGTATTGTCATTATGCACAATTCATTACGTTCAGACTCACTTGGGAGGAAATGGAGATATGTCAATTTATCTCTCTGCGATTGTAGCGTGGCATTTAAACAATGTCATTACCTTACATGGACATCAATAACCAACCGATGTTAACTGAAAGGCATTTGTTCAAATTGTATAATATACGAGGAGGTACGCTTTTAGTTCTGCAGTTGTTGTTTTAGCAGAAATGCAAACTTTTCTCCTTCTTGACAAAAAAAAAGATCAGTGAGTAATCAATCACATTGTGCAGTTCATGCATAGACTGTATAAAAGAAGTGGATATAGTCACAGTGACGTCACCCATTGGTTTGTGGACGTTTTGAAGCTTTGAGTTCGGCATTTTGGCTGTCGCAATCTTGTTTTTTGAAGTGTTAAAGTTGAAAGCTGTGGACAACTCTGGGGTCTGAAAAGTGAAGCCACTGCTGAAGTGCCTTAAACTTGCATTCTCTCTAATAGCCAGCAGGGGGCGACTCCTCTGGTTGCAAAAAGAAGTCTGATTGTATAGAAGCCTATGGGAAAATGAGCCTACTTCTCACTTGATTTATTACCTCAGTAAACATTGTAAACATGAGTTTATGGTCTTAATCGCTAGTTTCAAGTCTTCTTTAATACAGCATGATGTTCATTTAGTAAATTATGGTCCCATTTAGAGTCAAATAGACCATAAAGCAGGGGATGCTTTAGGGCGGGGCTACCTTGTGATTGACATGTCGCTACCACGGCGTTGTCCAGTCTGGGAGTTGTCCGTGTTTTCGTCTTACAACTTTAACCCTTTCACAGTGTGTTTTCAGTTCATGAAAGTTAATTATAACCTTTTTGGTCGCCGAAAAATTTCTTATTCAGCGTTTAGTTGTACTTAGATCCACCCTCTTGTGTCACCTCTGGTTGCAAAAACCCAACATGGCGACGTCTAAAATGCAGAACTCGAGGCTTCAAAACGGTAGTCCACAAAACAATGGGTGACGTCGCGGTGACTACGTCCCCTTCTTATACACAGTCTATGATTGTAAGACGAAAACACCGACAACTCCCAGACCGGACAACGCCGTGGTAGCGACCTGTAAATTACAAGGTAGCCACGCCCTAAAGCATACCCTGCTTTATGGTCTATTTGACTCTAAATGGGACCATAATTTACTAAATGTAAATCATGCTGTATAAAAGAAGACTTTAAACTAGTGATTGAGACCATAAACTCATGTTTACAATGTTTACTGAGGTAATAAATCAAGTGAGAAGTAGGCTCATTTTCTCATAGACTTCTATACAATCAGACTTCTTTTTGCAACCAGAGGAGTCGCCCCCTGCTGGCAATTAGAAAGAATGCAAGCTTAAGGCACTCTCGCATTGGCTCCACTTCAGACATGGAGGTTTCCCACTGAGTCCATCGCACACAGGCTTGTTTCTCTAAAGACATGTTTCATTTTTCTATCAATCAACATCAAAAGCCCTGACCTAAAAAAAAAAAATACCCCAAATCATCCCCCTCCACGGCCATCAGAGAAATTTAGTATCAGTGTGTTCTTTCTTTAATAGAGACGAGAGTTATGACAAACAAGAATATGCAAATGTGTTCATCTGTTTCCCTCGGTAGGCGACGATTTTAATTGATTAATTGAGGATGTTTATTTGATTGGTTGCGGCTTAATAATCCAAGATGTTATTTGTCAAGCTGTTGAGTTTAGGTGCAACAGCCAGCGAGACTGTTTCCCTTCCATTTTCTTCCCCCCGAAAGTTAATGTCCTTATTTTTCCTCGAGTTTGAAGCACAGGCAGGACCAAATCCCTCAAAGATTTGTGAAGGACTTTGATTGAGATAAGTGGGATGCTCATTGGCGCCGACAGACGTAACCTTGGTGAGTGTTCTCTGGCAGCCACTTGAGGAGGATGGCAGACTGTGAGCGCCGGACATCGGGCATGACTGACACCATGGCGCTAACCTTGAGCCAGGTTCCCGTAGAGCAGCGGCGCAGTATTTAAGGCCCAGAGAAAACTCATTGAGCATCTGACTTAACTGGGTTAGACTGCACCCATGGATGCAAGCCATCAAACTAAACTAATTAACAGCTGAAACAACCTTGAAAGCTGCAGACAACAGTGTGTTAGCAGCGTTTGCCCCCCACCACCCACCACCACCACTCTCTTTCCCCACTACTTTCTGCTGTCTGTTTGCGCTATGTGCTATGCTACTCAATTCATTTATTTTGCACTTGAACAACTGTTACTTTATAATCTTTTCTCTCCAGCTGAAATTAGGTTAGAAGTACCTACCCATCAAACCGTTCTGTGGAAAATTGGAGAGGCATAAAAGACAGATAAAAGCACTACATGTTGCCCCTGAAAAACGTGTCGGTTTGTGGGGTTGGAGAAACAGAGAGAGAGAGAGAGAGAGAGAGAGAGAGAGAGAGAGAGAGAGAGAGAGAGAGAAAGAGCAGATGCAAGAGCTCAGAAAAAATGCGCATCACTTTCTAGGATGCTCATAAAGATTCTGCTTAATGGGATGACTCATTTATTTACTTGTTATTTCTATGTTGGCATGTCTGTTCACGGCGGTGCCCTAGAAAGTGAACGTCTGTGCTTTTTTGACTTATGTTCGCATGAATCAAAAACAGCAAAAAGGATTTACTCAAAGGGGAGACTCATCAAATTCTGTCAGATTCTGAGCTCTCATACCAGTGAGCCCCGGGGATTCTGTTTGATTTCCTCCTGATTCAGCACGGCTGCCATTTTTCTTCCGTGGGCAGTTTGGCCCGAGTTGCCGCGGGGGGTCAGGGGCCAATTCGACGTTATTGAATAATAAATAAATAGAAATGTGTTCCAACTGTCGCTGATCCTTGTTGTTTCTTCTCCCCTCACTTCCCCGGGCAGACTGACAGCAGCTGGGGCCTTGTATTCGCTGTAATGGCCTGTATATATGCAGGGTTTCATATTTCAATCACCGCTGCGGCGGCAGAAATTGGCGGTTTAAGATGAAGTTGAAATTGGAAAGTGGCTATCGTGTCTGCATGAGGAAACACATTTGAATCCCGGCGGAGAAGGTGCTTGGCAGCTGCATCTGGAACGCAGACTGACGAGTCCTTAGGAGTGGAGTTGAAGTTAGCGCCACAAGTGCTCCGGCGCCTTTCAAGCCTTAGCCAAATGATTTTTCCAGCAGAGGTCGCATCAGGGACACGAGATTTGAGGAAGTATTTCATAATAGCCCTATAATCAATGATTCATCACTGGCAATATTAATGAGCCATAAATGATGTATTGGACTCTGATGAGGTAAATCTACATTCACATCGTTAAATGTCACAGCCCGTTCGCGGTAATAAGATATTTGTAATAAGTAATGTTTTGTGTTATATCGCCTATATGGGAAATTATATATTAGCGCACATTGATTTGATTTTTGGACATAAGGCCCGCTGGAAAATCTGAGTTTCACCTTTCATTTCTCGCTGTCACTTATTTCTGTGACTCACACAATCTCTCCTCTCTGCTACATTAACTGAATATTCATTATGTGTCTAATAGTGGTGCCTTTGAAGGGGAATGATCATATTTAATTTTCTCGCCTGAGAAGGAACAAGTTAGTGAGGACTGGAGGGTGGAGGAGAGGAGCGTAGGGGGAAGATAAAGGGGAGGGGAGGGAAGGAATTAGATCAAGCGATGAATGGAGCGGCATGGAGTTTATGGACCGGCAGGCTTGGGAGTGGGGGAGGGAGGGGAAGGAGGTTTGTGGGAGGAGGTGAGTGTCCAGATTACATTATGATTATATCAGTCTATCTGCCTGATAGCATTGATTGACCTGCACCTGTGTCTCCACCACTCCTCCACCTCTCAGTGCCAGCACTCTCCCCCACGTTGTGCCTCTCCTGCTTGGGAGAATAAAGTCTTTCTACATTTTACTCTTGGCAAGAGAGAGGTGGTGGTTGTTGGGGGGGGATCAGATTATGATTATGATTATGAGAACTCAACCAGTGGCCACACAGCGGTATTTCTTCGCTCCAGCAGCTGCAGTCCCTGGCTGCGTTTATCGCTTTATCGATTACCATCACAAGGCAGTAATTTGCCGGGACTTGCAGGGACATGATTAAAGATCCGCAAGCAACGCACGTTGGCTCGAGTTGGTGTACGGGCGGGGGGGGGAGTGTCATGTTGATGAACACGCGCTGACACACGTACACAGACTCTTAACACTCCGGTAAGCAAGGGAGTGCTTCAAGGGAGGGGGTGCATTCCTGTCATAGACATCAATGGCTCTAAATCTCCTGAGCTAACCTTTTAATGCTCTCAGATCCTTATGGCTGGCTGGATAATTGATTGTGTTTGGTCTAATGGGATTAAGAGGCAGTAGTGGCCTTCGGCTGGACACAGTGGCTGTGATGGCGGCAGTAGTGGTGGATTGGAAGATGGAGAGGTAGATAGAAGAGTATGGATTGAATCGAGACATAGGTGTGTGAGAAAGAGTGACAGAGAAAAGCAGCAAAAAAGAAAGAGTGAGAGGAAAAGGAAAAACAGGGCGGATAGATAGCTGCAGGTCTGCTTCTCAGTCCATCCCTAATTAGCTGTATGAGAAAACCAGGGAGCTGCTGGTATCCCCAAGTGAAAAGCTTGTTAGCGTAAGAGATGCTATCCGCCGGCTATTGGTTTTGGTTGTGTTTTGCTCGCTGGGTGAGTCACTGGGTCTGCGGCGAGATGAAAGCGGCGGGAAAATGAGAGCCAAGGTGGCGAGGCCCACCCCTCCCTCCCCCCTTCTCATCACCCGGGATAAAGCCTGTCCCATCCGAACTTATCAACAGCCTCTGTGCTTCAGCTGCATCCCTCACACCAGAGCTTGTTTGAATGTGTCAGTCTGCTAGCCCCCCCTTTCTTCTCTGAATTATTTTTAACTCCCCTCCACACTTGGGAGGAGATAAAAGCAGAAGTTTGTGTGTGGGAGAGTAGCGGGAGAGGAGAGAGAGAGAGACGAGGCTGCGGTTAGTAATTCTTTGCCGGAGTTTTCAATGACTGCTTGTCGCCCTGTATATTGCAGCCGTAGTGTGTCTGGAATCCCCCGTCTCTTTGTGCGGCGCATGGCTCTATCATGAGCGCGTACACGCAGCGCAGAGCTGTCATCATCAGTGCCAGTTTTTTAGTTTTTATGTCTACCACCTCTCCAGTACTACCTCCCTCTCCATCTATGTTGTATACAGCGAGGCAAAGCCGCATAGTATAACGGCTAACAGGCTGTGTCGGTGCTGGATTGCTGGCTCTATTCATAAGTCCAGCCAGGCGAGATCATGCCACAGATCCAGGTTTTGTCTCTAGTGAATAGAGAGGCTGCCGCAGCCCACCGGCCCTTTATACTGGGCCACGTTTTCACTTGGGCTCACAATATGCCAGGTCAGGATAACTGTTGCCATTTTGGTGGGCGGCGGACGGCATTTCGCCAGCTTCCTGTGGCCAGTAGTGAAGCTGAAATGTGCATCTGTGACTGGTGAATGAGAGTAGAATAGAGGGGAGGGTGTGAGGAGATGATAAATCCTATGTGTGGTGTGGGAATATGAGACGGAGGGTGGGGGGGAGGGTGGGGCTGTGCGGCACATGTGTGTTTGCGAGTTAGAGAAAATGTGTCACTCTGACCTGGCTGGCTGCCTGTTCTTGTCGAGGAGACGACAGGTGAGGGGGTTGCCATGGTTACCCGGAGTTGGGGTTGGGTTGGAATGTTTTTGTGTGGCGGCCTCGCAATTTTGCAGTTATAACTTCTTTTTTTTACGCCTCGCATGTTCTAGTTTTGTTTAGGTGATGGGTGATATTGTAGTGCCATATGGGTGCAGCAGGTGTTACTAGTAGCCGAGCGCCAGTCTGTGCACATAGTGGGTGTTAGGAAAGAGCTATCAGTCAGCCCCTTTCTCGCTCCGTAGAGACTTTCCCGGAGAGCTGTGTTGTCCCTACAAGGGCCAGATGCTGCCTCGGTTTGCTCTGCTGCCCTCTTTCCTCTCTTCCCTCGTTCCCAGGCCCACATCAAACATGCGCAGCCCATTTCCCCCCACAGCTCTAAATCTCTTTAATTCCATCATCTGTTGCCCATTGAGGGCAGCAATTTAGTCTTTACGCAGCATTTTAGTGTGCCATTAAAAATTCTGTGAGGTTGGTGGCCAGGCCCCTGTAGCGGAGAGGTGGCCAGGCTTCAATCTGTGTCTCTGTGTCTAACCTCTGCAGCGCCGTGTCTCCCGGGACACATCCGACCATAAAGATGGTGTTTGAACAGCTCGGCCCGGACACATAGAGAATACATCACATATTCCCCACACGCCGGGCTCAGCCACTCCATCATCATGATTGTCTCTACATCATTCATATATTGTGATAACCACTGAGGCCACGCTACGGTGTAAGGGGCTGGCTGAGTAGTTATCAAGTAGTCATTTCTTTCTTTTTTTCTCTGCCGTTAACTTCACTCCAGGCAGAGGTAAAGTGCGGCTCACTGCAATGATTACATTTTTCTGATTTAAAGGAAAAATTCACATTAAAAACACCTTAACATGTGAGATTTTCGGTCCCATTTCGTCTTTTGTTGCCTTTTATTGTTATTCCTATGTACTAGAGCTGTCACAGTTAATGCGATAATAACGCAAATTGGTTTTAACGCCACTAATTTCTTTAACTCATTAATGCAATCAATCTTCGGAGGTTGTAGTGGGCTCAGTCCAGTCCATTGGTACCAATCATTTCATACTAGTTTATCACGAAGGAGGCTGAATAATGCTCCGAACTTCCGCTAAATTTTGACAAGGAAAAACTGGCATTGCCATTTTCAAAGGGATCCCTTGACCTCTGACCTCAAGATGTGTGAATGAAAATGGGTTCTATGAGTACCCACGAGTCTCCCCTTTACAGACATGCCCACTTTATGATAATCACATGCAGTTTGGGGCAAATCATAGTCAAGTCAGCACACTGACACACTGACAGCTGTTGTTGCCTGTTGAGCTGCAGTTTGCCATGTTATGATTTGGGCATATGCTTTATGCTAAATGCAGTACCTGTGAGGGTTTCTGCACAGTATTTGTAATTGTTTTGTGTTGTTAATTGATTTCCAATAATAAATATATACATACATTTGCATAAAGCAGCATATTTGCACACTCCCATGTTGATAAGAGTATTAAATACTTGACAAATTTAAGATACATTTTGAACATAAAAAATATGCAATTAATCACCATTAATCATGGACAATCATCAGAGGCCCCACGATACAATCTTATTGCAATTTTAAACATAAACATTTTGCCATATGCTATATATGAGTGGGATTGTTAAGAGGTTAGCAGCTCATATGATAAAAGAGCGATACTTGACGTCGCAAACTATCTCCATACTATGCTGTATTGATTTTTTTCCCCCACTTCTATTATACATGTAGAAGTTAGTTCAATATCTGGCAACCGTATGAGCTCTGTCCTTAACCAACATCTGGAGAGGAAGTGCTGCTGCACGGATTTTATAGACACCGGTTTTATGTAATTTCCAGCAATTTCACCATTACTATTTTACAGTGATTGGAAACTGGCTGGCTGCTCAGTTAATGACTTCCCTATATTCCAGATGGAGAGCAACACCCACACTCAAAACAATGACAGAACAATGACTTGCAAAATAATTCTGTCTCGCAGAATTCTACCGGTATGAATTGTTTACATCATTATGGCAACAACAGCACTCGAGACGAACCTGAAGCAGCTCGAGCTTACTGTAATAAGCAGTCGGTATTTGCCCCTGTAGTGAGTCAGGGGTCTGCCGAGGTTGGGTTTCACTGGTTCACTCCTGCTAATAGGGGGCTGGTTGAACCGGCGCTGGCCCTCTGCCACTCTGACCAGATACTCTCCTCCTCTACGCTGAGAGAGGAGCTACACACTGTATGTCCTTACTAGACCTGACATTGACTCTAAGAGTGATTGGCGAGTCTTAATAAGTGGAGTGCCTTGCAGCAGCAGCAGGGAGTCACTATGCTTGCTGCAGACCTGACCTCTCCTACCGCCCAGCT